>NC_091287.1:491324982-491966649 GCF_032444005.1 Ranitomeya imitator
TAGCTTCTTTTTTTTATTTTTTTAGATTTAATTGCTGTTAATTTGTTCACTTTCCATCGCACCCCATGCAAAGATCATTCTAACATATGAGAAGGTGCAGTGAGAATTTATTCTACCCTTTGAGCCGTGGGTTGAATCCAGCATTTGTGCAAGAATGACTCCATTGAATCCGCGCACCCCGTGCGTATCACATGACTATAAACCTGCTGTACCCCGGCCATAATTTCGTTCATTAGTTACCTCATAGTGGTTTTTGTCAGAGACTATATATACCACATAACATTTTCGCCTGCCACAAAAATATTTTGCTTTCCTTTAAAAAGGCGCAATTACACCCATTAGCTAGCTTAGCGTTATATAAAAGGCTGGAAAATGCTCAGCTACCAGAAACCCTTTAGAATAATATATCCAGCAGGTGATAGATTAGTTGGAACAAATTGGAACCATTGCACTTAAGGGGTCCTGGTTTCCATCAAACTGTTTTAAAAATGTCGTCATTTTAATACACAATCTCAAGCCCCGCGGAACAGTCCACAGCAGGTTAATTTGAATCATATGATGTGTCACTGCCCTCAGCTGACATGAGCTGCGTTCCATGTGTGAAGCCATAATAAATCCAATCCCAACCGAGGCAAATTCCCTGTGAGAAGGTGAACTAATCCAGGCCTCACACTGGCATGCTAGCCCTCCGTAATTGAAAGCAGGACCACCTGTTCCTAAACTCGGCTACACTTGGAAGAGGCCGGGCTGGCAGGTCATCTAGTGCAGACCTCCACATTGCCCGTGCAGGACCGGATGCTAGAGTGTCAGCTTCTGTAAGCAAGATTGGGTCAGATACTCAATACTTTCATCTTTGCCAAATTTACTGCTACGAGACCTGCTGGGAATGTTATCAGTTATGTATATAATAAAATAATGTCATATATTATAAATTATGTATGTAAAGCCAAGAACATATATGAAAATAATGTTTATTTTATTACAATATGTAGTTGGAAAAAAATGTATATATCTAATATTTGTGTAAATATCGTTTATATATATAAATAGTTTAGATATAATGTTTTTATATTTTTTCTTTTCGATTATAGTTTGTAATAAAGTACAAAGTATTTTCATATGTTGTTTGCCTTAAATATATAATTAGATTTTTATTTTCTCTTTTTTGCTGCTAAAACTTTCCAAATCTGTGTCAATGAGAAATTAAAAAATATTATCGCACTAGTATATACAGTATATGCTCTTTCTAAACTTTTATTTTTATTCTTAATTACATTAATGATCTAAGTGTCCAAACTTTATATATATATATATATATATATATATATATAAACAGCCATAGTAAAAAGTTCTAAAAAAATACATACCGTATATACTCTAGTATAAGCCGAGATTTTCAGCCCAAAATCTTGGGCTGAAAGTGCCCCTCTCGGCTTATACTCAAGTCACGGTAGCGGCGGGGTCGGCGGGTGAGGGGGAGAGGGCGCTGAGGTATACTTACCTAGTCCTGGCGATCCCGGCGCTCCCCCTGCCGTCCCACGGTCTTCCGTGCTGCAGCTCTTCCTGTCAGCGGTCACGTGGGACCGCTCATTAGAAAAATGAATAGGCAGCTCCACCTCCCATAGGGGTGGAGCCGCCTATTCATTTCTCTAATCAGCGGTAACAGTGACCGCTGATAGAGGAAGAAGCTGCGGCACCGAAGACCGCGTGACAGGCGGGGAGCGCCAGGATCGCTGGGACTAGGTAAGTATGTCATATTCACCTGTCCACGTTCCAGCCGCCGGGCGCCGCTCCATCTTCCCGGCGTCTCTGCGCTCTGACTGTTCAGGTCAGAGGGCGCGATGATGCATATAGTGTGCGCGGCGCCCTCTGCCTGATCAGTCAGTGCGCAGAGACGCCGGAACAAGACGCCGGGAGCTGCAAGCAAGAGAGGTGAGTATGGCATTTTTTTTTTTATTGCAGCAGCAATGGCAGAACTTTCTATGGCACAGCTATGGGGCAGTACTGAACGGCACACAGCACTATATGGCAGCTATGGGGCAGTACTGAACGGCACACAGCACTATATGGCAGCTATGGGGCAATACTGAACGGCACACAGCACTATATGGCAGCTATGGGGCAGTACTGAATGGCACACAGCACTATATGGCAGCTATGGGGCAGTACTGAACGGCACACAGCACTATATGGCAGCTATGGGGCAGTACTGAACGGCACACAGCACTATATGGCAGCTATGGGGCAGTACTGAACGGCACGCAGCACTATATGGCAGCTATGGGGCAGTACTGAACGGCACACAGCACTATATGGCAGCTATGGGGCAGTACTGAATGGCACACAGCACTATATTGCAGCTATGGGGCAGTACTGAACGGCACACAGCACTATATGGCAGCTATGGGGCAGTACTGAACGGCACACAGCACTATATGGCAGCTATGGGGCAGTACTGAACGGCACACAGCACTATATTTATTAGGTTCTGTAAAAGGACGTAGATCTGGGGATTTATTATGACGGAATATAGGCTGAACTGGATGGACAAATGTCTTTTTTCGGCCTTACTAACTATGTTACTATGTTACTATATGGCAGCTATGGGGCAATACTGAACGGCGCAGAGCACTATATGGCATAGCTATGGGGCAATAATGAACGGTGCAGAGCACTATATGGCACAGCTTTATATGGCACATCTATGGGGCAATGATGAACGGTGCAGAGCACTATATGGCACAGCTTTATATGGCACATCTATGGGGCAATAATGAACGGTGCAGAGCACTATATGGCAGAGCTTTCTAAGGCACATCTATGGGGCAATAATGAACAGTATGGAGCATTATATATAGCACAGCTTTATATGGAGCATCTTATGGGGCAATAATGAACGGTATGGAGCATCTATTTTTATTTTTGAAATTTACCAGTAGCTGCTGCATTTCCTACCCTAGGCTTATACTCGAGTCAATAAGTTTTCCCAGTTTTTTGTGGCAAAATTAGGGGGGTCGGCTTATACTCGGGTTGGCTTATACTCGAGTATATACGGTAATTACCTTATTAATAAAATATAAATGCAAATTCTATTATAAAAGAGCAGAGAATGGAACATCATCATAAGATTAAGTTCACATCATACTTAATCTCTGTCGATTTTATATATATATATATATATATATATATCGATATATACGCATACAGTGGTGAAAAGGTTTTGATACACTGAAATTTTGCAAGTTTTCCCACCTACAAAGAATGGAAATGTCTATCATTTTTATTGTGGTACACTTCAACTGTGAGAGACAAAATCTTTACCACTTAACAACCACGATACACATTAAAATGGCGATTGGTAAGAAGACTGTAGTGCCCCCTAGAGTCAGAAAATCTCAGGGGCTAGATTTTCTGGTACCCAATCACGTGATCGCTGTTATTCAGTGAATAATGGCAATCTCAAGAAAAAAAAAGTGTGTGCCAACTGTTACAATGATTTTTCTCTCTTCTGATGATATACATGTCAGAGGAGAGAGAAATGATGCCCCTCGAGACCCACTGATACCTCCGCCATCCCCAAGCCCTCCTGATCCGGCCCGACGTCATCTTCCTGGGAAATAAAAATGGCAGGCCCATGCACAGTACGCCCACCAAGACCTGCCTGCCGGTAAACAGCAGCAGTAGCAAATTTGTCCTATTGGTTCCGTTTGATCAGGGTGATAAACCCTATCACAATTATCACAAGAAAATAAATTATATATGTATATATATATTATTATTATTGTTATAGCGCCATTTATTCCATGGCGCTTTACATGTGAGGAGGGGTATACATAATAAATATATATATTAAATACAGTGGGGCAAAAATGTATTTAGTCAGTCAGCAATAGTGCAAGTTCCACCACTTAAAAAGATGAGAGGCGTCTGTAATTTACATCATAGGTAGACCTCAACTATGGGAGACAAACTGAGAAAAAAAAATCCAGAAAATCACATTGTCTGTTTTTTTAACCCCTTCATGACCCAGCCTATTTTGACATTAAAGACCTTGCCGTTTTTTGCAATTCTGACCAGTGTCCCTTTATGAGGTAATAACTCAGGAACGCTTCAACGGATCCTAGCGGTTCTGAGATTGTTTTTTCGTGACATATTGGGCTTCATGTTAGTGGTAAACTTAGGTCAATAAATTATGCGTTTATTTGTGATAAAAACGGAAATTTGGCGAAAATTTTGAAAATTTCGCAATTTTCACATTTTGAATTTTTATTCTGTTAAACCAGAGAGTTATGTGACACAAAATAGTTAATAAATAACATTTCCCACATGTTTACTTTACATCAGCACAATTTTGGAAACAAATTTTTTTTTTTGCTAGGAAGTTATAAGGGTTAAAATTTGACCAGCGATTTCTCATTTTTACAACGAAATTTACAAAACCATTTTTTTAGGGACCACCTCACATTTGAAGTCAGTTTGAGGGGTCTATATGGCTGAAAATACCCAAAAGTGACACCATTCTAAAAACTGCACCCCTCAAGGTGCTCAAAACCACATTCAAGAAGTTTATTAACCCTTCAGGTGCTTCACAGCAGCAGAAGCAACATGGAAGGAAAAAATGAACATTTAACTTTTTAGTCACAAAAATTATCTTTTAGCAACAATTTTTTTATTTTCCCAATGGTAAAAGGAGAAACTGAACCACGTAAGTTGTTGTCCAATTTGTCCTGAGTACGCTGATACCTCATATGTGGGGGTAAACCACTGTTTGGGCGCACGGCAGGGCTTGGAAGGGAAGGAGCGCCATTTGACTTTTTGAATCAAAAATTGTCTCCACTCTTTAGCGGACACCATGTCGCGTTTGGAAAGCTCCTGTGTGCCTAAACATTGGCGCTCCCCCACAAGTGACCCCATTTTGGAAACTAGACCCCCCAAGGAACTTATTTAGATGCCTAGTGAGCACTTTAAACCCTCAGGTGCTTCACAAATTGATCTGTAAAAATGAAAAAGTCCTTTTTTTCACAAAAAAATTCTTTTTGCCTCAATTTTTTCATTATCACATGGGCAATAGGATAAAATGGATCATAAAATTTGTTGGGCAATTTCTCCCGAGTACGCCGATACCTCATATGTGGGGGTAAACCACTGTTTGGGCACTTGGCAGGGCTCGGAAGGGAAGGCGCGCCATTTGACTTTTTGAATGGAAAATTAGGTCCAATTGTTAGCGGACACCATGTCGCGTTTGGAGAGCCCCTGTGTGCCTAAACATTGGAGCTCCCCCACAAGTGACCCCATTTTGGAAACTAGACCCCCCAAGGAATTTATCTAGATGCATATTGAGCACTTTAAACCCCCAGGTGCTTCACAGAAGTTTATAACGCAGAGCCATGAAAATAAAAAATAATTTTTCTTTCCTCAAAAACTATTTTTTAGCCTGGAATTTCCTATTTTGCCAAGGGTAATAGGAGAAATTGGACCCCAAATGTTGTTGTCCAGTTTGTCCTGAGTACGCTGATACCCCACATGTGGGGGTAAACCACTGTTTGGGCGCACGGCAGGGCTCGGAAGGCACGCCATTTGGCTTTTTAAATGGAAAATTAGCTCCAATCATTAGCGGACACCATGTCACGTTTGGAGAGCCCCTGTGTGCCTAAACATTGGAGATCCCCCAGAAATGACCCCATTTTGGAAACTAGTCCACCAAAGGAACTAATCTAGATGTGTGGTGAGGACTTTGAACCCCCAAGTGCTTCACAGAAGTTTATAACGCAGAGCCATGAAAAAAGAAAAAAAATTATTTTCTCAAAAATGATCTTTTAGCCTGCAATTTTTTATTTTCCCAAGGGTATCAGGAGAAATTTGACCCCAATATTTGTTGTCCAGTTTCTCCTGAGTACGGTGATACCCCATATGTGGGGGTAAACTACTGTTTGGGCACATGCCGGGGCTCGGAATTGAAGTAGTGACGTTTTGAAATGCAGACTTTGATGGAATGCTCTGCGGGCGTCACGTTGCGTTTGCAGAGCCCCTGATGTGGCTAAACAGTAGAAACCCCCCACAAGTGACCCCATTTTGGAAACTAGACCCCGAAAGGAACTTATCTAGATGTGTGGTGAGCACTTTGAACCCCCAAGTGCTTCATAGAAGTATATAATGCAGAGCCGTGAAAATAATAAATACGTTTTCTTTCCTCAAAAATAATTATTTAGCCCAGAATTTTTTATTTTCCCAAGGGTTACAGGAGAAATTGGACCCCAAAAGTTGTTGTCCAGTTTCTCCTGAGTACGCTGATACCCCATGTGTGTGGGTAAACCACTGTTTGGGCACACGTCGGGGCTCAGAAGGGAAGTAGTGACTTTTGAAATGCAGACTTTGATGGAATGGTCTGCGGGCGTCACGTTGCGTTTGCAGAGCCCCTGGTGTGCCTAAACAGTAGAAACCCCCCACAAGTGACCCCATTTTAGAAACTAGATCCCCCAAGGAACTTATCTAGATATGTAGTGAGCACTTTGAACCCCCAAGTGCTTCACAGACGTTTACAACGTAGAGCCGTGAAAATAATAAATCATTTTTCTTTCCTCAAAAATGATGTTTTAGCAAGCATTTTTTTATTTTCACAAGGTTATCAGGAGAAATTGGACCCCAGTAATTGTTGCGCAGTTTGTCCTGAGTACACTGATACCCCATATGTGGGGGTAAACCACTGTTTGGGCACACGTCAGGGCTCGGAATTGAGGGAGCACCATTTGACTTTTTGAATACGAGATTGGCTGGAATCAATGGTGGCGCCATGTTGCGTATGGAGACCCCTGATGTGCCTAAACAGTGGTAACCCCTCAATTCTACCTCCAACACTAACCCCAACACACCCCTAACCCTAATCCCAACTGTAGCCATAACCATAATCACAACCCTAACCCCAACACACCCCTAACCACAACCCTAACCCCAACACACCCCTAACCCTAACCACAACCCTAATTCCAACTGTAACCACAACCCTAATTCCAACTGTAGCCATAACCCTAATCACAGCCCTAACCCTAACCCCAACACATCCCTAACCCTAATCCCAACTGTAGCCATAACCCTAATCACAGCCCTAACCCCAACACACCCCTAACCCTAATCCCAACTGTAGCCATAACCCTAATCACAACCCTAACCCTAACCACAACACACCCCTAACCCTAATCCCAACTGTAGCCATAACCCTAATCACAGCCCTAACCCTAACCCCAACACATCCCGAACCCTAATCCCAACTGTAGCCATAACCCTAATCACAGCCCTAACCCTAACCCCAACACACCCCTAACCCTAATCCCAACTGTAGCCATAACCCTAATCACAACCCTAACCACAACACACCCCTAACCACAACCCTAATTCCAACCCTAACCCTAAGGTTATGTGCCCACGTTGCGGATTCGTGTGAGATTTTTCAGCATCATTTTTGAAAAATCCGCGGGTAAAAGGCACTGCGTTTTACCTGCGGATTTTCCGCGGATTTTCAGTGTTTTTTGTGCGGATTTCACCTGCGGATTCCTATTGAGGAACAGGTGTAAAACGCTGCGGAATCCGCACAAAGAATTGACATGCTGCGGAAAATACAACGCAGCGTTTCCGCGCTGTATTTTCCGCACCATGGGCACAGCGGATTTGGTTTCCATATGTTTACATGGTACTGTACACCTGATGGAACACTGCTGCGAATCCGCAGCGGCCAATCCACTGCGGATCCGCAGCCAAATCCGCACCGTGTGCACATGGCCTAATTCTAAAGGTATGTGCACACGCTGCGGAAGAGCAGTTTCTGTTGTGAATTCTGTGGCTGAATTCACTCCTGTGGTCACAAGTGGTACTGCAGCTTCTGAGCTTCCTCCCTCAGGTGTTCTGGTGAGCTCGTTAACTGCTTCATTACTTAACTCCGCCTGATGCTGCTATCCTTGCTCCTTGTCAATGTTCCAGTGTTGGATCTGAGCTTCTCCTGATTGTTCCTGTGACCTGCTGCTCTGTATAGCTAAGTGCCTTTTGCTTTTTTGTTGCTTTTTTTTCTGTCCAGCTTGTCTTTTGTTTTGCTGGAAGCTCTGAGACGCAAAGGGTGTACCGCCGTGCCGTTAGTTCGGCACGGTGGTTTTTTTTTGCCCCCTTTGCGTGGTTTTGCTTTAGGGTTTTTTGTAGACTGCAAAGTTCGCTTTACTGTCCTCGCTCTGTCCTAGAATATCGGGCCCCACTTTGCTGAATCTATTTCATCCCTACGTTTTGTCTTTTCATCTTACTCACAGTCATTATATGTGGGGGGCTGCCTTTTCCTTTGGGGAATTTCTCTGGGGCAAGTCAGGCCTATTTTTCTATCTTCAGGCTAGCTAGTTTCTTAGGCTGTGCCGAGTTGCCTAGGTAGTTGTTAGGCGCAATCCACAGCCGCTTTTAGTTGTGTTTAGGATAGGATCAGGTGTGCAGTCTACAGAGTTTCCACGTCTCAGAGCTCGTTCTTGTATTTTTGGGTATTTGTCAGATCACTGTGTGCGCTCTGATCGCTAAGCACACTGTGTTTCTGGATTGCCTTCATAACACCTGTCATTAGCAAACATAACAAGTTTCCCATGAGTTTACAGTTCAATGTAAACCTATGGGAAACAAAAATCGCTGTACACACGCTGTGGAAAAACTGCACGGAAACGCAGCGGTTTACATTCCGCAGCAAGTCACTTCTTTGTGCGGATTCCGCAGCGGTTTTACAACTGCTCAAATAGAAAATCGCAGTTGTAAAACCGCAGTGAAATGCGCAGAAAAAATGTGGTAAATCCGCCATAAATCCGCAGCGGTTTAGCACTGCGGATTTATCAAATCCGCAGCGGAAAAATCCACAGAGGACCAGAATACGTGTGCACATACCGAAACCCTAATCCTAGCCCTACCCCTATCCCTACCCCTAACCCTACCCCTAACCCTAGCCCTAACCCTACCTCTAACCCTAGCCCTAACCCTACCTCTAACCCTACCCCTAACCCTACCCCTAACCCTAACCCTATTCTAACATTAGTGGAAAAAAAAAAATTCTTTATTTTTTTTTTATTGTCCCTACCTATGGGGGTGACAAAGGGGGGGGGGGGTCATTTATTATTTTTTTTATTTTGATCACTGAGATAGATTATATCTTAGTGATCAAAATGCACTTCGGAACGAATCTGCCGACCGGCAGATTCGGCGGGCGCACTGCGCATGCGCCCGCCATTTTGGAAGATGGCGGCGCCCGGGGAGAAGACGGACGGACCCCGGCAGGATCGGTAAGTATGATAGGGTGGTGGGGGAGCATGGGGGGGGGATCGGAGCATGGGGGGGTGAATCGGAGCGCGGGAGGGGTGGAACGGAGCACGGGGGGTAGAACGGAGCACGGGGGGTGGAACGGAGCACGGGGGTGGAACGGAGCCCGGAGGGGGGTGGATCGGAGTGCAGGGGGGTGATCGGAGCACGGGGGGGTGATTGAAGCACGGGGGGAGCGGACAAGAGCACGGGGGGGAACGAAGCACAGGACAGAGAGGAGCCGGAGCAGTGTACCGGACAGATCGGGGGGCGATCGGTGGGGTGGGGTGGGGGCACATTAGTATTTCCAGCCATGGCCGATGATATTGCAGCATCGGCCATGGCTGGATTGTAATATTTCACCCGTTATAATAGGTGAAATATTACAAATCGCTCTGATTGGCAGTTTCACTTTTAACAGCCAATCAGAGCGATCGTAGCCACGAGGGGGTGAAGCCACCCCCCCTGGGCTAAACTACCACTCCCCCTGTCCCTGCAGATCGGATGAAATGGGAGTTAACCCTTTCACCCGGCCTGCAGGGACGCGATCTTTCCATGACGCCACATAGGCGTCATGGGTCGGATTGGCACCGACTTTCATGACGCCTACGTGGCGTCAAAGGTCGGGAAGGAGTTAACAATTTATTTGCATATTATGGTGGAAAATAAGTATTTGGTCAGAAACAAACAATCAAGATTTCTGGCTCTCACAGACCTGTAACTTCTTCCTTAAGAGTCTCCTCTGTCCTCCACTCATTACCTGTAGTAATGGCACCTGTTTAAACTTGTTATCAGTATAAAAAGTCACCTGTGCACACCCTCAAACAGTCTGACTTCAAACTCCACTATGGTGAAGATCAAAGAGCTGTCAAAGGACACCAGAAACAAAATTGTAGCCCTGCACCAGGCTGGGAAGACTGAATCTGCAATAGCCAACCAGCTTGGAGTGAAGAAATCAACAGTGGGAGCAATAATTAGAAAATGGAAGACATACAAGACCACTGATAATCTCCCTCGATCTGGGGCTCCACGCAAAATCCCACCCCGTGGGGTCAGAATGATCACAAGAACGGTGAGCAAAAATCCCAGAACCACGCGGGGGGACCTAGTGAATGAACTGCAGAGAGCTGGGACCAATGTAACAAGGCCTACCATAAGTAACACACTACGCCACCATGGACTCAGATCCTGCAGTGCCAGACGTGTCCCAATGCTTAAGCCAGTACATGTCCGGGCCCGTCTGAAGTTTGCTAGAGAGCATTTGGATGATCCAGAGGAGTTTTGGGAGAATGTCCTATGGTCTGATGAAACCAAACTGGAACTGTTTGGTAGAAACACAACTTGTCGTGTTTGGAGGAAAAAGAATACTGAGTTGCATCCATCAAACACCATACCTACTGTAAAGCATGGTGGTGGAAACATCATGCTTTGGGGCTGTTTCTCTGCAAAGGGGCCAGGACGACTGATCCGGGTACATGTAAGAATGAATGGGGCCATGTATCGTGAGATTTTGAGTGCAAACCTCCTTCCATCAGCAAGGGCATTGTAGATGAAACGTGGCTGGATCTTTCAACATGACAATGATCCAAAGCACACCGCCAGGGCAACGAAGGAGTGGCTTCGTAAGAAGCATTTCAAGTTCCTGGAGTGGCCTAGCCAGTCTCCAGATCTCAAGCCTATAGAAAACCTTTGGAGGGAGTTGAAAGTCGGTGTTGCCAAGCGAAAAGCCAAAAACATCACTGCTCTAGAGGAGATCTGCATGGAGGAATGGGCCAACATACCAACAACAGTGTGTGGCAACCTTGTGAAGACTTACAGAAAACGTTTGACCTCTGTCATTGCCATCAAAGGATATAGTACAAAGTATTGAGATGAAATTTTGTTTCTGACCAAATACTTATTTTCCACCATAATATGCAAATAAAATGTTAAAAAAACAAACAATGTGATTTTGTGGATTTTTTTTTCTCAGTTTGTCTCCCATAGTTGAGGTCTACCTATGATGTAAATTACAGACGCCTCTCATCTTTTTAAGTGGTGGAACTTGCACTATTGCTGACTGACTAAATACTTTTTTTGCCCCACTGTGTATATATATATATATATATATATATATATATAGTATATGTTATATATATTTATACACACACACGCACACACATATTTTTTCCATTCTTTGCAGTTAGTGTTGGGGTTAGAATTGTGTTTTTTTTTTTCAAAAGAAAAAAAATATGATATCACGGCTACTGCTGAACGCAAGTGCTCACTACTCAAGTTTGCATCAGGTGCTAGGGTGTGCACAAAGTTTTTTTGGTGTGTTTTACAGCTGTGAAACTTGCAGGGCAGGGACTCAAACATGTCGGTGCATACCCGAGCACCCAATGCAAACTGGAGTAGCGAGCGCTTGCGCTCAACATATTCATTATGACAACCTAATGTTATCAAATTCTGTGTTGTACCTGTGGTTTCAATTTTCTCACTATACCGCTGGATAAAATCATTGAGGGGTGTGGTTTTCAAAATAAGGTCAATTGTGGGGGGTTTCCACTGTTTATGCTCATCATCCAAACGAGACATGACAATTTTACATACAAAAAGTGAAATGTTGCTCCTTCCCCTCTAAGCCCTGCTGTGCACCCAAACAGTAGATTTCCCTCACATATGGTTTATCGGCATGCTCAGGAGAAATTGCATAACAAATTTTGGGGTCCATTTTCTCCTGGTACCCTTGTGAAAATAAAAAAAGTTTGAGTCTAAATTACATTTTTTGTTAAAAAACTTGGTCATTTTTTCCTGCCACATTGCTTCAGTTCCTGTATAGCACCTGAAGGGTTACTAAAGGTTTTGAATGTGGTTTTAAGTACAGGTGCTTCTCGCAAAATTAGAATATCATCAAAATGTTAATTTATTTCAGTTCTTCAATACAAAAAGTGAAACTCATATATGCAGTCAGGGCAACTAAGGAGTAGCTCCATAAGAAGCATTTAAAAGTCCTGGAGTGGCCTAGCCAGTCTCCAGATCTGAACCCAGTATAAAATCTTTAGAAAGAGCTGAAACTAAATGTTGCCAAGCGACAGCCCCAAAACCTGAAAGATCTGGAGAAGATCTGTATGGAGCAGTTGGCCAAAATCCCTTTGGTAAACTTCAGATTTAATGATTCCTTGCACACAGTCAAGGCACCCAAATCCAGAGGCAACAAATCAACCCCAAAACATCTTTGACCCTCTACCATATTTGACTATAGGTACTGTGTTCTTTGTTTTGCAGCCCTCATTCCTTTTTCGGTAAACAGTTGAATGAGGTGTTTTACCAAAAACCTCTATCTTGGTTCTAATCTGGCCACAAGACGCTTTCCCAGAAGGATTTTAGCTTATTCACGTAACATTTTGGCAAACTGCTGTACGTTTTTTATGTCTGTGTGTCAGCAGTGGGGTCCTCCTAGATCTCCTGCCATAGCATTCCATTCAAATGTCGACTGATAGTTCATGCTGACACTGATGCACCCTGAGCCTGCAGGACAGCTGAATTTCTTTATAACTTGAGTATCCACTTATCCACCATCCAGACTATCCTGCATTGCAACCTTTCATCAATTTTTCTCTGCCATCCACGTCCAGTAAGATTGGCTACAGTGCCATGGGTTGTAAAGTTCTTGATTATGTTGTGCACCATGGACAAAGGAACATCAAGATCTCTGGAAATTGATTTGTGTAGTGCTGGTGTCTCTGCCTTCTGCCTCCCTTCCCTGCCAGAGATGCCAGCTTACTCACCACCACAGCCTTGTCTCAATCTGTGTCCTCCTTCCAGGTCGGTGGCTGCCCGGGTTACACGCACTGTGCACAGATCCCCAGGCAATGTACTTAGCTTAGGGCATGCGCATGCTTTCCCTCACTTAAATGGTCTGCGCACGTCCTCCTAAAGTGTTCCCAGTCAACAGTTGCAGGACACTTACTATTCAAGGTACATCCTCCAGCATGGAGGTGCCTTAGCAGTGTTGTTTGTATGTTCTAACATGCTTGCTAGCTCTCAGGTCCCAGTACTCATATCCAGTATACCAGTCCTGTACTGCAGCCATGCCCACCTTTCTGTCTATCAGCTAAGTCTTCCTGCCTGTCTGTCAGCCCTGCCCGCCTGCACTTGCCTACCAGTATACCTGTTGTGTCCGCCAGTACCAGTCTGTGTGTCTGTCGTGCCAGTCAATACTTACCTTGTCCTTCCTCCAGTTTCTTGGGAGTCAGCTGCCACTCACCCGAGGTCAGTCCTGGTGTAACACCTGATCCCACCTCCTTTGTTTCTCCATGGACCATGGTATAGTCAGCCGCCGTGTATCCGAGGTCGGACTTGGTGAGACACCTAGTTATGCCTTTCCAGGCTTTCCTTGGGCTACGGGACAGCGGTTCCACCACCCCGCCCGTTACAATTTGTAACCTTGAGATTGTTGATATTTTTCAACAATTTTGATTCTCGAGTCCTCAGACAGTTCTTCTCTTTTTGTGCTCCATGGATAATGTGGCACATACAGACAACAATACAAAGATTGAGTAAACTTCTCCCTTTTTATCTGATTTCATGTGTGATTTTCATATTGCCCACACCTGTTACTTGCCACAGGTGAGTTTGAATGAGCATCACATGCTTGAAGCAAAATTGTTTAAACACAGTTTTGTAAAGTTGCCAACTATTTTGTCTGGCCCAATTTTGCGTTTTTGTGTGAAATGATGTCCAATTTGGGAGAAATACGGTACTTCATTTTCTGGAAAAATTTCAAGGGTGCCAACTCTTTGGGCCATGGATGTATATGCACACAAATGTGTGTTTGTATGTGTGTATATACAGTATATATTTATACACATCTATATACACATATAAGTGTCTATATATCGATATACATACACACATATATGTATTTGTATATGCACACTTTATTTTGTAACTCTTATTTCCTACAAAGTATACTGAATGTTAGGTTGGTTCACTCCATGAGCAGTAATTAATCGTCCTTACAAGTTAAGCTGTAGGCTTCTTAGCATGACTTCATGTGGAAACCCAAGAATGTGCCCACTTCATTCCAGTTTAGCTGTTATGTTAAGCATGGCATTTGTTAACTTTGAAATAAGAATTTTTTTTCCTTATGATTTAATGAGTCTTGACACGTGAGAAGTGGAGCTGGCTGGAGTGCAGACTTTTCTAATTAACAGAGGGTCATTTGCTAAAAAACATTACAGTGTCTTTCATTAGTGTATTACAAACATATTTTTGTGGCTGCCGTGTCATAGTCTGAAGATGTCGAAGTGCAATAGAAATATAGCAGCAATACACAGTTCTCTGGATGATATGCTGAGACTTGTAGTTCTATAGCAGCTTTGCTGCCATAAATTGCTCTGAAATTGTAAAATTTCCTACAAATAAAACAATTCGCTAAATTATGAAGGACTGACTGCTCCCCTAACCGTCCCCTTTCACCTATTTTTAACTCTGGTTCAGTTATATGTAAAATAGCAAATTGCCTTACTCACCCTCCCCCGGTCCACATCTTGTGCCACCTCCATTGGTTGAATTCAGTAATTGGCTGCAGTGGTGTCAACATGACGTCTCCATTTTTGAGATATAGTTTTATCTTCGGTTTATGTAAATATAGTCTTGTTAGTCAAGTGGGCAAAGTCTTTATGAAGACCTAGAAAGGTGAAGATCACTCCCACTTGGCTAAGAAGAGTAGATTTACAAAGAGATAAGAGGGGACCATTTCTCGGGATCAGAGAGGTGCAATAACAAAAGATAAACCACACCGGATTGAGGAGAATCGCGGCATTAATGTTAGCTCTATAAATCCTCTATAAATGAAAAGCTTAGTTATGGCACGGTCTAGTTTTTGTTAAAAGTGCGGATTCAGTGGATTATCTTACCTTTCAAAATCGCAGCAGGAATTCATACTTATTTTCATAAAAGTTAATGCCGTTTTTATTCTTCATGTTCTTACTCACATAGTCACATCAGCAGACCATAATACACAACTCATTAAAAATGTGCTGCAATTTCCAGAAAACGTTGGAAAGAAAGACAAGATTGATAAGTGGACGTTATTGGGGCATAATCTGTCCAAGTAACTGTCCAATGTCTGGGTGTAAGCCCTTCATATGACATCCTGACACAAGATCTGCGATTCATCTCCTTGTCCTCTGGACACTACCCCTATGAGGACATGTGGCAGCTGAGTGAACTTCTAAAAAAAAAAAAAAATCAATTCCCCTAAATTCTAATTTTTATCTGGATAAATAAGTCTTCAAGTTGTCCAAAATTCTTTTACTAAATTTAAAGAGACTCTGTCACCATGAAAATATCCCCTGAAGTACTATTCTGTATGGATAGCTGTAGAGACCTGGATTCTAATGGTATCACTCTGCAGTAAGCGGCACACAGTGTCTGCTATGTGTTGCATTGGATCCTGCAGACTCCTCAGCTCAGACATGGTACCGCAAGACTCACAGATCCCTCATTAGCATTACCTGTATGCGGGATTACTATGGGGGAGTGAAAGAGATCAGACATCATAATCACGTCATTGACGTCAGCTATGCACATAGTATTGTAGTTCAGGAGTGTTTTTCATGGTGCAGATTCTTTTTAAAGGGGTTTGAAAGTTATTCCAATCGCTGGGAGTCCAACTTCTGGGACACAAAACAATCCCAAGGTCTGGGGCTCTGAAGAGCTTTGTGTGGATGGAGTAGTTGTCAATTATGCGCAGACAGAATTAGGGCTGAGACACTGATTTCACCGATGGGTCACTTATTAGGCTGCGTAGTGTTGTTTCAATACAATAATTGTTTTATCAGCAGGAGATTATTACTGCCAGACTAGTTGCCTACATGCCCAGTTGTCGAACCACACCCCCAACACTGATTAGCAGCTTATTGTACAATGTACATTGACAGCTGTGGTGTGAACAGGGTCACCTTTCTGAGCATTGCTACATCTATAGGGGAGAAAACTACAATTGTTTTACAATTGCTGCACCCAGTAAACCAAGTGATACATCCTTGGAATCATGGTCTCTTGCACTACATTGTGCTACTATCTCATGAGGTAACAAAAACCTGGTGACAGGTTACTTTTATTAGAATTGCCGGAGATATCCAAGTGCAACACTTGGCTGGTCAGCACTCCTATAAGAATAATTAGAGGGATTGACCACCGCTCCATTCTCAAGCCCCATTTCTCAGGCTCGGGAGGGTCCCAGCAGTCAGAAAGTTATGCCTTATCATATGGATAGGGGATAACTTCCAAACATGAGAATACCCCCTTTAACAATTCTGGCTCCAGAAGTAGCCAAGACGCTCTGAGAATGAAGGCTCTCTAAAGAGTAAATTAAAGAGGTTATTATGCATTGCAAAAACACGTTGGTTTTCTTTCAGAAACAGAACCAGCACCTGCCTTGTCCATGTATTGTGAGTTATATCAAGTTTCAGCTCCATTTACTTCAATGGGACTGAGATGCAAAACCAGATAGACCCATGGTCAAGTGTTGTGCTGTTTCTGAAAGAAAGATGCAAAGTTTTGAACATCCCCTTTAAAGAAGCCCTCCCATTAAGATTTGTTGTTACTAAATCTGTGTATATTGTGTACTGTGTGTGTATTAATATACTCGCCCACCGCCGTCTTCTCCAGTATCTGTGGTCGTTCTGCTCCTCTTCTCAGTGATGTCAACGCTCTTCAGGCTCTTCAGGTCATCCTGCGCTCTCTGCGTGAGATGGAGGTCTCTTTTACAATGTAAGTCTATGGCGTCTCAATCTGACGCTCCATAGGCAGCATGACCCGGACAGGGGAATGGCGCTGGATACTGGCGAGAGAAGTGGAAGGTGAGTATTTTATCGCTTACACACTACACATTTACAGATTTAGTCAATACTTGCAATGGAAAATTCTGTTTTACTACACTGTAAATAAGTTAGTGCAGGACATCCATGGCCAGTCTTACACCTTCAGTATGTCCTAATTTAAAATAATTAAAGTGAAGTGTAACTCACCTTCCTCAGGTCCATCACTGAGTTTCACCTGCTGATGTAGTCTTTAATTGGCAGGGTGAAGCGGTGACTACAGCTTGTAATCAAATAATATGAACAGAGCCACAAGCAAGTCCAAGGGCGGACAGAAAAGACTCCCAGGCAATACATATACAGTGTGGCAAAAAAGTATTTAGTCAGTCAGCAATAGTGCAAATTCCACCACTTAAAAAGATGAGAGGCGTCTGTAATTTACATCATAGGTAGACCTCAACTATGGGAGACAAACTGAGAAAAAAAATCCAGAAAATCACATTGTCTGTTTTTTTAACAATTTATTTGCATATTATGGTGGAAAATAAGTATTTGGTCAGAAACAAACAATCAAGATTTCTGGCTCTCACAAACCTGTAACTTCTTCTTTAAGAGTCTCCTCTTTCCTCCACTCATTACCTGTAGTAATGGCACCTGTTTAAACTTGTTATCAGTATAAAAAGACACCTGTGCACACCCTCAAACAGTCTGACTCCAAACTCCACTATGGTGAAGACCAAAGAGCTGTCAAAGGACACCAGAAACAAAATTGTAGCCCTGCACCAGGCTGGGAAGACTGAATCTGCAATAGCCAACCAGCTTGGAGTGAAGAAATCAACAGTGGGAGCAATAATTAGAAAATGGAAGACATACAAGACCACTGATAATCTCCCTCGATCTGGGGCTCCACGCAAAATCCCACCCCGTTGGGTCAGAATGATCACAAGAATGGTGAGCAAAAATCCCAGAACCACGCAGGGGGACCTAGTGAATGAACTGCAGAGAGCTGGGACCAATGTAACAAGGCCTACCATAAGTAACACATTACGCCACCATGGACTCAGATCCTGCAGTGCCAGACGTGTCCCACTGCTTAAGCCAGTACATGTCCGGGCCCGTCTGAAGTTTGCTAGAGAGCATTTGGATGATCCAGAGGAGTTTTGGGAGAATGTCCTATGGTCTGATGAAACCAAACTGGAACTGTTTGGTAGAAACACAACTTGTCGTGTTTGGAGGAAAAAGAATACTGAGTTGCATCCATCAAACACCATACCTACTGTAAAGCATGGTGGTGGAAACATCATGCTTTGGGGCTGTTTCTCTGCAAAGGGGCCAGGACGACTGATCCGGGTACATGAAAGAATGAATGGGGCCATGTATCGTGAGATTTTGAGTGCAAACCTCCTTCCATCAGCAAGGGCATTGAAGATGAAACGTGGCTGGGTCTTTCAACATGACAATGATCCAAAGCACACTGCCAGGGCAACGAAGGAGTGGCTTCGTAAGAAGCATTTCAAGGTCCTGGAGTGGCCTAGCCAGTCTCCAGATCTCAACCCTATAGAAAACCTTTGGAGGGAGTTGAAAGTCCGTGTTGCCAAGCGAAAAGCCAAAAACATCACTGCTCTAGAGGAGATCTGCATGGAGGAATGGGCCAACATACCAACAACAGTGTGTGGCAACCTTGTGAAGACTTACAGAAAACGTTTGACCTCTGTCATTGCCAACAAAGGATATATTACAAAGTATTGAGATGAAATTTTGTTTCTGACCAAATACTTATTTTCCACCATAATATGCAAATAAAATGTTAAAAAAAAACAGACAATGTGATTTTCTGGATTTTTTTTTCTCAGTTTGTCTCCCAAAGTTGAGGTCTACCTATGATGTAAATTACAGACGCCTCTCATCTTTTTAAGTGGTAGAACTTGCACTATTGCTGACTGACTAAATACTTTTTTGCCCCACTGTATAATCAGAAAAGGAGTCACCAAACTGCCATTAAAGGTATATAAAAATCCATCATTTATTAATAAACATAACAGTAAAATACTAAGATAACATACAGAAAACTCAAAGTCATAATCGGGTAATCACGTGAATAACGGACATAGGTAACAGGCACCAAATACCACACCTAGAGTCTACGACTAGAGGTCACAAGTTCACTAACCAAGTTCTCCTATACATGGTAACACATAGACAATCCCTATGAAAGATGTAAATCTACAGCGGTATATAGGACTGGACCTCACCCATGTTAGTCGTGGTGTGTATATGGCAGCGCCAGCCCCTACGCGCGTTTCGCGTTTGGACCCATGTTCATTTCTATTCTCACAGACAGAAGTATGATTTTTATACATCTGCAGCTGTTTTTTTTTTTTTTTTAATATCTCATATATAGGAATGCTGGTGGGCCACAGCCCATTGTGTCCTATGACTCATGTCGTGCACTCGTGTCCATTTGTGTAATACTTGTGGCATACGTGTGCCAACCGTGTGCCACATTAGTATCACACGTACCGGTGCCTGGGAATCCGCGGTACTTGTATTCAGCTGACAACAGAGAGAGTAGGCAGCAGCTCATGAAAGTATTCATCAGCCACGCCTGCGCTATAAATATATAAAATAAAAACAGACATGGGGTTCCCCTGTATATTGATAATCAGCCAGAACTGACAACTTTCAAGAACAGAGGGGTCCCCACATTGTATTTTTTAATTATTTAAGTAAATAATTTAAAAAGAGGCGTGTGGTTAATCCCATTTTTGACAACAAGCCAAGCTAAAGCAGACCGCTGGGGGCTGGTATTCTCTGGCTGGTAAGGGACCATGGATATTGTTCCCCCCCAGCCTAAAGATAGCAACTTGCAGCTGCCCAGAAATCTGTTAGATGTGCCAATTCTGGTGCTTTGCCTGGCTCTTCCCACTTGTCCTGTGGCAAGTGGGGTTGATGTCACCTTTGTATTGTCTGGAACGTTGTACGGGATAGTTTGTGGATTAAGTCCGTGCAGCCACAATAATACAGATCCGAATGTAATGAAAAACTCTGGTTGTTTATTCAACGCATTTCAAGGTCTATCTGACCCCTTCATAAGGAAAATACCACAAATACACAGATGTCTTTGTGGTATTTTCCTGATGAAGGGGACAGATAGACCTTGAAACGCGTTGAATAAACCACCAGAGTTTTTCATTACATTCGGATCTGTATTATTGTGGCTGCACGGACTTAATCCACAAACTATCCTGTACAACGTCTCTGAGAAGATCGCGTGGGCAGCCCGTGGATCTGCAGCAGCCGATATGCACATGCTTTTGCTTTACACCATCAGGTGAGCAGCTCCCTGTTTAAAAACCGTACTTAATCTGAGGATAAGACCCTATATGCCCTTTTTGTCTCCCTAATTTACTTTGTATTGTCTGGTGACATCAAGCCCATGGCTTAGTAATGGAGAGGCGTCTATAATCTCACGGTGATCTGAGGTGAACTCATTCATCAGTGGTTCTCAGCCTGGACGGTGGCATCTTGGCAGCGTCCAAGTTGAAAACTGTTTGACCCCGTACATGGATTATGGCGTGGTACAGAATGGCAGACAGGTGAGGGATATTTTTGCTTTTTTAATTTTTGTTTTATTACATGACATGGGTTTCAATAGTGAATGATGAGAGCTGACATGTGCACAGACACATTCTACTCTGACATGTGCACAAACCCATTCACTTGAATGAGTCTATGTGTGTAAGTGTCTCCGATACGTGTGAAAACTGTCACCACATGTATCAGAACACTGACATGTGTAAGAGGCCTTATAGACAGTCTGTTCCGTCCAATCCCTAAACATTAAGGTTCTACATTTAGTCTGGAGTCTCCACAACCATTAAACATCATTGGTGCTGCTGGATCTGCTAATGCCCTGTGAAACCTACAGCAAGCCCAAAACCACTTGTGGTATTGCTCTAGATTGTAGAGTTGAAATATATAAAAATACACAACCTTAATAATTCCACACTAATTTCTAATTTCTGAGGTTTGTCTTGTGCTGAATTGCTATTGATAGTTCAATATTTTTCCATATCCATATTTACTTTAGCAACGCAAATGCACATCTATTTTCTTCATTAATTTTAATCTGTTTTATAGTACGTTTATCATCGTCTCCCCAGCCCATACAATATCTTTCTTAATCCCATCTGGTATGTACCGTATACCATTTTCTGATTGATGGGTCTATAAGTGTAAAAGATGAAAAGTAATTTTTGAGTAATCACGAAGTCTGGAAAAGTAAGCTTTGTAACTGTAATTGACTACTTCTCCAGGGAACATTTTCTATTAACATTTATTTCATATGTCTTTCTCTAAATCCATCTGCTTTCCTTCTCTTAGTTTTTAAGATCTTACATGGTGCTGGCCTACAAACATTACAGTGTTAGGACATTTTGAAAAGTGAAATTTTTTAGTGGTGTGGATTATGAGAATATTTTTTGAGACGCATTACATACTTTCTATTGGGACCTTCTTCAGTCTGGAAGGAAAGCATCACTTTGCTAAGTGCTTCTGCTCTCTCGTTTTATCTATCGGTAGGGTTCTCGGCATTTGGACGTTTAACAATCTGTACGATTGATATCTCAGAAGCTTTTAGGCACATACATTTGTACACATATGGTTTGAAATATAAGTAACCAGGAGAGCCAGGTAATGACCAAAGTCAAGGGGATATTTGTTCAAGGATCTCCACGTTCTATTTTCCTGCAGTTTTTTTCAACTGGTGATAAAAACCCAACTTTTACTAACAAAAATTACCATTCGTTGGAGTTTTGTTCTCATTGTAAGGTGCTAAGATACTCCATCTCCCAGCCCTGCATACTGGAAGACGTCTGTCTGGTCGGCAAGCTTGCTTTATCTTGATATTGAAAATGGTTCGACTAACTCCTCAAGTGGAACTAAAAGAAAAAGTATGGATGATCCCGTACATATAAAATGATCAAATATCAAGGCATGGGGATCTTCTAGCAATTATCCACTGTTTATGCCCAATTTAAAGAGGTTTTAACTTTAGTGTTAGCATGTAGTTAGGTTGCAGCATGTTCATCAACTTTGTTTGTCTGACACCTAAGAGTCTCATGATTCCTCAGAATGAATAGGATGCAGTACTTATTCCCTGTTTGTCTCTGCACAGCTATGTTTGTTGCCATCCTGCTTTACTGGAAACTACCCCCCCCCCTTCCCCCACCCCTCACTTTCTTGCACCACTTGGTGGCCAGGAACGTTGTGTACTAGGAAAATAAATTGAAACAACACTGCATCCCATTTATCCTAAGGATTGGGGATCCCCCACTGATTGTGAAGGAACGCCATAATTTAGAGATGACCAAAATTCCTTATTTTGCCCAAAGACCTTTATGAATCTTGATCTGAACCTGGACAATTTATTTTTTTGCTTAGAAATCAGTGTAATAATCGCAGTTCTGGTATATTTTGTATTAGCCTGTGGTGGACAGAATAATGCAATTAGGTTGAACTACTATATGAATTCTAATTCTGGTATTATACAATCAAATATTTCATTTTCTCGCCTTTTAACTCAACAGTTGACATCAGCGTTGACATATCACGGCCATTAAAAATCAACTTCAGCTTTGTCAAGTTGGATCAACTAAATGTTTTCTTAGAAAAGATCATGAAAAGTGGACGTGAAAGTCCAGCCACAAAAGAAGAAATGCCGCAGATGTGTGACTCTATGAAACCTACATTCAGCCATAGAAAGGATCCTTGTACAGTGACCAGCGATGCTTCACAACACCTTGTGCCCCGAGAAGGAACATGGAGGTCAATGTCTTTTTTCCACAGGATTACATTCCAAACTGCTCAGGTGTTTCTATCATTGGAGACTGTGCCCCATCCAAAAACGCCCTACATTCTTACGTACTTGTCTGATCTTCGGGGGTGCCTTAGTATTCAAGCAGGAAACAAAGGTAATTTTTTTAATATACTGCAGCACTAATGTCTGACATAAGTCGTTAAATGGGTTAGTCACCTTTCGGGACAAATATATATATATTTTTTCACTTAGATGCATGTCTTTTGGGCTTAAAATAATTTTTGCAATTCGGTTTCAATAAAACTTTTGCACCACTTTGCTTTTACAGGCTCTTTAATTCTCTGTGCACTCAGTTTTGATGTGTATGATAATAAATCAGCTGAGGGGATCTAAAAAAAAAAAAAAAACAGGTAAGAGTTAGAAACTCTCCCATTGGCATTTCCGTGACCCATTCTCATTAACTCATTCTGCAGCCAGCAGTAACATAAAACAGAGGTTATAGAAGGCCAGCGGTGCAACATTGTTAATGAAACCTAATTACAAAAATATTTTTTAGCTAAAAAAAAAAAATGTGCAAGAAAAAAATATCAACCCTTTAAACTACATGTGCCAAAAAATGCTTTGTAATCAGTGGAAAACACATTTAAACTGGACAATTTTTCCATTTTGAAGCAGCCGTTGCCAGTACTTAAAAAGTCTCCATAGCATGTTGAAGAATATGTTTCCCAGTGCACATGGCTCTGCTCACTCTTGGACCCTTTAGGAATTGGATGTATAGTTGTGGCAAAATTATTGTGACTTACAACGCACCATCTTGATACTTGAAAGGTTGTATGATGTAAGATAACATCACATAAGCCACTGACTGGTGTCTAGTTTGGAGTTGAATTCCACTTTTATGTCTGGATATCACAGTTCTTTGTTATTTAAGTCCAGGTAATCTTTGTTCGATCTGTATCAAGCCATAGAGCCATGGGTTTCATATCTTTCACGACGATGGCCAATAAGCCAGAAACATGTACAAGCACGAGTAATATTAGACTGTATCTGTGCAGTACTGGGCAGCACGGTGGCTCAGTGGTTAGCACTCTTGCTTTGCAGCGCTGGCGTCTTGGTTTCTAATTTCACCAAGGGCAACATCTACAAGGAGTTTGTATGTTCTAACCATGTTTGCGTGGGTTTCCTCTGGGTTCTCCAGCTGTCTCCTGTATTCCAAAGGTATGTGATAGGAATTTGTAATGTGAGCCCCAATGGGGACGGTTTCGATAATATCTGTAAGGCACTGTGGAATATGAGGAATATGATGGTGCTACATACAGTGGGCTTATTAAGTAATTTGATACACTGGCGGTTTTGCAAGTTTTCCCACCTACAAAGAATGAAAAGGTCTGTAATTTTTATCATAGGTACACTTCAACTGTGAGAGACAGAATCTAAAAATAAATTCCAGAAAATCACATTGTATGATTTTTAAATAATTAAATTGCATTTTATTGCTTGAAACAAGTATTTGATCACCTACGAACCAGCAAGAATTCTGTCTCTCACAAACCTGTAAGTTTTTCTTTAAGAAGCCCTCCTACTCAGCACTCATTACCTTTATTAATTGCACTTGTTTGAACTCGTTACCTGTATAAAATACACCTGTGCACACAATCAATCACACTCCAGCCTCTCCACCAGGGCCAAGACCAAACAGCTGTCTAAGGACACCAGAGACAAAATTGTAGACCTGCACAATGCTGGGATGGGTTACAGGATAATAAGCAGCTTGTGAGAAGTCAACAACTGTTGGCACAATTATTAGAAAACTAGATGGTGGCCCGATTCTAACGCATCGGGTATTCTAGAATATGCATGTCCACGTAGTATATTGCCCAGCGACGTAGTATATTGCCCAGTCACGTAGTATATTGCCCAGCCACGTAGTATATTGCCCAGTCACGTAGTATATTGCCCAGCCACATAGTATATAGCAGAGCCACGTAGTACGGTATATTGCCCAGCCACATAGTATATAGCAGAGCCACGAAGTATATTGCCCAGCCACGTAGTATATTGCACAGCGACGGAGTATATTGTCCAGCCACGTAGTATATTGCCCAGTCTCGTAGTATATTGCCCAGCACAGAGCCACGTAGTATAGAGACTTAAAAAAAATTAAACATATACTCACCTTCCAAAGGCCCGTTGAAGTCCTGCTATACTCACCATCCGCCGCCTTTCCCGCTCCTCACCACGCTCCCGGGATCGCTTCATTGCAAGCGGCAGCTTCCGGTCCCAGGGCTGGTGTGAGCAGGACCTATGATGAGGTTGCGGTCACATGACCGTGATGTCACGGCAGGTTCTTGTTGCACACTAGCACTGGGACCGTAAGCTGCCGCTTGCAATGGAGCGGTCCCGGGAGCGTGGTGAGGAGCGGGAAAGGCGGCGGATGGTGAGTATAGCAGGTTTTTTGTTTTTAGCAGGTTTTTTTTATTTATTATTTTTAACATGACATATTTTTACTATTGATGCTGCATAGGCAGCATCAATAGTAAATAGTTGGGGACACACTGGGTTAATAGCAGCGGTAACGGAGTGCGTTAAACCGCGGGCCGTTATCGCTGCCATTAACCCTGTGTGAGCGGTGAGTGGAGGGGATTACAGAGCGGGCGCCAGGCAGTGAGAGTAGGGGAGGGACTAATCGGACTGTGCCCGTCGCTGATTGGTCGCGGCAGCCATGACAGGCAGCTGCCGAGACCAATCAGCGAATGAATAACCGTGACAGAAGGACAGACAGACAGACGGAAGTGACCCTTAGACAATTATATAGTAGATAGAAGATGACTGGGGCTCCATGCAAGATCTTGCCTTGTGGGCTAAGGTTGATTCTGAGAAAGATCAGGAATCGGCCAAGAACTACATGAGACGACCTGAAGACAACTGAGACCACAATCTCAAAGTAACACACTATGCCACCATGGATTAAAATCCTGCAGGGCATGCAAGGTCCCACCTACTCACGCCAGTACATGTCCAGGCCTGTTTGAAGTTCGCCAGTGACCATCTGGATGATCCAGAGGACGCATCAGATATACTCATAGTAACATAGTTAGCAAGGCCGAAAAAAGACATTTGTCCATCCAGTTCAGCCTATATTCCGTCAGAATAAATCCCCAGATCTACGTCCTTCTACAGAACCTAATAACTGTAAGATACAATATTGTTACGCTCCAGGAAGACATCCAGGCCTCTCTTGAACCCCTCGACTGTATTCGCCATCACCACTTCCTCAGGCAAGCAATTCCAGATTCTCACTGGCCTACCAGTAAAGAATCCTCTTCTCTGTTGGTGGAAAAACTTTCTGTCCTCCAGACGCAGAGAATGCCCCCTTGTGATCGTCATCTTCCTTGGTATAAACAGATCCTTGGAGAGATGTTTGTATTGTCCCCCTATATACTCATACATGGTTATTAGATCGCCCATCAGTCGTCTTTTTTTCTAGACTAAATAATCCATATTTTGTTAATCTCTCTGGATATTGTGGTTCCCCCATCCCCTTTATTAGTCTTGTTGCCCTCCTTTGGATGTGCTTTTCTGCAAAGGGGACAAGACAACTGCACCGTATTGAAGGGAGGATGGATAGTGTCATGTTTCGAGAAATTTTGGTCAACAACCTCCTTCCCTGAGAGCAGTGAAAATGGGTCATGGCTAGCTCTTCCAGCATAATGACCCGAAACACTCAGCCCTGGTTGCCCTACTAAGGAGTGGGTCCGTAAGAAGCATTTCAAGGTCCTCTAGAGTCCTAGCCAGTCACCAGACCTGAACCCAATAGAAAATCTTTGGAAGAAGCTGAAACTCAATGTTGCTCAGCGACAGCCCCGAAACCTGGTAGATAAATTAGATGACTTTTATGCCGCACTGGTGCTACTAGTCCTCAAGATATAAACCAAGTGTCTGTATGGAAACTTTTTCTCAGGCAATGCAATCTCAGGGTATTGTATACAAATTAGACAATTGTATCAGCCAAATTGTAGATAAATTAGCTGAATGGACTGATTGGACATGCTGGGCCTTTAACTACCCCAACAATCGTCTGGCACCCCAATATACCTTTGACTTTCATCTGAAGCTGTCAACATACGCTTGTTTGTGTGGCATTAGTTTAATATGTATGGGGGACTTTAGATGCAGCTCATTGGGAAATACTGTCTCTCATGGAAGAGACTCCTGCTGTTAGCAGTACCCAAAAAAGTCTCTCCTTTTTTTTCCTGAGGTGACACAACCAGTATTGAAATTCTGATTGGGACCAAACAAAATCATAAATTTCCTAACCCTTATAATCTTTATCCTTATTCTTAGTGACATTTTTTTAAAATATATACCAACTACAATTTGTTTTATATGGCACAGATTAGCTCTGGATAGTTTTGCGTAAGTGCATGGTCTGCACTTTGTTTGGGATCTGTTCTTTGGTGAAAGTATCGGTTTATAAGAATGGCTGTTAGTAACTTTTCTCTAAATCTTCTCATTCAGCTGTTATTATGCCTAATTACAATGTTATAAAGCTTCTTCACAGTCTGAGAACAAACCCAGAACTAACAGTGCTTGAAAAGTGGAGTTCCCAAAACCTGACAAACACAAGATCCAACATTTAAGGTGTAAATGACATGGACATGTTTTTCATTGCTGGTCAATTCCACTGTGTGATGAGGAAACAGGCACAATCTTATTATTAGGGTATGGATTTAATTGGATTTTTTTTCTTTTTCTTGCTGTTATTTACAAGAAAAATTCCAAATTCCTCCTTTGAACAAAAGCGGAATTGTGATGTATGAGAAAGGTGCATCAACATTTAGCAGAAACCTTTAGAATCTTGAGTATCTGGTCCAGGCATCTAATAAACATTATGCGTTATTCTCCTTTTTCCAAGATTTTGTTTATTGCTATTTTGCCCAGCAGAATTTTTAAAGGATTTAATGACAGCGTTCCAATCTGAAATATTTACAAAATCGAGCTAATTGCTCTTTTTCTGTACGATCACATATCTCATAATAAAACATTCTCTTCGTTTATTTTTCGCTGTCTCTTAAAAATGCCTGCCATTTGTAAACCAATATTAATTAGTTTAGGACTCCAGTTTACAGTCCTGGAATTGCCATTTCGTACAAATTTGCCTCTAGCAAACCTATTCTGAGTTCCCTCGGTATACTTTAGAGTACAGGTTTCAAGAAGCACTCTCCAAGACGCTTTATATCTTAAAAAGGAAAATATGGAACATGCCCTGTGCTGTAAATGAAGTGATGCTTAGCGGAGTTCTTTAATTTTATTGCCCCCGCCAAGAAAATCTATCCGAATGAATGAATAGACAGTACTGTATTCAATGAAACTGTATATCGGTCATTGTTTTTGCGCTCTCCGCAGAAAGGTTGTGCGATATTTCGGATGTTTGCTTCTTCCAGCAAGCTTCTGAGGAGCACTCTTTTGGCGTCATACTCTACTTGATGAAAAGCATGGTGCCTTCTGCAAGAGCCAGGCTTGTTGACGGCACGAATATCCCCACACAGAGCCTTCTCTGTAAGAACCTGAAAAAAGGTCTTAAAGGCATTTTTCCAGAACCAATTTGGCAGTGCCAACAGTGCCTAAACGGGTCTGTAATAAGGCGACCTTATAAAGAAGAATATCAGCTGAAACTCGACATAGCAACAGAACAGATACAGGAAATGTTTAGTAACTGAGAAGCACTCATAGCGGGCCAAACCTAGGTGATTTATTTCCCTCTTTACTTTCAAAAAATCTGGCAGACCTCACCGCATTTCAGTGCATTTTGTAAATGCTTTCTAAGCTAAAATGCAACATGAAAGACTTTGTGAGTGCTCTGGGCCGGCATTCTTGATTTAGCCATAAAGACTTTTTTTTTGTTCAGAACATTGTTTTCATTCCCACGCTTACCTTAGCCAGGGCTGGGAGGCTTGAAACAAGTTCATGGTCACTGTAAGGGATTATATTCTCATTATACATCATATTAATATCCAGTATGGAGGAGTCTGCATCACACATGCTCCTGTATTGAACTGAATTGTGTGTCTGATAGTAATCCACCAGACAGACTACAAAGTGCGTGTTGCCATCTCCGCTAGACATGAGGCTGATGGCTGTGAAGGTTGACCTGTCTGCTTCCAGGAGACCCCGTAAGCAAGAACCAACAAGATATCAGTGTACTCTAGCTGCTGAAGTGAACTCATAAACGGATATAAAATCAATTGACTTTTTACTTTTTGTCTGGGACGAGTGGTGGGAAAGGCTTGATGAAGATCGAAGTCTGCTCCCTTTTCTTGCTAGATATGAAAAGGTCATTAAACCACTTGCCCTAGACTTTAGAAATCATATACCAAAATAAACTTTTAGAGTGGCTTTCCAAAATCTTAAACGTGCCAACAATGCTGTGATTAAGACTGATAAAGAACTGCAGGTCCTAAACGTTGTAACGTAAAGAAGTGATAAAGCATCAAAAGACTGTAGTTCTGCTCCATCCTTGGTATCTGTAAAACTTGTAGCACCTACACGATTATCATTCCAATCCATGTCCAAACTCTGTGACCAATGGCCACACAATTTACCAGCAAAATTGTATGCCTTACACCACAGCTTGTGGGTGTGTTTAGCCACACTATCTGGTCTCTAGCTTCATTGAGATGCATGAGACTGACCTGCAATATCAAATTAAACCAGTGGACTAGTGTGGCGCTGTTTATGGAATAAAGTGGTCTTGCTTTTCTAATTCTGAAATATCTTTTGAATAACCAGTGCATTTTTGCCTCCTGCAAAAGGGCACATTGCCATCATTGATTGACAGCAGATTGCTGTAGAATAAATTTACACTTCTGTTAAAAAAAAAATTTATGTCGTCAAAGTATGGTGATGGAAGATGAAGAATTGATGCTCTACTATGTAAAGTGAGCACTTTCACACAACGGTGTATGCACTCAATCCTACCTTAGTCTTGCTTCCAGTACCACCATATTAGATACCAGGGACAAGGTTTAACTTGAAACTCCATCGTCCCTCTAACTATCACTGATAACTTAAATAACTTGTGTCTTCTCATTATGCTTAGGGGATTTCTGGATCACTTGGACTGCCCCTACACTGGCTGTCATCTACCTGTCTTGATTCCCTCATAAACATGACAATACTAACAAAACTATTTGGATTTGAGATTCAATAAAAGCAAATTCTTCTTTGCTTAGATGTCATCTGAGCTTGGGAAGACACCAATAGAAAGTAGATAGTTGACTGGCGCCACTAAAAACAGCAAGTTCTCCCAACTCTTCTTTAGTTTGAGGAATAGAGCAAAGTAGGAGTATACGGTGCTGTCAAGTGATGGTAAAACCGCCTTGTTTATTACTGGTTAACTTAAAAGCAAGTGAAAAACAGATGTTGAAAGCTAAAAATGAAATGATTCAGAGCGAACACATTTTTGATCCATTGCTTGGATCACCCTTAGATTCCTAGGAAGATCCAAACACTGGATAGAAAACGCGTTTGAAAGATTCATTTTATTTCTAGCCTTTACAACCTGTTTTAACTTGGTTTTAAGGTAAACCGTAATACATGAGGTTTTATCAACACTGGGCAGCGTCATAGACTCTTTGTGCTAATCTCCATCCACCACCGTCCTGGCCAGTGTTTCGAACTGGAGTGACAGCAGTTCGGTAATGCTATACACAATTACATAGCTCACAAGGTTACTGTTTAGTTGAGAAATTGGCTATCTGTAAAGTGTTATCTATGGTAGCATTCTGGCTTCTCTTATTTATTTTCCCTAGAGCATTTTTCCCAACTTGTTTGGGGACATTTTGTCTCCAAAACAATTGACGTTTCCCCTCAATCATGTAAATTTTTTTGTTTTGTTTTTGTTTTGTTGGCACGTTAGGCCACATTCTCTTGTTCAGTATTTGGTCAGTGAAAATAAAACAAAAGAGAAGGTGCTCCATGTGAAGAATGTCACAACAAAACACATATGCCGTGGTGGAAGAGGTGTTCTACTCGCCTCTGGTAGTTGTGCATGCCAGGCACAACACTGATGCTAAGCAGTGAATGATGGCTGTCCTGAGAGCTGCAGGACCTTCCACCCGCTCCTTGCATCCTGCTCAAGAGGCGTGAAAAATGACGAAAGGTGGCCAGTGGAAATCCAAAGGGCGCCAGGCTCTGAATCAGGAACCACGCAGGTCAGATAAGAAAAGTCGATTTATTCAACAGACAACACGTTTCAGGAACTATCCGTCCCCTTCAAAAGACCTGATGAAGGGGACGGATCGTCCCTGAAACGCCCTGTGGGGTGAATAAGTTGACTTTTCTTATCTGAGCTGGGTGGTTGCTTATTTAGAGCATGGCGCTTTGTATATTCCACCACCCACCTTTCATCATTTTTTACAGTATTTGGTCAGTATTTTACATCAGTATTTCTAAGCCAAAACCAAGAGTGGGTGAAAAATACAGAAGTGGTGCATATGTTTCTATTATACTTTTCCTCTGATTGTTCCACTCCTGTTTTGGCTATAAATGCTAATGTAAAATACTGACCAAATACTGAATGTGTGAACATGCCCTCATTTAAAAATCTTATTTCCCTGAACACCATACACATTTGTATTTCCGTTTTAAAGGCCAATAATAGGCAGAAAAATGAAGTTTGCGCCAGCTTTTCCACTTTACAGGTCTTCTGTCTAATGTGCCTTTGGTATGAGACTTAATGAAATGAAATCCATGTTTTCCGAAATGTGCGATCTATTTCTTGTGCAGATACCCTCGGTACGAATGGATTAATGTCACTGTTTTTATAGCATGAAACTGATACATGAAATAATTCACTGTGTCTTTGATATTATAGTGGCACAGTCCAGCAGACATCTGCAGCAGCTGCATTTTTTTTTTACGAATTATTTGCTGACCCAAGCTGAGCGCAGCGACAAAAGTTGTCATCTCAGATCTACTTTAGAACAGGAGAAAGAAAACTGAGCATGGTTTTTCCGCCTTTCAGCCATCTGCTCTGCAGATGTTATTATATAGAATTACTTAAGATAAAATGATAGTAGCGTTTTTCTATTTTTTTACGAAAACCTCAACAATTCGCACTTGTTTACTTGAATCTGCATAATTTCCCTTTGAGACAACTCCATGCACTCGGGGTTTTGTACGTTCTCACCAGCTTTCCTTTTGATCGTCGTTCTTGTGGTGATTCGTATAAACATATTTATAACTATTACGGAAAAAAAAATTTAACCACCAAAAGCAGTAAAGGAAAAAATTCTTCTAATCCCTCACTCGCACAAGTTATATTTAGAAAAAGAAAGCCCTCTTTTTTTTTTTCATGGCACACTTTATATGACATTGTCTTGTAAACTATGCTGAACTGTTCTTTCTCCGAGACTTTAATTTGGATACAGAAGATAGTTAATATGTAATCTGAGTATCCATTCGTGTTACTCAGTTTTTTTCCTCCCTGACAAATTTGAAATCCAGGATAACTGCGGTGAAGGGGGGGAATTCTGAGGTTAGTTTGGTAGTTTTTAATCATTTTATTTTTGCTCTGTATACATTATATATGGAGAATTTTGATCCATTTTAAATCATGAGGTTAAAATGTTTAGAAAGTTTTCCATCATCGTGCAACTTCTTGCACCGGCCAGAAAGACTATCACAAATCACTATATATTACCTGTAGCGAGGGGTCAGGTTATTATATAAAAATGTTTTATTTTTCACTGCTGTGGTTTTCTTTGTATCGTTATTCACTTTATTTCTGTGGACCAGAGTGATCAACTTAATTTAATGACTCGTAGATGAAATGACTCGCCTGTTATGGTACCATAGCTTTATCATGGATGGAGCGTCTCTGTTCCTCCTTAACCATCATTGGGGAGCTGTAGAGGAAAGACCTGTAACCCTCTTGGACTGGTGTCTTGCTTTCCACCTAGAGAGAGAACGGAGCAATCGTCGCTATGACCCGATACCTATGACTGGATTTGTATGTAGAACAGAAGGGAAGCTGCGTAATGATTCTTTTGGATAAGGGTTGCCATTTTTCCTCTATCAAGAAAGCACAATCTGTGCCAATTTGTCACTAGTTCTGTTCAAGACTGTTGCTGATGCAGTTGTACGAACTTTGTTAAAAATGTAAAACATTCTCGGTGAGAATTTGCACATTTTCAAACCAGTTATTCCCTTTTCTCAAAGTGACAGTGCAGTGATTCAGTCTATAGACAATTACTTATTTCCAGGAAAATGTCATAGAATTATCCTCTAACATTTTACCTTAGTTGTAAATTTAGGTTGATATGTTTTGCATTTTATTTTTATGAAAATATATGAAATTTGACAAAAACTTTTAATCAAGTTGAATTTTCAAATTTTGTATGCTAATGCTCTTGAACCAGACACCACACTAAATAGTTAATAACATTTTCCATATGTCTACTTTGCATTTCAAATTTAGCAGCATTTTTAATTCTTTTTTACAAGGACATTTGCAAATCCTATTTTTTACAGACCTACTCCGTTTTGAAGTGACTTTCAGGGGCCTAAAACACCCCAAGATTATCCCATATTAAAAACTGCATCCCTCAAGTTACTAAAAACTGCTGACTGAAAATGTGTGAACCCTTCATGTAATTCACAGTAATTATTGAAAAGTGAAATGAAAAAAGTTAAGAATTTAAAATTTTCTCTCACCCATGATAGCACCACGGAGACAGGGGATCCTCCCTTCAAGGACAGGAAACCTACAGGATAAAAGAGCGGCACCTCTCTCACGCATCAGTTGGTTTTCTGTCCTTGACAGGGAACCTTAGTCTGGATGTTACTGCGTTACTGAAAGAATATAAGAAAAGAACAATGTTTACCTAGGCTTGGCTGGTCGGTTCAGTCTGCTACTCCGTCCCTGCTGTGGTTTGTGTAGTGGTTCTGGATGCATCGCAGCAGGTCCTGGGGGACTTGGCTAGCGTGCTGGCCTGATTAGCGGCGCCATTCTCTGTGGTCAACCAGCTTCCATGCGTCGCGGGTCTGCGCATGGGCAGGGCGCGCACCAAGGACACACCCTGATGACAAGTGCACTTGTGACATTTCACTCAAGGGTGATTCTTCACTTCTGGGTGGAACCAGAAGAAGCTTCAGCAGAGGGATCTGCTGTGTCTGGCTTGTCCCATATTTAAAATACTGTTAAACCTCCAGAAGAGGCGGTCATTTACTTTGGCAGTCCGTCAAGCTTGGAATGGAGCAGCCACAGCAGCACCAGCATCATCAGCGGTGACTTGGTAGCTGCAGTGGGAAAGTGGGAGCAGGAATGACAGTAGAACTAGCCAGCAAAGCCACATCTCCAGCAAGGTGGATCTTGACAGGGTGGATGAATCCAAAGCCTCTAGAGGGAATCTGTCAGGTGATATGATTCTGCCTCTGAGTCAATTACCCTTAAGTGGTAAGTAATCCTTCTTCACTTTATAATAGGGCTTTTCTTGTCAGGAAAAAACTAGGAATTGCATAATGAAGGCTAATCACAGGGCTCTGTAAGTAAAGGTTACCTGATTGTTGGCAGAATAGACTTTGTTGTTCTTGAATTGAGCAGGCCATTTGTGAAGAATCCCCTTACTTTACCATAGGTTAAGCTGTATGATTAGGGGATGAGGAAAAGTATAGGATGGCTTAGAAGCCTAGGAGATTATCCCCAGATACTGATGAATCTGGCAGGTGAAAAGATGAATACATGCCCTTGGAGTCCTCTTCTACTTTGTCATCAGAAGGCCGTACGAGGTAGGGCATCAGTGCTTTCCTATTGGAGAGACTGATAGATTTGTTAAAGTAGTCAGACTCTTTATGGGCATCGTTGACCAAAAATCTGCCCAGGACATTATTTTGGAGGGCATGGAACAAAGGAAGAGTCAGACTTTCCCCTTTAATGAAAAAATTCAAGCCTTCATCATGAGAGAATGGAAGAAGCCAGAAAGAAGAGGTTCCTTTCCTTCATCATTTACGAGAAAATATCCTTTTGATTAGGCCTCTGCATCTTCATGAGGTAAATCCCCAAAGTGGCTGTCTCAAAGATATCTAAAAGGTTCACTCTACTTTTTAAAGATATGGGGATGCTTAAGGATTCTGGATAGTTTTTTTTAAGAGTAACTCTGATTGCTGTGCAGAGGCCCTGAAACCAGCCATCTCTGCATCATGTACCGCTATGTCTTTCGTGGTTTGGTTGGATAGTTAGGAAGGTCAGCTGAAGGATTGGGTGTTTAGGGAGAGCATTTTTGTCACAATTCCTTTGCGGGGGTAGCAGCGTTTCTGTCTTGATTCATCAGCAGATTCAGCAAGGTTGGCAGGTAGATCAGCGACACTCGCTAATGCAGCTTGTAGTTAAAGTGCTGGCTGGAGGATGTTAAAGCCAAGTCAAAACTATGCTCCATCCCATGTGAAAGGGGAACACCCATTTGGCCAAGTTTTGGACTCCATTCTGTAGAAAGCAGGAGACTGCAAGAAAAGGGTTCCCTAATTTGTCCTAATTTGTTTGGAAAAGATACAACCAGAAGAAAACTCCCATCCCCCAGAGTTCAAGATAAATGGCAAGACGGAGGAATAAAAGAATAGAGATTTTATTTTTGGAGGTCCCCTTCCCCACAAGGTCAAGAAATCCTCTCAGTGACTCTTGTTCCTGGTAGGGAGAAGACTCTTCCTCTTTTATCCCTGCCTGGGAAACAAATTACTTGAGCAGTTGGATTCTCAGCCTACTGAAATCTGACCTAAGGCTGGAGTTTCAGGCTGTTCCTCTGTGGAAGTTTATAGTGACATCTTCTCAGACTTCTCCGGGGAACATCTAGCCTTGGAATCGGAGGTCCAAAACTGGTGCAAAAATCCATCCTCTTAGAGGTCCCTGTACAAGAAGGGGAAGGATTTTTTCCCCTTTTTTTGATAAAATAAAATAGATGGGACTTTTGGAACTATAATCAATTTGAAGGGCCTGAGCAAATTCCTGAAAATTCAAACATTCAAGATGGAATCTGTAAGATCGGCCATAAAGGTGCTTTTTCCAGACTGTTGTGTTAAGTGATAATTCATGTCTTTCAGATTCAGAACCATCATACATGTGAAATACCAGAAGTTCCTTAGAGTGGCCTTAGCCATAAAAGGGGAAATCAAACACTTCCAGCTCAAGGATCTTCCATTCGGATTGTCAGTGACCCCTCACGTCTTTACAAAAATAATAGCGGAAGTGACGGCTCATCATCAAGAAAAGGTTGTACTAGTAGTCCCATATCTCGACAATTTTCTAACCCCTTCCCGACCCATGACGCCACGTAGGCGTCATGAAAGTCGGTGCCATTCCGACCCATGACGCCTATGTGGCGTCATGGAAAGATCGCGTCCCTGCAGGCCGGGTGAAAGGGTTAACTCCCATTTCACCCGATCTGCAGGGACAGGGGGAGTGGTAGTTTAGCCCAGGGGGGGTGGCTTCACCCCCTCGTGGCTACGATCGCTCTGATTGGCTGTTGAAAGTGAAACTGCCAATCAGAGCGATTTGTAATATTTCACCTATTGTAACAGGTGAAATATTACAATCCAGCCATGGCCGATGCTGAAATATCATCGGCCATGGCTGGAAATACTAATGTGCCCCCACCCCACCGATCGCCCCCCCAGCCCCCCGATCTGGCCGGTACACTGCTCCGGCTCCCCTCCGTCCAGTGCTCCGCTCCCCCCCGTGCTCTTGTCCGCTCCCCCCGTGCTCCGATCACCCCCCCTGCACTCCGATCCACCCCCCCCGGTGCTCCGTTCCACCCCCCCGTGCTCCGTTCCAGCCCCCCCGTGCTCCGTTCCACGCCCCCGTTCTCCGTTCCACCCCTCCCGCGCTCCGATTCCCCCCCCCCCGTGCTCCGATCCCCCCCCCCCCCCCCCGTGGTCCCCCCACCCCATCATACTTACCGATCCAGCCGGGGTCCCGTCCGTCTTCTCCCTGGGCGCCGCCATCTTCCAAAATGGCGGGCGCATGCGCAGTGCGCCCGCCGAATCTGCCGGCCGGCAGATTCGTTCCAAAGTGCATTTTGATCACTGAGATAGATTATATCTCAGTGATCAAAATAAAAAAAATAATAAATGACCCCCCCCCCATTTGTCACCCCCATAGGTAGGGACAATAAAAAAATAAAGAAAATTTTTTTTTTCCACTAATGTTAGAATAGGGTTAGGGGTAGGGTTAGGGCTAGGGTTAGGGTTAGGGGTAGGGTTAGGGTTAGGGCTAGGGTTAGGGTTAGGGGTAGAGTTAGGGGTAGGGTTAGGGCTAGGGTTAGGGCTAGGGTTAGGGTTTCGGTATGTGCACACGTATTCTGTTCCTCTGCGGATTTTTCCGCTGCGGATTTGATAAATCCGCAGTGCTAAACCGCTGCGGATTTATGGCGGATTTACCGCGTTTTTTTTCTGCGCATTTCACTGCGGTTTTACAACTGCGATTTTCTATTGGAGCAGTTGTAAAACCGCTGCGGAATCCGCACAAAGAAGTGACATGCTGCGGAATGTAAACCGCTGCGTTTCCGTGCAGTTTTTCCGCAGCATGTGTACAGCGATTTTTGTTTCCCGTAGGTTTACATTGAACTGTAAACTCATGGGAAACTGATGCGGATCCGCAGCGTTTTCCGCAGCGTGTGCACATACCTCTAGAATTAGGCTATGTGCACACTGTGCGGATTTGGCTGCGGATTGGCCGCTGCGGATTTGCAGCAGTGTTCCATCAGGTTTACAGTACCATGTAAACATATGAAAAACCAAATCCGCTGTGCCCATGGTGCGGAAAATACCGCGCGGAAACGCTGCGTTGTATTTTCCGCAGCATGTCAATTCTTTGTGCGGATTCCGCAGCGTTTTACACCTGTTCCTCAATAGGAATCCGCAGGTGAAATCCGCACAAAAAACACTGGAAATCCGCGGAAAATCCGCAGGTAAAACGCAGTGCCTTTTACCCGTGGATTTTTCAAAAATGGTGCGGAAATATCTCACACGAATCCGCAACGTGGGCACGTAGCCTTAGGGTTAGGGTTGGAATTAGGGTTGTGGTTAGGGGTGTGTTGTGGTTAGGGTTGTGGTTAGGGGTGTGTTGCGGTTAGGGTTGTGATTAGGGTTATGGCTACAGTTGGGATTAGAGTTAGGGGTGTGTTGGGGTTAGTGTTGGAGGTAGAATTGAGGGGTTACCACTGTTTAGGCACATCAGGGGTCTCCAAACGCAACATGGCGCCACCATTGATTCCAGCCAATCTCGTATTCAAAAAGTCAAATGGTGCTCCCTCACTTCCGAGCCCTGACGTGTGCCCAAACAGTGGTTTACCCCCACATATGGGGTACCAGCATACTCAGGACAAACTGCGCAACAATTACAATTGGGGTCCAATTTCTCCTGTTACCCTTGTGAATCTAAAAAAATGCTTGCTAAAACATAATTTTTGAGGAAAGTAAAATGATTTTTTATTTTCACGGCTCTGCGTTGTAAACGTCTGTGAAGCACTTGGGGGTTCAAAGTGCTCACCACATATCTAGATAAGTTCCTTGGGGGGTCTAGTTTCTAAAATGGGGTCACTTGTGGGGGTTTCTACTGTTCTGGCACACCAGGGGCTCTGCAAACGCAACGTGATACCCGCAGACCATTCCATCAAAGTCTGCATTTCAAAAGTCACTACTTCCCTTCTGAGCCCCGACGTGTGCCCAAACAGTGGTTTACCCCCACTCATGGGGTATCAGCGTACTCAGGAGAAACTGGACAACAACTTTTGGGGTCCAATTTCTCCTGTAACCCTTAGGAAAATAAAAAATTCTGGGCTAAATAATTATTTTTGAGGAAAGAAAACGTATTTATTATTTTCACGGCTCTGCATTATAAACTTCTATGAAGCACTTGGGGGTTCAAAGTGCTCACCACACATCTAGATAAGTTCCTTTCGGGGTCTAGTTTCCAAAATGGGGTCACTTGTGGGGGGTTTCTACTGTTTAGGCACATCAGAGGCTCTGCAAACGCAACGTGACGCCCGCAGAGCATTCCATCAAAGTCTGCATTTCAAAACGTCACTACTTCAATTCCAAGCCCCGGCATGTGCCCAAACAATAGTTTACCCCCACATATGGGGTATCACCGTACTCAGGAGAAACTGGACAACAAATATTGGGGTCAAATTTCTCCTGTTACTCTTGGGAAAATAAAAAATTCTGGGCTAAATAATTATTTTTGAGGAAAGAAAACGTATTTATTATTTTCACGGCTCTGCATTATAAACTTCTATGAAGCGCTTGGGGGTTCAAAGTGCTCACCACACATCTAGATAAGTTCCTTTCGGGGTCTAGTTTCCAAAATGGGGTCACTTGTGGGGGGTTTCTACTGTTAAGCCACATCAGGGGCTCTGCAAACGCAACGTGACGCCCACAGAGCATTCCATCAAAGTCTGCATTTCAAAACGTCACTACTTCACTTCCGAGCCTCGGCATGTGCCCAAACAGTGGTTTACCCCCACATATGGGGTATCAGCGTACTCAGGAGAAACTGGACAACAACTTTTGGGGTCCAATTTCTTCTGTAGCCCTTGGGAAAATAAAAAATTCTGGGCTAAATAATTATTTTTGAGGAAAGAAAACGTATTTATTATTTTCACGGCTCTGCATTATAAACTTCTATGAAGCACTTGGGGGTTCAAAGTGCTCACCACACATCTAGATAAGTTCCTTTGGGGGTCTAGTTTCCAAAATGGGGTCACTTGTGGGGGGTTTCTACTGTTAAGCCACATCAGGGGCTCTGCAAACGCAACGTGACGCCCACAGAGCATTCCATCAAAGTCTGCATTTCAAAACGTCACTACTTCACTTCCGAGCCCCGGCATGTGCCCAAACAGTGATTTACCCCCACATATGGGGTATCGGCGTACTCAGGAGAAACTGGACAACAACTTTTGGGGTCAAATTTCTCCTGTTACCCTTGGGAAAATAAAAAATTGCAGGCTAAAAGATCATTTTTGAGAAAATAATTTTTTTTTTTATTTTCATGGCTCTGCGTTATAAACTTCTGTGAAGCACTTGGGGGTTCAAAGTCCTCACCACACATCTAGATTAGTTCCTTTGGGGGTCTAGTTTCCAAAATGGTGTCATTTCTGGGGGATCTCCAATGTTTAAGCACACAGGGGCTCTCCAAACGTGACATGGTGTCCGCTAATGATTGAAGCTAATTTTCCATTTAAAAAGCCAAATGGCGTGCCATCCCTTCCGAGCCCTGCCGTGCGCCCAAACAGTGGTTTACCCCCACATATGGGGTATCAGCGTACTCAGGACAAACTGGACAACAATATTTGGGGTCCAATTTCTCCCATTATCCTTGGCAAAATAGGAAATTCCAGGCTAAAAAATCATTTTTGAGGAAAGAAAAATTATTTTTTATTTTCATGGCTCTGCGTTATAAACTTCTGTGAAGCACCTGGGGGTTTAAAGTGCTCAATATGCATCTAGATAAGTTCCTTGGTGGGGTCTAGTTTCCAAAATGGGGTCACTTGTGGGGGAGCTCCAATGTTTAGGCACACAGGGGCTCTCCAAACTCGACATGGTGTCCGCTAACAATTGGAGCTAATTTTCCATTCAAAAAGTCAAATGGCGCGCCTTCCCTTCCGAGCCCTGCCGTGTGCCCAAACAGTGGTTTACCCCCACATATGAGGTATCGGCGTACTCGGGAGAAATTGCCCAACAAATTTTATGATCCATTTTATCCTACTGCCCATGTGAAAATGAAAAAATTGAGGCGAAAATAATTTTTTTGTGAAAAAAAAGTACTTTTTCATTTTTACAGATCAATTTGTGAAGCACCTGAGGGTTTAAAGTGCTCACTAGGCATCTAAATAAGTTCCTTGGGGGGTCTAGTTTCCAAAATGGGGTCACTTGTGGGGGAGCGCCAATGTTTAGGCACACAGGAGCTATCCAAACGCGACATGGTGTCCGCTAACGATGGAAATAATTTTTCATTCAAAAAGTCAAATGGCGCTCCTTCCCTTCCGAGCCTTACCATGTGCCCAAACAGTGGTTTACCCCCACATGTGAGGTATTGGTGTACTCAGGAGAAATTGCCCAACACATTTTAGGATCCATTTTATCCTGTTGCCCATGTGAAAATGAAAAAATTGAGGCTAAAAGAATTTTTTTGTGAAAAAAAAGTACTTTTTCATTTTTACGGATCAATTTGTGAAGCACCTGGGGGTTCAAAGTGCTCACTATGCATCTAGATAAGTTCCTTGGGGCGTCTAGTTTCCAAAATGGGGTCACTTGTGGGGGAGCTCCAATTTTTAGGCACACGGGGGCTCTCCAAACGTGACATGGTGTCGCTAAAGAGTGGAGTCAATTTTTGATTCAAAAAGTCAAATGGCGCTCCTTCCCTTCCAAGCCCTGCCGTGCGCCCAAACAGTGGTTTACCCCCACATATGAGGTATCAGCGTACTCAGGACAAATTGGACAACAACTTTCGTGGTTCAGTTTCTCCTTTTACCATTGGGAAAATAAAAAAATTGTTGCTAAAAGATAATTTTTGTGACTAAAAAGTTAAATGTTCATTTTTTCCTTCCATGTTGCTTCTGCTGCTGTGAAGCACCTGAAGGGTTAATAAACTTCTTGAATGTGGTTTTGAGTACCTTGAGGGGTGCAGTTTTTAGAATGGTGTCACTTTTGGGTATTTTCAGCCATATAGACCCCTCAAACTGACTTCAAATGTGAGGTGGTCCCTAAAAAAAATGGTTTTGTAAATTTCGTTGTAAAAATGACAAATCGCTGGTCAAATTTTAACCCTTATAACTTCCTAACAAAAAAAAATTTTGTTTCCAAAATTGTGCTGATGTAAAGTAAACATGTGGGACATGTTATTTATTAACTATTTTGTGTCACATATCTCTCTGGTTTAACAGAATAAAAATTCAGAATGTGAAAATTGCGAAATTTTCAAAATTTTCGCCAAATTTCCGTTTTTATCACAAATAAATGCAGAATTTATTGACCTAAATTTACCACTAACATGAAGCCCAATATGTCACGAAAAAACAATCTCAGAACCGCTAGGATCCGTTGAAGCGTTCCTGAGTTATTACCTCATAAAGGGACACTGGTCAGAATTGCAAAAAACGGCAAGGTCTTTAAGGTCAAAATAGGCTGGGTCATGAAGGGGCTAATTATAGGCCGGTCAGTTCATCGCTTCAACTCCCAGTTAGAAGAGGTCAACGCTACCTTGAAGAACTTAGGTTGACTTTTAAATCTAAAGAACTTGAGACTAAAACCCCAAGTGTAGAAGTCTTTTTAGTTCTTATACTGGACTCGATAAATCAGGAATGTCATCTTTCAAATGGCAAGTTGGAAAAAATATGCAACCAGGTATCAGAGGCAATAAAAGTTCCAACCATGACTGTCAGGGATGCTATGTTTGTGCTGGGTTCTCTAACCTTATGCATCCCAACAGTATTATGGGCTCAGTTTCGTACCAGAGTGTTACAGCTGGACATTCTGATGATCAAATTCACTTTGAAAGGACGTCTGGAAGGGAGATTAAGGGTACCGTCACACAGTGAAATTTTGATCGCTACGACGGCACGATTCGTGACGTTCGAGCGATATATCCGTGACGTTCGAGCGATATCGCAATGTCTGACACGCTCCTGCGATCAGGAACCCCGCTGAGAATCGTACGTCGTAGCAGATCGTTTGAAACTTTCTTTCGTCGTCTAGTGTCCCGCTGTGACGGCATGATCGCATGGTGTAACATATATCATATACGATGTGCGCATAGTAACCAACGGCTTCTACATCGCACATACGTCATGAAATTATCGCTCCAGCGTCGTACATTGCACAGTGTGACAGCAGTCTACGACGCTGGAGCGATATTGTTACGACGCTGGAGCGTCACGGATCGTACCGTTGTAGCGATCAAAATTTCACTGTGTGACGGTACCCTAACACTAGCTCTAGTAATGACCTATTCCCTTCTTTGGTCATTGAATATAGACAATCAATCCAGAGGAGTACATTGGGTGAACCCAATATCAAGGGTAATTACCACATACACAAACCCAAAGGGATGGGGAGCTCATTTGGAGGATCACCAGGTCCAGGGAGACTGGACGGGGGAACAGAAGTCGGGTTCATAAAATCATAGAAAGTTAGAGTTAGACAGGACCTCCAGGGTCATCTTCTTCAAACATGAAAGAGTTACTAGCAGTAGAATAGTTTGTTGTTTTATCCTCACATTTTCACAAGATGTAATAGGTGGATCCCACAATTTGTTGGACATTTTTTCCTGAACCATATGTAGTAGAAAACTAATGTCTGAGCTCAGCAAGGAAATGGTGCTATTTGATTTCTGGAATGCTAATTTGACTGGAATTGCGAACACCAAGCTCCTGAAGAACTAAAAAAGTCCCCCCTTTCTCTCACAAGTGACCCCATTTTTCAAAACGTAACACCTAAAGGAATTAATCTATTGGTGTGGGGAGCATTTTTATCCATGGGCACTTCACAAAATTGTGTAAGATTGAACTGTGGAATCCAAAAATTACATTTTGACTTTTCGAGCACAGATTTTGCTGAAATAGTTTGTGCACACCATTTATAGAGCTCTTAAGTTGACAGCACAGAAGTAAAACCCCAAAAGTTACCCAATTTTGAAAACTATCAGCTCTTGTAAATTCATTTACAGGTACAGTGTCTTTTTTTTAGCCACAGATGTTTTCCTGAAATAAGTGTGAGCAGGTTGTAGGATGCAGTGACGGCCATTAGACAGAGCAACGGTTAATGCTTTTAATTAACAAAGGTATACTCTGCGCAGGGCATTTAAAAGATTACTGGGGAAACAGATAGTTAGGAGGAGCAGAATATACTGATTTAAAGAAACAACAAACGTGGCAACAGTATTGTCCAGTAAGGTGTAACTTATCCCATCAGGTGGTCCTCAGGCAGTAGGGACCACGCAGCAAACGATGGCACCAGCAACGATAGGCGCCAGGTTGGTTCTGTGAAGTTCTGTAGATGACGATGGTCCAGGTCCTGGCAACAGCGGTTAGTCTCTGATAGCTAACACGGAGTCCTCAGTCCATATGCTAATGTGACAGAAGGGGTACAGGCCACAGCATCATCTGAGCCCAACGTAGCTAAGTAAACATACATCGGGGGTCAGGAAACCATTCATGGTCACTCACCCGGTCTCTGTTAGATGGCACGTGCGCAGCACTAACAGGCCTAGGGCATTTGGCAATTAGTCCTGCAGGGGCCAACTCGCACACGTCAAGTATATGCTCACAGTCTCTGTGGATGACAGTGGGGACGATCGAGCGCTGGCCTGTACTGCTATGGCACCCAAGGTACGGAGCGTCCGCTTCTCCATGCTGCACGTTATCTGTTCCCACCATGTCTGACCGCTTCCACGCGTGCTGAGTCCTCAGTAGCTTAGCCACGCCCCTACTTCCCGAGGCAAAGGTCGGTCTGGTCCTTTCAGCTTTCCACCGGACAACAGAGGAGACAGCCCCGACAGTTCCGGACCCGGCGCAGGGCAGGTACCCGTGGTCCGGACCTTCTTCCTACACTAGCATGAAATTGATTTTGCAGTGTGAAAATTGCAAATATGCTACCTTATTGCCAAGCTTGTGGAGACTTATACCCCTTAAATTGTTAGGTGGGTTTGTCCCACTCAGGGGTGGATTAAGGGTAGCCAGGGCCCCGGGCTGTTCAGACACTGTGGGCCCCCCCCCGGTCATGTGACGGGGGTCATGTGACGGGGGTCATGTGACGGGGGTCATGTGACGGGGGTCATGATATACCCGAACCAGATTATTCCAGAAAAATGGCCGGGCCCTACTCTACTGTAACCTATTAAATATTTGTTAGAATCTGCAATACAATTTAGGTATATTTTGACCAATAATATCACATACAAGGAACAAATACCACCGCACCGTGACCAGACCACAAATTACAACCACAGTGATCGAATAATATCACATACAAGGATCAAATACCACCGCGCCATGACCAGACCACAAATTACAACCACAGTGATCGAATAATATCACATACAAGGATCAAATACCACCGCGCCATGACCAGACCACAAATTACCACCACAGTGATCGAATAATATCACATACAAGGGACAAATACCACAACACCATTTCCAGACCACATATTACCACCACATAGTGACTGAATACTACAATACTGATCAGTAAAAAACAACAACACAATACTATCACCATAAGTGCCAGTATTCACAGGAGATTTGTACTTAGTATGCAGTGTCTGTGTAGAGGTAATACAGAGATCACTGGTGGTATTATACACAGGAGCTCAATATAGTATACATTGTATAGTGTCAGTGTATAGGTAACACTGACTCACCAGTGACGTCTCTAGGTGAAGTCCTTCATCTTTCAGCCAGCACAGACCGCCATCATTTCTTCCAGCCAGGACTCGTTTCTGCAGGAAATAACACAGTTATCTCGAGCTCCGCTTGCAGAACACATTACTTAATTTTCACAACTTCTACATTACACCACATGAAGAAAAAAAGGTGATATAGTGTCACTCTGCACAGTAACAGGACCGCCCCCCATTTAAAACAGTATACTCAAAAAATAAAATAAATACATCACTGCAGTAATAATATCCCTAAATTAGCCCCTATGGTAATAATATTCCACATCCTGGCCCCGTGTGTCTCATTCCTGGCTCCAGCCATATGTTCTCGCATCCTGCCCTCATGAGTATCCATTCTACCCCATATGATCTCCACATCCTGCCCCATATGTCTCCATCGTATCCATCCTGCCACATGATCCAATCCTGCCCCATGTCTTTAATTCTGCCCCGTGTCTCCAATCATGCCCCGTGTCTACATTCTGCCCATGCCTCCAGTCCTGCCCCCATTGTGTCCAGCAATCTGCCCCAGTATGTCCAGCATATTGCCCCAGTGTCCAGCAATTTGCCCCAGTGTCTCCAGCATATTGCCCCCAGTGTGTCCAGCATTGCCCCCAGACAGTGTGTCCAGCAATCTGCCCCAGTGCGTCCAGCATTGCCCCCAGACAGTGTGTCCAGAATATTACCACCAGTGTGTCCAGAAATCTGCCCCAGTAAGTCCAGCATTTCCCCAGTGTCTCCAGCATTGCCCCAGTGTCCTCCAGCTCCAGCAATCTGCCCCAATGTCCTCCAGCATTGCCCGAGTGTCCTCCAGCATTGCCCCAGTGTCCTCCAGCATTGCCCCAGTGTCCTCCAGCAATCTGCCCCAGTGTCATCCAGCAATCTGTCCCAGTGTCATCCAGCAATCTGCCCCAGTGTCATCCAGCATTGCCCCAGTGTCATCCAGCCATCTGCCCGTGTCCTCCAGCATTGCCCCAGTGTCTTCCAGCATTGCCCCAGTGTCCTCCAACAATCTGCCCCAGTGTCTTCCAGCCATCTGCCCCAGTGTCCTCCAGCCATCTGCCCCAGTGTCCTCCAGCCATCTGCCCCAGTGTCCTCCAGCATTGCCCCAGTGTCCTCCAGCATTGCCCCAGTGTCCTCCAGCATTGCCCCAGTGTCCTCCAGCATTGCCCCAGTGACTGTCCTCCAGCAATCTGCCCCAGTGTCTTCCAGCCATCTGCCCCAGTGTCCTCCAGCATTGCCCCAGTGTCCTCCAGCATTGCCCCAGTGTCCTCCAGCCATCTGCCCCAGTGTCCTCCAGCCATCTGCCCCAGTGTCCTCCAGCCATCTGCCCCAGTGTCCTCCAGCCATCTGCCCCAGTGTCCTCCAGCATTGCCCCAGTGTCCTCCAGCATTGCCCCAGTGTCCTCCAGCCATCTGCCCCAGTGTCCTCCAGCCATCTGCCCCAGTGTCCTCCAGCCATCTGCCCCAGTGTCCTCCAGCATTGCCCCAGTGTCCTCCAGCCATCTGCCCCAGTGTCCTCCAGCCATCTGCCCCAGTGTCCTCCAGCCATCTGCCCCAGTGTCCTCCAGCATTGCCCCAGTGTCCTCCAGCATTGCCCCAGTGTCCTCCAGCCATCTGCCCCAGTGTCCTCCAGCCATCTGCCCCAGTGTCCTCCAGCCATCTGCCCCAGTGTCCTCCAGCCATCTGCCCCAGTGTCCTCCAGCATTGCCCCAGTGTCCTCCTGCCATCTGCCCCAGTGTCCTCCAGCCATCTGCCCCAGTGTCCTCCAGCCATCTGCCCCAGTGTCCTCCAGCATTGCCCTCAGTGTGTCCAGTCCACCGTTGTAAAAAAAAAAACAAAAACCAAAGTCTCCTCACCTGTCCTCGCTCCAGCGCCGCGGTGAGCTCCCTCCAACAGAGCACACTCGCCGGCGACTGACAATGACGTCAGACGCCGGCGACGTGTGCGCCTGCGGCCGACATCAGCCGCCAGCCTCCAATTGGCTGGCGGCTGGTGTTAACTATTGACGTGCGGGCGCGTGCCCGCACGTCAATAGGAAACCGCCGCAGGCAGCGCCGGAAGGGGCCCGGTGAGCAGATGAGAAGGGGCCCGATGCGGCCCCCTCTCTCTGCCCACCGGCTACGGCAGGGGGCCGGGGGCGGGCACATAAATGCCGGCGGCGGCCGCTGGCAGCGGCATTCGAATAACAGATGATCAGAGGGTCAACAGTGCGGTAGCCCAGGGCCCCCCCAGACCACTGGGCCCTGGGCTACCGCCCATATTGACCCTCTGATAATCCGCCCCTGGTCCCACTACATCAATGCCATACGTACATGTGAAAACTAACTACAGTTTAGGCACTATGTGAGGCACAGAAAGGAGGGAGACATTTGGATTTTGGCGTGAAGATTTCACTGAATTTTATTTGATTGGGGGGGCCATATCACTTTTCCAGATCCAGATTGAGCTACCTGTGACATGGAAATCCCCTATTGTTCCATTGACAGATGACAGACTTGAGTGAGGAGTGTGTGGGATAAGTTGTATTTTTTTATCGGTAGTATCTTGGGGTACATAATATTTTTTTAGGACTTCTAATGTAAGTTTCACATTTATCCTGTGTTCTACATTGAGTACTTAATATGGGTTTTCTGTCTAAATCATTAAAATATGAGATACAAACAAACTCCCCCTATGGAACTATTCACTATACTGAGGTAAATGGACCCACTTTACACATTGCCTTGCCTTTATTCCTGGGAGTGTCTCATCTTTTTTGACATAGGCACAACTGTGATAAGCCATACTTTTGTGCTCTAAAAGGACAGACATCACCAGAGCAGAGACCAGAAGGAGTCCAAATTGATTCCGTTTGCATCATTATAGTGAATGGTTCTGTTGGCTGTCTCATCTGAAAACGGACATTTGCTTACCACAGCACCCCTGGTATCTCCATTATTATATCAGATAGACCAGATGGGCAGCAGTGTGAGCAGCCTCGCCTTACCTCAGCACTGCTGCTAATTTCAGTATTAGATCAAAAACACTATGTGGACAGCAGTATGAGCAGCCTCTTGTTACCTGCTACCTACATTTTTATATCATATAGACTTCAGCCTCCCCTGGCATTTCCCGTAAGATAGAGTGGACAGCAGTGTGAGCAGCTTCTTCTTACCTCAGCACCCCTGGTATTTCAAGTATTAGACCAGATATCATTTTTGTTTATTGCTTTCTATTCTGTGTGAACCCCTTAAAATCCAGTTAACAGACCATTTAATTAGCTATTTATCAAATCCACCATGCTGACACACATATCATACTTCAGAAATGAACTTTTTCGATTGAATGCCAAACTGTCACAACTCTAACATTCCTGATGTTGCTTGACATACACTTTCTGGTAAAAATATCGCTATTAAGACCCCTCTATTTTTCCTGACAAATGAATGCAGGGTTAGGGTATGTGCATACAGCGTCTTTTTCTGCCTGTAACCCTGCTGAAAAAGCGCTCAATAAACGTTCGAAATACTAAACATATGCAGAACAATCTCTAAATTACATCCTGTGCTCATGTTTCATTTTTACCATCTTTTAATTGTTTCAACAGCTATGAAACAGCTAAAAGAAGTGACTTGACCATTCCTCAGGCGGCTTGGAAACGGGTACTATTTTATATATAAAATTAATAAACAAAAAGCCGCCGGTGGCAAAGACTTCCCGAAGACGACAAATAGAAAAAGAAAAACAACCGATGCTTTCCTTAAGTGTCTTCTGCCTCACAAAATATGCTGGTGCACTAGCTCTGTGCACATACCCTTACAATAAAACCTCTTTTAGACGACCACCCAGTTGCCTTAAAAATCATCATATTCTTATAATTTCAAAGATGTTTGGGAATTGTGTGATCTAGCAGAAATCTGTCAAAAAAAAGCTGGACTGGATGAAGAGGGTATTTTTTTTGTTCTTTTTTTTTAAGACGAGATGGTCTTTGGATATGTTCTACTGGATATGCATAAAATATTTATTTTTATCTGTGGCCATGAACTTTTTAATAGCACAAAAATCTTTTATTTTTTTTTCTATTAAAAGTATCAACTTGTCTTCCAAAATGCAAGATGTATTTCTAGAATAATTACCAATTACCTGTTCATCAGGGTCCATGTTAAATCCAATTATGAATAGGCACCACTTTCTCATATACAAATACTTTGGCAGACCAGCTTTCCATAACGATTAATAGTTGGTGGAATCCACCCAAATACCTAATTTCCACAGTCAGGCCAAGCGATTTAAGCTTTGATTGTCATTCTTCTCCAGAAAAGAATTTAAAAAAAGTTGCATACGTTCCAGGGGGAAATAAAACATTAAATTAAAAATGACTACCTGCAATAATAAGCAGCAGAAACTGGCCGTTTTAAGTGCCCCTCGGGGCTTTTTAACTTTTACAAAGAAATCAAAACGCTCCAGCGCTTGAACAATAGGAAATGAATTCTCTGTCCGTAAACCTGGAGGACAAGGTTAGTAATGTAAATGGCCAAAGGGGATTACGGTAGAAGTGTTGTATGTGGACAACTAAACAAATTACTAACAAAAGTGAATGAATATTGGGTGTGGGCATCAGGGTTCTATCAAGAAAGACACCCCGACACAACCAGTATAGACCAAACGCTGAAGTTAAGGTGGAGACCTCATCGGTCCACTCACATCTGGGATTGTATTTGTCATTTTGGCATTCTGTACAAGTGCAAAAGAAAAAAACAGTTAAAGGGGATTATCCTGACAATGAAGTGAGTTACTGAATCTTGTGATAATGAGAAGCAGAAAAATTCTAATTCCTCTGTATGGTCCCTGAGGTGGAGGTGCGTTTATAGTTTAGCAAAAGTAAAATGTAGGAGGGAGGAACAGATGGCCTAAAACCCATGAAACAAGACACCATCTAATCCTAGGGCTGAGTACCACTATTAATCCTGGTCACTTCCCTACTGTTAGTTTATAGCAGCGCTCTGAGTGGCTACTGATAAACTACCTAAAAGAATCACGCTGTTTTCACGCAGAGTTTTTCTAAGCGGACATATATCTTCCCGCTCTCACTGTCTTTACATGTGACTTTAATGCAGTTTATCCAGCTGAACATCTTTTATTTGTTCCGAAAAACGTCATGTTTCTTTGATAAACACTAAAATTGCACAAGTAGAACATTTCACATTCCAAAGAGCGTGGCTATCCACGGAAATAGGAAATAAAAGCATGTAATAGCTTTTTTGGTTCTGGAGTGGGATGAAGATGTACCGCTCCAGAGACATACACCCTCAGGCATGTTTTTTTAAATCAGAGGATGTGAATTTGCCAGACTTGTAAAATTATTGCAAAGGGTTGGCCACGTTAACTTTTTTTCTAAAGGGAACCTGATAGCTGGAATATGCTGCCCGATTACCAGTCTGCATGTATCAGGCACTGGCTGCACGATTTCAGCCATATATGTTTAAATCTAAAACGCTTCTGCGTTTCGGGGAAAAACATAGTTTGATAGCCAAAGGCCACCGAGCCTCACGTGAGCATAGTGATACAGGCAGGCATCTTCTCCCTGCCTGCTGCCCTGAAGTGACAGGTCTCTCCCTGCATGCTTGTGTACAGAAGGATCTAACTCTCATGGGCAGCAGGTGGGGAGAACCCACTGAGGACCCTGATGTCGACCTACTCTACTGTGAAGCTCAGTCCCCAACAAGAGAACACTTACATGACAGACTATAACTGCAAGTAAATCAAACTTCTGTGAAATCAAACTGTCCACTTAGGAAGCAACACTGTTTGACAATCAATTTCACATGCTGTTGTGCAAATGGAATAGACAACAGATGGAAATTATTGGTAATTATCAAGACACACTCAATAAAGGAGTGGTTCTGCAGGTGGGGACCACAGACCGCATCTCTGTACCAATTCTTTCTGGCTGATGTTTTGGTCACTTTTGAATGTTGGGTGTGCTTTCACACTCGTGGTAGCGTGAGATAGACTCTACAACCCACACAAGTGGCTCAGGCAGTGCAGTTCATCCAGGGTGGCACATCAATGCGAGCTGTGGCAAGGAGGTTTGCTGTGTCTGTCAGCGTAGTGTCCAGAGGCTGGAGGCGCTACCAGGAGACAGGTCAGTACACCAGGAGACATGGAGGGGGCTCTAGGAGGGCAACAACCCAGCAGCAGGACCGCTACCTCAGGCTTTGCAAGGAGGAACAGGAGGAGCACTGCCAGAGCCCTGCAAAATGACCTCCAGCAGGCCACAAATGTGCATGTGTCTGCACAAACGGTTAGAAACCGACTCCATGAGGATTGTCTGAGTGCCCGACATCCACAGATGGGGGTTGTGCTCACAGCCCAACACCGTGCAGGACACTTGGCATTTGCCACAGAACACCAACATTGCCAAATTCGCCACTGGCGCCCTGTGCTCTTCACAAATGAAAGCAGGTTTACACTGACCACATGTGACAGACGTGACAGAGTCTGGAGACACCGTGGAGAGAGATCTGCCTGCAACATCCTTCAGCAGGAGCACTGCCAGAGCCCTGCAAAGTGACCTCCAGCAGGCCACAAATGTGCATTTGTCTGCACAAACGGTTAGAAACCAACTCCATCAGGATGGTCCGAGTGCCCAACGTCCACAGATCGGGGTTGTGCTCACAGCCTAACACCGTGCAGGACGCTTGGCATTTACCACAGAACACCAGGATTGGCAAATTTGCCACTGGCGCTCTGTGCTCTTCACAGACGAAAGCAGGATCACACTGAGCACATGTGACAGATGTGACAGAGTCTGGAGATGCTGTGGAGAGTGATCTGCTGCCTGCAACATCCTTCAGAATGACCGGTTTGGTAGTGGGTCAGTAATGGTATGGGGTGGCATTTATTTGGAAGGCTGCACAGCCCTCCATGTGCTCGCCAGAGGTAGCCTGACTGCCTTTAGGTACCGAGATGAGATCCTCAGACCCCTTGTGAGACCATATGCTGGTGCGGTTGGCCCTGGATTCCTCCTAATGCAGGGCAATGCCAGGCAAGATGAAGCTTTGGACTGGCCCGCCCGTTCCCCAGACCTGAATCCGATTGAACACATCTGGGACATTATGTCTTGCACCATCCACCAGCGTCACATTGCACCACAGACTGTCCAGGAGTTGGCAGATGCTTTAGTCCAGGTCTGGGAGGAGATCCCTCAGGAGACCATCCACCGCCTCATCAGGAGCATGCCCAGGTGTTGTAGGGAGATCATACATGCACGTAAAGGCCACACACACTACTGAGCATCATTTCCTCGTCTTGAGGCATTTCCACTGAAGTTGGATCAGCCTGTAACTTCATTTTCCACTTTGATTTTGAGCATCATTCTAACTCCAGACCTCCGTGGGATATTAGTTGTGATTTATGTTGATCATTTTTAGGTTTTATTGTTCTCAACACATTCCACTATGTAATGAATAAAGATTTACAACTGGAATATTTCATTCAGTGATATCTAGGATGTGGCATTTTAGTGTTACCTTTATCTTTTTGAGCAGTGTATGTTTATCTCTGAAACGCAACAGCAATTCTGAGTTAAATATCTGTGGCTGAAATGGTGCAGCCAGTGTCTGATATATGTTGCTCTGAATCGGGCAGCATGTATCAGCTGTTAGGTTCCCTTTAACAAATGCATTAAAGTGAACCTGTCAAGTCCAGAAACACTATTTACCCTGAGATATATTGGTAATCTGCAGCTCCTCTACTATGTAGTGAGGGGTGATTAACCGTTACCTGCATCGGCATGATGACTGGGCACCAGCAGATTTATCGCAGATCATCAATTGTCCGAGATCATCAACCCCACCAGCCCCTTCTCTGATTATGTCACTAAAATATGTATTGGCTCCAAACCTGTTAAAGGGGTTGTCCATGCTTAGGAAAAAAGTCTACCATCTCTCTCTGAGTGCAGACTGCCAAATCATGACAGTGTACGGTTCTCCCAGTATTCGTGGTTGAAGAGATTTAAGAGAAGCTGGATGAGTCAACTTCGCACATGATTGCAAGTTTACATACATGCAGTCACGTGACTTCCAGCAAGCATGGAGAATATAAAGGAATTGTGATAGCATGCACATAGAGTAACTGCAGACATTTGTCCCATGCCGGGGCAACCTCTTTAAAGTTGGCCAAACCTAACAATTTGGATGCAGACAGCAGATTGTCTATTGTGTGTGTAGCTTCCTCTTTTTCATAGTTGATCTTTGGGCAGAGAAGGTTCAGGCGGAGATGTCCACCCTCCCTATACAGAACATATGAGTCGCTCAATGGAGAGTTGGCAGGGAAAGATGGCTGTTGCCCGAAGGAAAGTTCAGCCTAGGGGTCTATTCACCATTGTTGTGTTTCCTTTTTTTCACCTCAGTAACTCTCTTCCATGTCCAGATGTTTTTTGATTCAGGACTAAATAAATAGGTTTGCTTCGCAGTTGATGGCTGGGCCAAGGATCAGGCGGAGGGGTCCACTTTCCCCAAACGCAACAAGTGAACAGCTCAGATGAGAGATTATTATTATTTATATAGCACCATTGATTCCATGGTGCTGTACATGAGGAGGGGTTACACACAAATTACAGATATCACTTACAGTAAGCAAACTAACAATTACAGACTGATACAGAGGGGTGACGACCCTGCCCTAACGGGCTTACATTCTACAGGATGGTGGGGAAGGAGACAATAGGTTAAGGGTTGCAGGAGCTCCGGAGTTGGTGAGGCGGTAGCTTCGGTAGTGGTGAGGAGGCAGCGGGGTCAGTGCAGGCTGTAGGCTTTCCTGAAGAGGTGGGTTTTCAGGTTCCATCTGAAGAATCCGAATGTGGTTGATAGTCGGACTTGTGGGGCAAAGAATTCCTGATGATGGGTGATATTCAGGAGAAGTCTTGGAGGCAGTTGGGTGAGGAGCGAATTAGTGTGGAGGAGAGAAGGAGGTCTTGGGAGGACCGGAGATTACGTGAAGGAAGATATCTGGAGATTAGTTCAAAGATATATGGAGGAGACAGGTTATGGATGACTTTGTAGGTTAGTATTAGTAATTTGAACTGGATACGCTGAGGGAATGGGAGTCAGTGAAGAGATTTGCAGAGGGGGAAGCGGAGGAGTAGCGAGGAGAGAGATGAATTAGTCGGGCAGCAGAGTTAAGGATGGACTGGAGAGGTGCAAGGGTGTTAGCAGCGAGGCCACAGAAAAGGATGTTGCAGTAGTCAAGGCGGGAGATGATGAGGGCATGCACAAGCATTTTAGTAGATTGACGGTTGAGGAAAGGACGGATTCTGGAGATATTTTTGAGCTGGAGGCGACAGGAGGTGGAAAGAGCTTGGATGTGCAGTTTGAAGGACAGGGCAGAGTCAAGGGTTACTCCGAGGCAGCGGACTTCTGGTACGGGGAAAAACGTGATGTCGTTAATTGCGATAGATAGGTCAGGTAAGGAAGGAAACTCCGGGATTCTGGACAGTAGAGAGGTGATGTCTGGGTCAGAAAGGTAGATCTGAGTGTCATCAGCATAAATATAGTACTGGAATCCACGAGACTTTGAGTTGTCCCTGGCCAAATGTATAGATTGAGTAGAGTAGGGGGTCCTAGAACAGAGCCTTGGGGGACTCCAAGAGAGAGAGGGTGGGATGAGGAGTTAGTGTCGGAGTGGGAGACGCTGAATGTGCGGTTGGAAAGGTACGAGGAGATCCAGGATAGGGCGAGGTTTTTTATGCCAAAGGAGGAGAGGATCTGTAGTAGGAGGCAGTGGTCAACTTTGTCGAAAGCAGAGGACAGGTCTAGGAGGAGTACAGAGTATTGTCCATTAGCTTTGGCTGTAAGTAGGTCGTTAGTGATTTTGGTTAGGGCTTGAGTGATGGGGGCGGAAACCAGATTGTAGATTGTCAAAGAGCAAGTTAGATTAGAGGTGGGAGGAAAGTTCAGCATGGACATGCTGCTCTAGGAGTTTGTAAGCGAATGGGAGCAGCGATATTGGGCAATAGCTGGACATAGCTGTTGGATAAAGGGTTGGCTTTTTAAGGATAGGCGTGATTGTGGCATGTTTGAAAGCAGAAGGGAAGGTGAGAGAAGGAGAGATAGAAGTTTGTTGGCTGAACGAACATTTCGCCTAGGATTATATCCACCTTGGTGTGTTTTCTTTTTGTACCTCTGTCCATGTTCACATCTTCTTTGATTCAGGTCTAAGTAGTTGTCTCTTGATTGCTCTTACATTTGTCCATATAATATACTTCAACATTCCAGTATAGATCAGCTCTCATAAGTTTGCTTTGTCCACCTAGTTTATTATCCATGGCTGCAGTTTTCGGTGACTTAATGGCACCATGCTTGCATGTTTGGGTACCGAGAGATGAGCTCATTGTAAGCAGATAAGCATCTTTGATATCTCTTCCTCTTGATTCATCAGTGACTTGAACTCCCCATGAACCGTGTTTAGACACAAAACAAGTAAGATTTCTGGCCCGGGGTATAAAATGTAATTAAGATCTTTTGAAATCATGTGTATATTACAATTGCTCAGCCCCCACTTTTGACCTTAACACAACCAATAAAGTTAAGTCCACTACAGCCTGCGGTGGATTAAAAAGGTTTCCAGACCACGCTGTGCGAGTGTTTGATATGTGTGACGGAACAGGCTCTGTGCGGCAAGTGTATCTGCCTCCTGCAAGAGCACTTATTAATTCACCAATACATTGCATCTGTTTAACATCACAGCATCCAGGTCTTTGAAAGGGAGCTTGTCACTTCAGTGCAGTTTAGGGCTAAGCTTTATGACAATGCGACAAAAAGAGCTCAAGTTGCTTCCATAACTGCCAAGTAGGCAAATCCAAACTAACGTGCCTACTGCCTTACCAGTTGAGCTTGTTAATGCATGGCTATATTATGTTGCGGTATTCACTTTGTTCCACTCTATTTTAGAAAATGCAATGTGCTACTCCGTTTAAGTGCTTTTAACGTGTATTTGAATAAAAAAAAAACATAGCATGATTTTAAATCCATTGCCACCCATTACTTTGATGTAATTGAATTGATTACCCATAGCTCCCAACTGCCCCAGATTCACTGGGACTGTCCCGCACGTCGGTGCTTTCTAAAACCCCTCTCTGACGGTCATCGCTCCATGGCTCCTCCTCTTTGGGGATGGTGCCTCATCTCTCTGCACTGAATTAAATTATAATATTCACTTATTTTCTTGTGGGGAATTTGGTGATGTTGACCTATATTGCAGGCAGTGAACTCAGAAACAGATTATACATGTACATAGAGGTACATTGTATATAAGAGTAGATTTCTTTGGTCCCTGTATACTAGAGGTGAAGAAAAAGTCAGTTTTTTTTGTTCCTACTAAAAGTGATAAAAAAGCAATTTAGAAAATATATTTTTTTTCTTTTTTGTGAGTTTTCCTAATATTCAAACCTACACCATTATAGGCAGGAGCTAAAGGGACTGATACACAGGCACTGGTGATGTCACTGGGATAATTTTTTGTACTTTATCTGTATTGTAGGCTCTGACTCCACAGGCAGATTATACTGATAAATCTGTACGTAGTAATGTATTTCTTATGTCAACATATTGTAGAGGGAGAAAAAAAATACATTTTTTTATATAAAATTACAAAAAAAAATTATCGGATCACAGGTGCGGACAAGAAGGAGAACTTAATTTCTCCATCTTTTCGATTGACTCTGTGAGTATATCTGATGTCATCCGAGTGCAGTCCGATGTTTCACATGCACCCATAGACTTGAGTGGATGCTTGTGAGTCGAGTCTCGCAGCATGCTTTCATTGTTTTCTCATGCTGAATTGGAAAAAAATGGGAAAAATTAGAAAATAATCTCAGATCTGCACTCGGCCGTTTTATATGCTTGTGTGAGCGAGCCCTAAAAAACGTCTTCAACACCAAAAACGCATCAAATAAGGGGGAAAACACCTTAAAAAATGCAGCAAAGATGTAATACAGAGAAAATTGTTAATGTGTAGTTTGGTGCAGACACCTGCAGAAAACAAAAAAACACAGTATTTATGCTACGTGTGAACATGGCCTTACAGACACAAAAGAGCCATGTATCATATAGTGACCCACATGAGGATGAGAAAGTTCTGGCTGCTAAGATTGGAAAAATCTATAAGTTCCAACTAGAGATGAGCAGAATGCTCAGATGACGTCGCGCCAGCCCTGACTAATCAAAAGCTACACCAGAAGGTCAGATATTTGTGGTCTCCCATCCAGCCTCCAGGTAGCACTGACCTGGACACTGCATCGGAGTCCACTCTGCAGTCTCGGGCGTCTGCGGAGTTTCCCTCACTGCCACCACCCCTCTGCCATCTCCTCCTGTCACGGTAGAAAGAAATGATAAATGGGTGTGGATTGGAGTGTGACCGGGAGGGTGGCCAAAATTTGCCACAACGCTAAGTGCTTGCCACATACTTTGTCCCTCTTTCTGTTTTTGAAAAGTTGGAAGGTATGAATAATCATCTGCAGAAATGTATTTCTAGAGCAACAAGGTTGGATTCTCCATTGATTTTGCAATTTTACTTCTCCCTCTGTTAATATAGTTTTTAAGGGCAGCCTCATATAGAAACACAATATATGACTTAATAAAGTGGGCATCTCATCAAGACACCTCTCTAAGATCAACCACCTTGGCGATCAGCTGATTGAAACACATCTAGAGTCTGGAAAAAGCCCTGGGCCATCAGTTGCTTTTTCTGAAAGTCGTCTTGTACCACTGCATAAATTAAGTTTTCCCATCTCATACATTTTTAGTGTATATATATAACAAGCTATAAATGTTTCAGAGATGTGAGTCCCAACTCTAGGGACAACACTTATCTTGAGAATGCGACCACATCTCACGCATGGAGAGGTGGCTGCACGTGTGTGGCTCAATTCATATTTACTTATTTGGCAATTACAAAAATAGCAGAGCAATCCTGTTCTGATATTTTCAGAATTCCCATAGACGGAAAGCATTTCACCCTCAACAGGGTGCCATGATATAGGGCGCCAATCTAAAGTTAGGTGCACTGCCTGTGGCAATTCCATAAACGTCCTAGAAGTTGATATGTCTTTAAAAGAGTTGCCCTGGCTTTTTGTGACTGCAGACTTGTGAATCCTCACAGTAAGCGCTGTCAGGATTACCTGGTGCCTGCTCTGGGATTGCAAGTTAGCGATTTGTATACTTCTGGCCACATTCCAACTAGACGTGTCCAGCCTCACTCAATTCACTTTAATTGAGCAAGTCTAGTTGTTATGTTACCCCATGTATTCAAATCGCATTCTTGCAGTCACGTGCCCGCCTGCTTTCAGCGCTGTACAGGAGAATCCTGACTGCATGCAGTGTGTGAGTTGTGTGGACTCACAAATCTGCAGTCACATGGATTGACTTGGACCCAAAGCCTGGACAAGCCCTTTAATATATTATTTTAGTGAATGGTAGATCATGTAATACATAAATTCGATAGGTCTGCCCATATGTGAGCTAGGTGGAATGTCTCTATGTGTGTCTTCTAAAATTGTGTCCAAGGGACTGTTAACACTTCCTGCTGTGAGGGTACCATTATATCACAGGGACACTGGATAGAAATCACTGCACACATCAATATTCACACCCTAACTGCTATGTGTACAGTTATTGCTATCCAAAGACTGTCTGACTGTCTGCATCTTTGTGTTTGCAATAACATTAGCATGAAGAGTTCGCAATAGTCAATGTCTCTATTAAGTAACGGCTCCAAAGTCAACAGAAGGAAGGAAGGAACAGCTGAGAAGGATTACTTTCCTCCAGGTTACTAGTTTATAAAATGTTATTTTTCTAAATAAATTGTTCGCTTCTCCCTCAGAGAAATATAGCCAAGAATGGATACAGTGCATTAGGGCTCCTTGCCCAAATAACTTAATGGATATTACAATAACTATTAGCTTTAGATATGTGTTGTCCTGCGGACAATCTCCGAAGCTCCGACATGTAATGTGAGTTGTAGGTCGATGAATTGAATTAAAAATCCTCAATATTCTATTTATATAGTGTATCTTTACCATGTCCGAATGGTAAAGGGATCCCTTAGCTGAACCTGATATACTGAGCATAGTTGGCTTTTAATTGCAATAATGGTACTGTCCGGGTGTAAGTTAAGTTTATCTTTCCCTCTCATATTTTGGATCTTTTTAAATTTGGGAGAAACATAACCCTAGTAGTAAATGTGATCCAATATAATTATGCAGGGTTAAAGTAAATAATAGCAAGAAATAGCCGGCTCTTGTTCTCTGTTATATGTATTACCTGTAGTATTCATGTAATTGTGAAAATGTATAGGATTTACAGTACTGTGCAAAAGTTTTAGGCAGGTGTAGAAAAAATGTTGTAAAGTAAGAATGCTTTAAAAAGAATAGAAGTATTAATGGTTTATTTTTATCAATTAACGAACCGTTAATTGAATGAACAAATGAGAAATTTTAAATCAAATCTATATGTGGTGTGACCGACCTTTCCTTCTTAAAGGGAAGCTGCCAGCAGTATTGTGCACAGTAAGCTACAGACAGTGTTAAGTTGGCGCCGTTATGCTGATTACAATGACACCTTGGTTGATGAAATCCGACTTGTGGTTGTTGTTTAATCTTTATTTTCAGCTTTCAGCTAATGATATGCCTGTGCTCCGGGGGCGGCCTGCGGGGTTGGTGTATGTGGTGCTCTGCTTAGGTATTCATAATGCAGACTGCTGACAGGTCACTGATCCCTCACTGACCCACCCCCTAGTTTGCATGATGAATATCTGTACATACTGAAGAAAAAAAACACTTCTTCAGGCAGGTGCCAGCTGTGGCAACTGCGCTGCAGCATAATCGCAAGTTTAGTGTCCAGTTTATAAGTATGATTGATGTTAATGAGCAAGTGTAAAAAAAAATCTATTTGAAATTTGCGCCCACCGCGCCTGCGCAGTAGCAATGAGGACACCATTAATCCTGACCAAATCTCCAACTCCATTTGCTGAAATGCAGCCCCAAACTCGCCCTGGACCCTCCACCATGCTTCACTGTTGCCTGCAGATACTCATTATTGTACCTCTCTCTTGCCTTTTGGCAAGTTCTTTCTTGCCTTTTGGCAAGTTCTTTCTTACCTATTTTCCAGTTACGCAGATCTTTATACCTATTTGCTTAATATATGTTTGTTTGTTTGTTTTGTGTGTTTTATTACTTTTCCTACTCTATATACAATTTTATGAGTGAATGAATTTTAAATTGAATTCTCAAAGTATGATTGTTAAACAGTGGTCAAAGAAAAACTAAAGGGATGTACAGTATTATCTGATTTAGTTAAGAACATTAGAGAGAAAATAAAACATGGGTTTGAATAAAGAACGGTCCCCTGCCAAGTTCTCCAGGTTACTTCTCTAAAATTCTCTTTGCATATCTTTATTATAATTCCACTTGATATATTAGATGCTTTGCAAGTCTTACAAATCAGTTTTACATTTGCTAACAGTAATATAGTTTGTATACTGCATTAACAAATCTCTGTCCCATTGATTCTTATAACTTCTCTTACGCTGCACCTTTACTCCACAATACACTACCTTGTCCAAACTTCTGCATTCTTTTTTTTTTTTTTTTTAATATCCCCAAATTACGTCTTGTTAGTTCTTACAAATTATATCTCTTTCAAGCATTTTAGTAGATTTAATCAGTATAACTAGGGTTGAAGAAAAGCACACAGCTTTAGCAATAAATACAAATAATCATCCGCTGCCCCATTGTGAGGTGTGGGGAGATGGGGACGGAGTTCCGGCCGCGCATGCGCTGTCGGAAAAAGCGGTCCGTCGGCAGCAAAAAAACCTTACATTCAACGTTTTTTGCTCCCGGCGGTCCACCACAACACGGCACAACCGTCGCACGACGGTTGCGACGTGTGTCAATACGTCGCAATGCGTCGGTAATGTTACTCTATGGGGCAAAAACACATCCTGCAAACAACTTTCCCCTAAACGACGCATTGTGACGTATTAAAAAAAACGCTAGTGCGAAAGTAGCCTAACAGACAAGACAGACTAGCATTACACAATTGCTGATGAACACACGTTATCCCAGATATTGAAAAACTTAACCTGAGTATTGTTCAGGACAATAATAAGTTGCTTATTGCTCATAACGTTATTTACATAGGCAGAAAAATTGTGGACATGAGATAAGTATTTTTTTTCCAGGCTTGAGCGATTATTTGCTTTGCAGCTAAAAAGAGGAGAGCTCTTCAGAAGACATCCAGGCATCTTCCAAGTGTCTTTTGAGCTGTCCCATTAACTTGTATTGTAAAATCCAGAGCATCATCCAAGCTGAAAATGCCAGAAGAATGGACAGGTCACTTCTTTTACCATTTTACGTTTTATAGAAACCTGAAGAGATTAAAAGACGGTGAATAGGCTGAACATATGAACAGCAAATCATCTTTTCGTGGAACTACATATGTTCGTTCTTTTGAGCCTTTCTGATGTTCAGGCAATTTTTGTAGTAGAAGCCGTCTGTAAAACAAAAACCTTGTGTGCGCATACCTTGAGCGTGGAAAATTTGCGATGCAGCAAAGCTTCTGAGGGATCCTTGATAAAGGGAGTATGGAGAATGGTGCTAGCCAAGTTATATACACAAGATCAGAAGCAAGATATCCACAGGCTGGTCCACCACATCTGTGGCTCATCATCGTTGGAAGGGCACTAATGTGGGTCTGAGCACTAATCTCCAAAATTGGAAAATTGTCTCAATTTTCCTCCAGCCATTAGGTCACTGACAGGCGAATGTGAAGTCTGTCGGCTTGATTAATCAAAGTTTTCACGCCAGAATTCTGGAATAGAATCTTTGAAAAATCGCAATATTTAGGCACAAGTCTGAGTTGCGATCTAAATTTTACAACTTTTGCCGTTTTCATCCAGCTAAACTGAAATGGGCTGGATGGGGCTGATGATGCCACAGCTCGTCTAATTCATGATGAGCGGTGGTGTTCTCTACAACAAAAATCTCAAACTAGTACTGACTTTAGTGAGATTTCTGGCATAGCACACAAATGCGCACGCCACACGTCAGATGCTCCACTTTAAGGAGGAGGCGTGCACCTCTTCATAAATCAGAAGTGTCTGACTGTAGCACTTCCCCTCATCAAGACCAGTGTAAACATTGCCGATCTTGATGAATCTGGCCCTATGTTGCTAAATATGGCAAGATAGCCAAACTATAGACTTCACTGGGGAGACAGTGCCCATGCGTAACCTGATGCTTCATCCAGCTCCTTCTGACCATGATCTTGCAATCCTAGGAGGAACAAGGGAGATCAGTGTTTTTTTTTTTTGGATCACTGGTGGTCCTGTAGTAGGACCCATACATATCTAAAAGTTATAACCTATCCAATGGATAAATAATAGCTTGTTTAGACCAGAATAACAATGTAATTAAAGGAATGTATTTTTAATGCAAAATTAAACATAGGATAAAAATTAGATGGTTTTCAAGCATAAATTGAAAAGTCTTCTATGAAGAATAGTCATATAATGGCTACACTTGTCCTCAGCGATTGTGTGCTTCCTAGCATTGTGGTTGCTCTAGCAAGAGTTTTGTCAGCTTTATCCTAAGCTGCTGCTTTAAAAATCAGTTGGCTCATGTCTTCTGGCATCTAGTTACTTTTTATGGAAACTGCAATTTTTGCTCCTTGTCTATATTTCAAGATGATTTTTTAAATGTGTTTAAATAATTTGGCCTCTGGGAGCGAATGTACCGTAGTTGGAGAAGAGGCGCTGATGCCAAGCTACGCTATTATGCCTGATAGAACTGTTCTCATGTATCAGGGATCACAAACCTCGGCAAAACAGTCATTACTTAGGGTTTTTCTTGCATGTATATGGTGTGCACATACATCCCTTCCAGCTGGCATGAAAAATGGTGTTTAATCTTAGGTGGCAGCCCTCGTGTTTCTGAAACTGAGCAGATTTAGAAATCCCAGCTGGTTGAAGTGAAATTCGGGATTGGCCGTTAGACACATGATATACTGTGGCTGTAATTTTTAGATAAAGTATTTTATTGGGCAATTTAAAACATAGGAGATGCAACGATAACGCACAGTCTCAGTGAACGTGGACAGCGAATACATCTCCATGTAATAGGAAAATGTGCAAGCAATTGTATTTCATGATTACTATTACCGTAATTCTGTGAAAGGTGGCAAGGGATAATGGGGAATATGAGTGTATTGATGGAAAAGAAGAATATAATGGAGTACAAAAAGTTGAAAATTAAGCAATAGATATTGTAGGAGTGGACCCTGAGTTAGAGAAAATTCAATGCCTATGTTAGGATAAATATGGTTTACGGAGCTTGTTTAAAAAAAAAAAAAATAATTCTGTATTATGGAGGTTTCTGCTAAATGCAGGAAGTCTAGTACAAAAGAGAAGTTACCCTATGGGGGGCGTCCATAAAAGATATGTTAGTGTTTCTCCCCACAGATTTGTATATCCTAATACCAGAAAAGTAGATGAGATTTAAAAATTTGTGTTAAAGATCTTGTGAGAAAACCCACAGTGGAAATTGACCTGTACTTTGGATCCTCAGCATATCAATGTACATTGAGGATTAGTGCTGAGGTTTCACCTTTTAGCAGTGCGAAGGGTGAAACCTCCAGTATTTTTATGATGTGTGGCAATATCTTATATTGCTTCTTTTGTTCACAAACCTGTGTTTTGGCCCATTCACATTACATGATGTGCGACAATAAAGGACCACTGATCAGCTGCTTGTTTACTAATTGGCGGTGGTTTAATTGTCGGATTACACAGGCAGATTGTATTTCAGATGTGCACGGAATGGTAAGTAATAGATCACTCCGAGTAACTAAATTATTGTGAAATAAGTGTTCCCAGGATCGCTGTTTCACAATTATTGGGCAGTGGTAGATGAACCTTTAGGATTGCTACATACTGCGTTTGTGTCCACTGTCAGTTGCATGTGCTTAGAAGGTATACGCTCTACAATGGCCATAGCTAGAGGTTCCATGCCGAGGCATCAAACACCATACGGACTCTTTCTCAGTCAAGCCAAATATTAAGCAGACGCATATTGGACAGAACACAGTTATATCCTCTGTCTGGTGAGTGGAGGGTCTTTGGAACGGGTACACTATAAGTCCGGAACAGCTCCTGGCCTATGTTATAAGCTGAGTGCACCTAGCCTAATAGAAGAGCTTCTTTCTTGAATTGTGTGAATAAATAGGTTTCATGATTTGCTGGACCACCACAGTAAAAGAGGCTGCTGTTGCTGGACTTGTCTGGCAGTGTTGACATCTCCTTTTTTGAACCTTTGGAGGTGAATTTCTGGAGCATTGCCTGGTGTATAACTCTAATGCACCTATTGTATTTTTCCATGCTCTTTCCTGATATTTGCTCCCTTATCTTTAGGTAGCCATAGGTTCATTGCGTAGAGTAGAGTTGTATAAGGGGATATGTGCCAGCCAACACATCATACACTATGCCTCCACCATGTACTCAGAATTAGATGTCAGCGGAGCCTTATGGGTTGATTCACAGTTCACTTGCACTGGCTGTTTTTATTTCTCTCCATTGCATATTTTGGGGGATTACTCGATTTGAGGTTTATTGGGGATGGGGGTTTGGTGCTGTGCATAAATACAATTTTAATCTTCTTTTATTTATTTTGTGAATTTATTTTTATTTATACATCTGCTATTATAATGCCGCTCTCACGCATGCTGTCATTTTGTGGCAGCCCCTGACCATGTGCTCTTTTGATTCTTATGGACACTTCAGAATATTTATATATCATCCAGTGGCTTCTTTCTTTATTTATTTTACTCACTTATTAATTCCACTGCCCTTTATAGACCTCATCATCACAGTCCCCATTGGGGCTCACAATCTACATTCCCAATTAGAATGTCTTTGGAGTGTGGAAGGAAACTGGAGGAAACCCACGCAAACATGGGGAGAACAAGCAAACTCCTTGCAGATGTCGTCCTTGGTGGGATTTAAACCCAGTACCCCAGCGCTGCAAAGCAACAGTGCTAACCACTGAGCCACAGTGCTGCCCCAGGGACTGTGTCTGACTGCTACTTCCACCAGCAATATTGTCTGTTTGTCGCAGTGTCTTATCTAAAAGGAGTTGTCTCCTTTGCGGATCCACCTACATGAGCCGGAGTGGAGAGCAACCATCCTCTCGCCCTACTTAATCAGGATGTTCATGCAATGCAATGCAATCAACCTTTCATTTGAATGTCCTGCATGTAATATTACTATACTGTGTGCAGAATTATTAGGCAAGTTGTATTTTAGAGGATTATTTTTATTATTGAATAACAACTATGTTCTCAATCAACCCAGAAGACTCATAAATATCAAAGCTTAATATTTTTGGAAGTTGGAGTTTATATTTGTCTATCTTAGGAGGATATCTGTTTGTGCAGGTAACTATTACTGTGCAGAATTATTAGGTAACTTAATAAAAACCAAATATATTCCCATCTCACTTGTTTATTTTCACCAGGTAAACCAATATAACTGCACAAAATTTAGACATAAACATTTCTGACATGCAAAAACAAAACCCCAAAAAATTAGTGACCAATATAGCCACCTTTCTTTATGATGACACTCAGCAGCCTTCCATCCATAGATTCTGTCAGTTGCTTGATCTGTTTACGATCAACATTGCGTTCAGCAGCCACCACAGCCTCCCAGACACTGCTCCGAGAGGTGGACTGTTTTCCCTCCCTGTAGATCTCACATTTTATGAGGGACCACAGGTTCTCTATGGGGCTCAGATCAGGTAAACAAGGGGGCCATGTCATTATTTTTGCTTCTTTGAGACCTTTACTGGCCAGCCACGCTGTGGAGTAGCTGGAGGCATGTGATGGAGCATTGTCCTGCATGAAAATCATGTTTTTCTTGAACAATACCGACTTCTTCCTGTACCACTGCTTGAAGAATTTCTCTTGCAGTAGGTGTGGGAGTTGAGCTTCACTCCATCCTCAACCCGAAAAGGTCCCACAAGTTCATCTCTGATGATACCAGCCCAAACCAGTACCCCACCTCCACCTTGCTGGCGTCTGAGTCGGAGTGGGGCTCTCTGCCCTTTACTGATCCAGCCTCTGGCCCATCCATCTGGCCCATCAAGAGTCACTCTCATTTCATCAGTCCATAAAACCTTTGAAAAGTCAGTCTTAGGATATTTCTTGGCCCAGTCTTGACATTTTATCTTATGTTTCTTGTTCAAAGGTGGTCGTTTTTCAGCCTTCCTTACCTTGGCCATGTCCCTGAGTATCGCACACCTTGTGCCTTTTGTTACTCCAGTAACATTGCATCTCTGAAATATGGCAAAACTGGTGGCAAATGGCATCTTGGCAGCTTCACACTTGATTTTCCTCAATTCATGGGCAGTTATTTTGCACCTTTTTTTTGCCCAACACGCTCCTTGCGACCCTGTTGGCTATTTGCCATGCAATGCTTGATTGTTCGGTGATCACGCTTCAAAAGTTTGGCAATTTCAAGACTGCTGCATCCCTCTGCAAGACATCTCACAATTTTGGACTTTTCAGAGCCCGTCCAACCTCTCTTCTGACCCATTTTGCCAAAGGAAAGGAAGTTGCCTAATAATTAAGCACACCTTATGTAGGGTTTTGATGTCATTAGACAAAACCCCTCCTCATTACAGAGATGCACATCACCTGATTTACTTTTTTGGTAGTTGGCTCTCAAGCCTGAACAGCTTGGAGCAGGAAAACATGTATAAAAAGTATCATGGGATCAAAATACAACTTGCCTAATAATTCTGCACACAGTGTACATTCCCCTGTGGCAGTCATTTAAGGGGAATGTATCCCTCCTATTTTGACAGTATCTGAAAGTAGTGGCAAATACACTGATAGCGCTGTGATTAAATTTTCCTTGATTCAAGACAAGTGCTAAGACCTCCTGTTCAGGTGGGAGGAATACAAAACTCATGAACACCAAAGACTCCACTTCACAGACACATACACAGACACACTAATGGAGAGGACTTAATGGGGTAGTCTCCTAAGACCCCCCAACAATCCCAACAACGACAACCCTGAAGAGCCTTTTGTGAATGGAACGTTGGTAAATCATGTGCGTTGCTACTCCATTAATACTTAAGAATGAATGGAGAGGCAGTGCGTGTGCATCATCATGACTTACCACCTAACGCTTCGGCACCACCTCTCTGCAGCTCCCTGATGGTCTTTGATAACACGGCTGCAGCATGATGTCACGACTACAAAACCTGATAACCGCAGCCAATAAAGGGGCTCAGCGTTTATTCCAAGGTAGACCGTTCAGTCCATTGATTAGTTGCATCAGATAGTGCTGCAGTCGTGACGTCACCACTACAGCCATGTCTACAAACACCATCAGGGAGCAGGGAAGAGGCGACACTGGGGCGTCGGGGTTGTAAGTAGTGATGATTTTGCTATTTTTAAATGAGTGAGGCCTTTAAGATGTTACATTTTAAAACTGAAAATCCTATTTAACAATGTTTTTAGGATTCTGCATGTTTTCTCCTGTATACATGTATTTTGTTGATGGTACATATGATACAGCTATTCCTTTTTCTTACTATACAGCAGACACTATTTCTGGAGCGCTGTTCACTCTAGATTTAAATGACTTTGTTGTGAAAACAAGCTTGAATGAACGAAGAAGGAATTTGATCGGACCAGTTTCGGGCTCTGTGAATCTTGAAGCAAGTTGGTGCAAGCATAGTGGGGACCCAGGGACCCAACCTGCAACTCCTAAAATCCTTCTTGATATGAGATGCGGGCTGTTGCAGGTACTTTGGTTATGAATTTTTTTTTTTTAACAGGTTGTCCAGCCTTTGGGCTCAAGTCTGCAGTCACCGTGTGATTACAGACTTGTGAATCCTCATAATGTGCATTTTGCGCAATTTAAGGATTTTGTGAGAGCGGGGTGGACCCATGACTTCAAATATGTGGTTTGCATAATTGTGGCCCCATGCCGACTAGATGTGGGCTGCCTTGCTCAATACAAGTGAACAGAGTGAGGCCAGACACGTCTAGTCAGAATGTGGCTGGAAGCATGCTAATCACGCTCTTAGCATCAGGGAATCCTGACAGCACTCACAGTGCGTGCCATGAAGATTCATCAGGGTGCAGTCACATAGAGTCACTGCAGACTTGAGCCCGAAACCTAGACAAGCCCTTTGAAGTTCTTTTGATTTTCTCCAGCACCTAGACTAATGGTTCCTGGTCATTTTTTTGTCGTGGATCCTAAATAGGCAGTTAAAAGATAGTCCCTTAACAGGTGTAAAGAAATGTTCCTTTGTTTAGACCTGAAGATTCTTATTGAAGAGGAATATGCTTGTTTTTACCATAGTAGACTTAAAGCAGAAATTAATCTAATATTGTAAATCAGCATTTATAGATATCTTGCCATACAAAGGACATTCCTATAATTATAGCAGCTTAGTAATATGGACTCCCAATTTAGGGACAAGAAGCCTATTCTATGATGGAGAAATATTTGGGCAGAATTTTTTCATATATTGATCTTTCTGGCCTTTTCTGATTGGGAGATCTACAGTTGAGGGTCCTAAATATCTCTAAATAATGAACTCCCGTCTTTTAACTCCGAAACCCCCGATTGGTAATTTGAAAAATGGTCTTTATTAAACCAGACAACCCTCTTAATTTTTCTAGACCTTAATAAAACTTACGATGGTACAGGAGCATATTGATTCTGACTTGATCTATGAAAACACACAAGACGTAATGATACATATAAAATAAGATTTATGGGGCTGAATTGAATTTTTACAGGTGGCACCCTACCGGTCTTGTAGATAATAGCGGTACATTTAATTTGATTTACTGGCCAAATTATTGGTGTTGATATAAACCAGGATTGAAGACAATAGCAGCACTGTGCCGAGAACACGAGTCAGAGGAAGTTATCTCTTTCTCTTTAACTTTTCTCATGAACTACGAATGAGACCCTGCCAAATAAAATATCTAATCAACGGGAATAAGTGGTGTTTAGATAACTTCCAGATTGAGCTGTATGTTTTTATACCTTTCCATCGCTAATAATGTTTTCTTTCTAGGTTTTCTGGGGTCAAGAGAACCTGAATTGCTTAACACTTCTGAATGAACTTGTCCAGGAATACCTGAAGAGAGAGTCAGGGTTGGGCACCACAGATTGTGAGCAGCCCCTTCTTCCCGTCTCCCCTGTGATCAGTAGACCTTCAACCTGTAAGACAGAGCACAGCTCTGATGACTTGAGAACTGGACTTTTTCAATACATCCAGGATGCTGGTAAGTCAAGGACATCTCAAATATGTTTTTCGCATTATCATTTCTTTGCTTGCGTAGCTTTCTGCTTCAAATAACTTTTCATCAGTTTCATTCTGCTGAGGACACCAATCTCCATAGGGTTTGAATGTCTTCTCTGTGTTTCCTTGGGTTTCTTCCCAAAATCCAAGAACATGGTCATTTTAAAGGAAAATTCCAGGCACTGTGAATAAAGGAACACTAAGCAAATTAAGTAAACTTAAGAAAACTTGGCTTTTACAGTGTTTGTCAGTTTGCCGGATTCTCGGCATGCTCCTGAAACAATCTGTCTTGTAGAATTTTCGCAGATGTTAATTTCTACCTCCCCTTAATTTGTGTCTGGCAGAAGTCTGAGCTGGGCAGGCCTTAGCTAAGAGGGGTCGCTTAGTGGTCCCGGTGTCCTTATTCTGTTGCAGGCAGAGGAGACTATTAAGACGCTCTTGTAATTTTTCACCATCCAACAATATACAGTGGGGCAAAAAAGTATTTAGTCAGTCAGCAATAGTGCAAGTTCCACCACTTAAAAAGATGAGAGGCGTCTGTAATTTACATCATAGGTAGACCTCAACTATGGGAGACAAACTGAGAAAAAAAAATCCAGAAAATCACATTGTCTGTTTTTTTAACATTTTATTTGCATATTATGGTGGAAAATAAGTATTTGGTCAGAAACAAAATTTCATCTCAATACTTTGTAATATATCCTTTGTTGGCAATGACAGAGGTCAAACGTTTTCTGTAAGTCTTCACAAGGTTGCCACACACTGTTGTTGGTATGTTGGCCCATTCCTCCATGCAGATCTCCTCTAGAGCAGTGATGTTTTTGGCTTTTCACTTGGCAACACGGACTTTCAACTCCCTCCAAAGGTTTTCTATAGGGTTGAGATCTGGAGACTAGCTAGGCCACTCCAGGACCTTGAAATGCTTCTTACGAAGCCACTCCTTCGTTGCCCTGGCGGTGTGCTTTGGATCATTGTTATGTTGAAAGACCCAGCCACGTTTCATCTTCAATGCCCTTGCTGATTGAAGGAGGTTTGCACTCAAAATCTCACGATACATGGCCCCATTCATTCTTTCATGTACCCGGATCAGTCGTCCTGGCCCCTTTGCAGAGAAACAGACCCAAAGCATGATGTTTCCACCACCATGCTTTACAGTAGGTATGGTGTTTGATGGATGCAACTCAGTATTCTTTTTCCTCCAAACACGACAAGTTGTGTTTCTACCAAACAGTTCCAGTTTGGTTTCATCAGACCATAGGACATTCTCCCAAAACTCCTCTGGATCATCCAAATGCTCTCTAGCAAACTTCAGACGGGCCCGGACATGTACTGGCTTAAGCATTGGGACACGTCTGGCACTGCAGGATCTGAGTCCATGGTGGCGTAGCGTGTTACTTATGGTAGGCCTTGTTACATTGGTCCCAGCTCTCTGCAGTTCATTCACTAGGTCCCCCCGCGTGGTTCTGGGATTTTTGCTCACCGTTCTTGTGATCATTCTGACCCCACGGGGTGGGATTTTGCGTGGAGCCCCAGATCGAGGGAGATTATCAGTGGTCTTGTATGTCTTCCATTTTCTAATTATTGCTCCCACTGTTGATTTCTTCACTCCAAGCTGGTTGGCTATTGCAGATTCAGTCTTCCCAGCCTGGTGCAGGGCTACAATTTTGTTTCTGGTGTCCTTTGACAGCTCTTTGGTCTTCACCATAGTGGAGTTTGGAGTCAGACTGTTTGAGAGTGTGCACAGGTGTCTTTTTATACTGATAACAAGTTTAAACAGGTGCCATTACTACAGGTAATGAGTGGAGGAAAGAGGAGACTCTTAAAGAAGAAGTTACAGGTCTGTGAGAGCCAGATATCTTGATTGTTTGTTTCTGACCAAATACTTATTTTCCACCATAAAATGCAAAAAAATGATAAAAAAAAACAGACAATGAGATTTTCTGGATTTTTTTTTCTCAGTTTGTCTCCCATAGTTAAGGTCTACCTATGATGTAAATTACAGACGCCTCTCATCTTTTTAAGTGGTGGAACTTGCACTATTGCTGACTGACTAAATACTTTTTTGCCCCACTGTACAAGACTGTGAGGAGGAACCAAACTGGCTAATATCATTGAGCACATGTAGAAAATGTCTTTATTTTTTTACAGGTTTGCAAAATACGACAGAATATCATAAAGGGAATGGAGGATATTAAGTGAGGGATCCCAGTTTTCACCAATGATGTACTGTAAACATTACCACCTTTATTTAAAGGGAATCTGTCACCAGGTTTTTGCCACCTTATGTGACAGCAGCATAATGTAGAGACACAGATCCTGGTTCCAGCGATGTATCACTTACAGGGCTGCTTCATGTAGTTTGGATAAAATCACTGTTTAATCAGTAAGAGATTAGCATTAGAGGACTACTTGCCCTGCTGACAGGCAGTCAAGCATATTCATGAGCTTTGAATAACCCCGCCTCCACCACTGTGTGCACTATATATGGCAATAAAGAAAGCAGCCAATCAGTGGTGTGGGCGTGGTTATATAGCCCTACATTCAAATAACTGCTAGATCTGCAGCAGAGGAAACAGTGATTTTATCAAAATAACAGCAAGCAGACCAGCAAAGGACACATCAATGGAATTAGGGTCTCTGTCTCTACAATACAGTGCCTTGCGAAAGTATTCGGCTCCCTGGAACTTTTGAACCTTTTCCCACATATCATGCTTCAAACATAAAGATACCAAATGTAAATTTTTGGTGATGAATCAACAACAAGTGGAACATAATTGTGAAGTTGAACGAAATTTATTGGTTATTTAAAATTTTTGTGGAAAATCAAAAACTATAATGCTGCTCTCAGATGAGTTAAAAAAAAGATGGTGACAGATTCCCTTTAAACAAAATCTGTCATCCCTCCTAAGCCGTTTTTATGGGCTTGCAGGTCAAAGAAAGATGAATAAAACGATACCTTGCTATCTGCACTCTGTCTTATTCTTGAGAATTCCACGTGTTTTCTTGATATGTAAATGAGCTGTCAAGATCTATGGGCTGGACATAGATCTCCCTGAGAATCTGCCTCCAGAGATTATTTTACATGACAGTGGGTGTCACCAGTATGAGACATGTAGATCAGGAGAGCAGACTGTCAGTCATTACATGTCATGCTGGTGACGCCTGTTTAAATTTTAAAATGAGGGAAGTTTTATTACCCACTCGCCGTGCAGTGCATCAGTGCAGTGGCAGCTGTCAACCAAAGTGCCGGGCTGTGCTTCCAGCTGTCTCTCACATTATATTGAACAATGATTGTTGGCACTCTATATACACCCCCATGACTGAATGCCAGCGCTTTCGGGAGGAAATAAGTTAATTTTGTCCCTGGAGCTGCACTTTCAGTAAGATCACCAGGCAGCATTGTAAAACAATTTAATATTATATCTGGCTATCCCTTCACTGATGACCGCTTTCTGCCTATGAGCAGTTCAGACAAAGAGCTGTGAATCAGTGCTGTAGGCGGAGTTAGATAGAGCTCATCATTGAGAAGACTAGCAGGGCCACAGCAGATAAAACCGTGATTTCATCAAAACTACAGCAAGATGCCCAATAAAAGAACCAGTGCTGGAGTCAGGCTCTCTTTACTTATTCCTTCATGCACTTGGAGCGCCCCCAAGGGCTAGGGGTTACTCGGAGCTGGGCCCTTCGGTTCTCAAGGGGGATGTCACGGTGGCTGACCCGGTCCGTGGCCCTAGGTGCATCCGTTGAAAGTGTGGGAAAGGTCTTTAAAGGGATAATGTTCGTGACGCCACCTGTGGTATTCGGTCAGGGTGACTGACGCTGCTTAGGGGTCCGCTGGGGGCTGGGGTGATGTTTTGGCAGCTAGATGGTATACCTTCCCACAGGTAGATGGTGTATGGTGTGAGGCGCAGTTAAGAACGAGGATACAAGGTTGCAGTCTCTTTACCTTTACTGAAGGCTTCGGCATCCACAGTCCAGAGCACCAGATCACAGGGCAGGCAGAGTCCGGCCGGTCTGAAGGCAAATCTAGAGTCCCCTTATCCAGGTGGAAATCAGTAGCCTTCCTCTAGCACCTAGGTGTTGTAGTACCTCCCTGCTGTGCGTCTCGGTATGGTCTTCACAACTGTTGTGGATGTTATGTCTTTCTCTCTCTGTCCCCCTGTTGGTAAGGATAGGACAAACCCGTATTACTGATGGCCTGAGGCTTTTTACACTAGCACGCCCCAACCCCCACAGTTGCCACCGTGCCTCCTGGGTATAAGGTCGGGCAACTAATATGGAATTAGCTGTCCTGACGGTCTCTGGAGCCAGGCTTGGAGACGATGACTCCCTTGGTGTTCCGGCTACCGGATCCTGCACCTCAGAAAGAGGCAGCCTTTTACAGGGCATAACTCCCTCTGGTTTCCTCTCCTTTTGCTATGACTTCGTTTCTCACTCTCTGCAACACAATTCCCTTAAATGTCTCTTTCTTAGGATGCTGTCGCATCAGTAAGCAGGCGCAGCTCCGTATCCTTCTGTCTAGGCCTCTGACAGGATCCCACCCCTGTCAGGGACCCACTACCTGAGTGGAGCTCAGATAGCAGCTCACTGGGTGAAGCTCAGCCAGCTTCTGCCTAACTTCCTATCCAGACCACCAGTTTTACCTAAATGTGAAGAAAGCCCTACTGAATAGGAGCATAGCTCCCCCTGGTGGACTGGAGTGTGAAGTGTGTTGTGTGACTTAACATCACTCCCCCTGGTGGAAGAATGACATTACTGCAACGACCAGGACCCTGGGGCGCTGCACACTGCTTTGTGTTTTAAGTTTATGCTTCCCTGTCTCTTACAGGTATCTTTTTCTCCATGGTTTGTTCTTATCTCGACCTCAGCCTTGTCCCTGATCTTACTCTTGTCTTGACCTTTGTATTATCTACTTGGTATCTGCAATTCTGCATTCAGCTGAGGCTACTGACACCTGTGCAGTATACTTTCTTGTGTTGATCTGACTGTTAAGGTACCTTCACACATAACGATTTCGTTAACGATATCGTTGCTTTTTGTGACGTAGCAACGATATCGTTAACGAAATTGTTATGCGTGACAGCGACCAACGATCAGGCCCCTGCTGGGAGATCGTTGGTTGCTGGGAATGATCAGGGCCTTTTTTTGGTCGCTGATCATCCGCTGTCATCGCTGAATCGGCGTGTGTGACGCCGATCCAGCGATGTGTTCACTGGTAACCAGGGTAAATATTGGGTTACTAAGCGCAGGGCAGCGCTTAGTAACGCAATATTTACCCTGGTTACCATTGTAAAAGTAAAAAAAAAAAAAAACAGTACATACTCACATTCCGATGTCTGTCACGTCCCCCGGCGTCCACTGTGTCAGAGCCGGCCGGCCGTAAAGCAGAGCACAGCTGTGACGTCACTGCTGTTCTCTGCTTTACGGCCGGCGCTGACAGTCAGTGCGGGAAGCTGACGGCTGGGGACGTGACAGACATCAGAATGTGAGTATGTACTGTTTTTATTTTTTACTTTTACAATGGTAACTAGGGTAAATATCGGGTTACTAAGCGCGGCCCTGCGCTTACTAACCCGGTATTTACCCTGGTTACTCGGGGACTTCGGCATCATTGAAGACAGTTTCAACGATGCCGAAGTCTTTCCCCCGATCGTTGGTCGCTGGAGAGAGCTGTCTGTGTGACAGCTCCCCAGCGACCACACAACGACTTACCAACGATCACGGCCAGGTCGTATCGCTGGTCGTGATCGTTGGTAAGTCGTTTAGTGTAACGATACCTTTAGCGTTCAGATTGACATCTTAGTTCCACTCCATTTCTGTATCACCAATACTTCCACCAAACGGTGACTAATCTGGGCATTCTGGCCTAAGAATTTCCTTGAAAGCAAAGCTCACACCTCCTTGCAGTGGTTAAGGAGTAATGGTCACCAATTTGGGCCACCCTTTTTATTTTGACAGTGCGCGCTGCCGCAGACTTCTGAGTTGTGGGATCCCGGCATGCAGAGCAGGATCCCACAACCTTCCGTGGCTTCTCACAGTGCAACTGTGAGATCTCTTGCCTAATCGTTCTATCTTGTTCTTTGCACTAATCCATTTTTTCGGCATTATTTACTGAGTGGTGACCAAACTGTAACCTCACTAGAGCAGTTATCATTCAGCAACCACTTAGTAAATGTTGTGGCGGCGCTGGGTTACTCCATAGTATCATAGCTGGTGTCAAATAGTTTGCAGTTTGGAAAGTCCACTTGTTGGCACGAGATTCGAGATTGCGACATTGACCTTTCATGTTGGAACCATGAAGCTTCGCAGGCTCCGGCACAGTTCATCAAGAGAATGTGACTTTTTTCACAGATTTCTTAATTTCTATGTTCTAATTGTTTTATTAGTATTTATTATGTCTTCTATCATGGTTGAAGCTTATAGTCTCATATCTCTTTCTCTTGTCGGATAGATGCTCAGAAGATTCCCAATGCTTTTGAAGTGGTGTTTTTCAATGAGACAGAAGACAATCCCGGGATGATGCTTTGGAAATATCCAGAGCCAAGAGTTTTGACTTTGGTGCGAATTACCCCTGTGCCTTTTAACACCACGGAAGATCCTGATATTAGCACCGCTGATTTGGGAGATGTTCTGCAGGTTTGTACCGCAATATTGAGTCTAATTCTTTGCATAGTTTTAATATTCATAACATATGAAAGACACAATAAGTGAGACCCCAGATTTACAGATAGAAATATCCCCTTTAAATTATTTTCTAGTCATGCCAGTCCTGTTTGCAATTTTTTTCCTTTTTTTTTTTGTAACATTTACGTTTTTTTTGTTTTTGATGAGTAGTTCAAACAGGTGTGTATATTGGTAACCTAAAAATTGGGTAGAGCAGGAAATATAGGTGTAACCTGTTACTGTTCAAGAATAGAGGTACAGAACGTCCATAGAATATTACATAATTGGAGCAGAAAATGTATTTTATGTGTGTTTTTCCAAGAAGCACCTATTATGAGTATGAGATTATGTCATCGGAGGGCAGCACATCATATGTGTGTCATGGAGACTAAGTCAAAACAGACATGCACTGAGAGAAACATCAGATGCTGCTAGATTGATGGCCAAGTCATAAAAGTGACGTAAGGTACGGAAATGGGCAGTTACTGTAACAGTTCTTAACACCAGCTTATGTATTAGTGATACAGTGGTTAACATTTTGTGTAAAGAAAAAAAGATTTTAAAAATTTTTAAAGAAATTTCTTAGAGCGCTAAGTTGTTAAAAAAGCACCAAAAATGAATAAACGTAGATACAAACACATATTTATCAATACCGTCTTTTAGACTGTGTAAAGTGGTTCATGCTTTTTAATAAATTTGATACATTTTAAGTAGTGTTGAGCGCAAGTGCTTGTTACTCGAGTTTGACTAGGGGGCTCGGGTATGCACAGAGTATCGCATGTGCTCGAGGGACATGTTAGAGTCCTCGTATCTGCATGTTTCACGTCTGTTAGACCACCACAAAACATACGGGGATTGCCTGACAAACACATGCAATTCCCTCATGTTTTGTGGCAATCTAACACTCGCGAAACATGGGGACACGAACATGTCACTTGAGCACCCACGATACTCAGTGCATACCCGAGCCCCCTAGTCAAACTTGAGGAACGAGCTCTTTCGCTAATCACTAATTTTAGGTTGTGTAGATGAAAATTACAACACTGATTAACTAATGATGTCTGTCTTTTTCCATAAATTTGCACCAAGATGTTCGCGCATTGTGTCACACATTAAGCCACACCCTTTTTCCATTGAGGCCATGCCCACTTGCCATGCACAGAAAGTGTTTAAACTACGTAGTAGAGATGCTCTGGACAGAAGCAAACACAAAATAAGGCAATGCCATGTGGTAAAGGATAAGCATAAGCAATATACCGTATATACTCGAGTATAAGCCGACCCGAGTATAAGCCGAGACCCCTAATTTTGCCACAAAAAACTGGGAAAACTTATCGACTCAAGTATAAGCCTAGGGTGGGAAAGGCAGCAGCTGGTAAATTTCAAAAATAAAAATAGATACCAATAAAAGTAAAATTAATTGAGACATCAGTAGGTTAAGTGTTTTTGAATATCCATATTGAATTAGGAGCCCCATATAATGCTGCATGAAAGGTTAATGATGGCCCCATAAGATGCTCCATAGAATATTATGCCCCGTATGCTGCTTCTGCTGTGATTAAAAAAATTACATACTCCCCTCTCGTCACTGGGAGCCAGGTACTGGTGTCGCCACTGGCTCAGACCTCCGGCACTTGTGATATTCACCTGTCCCCATTCCACCGCCGCACGCTGCTGTGTCTTCTGGGTCCCTGCAGTGACTGTTCAGGAAGAGGGCGTGCACGAACCACGTCATCGCGCCCTCTGACTTGAACGTCCCAGCCAGAAGACGCGGAAGACAGAGCCCGGCGGTGGAACGGGGACAGGTGAATATCACATGGCTCGCCCTCCCCCATCATACTCACCCTCCTGGCGCGGTCTCTCTGTATGTCCCTGCTTCTCCGATGGTCTCCGGCGCACCGGCAGCTTCTTCCTGTGTTCAGCGGTCACATGGTACCGCTGATTAAAGTAATGAATATGCGCTCCACGCCTATGGGAATGGAGACACGCCCATATTCATTACTTTTATGAGTGGTACCACGTGACCGCTGAACACAGGAAGAGCTGCAGGTGCCGGAGACCATCTGAGAAGCAGGGACTTGCAGAGACTGCACCGGGAGGAGGTGAGTATGATGTGACAGACGCCACTCCTGCCGCTCCCCCTCCCCCCGCCGAACCCCTGGGACAATGACTCGAGTATAAGCAGAGAGGGGCACTTTTAGCCTAAAAAAAGGGCTGAAAATCTCGGCTTATACTTGAGGATATATGGTAAGCGCTCACCTGAAGGTGTTGTGTGCAGGCACAACACCTATAAAAACTGCTTTTATATGTTGGTTTTTATACCTTACAAAAGGTGTCGGTCCGGAGCAGAAACGCGTTGGTATTAATAAAATCCAATTTACAATCCTAAGGCTCTTCATTGCCACAGCGCCACTCACCTAAACATGGCCATAAGACCACATAATAAACACAGTAGACCCCAGCGTTGGTGTAGGGTTCGCTTGAGTACAATGCGCCAAATTCATTAGAGGCGTGTGAATAATTCATTTAGAATCAATCATGTAGAAAAAAAACACAAGGGCAACGCACACCTCTTCAGTGAAAGAAAAAAATGAGGACAGAAAGGAAGCAACCAGGATGAGACCTGATAAAAAAAAAAATTGGTCGTTTTCTCTCGGATGGTAACACTCACATCACAAATGTGTGAATCTTGCCTAATGCCCAATTCTCAATTTATTTATATATTTACAAGAGGAATAAAGGAGGAATTGCAGTTTTAAGAGAACATTCTCCAGGGTTTGTTTTTATTTTACTTTTTTTTTTTTTTTTTTTTAGTGGGAACGGAAGTCAACATTGATGACTTTCAGCAATCTTTCCATTTAGACTTTATGAAGGACGTATATATCCTAGGTCTGCGGCATCACTGGTCATTCTGACATAACGAAGGAAAACCGGCATCAGTATGAGTAGTCTGCCATGTAAGATGCCCGGGTGTTAGTGGGGACACTGATTTACCCCTATTTTTCATATGTTATCCACATTTCCATGTGTAAACCACAAACAGATGTTTGCCTTACATGCTTCAACATCTTCTGTATCTCACTTAGCATACTCGTTCCATCCTCCATTCAGCCCTGGCTTCCAACAAAATACTTAAGTGTATTAGTCCCGATCTGATACGGTGCCTGATGACTGCTCATCCTTATTTATGATGTATCACAGCACACAATGATACTTTGGAACAAGTGCACATTTGTTTGTTTGCACAGCTGGATGCATTCTTCTGTGTGTAGAAAAAATGTCCTGTTGGAAATCAGCGATGTAAAGCTGGAATTGTGTTCGCTTACCATTGTTGTCTGGGTGGACCCCGGAATTTGATAGGCCATAATACCCCTGGGTTTGACATGGTGTTTTATGGACCATGGATGAGACATATTAATCTAAGGGCCTGTTTACACAGCGCAATGTGCAGCATCCAACGACCACTGACCGTCAACATGCTTGTCGATCGTTGGTTGTTAATAGCCTGTTTACAAAGGCTGTCCCCGCTCCTGTGTGCATAGGCTGCCATTGTTCTTGGACGCACAGATGATGTGCTGCCAAGAATGATGATCCTTTGTGCAAACCGAAATATTGTTTCACCCGACGAGCCGGCGTTTTGCAAGATGATAAACCTAGTATGAACTCTACAGAAATAAAAAAAAAATAGTATTTTCTTTGGATGACTGTAAATTAAGAATATAGACTGTGTTCTGAAGGAGACCGGTGTCCATATAATTATTCAACCTGATTATGCATTTTCAAGCTAAGGCGAACCTGCTAGGGAACTGCTCATAAGGCTTTATTCAGATTTAGCACTCGTACCACTCAAGGTCTATTTGGTAGTTCAGATGTCTGCGGTTTTTTTTTTCCTTGTTTGGCAGGTTGATTTGTATCTATGTGTAGTAAGTGGCAGATGTTCCAGGAGGTGCTGTACTTTCACCTTACCATTAGTAAGGGCTTCTTACTGCTGGATCCATGTTCTGAAGCACAACTACTGCAATTATAATACATCCCAAAAAATAAACATCTGTTATCACTCTCATAGTGTGTCTGTTTTAATAAATGTTTCTTTTTCCATAAAATTACATTTTCATGACATTTTTTTCTTAGGACTTTACATTGTACTGTTTTTAAGTTATTCCTCCTGGAGATGTAAAAATAAATTGACAGCTGGGTATTACCATTCCTCATGTAATTCATTTGCATAGGCTGACATTGTACATTTGATGAAAGGGGTCTGCTTATACTACAGCTCCTCTGTCAGTTGAGACACAGGTCTCTGGAGCTGTGTTTCATCAGACTGCAGACCATCCTGACATGTGAGCAGGATGGCTGCCGTTTGAATTAAGTGACGGGGGGACGTTTTATTACATTCTTGGAGAACTCCTTTCATGATAATATCTTGTCTCGAAATCTTACATATGAGCTGAGAAAATAATGAAGTATCGGCGTATAGTTGGTGGAGAAAGGTTGAGCTTGATGGACTTAGGTCTTTTTTCAACCTATGTAACTATATTTTGTGACTGCGCTACTGGGCAAATATGCTCTGTAGCAAACACCATTTTTGACAAATAAAATAAGCTATCCCACCAGCATCAAGATGTACGCAAATCAGGATTATCCTAACCGCTCTATTAAAACCTTACCATGTGTTTAAGTGACTGGAGGATAAGTTGGTATGCATGCAAAATATAGGAGCAATGTTCCTTCTTATACTCCATTTAATTTTTGGGTGGTAATGTTAAGGGTGAGGCCCTCCTTTCTTTCAGCTGGACATTTATATAGATTCCCCATTGCTGGGTATTTATATTTGTCACCCGGTCCTGTTCGGCCCTTATTCACACTGGCATTACTTTGACACATGGTAAGGTTTCAATACTAAAGCTTAGGACCGTCCCAATTTGGATACACCTTGACGTTGGTGGTATGGCTATTACATTTTTTTTTTAAATCAAAAACAGTATTGACTAAGTACCCTGCGTTATTTATATTTCTTTTACTTATTTACTTACATCAGAGTATATGTTCGTTTTGTTTCCATGTTATGTGTTTTATATGCTTTATAGAAAATGGGGAAAAGAAGTTTGATAAAATTTTATTGAAATCATGCTATTATCTGATAAAACGTTCACTTAAAGAAAACATCCCTTGTCTCTCAATCCTTAAGCATAAGTCTGCTGCTGAACAAAGGGAACTATAAATCTTTTTCTTTTTCCTTTCTAAAATGAGATTTAGAGATTACATAGAAAAATTGCCCAGTGCACACCTGTGACTTGTTCCACTTACATCGGGTCGGATCATCTGATAAACTCCGGGTCACGTTTTATATTATTATTATTATTCTTCTAGAAATGAGGGATAAAAACTAGAAAAAACATGAGACTGTAATAAAGAGTTACATATTTCATTGAAAAGGTTAAAAAGTATTTCTCAGGGCTCTTGAATTACCGTGTTAGAATACCAAGGGAAAATAAAACCTGGGCTGGGATTCTTGTTTGTACTTAGAGGGCTTTCCGGACAGGAAGGCAGTCTTGATGCAACACAGTAAGCCACAATACCAGTGGGGCAGTACAGGTGAAATGGCTGCAGCTGTACCCTTCGCTTCAATGTACAGCAGCTATACGCTGGAATGTTTCCGAACAGAAATCACATTCGGTTAGCTCTTGTTCCCTGGAGTAGATCACATTAAAATGTTATAAAATCATGATTTCCTGAACCTGAATTCTTGTGGTTTTGCAACTGGTTCCAATATTACAAAGGAGGAGATTCTGTGGCTTCTCGGAGTTGATATATGAATTTCTCTTTTTTTTTTTCTTTTCTTTACTGGGACATCAGGTTTTATTAGACAGTAGAAAATATTATAGTTTCGAGATGTTTACCTTTCAAAAATTTGCAAAACTAACTAGTTTTGACTATGGAGTTTATCGTTTGGATTGGTCTGCTACTGACCAGAAATTAGGACTCAACACACTGAGTATCCTGTGATTACCGGACAGAAAATGCTCCTACCGTGTGCACAGAGCTGTCATCACCTTCCTGTGTAGAAGATTGTGAAAACCAACAGCAGAATTTGTGGTTTACAACATGTAGATGTAGAAGGAGCTTCTACTCGATTTCGTTAGTTTCAGCCATTGTACCTGAATTTTTATCTGAAGACGACAGTTGTGCATTTCACTGCAGATGGTCATATTATCTCTCCCAACATAGGCCACTGTCAGATTCATGAAATTGTACATTTTTTTTGTGACCAAAATTTTTTCCCTTTCATTTCCTAGTTCCACACAGCAGGGTTTTTTTTTTTTTCAAAGACTACACTGTAGTTTTTGGTCCAGTTTTTTTTTTACCCATTGCCACAAATAAATTCCAAAGGAATGGGAAATAGAAAATTAAGACTTAAAGGGGTTCTTCACCACTTTTATATTGATAACATATCCTCAGGATAGGAGGACATCAATATCAGATCAGTGGGATGTCGGGGCCAGCTGTTCCAGGTGTTGGTGGCAGCCGGATACTATAAATTGCAGAACAGCACAGCTCCGTAAACTATAACGCGGCCACAGTGGGGGTACTGCAGATGCACTCCCATTCATATAAATTGGAATGGATGTGCAGCTCCACAACTGATTAATCACGTCTGACTCATTGGAGGTGCCAGGCGTTGCACTCCCACCTATCTAACATTGATGACCAATCCTGAGGATAATTCATGAGTATAAAAGTGGTGGACAACCCATTTAATACCTCCATATACATTAGATAGTCTGCAGAAAGATGCTTCAACCAATCGTTTGGCCAACGGCCAACTCGGCTGTCTCCCCCATAAACAGGAGCACTCGTTTGGCCTAGTACTCTTGTGTTCTTTATGAAAAAGCCGCCAACAGACATCTCTACTGGTGGTTTATCTCTGAGAGAACAATACAATCGGCAGCCTTAATTTGGACATGCCCAATTGACCTCTTCTACCGACAATTAGTTGGCTAGCACCCATCACACATCAGTGTGTAGTTGGAATCCCTCTACATCATCTGACATTTTTTCTTTATCATCATGAACCTACTTCTGGCTTTTGCCAAAAAATACATCAAAAACTGCAGTGGTGTCTTCCCCCTCCAAAAAGAAAAAACAAAAAAAGAAACCCACCGCCCCCTTGTACCAAAACATTATAATTCACATGTAAAATCCATGGTGCTATACCTTTTTGATCTTCTTACACAGTAAGAAAGTTGTGGACAGAGTTTCCCCTGCTATGACATACTGGAAGGTGAATTCAATTCGACACAGGTCAAAGAGTGCGATTTTGCGAGTACGCCTCTGCTGCATTAGATTCATGTCTTCTAAACCAAAGGCTGTCATCACTGCTTTCCCTCAGTGCAATTGTAAGCGTAGATATAACCTACTCCAATCGTGTGAAGTGAGAAATGCACATGTGCCGTGTTCTGTAGAGAAATGCTACTAAAAAGAATAAGAAATAACGCACACTACTCTCCATGTCTCCATGTTTTTTGGATCTTCATCAGAAGTGTAATGGATTGATTTAACAAATTGCATCAGCGCCGATCAAGAATCACTTTTTCCCTAAATTGTTAAGATACCATCTTAGCCTTTTCAGGAGGAAGTTGAATGTAAGACCTGGAAGGCTCTTGTGCTTTTACTATGAGTTGTTTCCAAGCTGAACTTGGCAGGTGCACCTAACAAAGGAACCTGCATTGACCAGAACATAAAGTAAGCAACGTGGAATAGGGGAGATCTCTTTCTACATCTCCTTTCCAAGGAAAGCAGGAAGCCATTTCTTTTCTTTACCTTGGAGATGGATTTGTCTTTATGTATCTCTATTGAGCTTAGTATGTAAAAAAAAAGTTTGAGAAATAGTTTTTGACATGTGACTTTTGTCAGCTCCGAATTACCTTCAGCTGGACTGTTACAGATCAGTGTTAGACGAAAAAGCCTGGGACCAGTTTACTGTTTCCCGTGCCAAGATTTCTCTTGTCTTAAGGCATGCACGTATTGTTTTTCTTCAGCTGAATACATGGAAGATTTGTGTTCGGAGGGAGCTGGCCACAGAACAAAAAAAAGAGAGTAGAAACACTCGACAAGCAAGCAGTTTATTCATCCTCAGGAAGCTGGGCTTATAATCTCAGCATGAACTGGCGTTCTCCACCTCCTACAAGATTATATTGTGTTTTGTGTCCACGTCTTCACTTAGGTGGCCCTGTATGAATGAGATGAAACGCACACACTTCCTGTCTTCAGTATACATCTAGTAATACGGTAGTTGTTACTGGAAGGAAAGCCATGTTCTCTCCAAGGCAAGCCCACCCTGCGAGAACCGCAATCTGAAGAAGTTCACGATAGAAGGAAGGTTATTAATAAAGGAATAACAAAAACAGTGACCCCCTTCAGGGAATACGCGGCTTATTGCAGAACCGTCCAGCTGTGTGTGCCTTTCTATATTTACACTGTGAGGTTTCATGAGTTTCATCCTTGATCTCGTAACAGGTGCTTCATTCTGGAACCCTCCGATGCGGCCATCATCAGTCAGTCCATTGTTACCCATGTTATTACACACTGCAGTCTGCTGCCTCGCTACTTATTTCTTTGACCCATTGCGGTGAAGGGATCCTTCCTGAAATAATTTTGTTGCTGCATTTTTATTGCTAAGGGTATGACCCAAGGAAAATGTAAGATTCAGAAGACAAGTATGGTCAGTTGTAGGAAGATGATAAATGTATTTTTAGTAGTTACACCCAAAGCCCTTCTTCCTCACCAAACAAAGGCTATGTGTGAGCTTTTATTGGATGATAGTTTCTCATTGTGCAGTTAGATTTACATGTGTGCAGTGTTATTTATGTGAGCGCAGACATTTGTTCTCCAGATTTCATTGAAAGGGATTCAAGTAAGAGATATTGGCTTCAGCATCCGATGATCATCAACTTGCTTTGTTATGGCATCACAAAAACAGCAACGTTTCTACCCCTGTTATGACTCTGGGTCCTTGTCAAGCTACTACAGGAGTACACAGTCCTTCTATGTAAACCCCCTACAACCAGACAGCATCTCTCACTTCCTCCAGATGTATGTGATATTTCCAAAGGCAAATATTAACAAGAGAAAGAAAGCTGCAGACCAATACCAGGGATCATCACAAACAAATAGAAAATTTTTATTATTATTTGAATACAAAACAGACCAATGCCATAAAAACATTTAAAAAGTCACTAACATGACATATTGACAACTCAAATGGCTCATAATAAAGCCAAAGACCCTCCTTCCATATGCCAGAGTATCAAGGCGCATGAATGGCTAAAAATAATGTGCATACATGTTAACCCAGATAACTATATACCTTGTGAATGGTACGTTGTCACATAAATAGAACACTTGTACATCAGTAATATAGCACAAATAAATACTGATAGTAAACACAAGGGTTAGCAATGCCTAATGATATCCAATAATTGAGAACATGTACATACAAAAGAATAGAATATAAAAAAGCCAAAAACAATATATAGGTGCTCATTATCGGGCCAATAAATAATAGAAGCTTCACTAATAAAGATAACCCAAATCTACAGTAGAGCATGACAAGCTGAATAGAGCCATAGCCCACAAGAGATAAGCGGATAGGGTGCCTGAATGTAAAAGAAGCTAGCAATCAGCAAGAAAGACGCGGCAGAGCAATACCTAGACGGCCATATGGTGGGGGAGCCTGTGGAGAAGCCCGACGCGTGTCGCCACCGCTAGGTAACTTCGTCAGGGGCTGAAGGCTTAGTCTGTTGGATATCTTTTAAATATACACTGTAATTTAACATAATAGAGCACAGCTACGGTAATTTTACCTGGTAGGCCAATAATACTGATAATACAAGCTTCCGGGACACCGACAGACTGCGTGTGTGTGCGTCACCAATGATAGACATGTATTGGATTGCAAGCATATAACTGCGCATGCGCATAGAGAGACGTTTTAGATCGCGTATGCGTGGTAAGAGCTACCGCCACCATGGAAACCTCATAGCGTTATACTATGGTGGGAAACGGAAATACGAGTATAAGCATGTTTCCTAGCAACACATGATATCTTTAAGCTTATACAGGAAAAGAGCCATTGTAATGATGAATATATGGCCACTATTCCACTCAACATGTAAGCTAACTCATCAATATAAAAGATAAATACTAGCAAGTCAGACGGCACTATTTGCCTAACAGGGTAAGCAATATATGCGCACGATTAATGCTCCACCCCAATATTCACATCTAAACGATAACCATGCGCTAGCGCTACATAAAGAGAGAATCGTAATCGCCACAGAGAAGAATGGTGAACATAAAGTACCCTCAAAAATCCTAAGCAAATGTCAAAAAAGGTGATCCTTAAAATTAAACCACTAAAGTCCACAAAAAATAAAGTAGGCCATTAATATTGAAACCACATATCAACGCACATAGCCTGTCAATCGAATGTTTATACAGGCATTCTAAACATGTGGATATAAAGAAGAGAGATACATTCAAGTGCCATATCCACTAAGTTCATCATAATAGCCAAAGCTAAATACCATCAATTACTCAAGAGATGTCCACAAAATCCGTTTTTCGTGGTCCAAAAGTGTATCCATTCAACTAATTTACTATACGAACAAGTTGTCCAGAACGTAAAGCCAGAATTAATAATTAACAGTTGGGAACAATCCAATACGTAAAAAGAGGACCTTATTTATCCTCCCTCCCCAAAGTGCCAAACTATAAGTTCAACAACCCTCATATTTTGGCAAATGCCTTTCACCAATGAATAATTGTAAAGAAAAATGCCGGTGTGTGCCATACCTGCCAGAAATAACCTATCAGCAAAGAGTGCACACCCTGGCAAGGATAAATATTGGCAAGGATAAATATTGGAATCAAACATCACACAAAACATTCATATCCCAGGGTGCTCCCCCAGATCTCCACAGTAAAATCACTATGTGGAAATAAGGGACATTCAATAGCACAAAAGGGGGAAAATGTGATAACCAGAAGTTGTTATGGACCAAAAACACAATAATTGGACACAGAAAAAAAAAAGTTATGTTCCTCAGAGATATAAATCTCCACAAAGTCCCCCGGAACAGAGTTACAGATCTTAATACATAAAGTGTAAAAAACTTATAGACCAATAGTTCAAGAGACATTTAATTTATTAATTTCATAACATACAGTCATAATAGAACCATGTATGGTGTTAATTTAGTAACTGATTAAATCCCATTAGCAAATCACTTCAAACATGATCTGTATTTGTGCTGGGGATAATAATGTAATTCTCAAACACATTGATCTCCACATGCTCCCAAGAACCAATTTCTGTATCCCTGTCCATCACGAAGCAGGAGGAGCTTATGTGAAATATGTTCAAAATAACATCCAATGTATTTCCTGAAGTGGGGACCTGAAGAAGAACAGGACGCTATAAACGGAGGAAAGGGAGGGGAGTGTATTAGGAGAAAGAGAAAATTGAAATAAAAATAGGAGTAAGGACAAACAAAAGGCCCTAAAAGGAGTCTCCACAGGCTTACCCATCACATAGTACTTCAGAAGTACTTATATACGTGCCTACCAACAATAGACAGCAATAATGCACAAATTGTGGCGATATTACAAAAAAAGGTTCCAACAATGTTAGTAGCCTCAAGTCCAAAGAGTCAAAAACTTTGAGGAGTGTTTCAGAATTGATCAATCCTGATGATGAGTTGATTGAATAAGAGTTCCACAAGCCTGGAAGCGGAAAATAAGAAAAGAAAAAATGAAAACATTGTCCTCGGAAAATGACAATTGCTTATAAAAAACGGTTAAAAGCAAATCTTCATTGAGTCCGATCGGAGAGAGGCTATTCAGATCAAAAATCCACTTGGATTCACATCGAAGTAATTCCAAAGTAGTGTTGCCTCCTCTAATATTAGTCTGGATGGCCTCCAGTGCTGTTGCCATTATGTGCTTGTAAGAAGTGTGTTGCCACTGGAGTCAGGGTTTTCCCCTTAGCCAAATCCGTTTTTGCTGTATTGATATTGGACAAATCTAAACTCATTATCTTTCCTCCATCACGCATATCTTCCCTACCTGATCTATCTATCAAAATAAATGAAATAACACTTTCCCCTGTCCCCAAAATCCGCTGCATCGGAGTAACCCTTGACTCTGCCCTGTCCTTCAAACTGCACATCCAAGCTCTCGCCACCTCTTGTCGCCTTCAGCTCAAAAATATTTCCAGAATCCATCCTTTCCTCAACCCACACTCTACCAAAATGCTCGTGCATGCCCTAATCATCTCCCGCCTCGACTACTGTAACATACTCCTCTGTGGCCTACCTTCTAACACTCTCACACCCCTCCAGTCCATCCTTAACTCTGCTGCCCGACTAATTAATCTCTCTCCTCGCTACACTCCTACTTCACCTCTTTGCAAATTCCTTCACTGGCTCCCAATTTCCCAGCATATCCAGTTTAAATTACTAACACTGGCCTACAAAGCCATCCATAACCTTTCTCCTCTGTATATTTCCACACTAATCTCTCAATATCTTCCCTCACGTAATCTCCGATCCTCACAAGACCTCCTCCTCTCCTCCACGCTTATTCGCTCCTCAATCGCCTCCAAGACTTCTCCCGAATATCACCCATCCTCTGGAATTCAGTGCCCCAACACATCCGGTTAGCCACTACTTTTGGATCCTTCAAAAGAAACCTGAATACCCACCTCTTCAAGGAAGCTTACAGCCTGTAAAGACCCCACAGCCAGCTCAACACCATTGGAGCTACTGCAACCCTCGACCTACTGCCTCCTTCCCCATAATCCTGTAGAATGTAAGCCCGCAAGGGCAGGGTCCTCTTCCCTCTGTACCAGTCTGTCATTGTTAGTTTGTTTACTGTAAGTGATATTTGTATTTGATGTAATCCCTTCTCATGTACAGCACCATGGAATTAATGGTTCTATATAAATAAATAATAATAAATAATATTGGAGAGGTGTTGTTGTATTCTCCGCCTTAGTTCCTGTGTAGTTTGCCCTACATAGATCTTAGGGCATTTACAAATCAAACCATACACCACATTTTTAGACCTGCAGTTGAAAAATGTTTTAGAAAAAATTGTTGAGGTCAAAGTGGGAAGGGACACCCCTTCACTGCCAATAGTCAGAAGGCAGATATTGCATCTGCCGCACGCAAAAGTACCACTAAGTCTCATGCCTCTGTTTAAGCTTTGTGTAGGCCTTGTAAAGTGACTGTGACAAAGAGAGTCCTTAAGGGACTGGGTCTTCCTAGCAATGAGGGTGGGTGTGGGGGCTATATGGGGTACCAATTTAGGTTCGTTTACCAATATCCCCCAATATTTGGATAAAATGCCCAATACATCTTGCCACTGATTGTTATAGGCAGTAATCAAACCCAAAGGTCTAGCCCTATTACATGACTGTGGGTTCAAAAGCTCTTAGCTAGGTTCACATTGCGTTAGGGCAGTCCGCTTAGCGCATAGCGCTATGGACTGCGCTAACGCAATGTCCCAAAAAGGATCGCGTTTGGCGATCCCGCTAGCGCAGATGCCCGATCTGCGCTAGCGAGGAACGGACCACGAGCGCTGCAAGCAGCATTCGAGGTTCGTCACTCAAATGATGGTACATCGCTAGCGCACGCCCAATGTGGGCGTGCACTAGCGATGCGTTCGCCATTACAAGCAATGGCGGTGTTAACGGACTACGTTACACCGCGTTATGCCGCGGTGTAACGTAGTCCATTTAACGGGTTCACATAATGCAATGTGAACCTAGCCTAAACGGTCAGAGTCCCTAGCTGCAACAAAGGCTTTTGAGATTACCTTTTTTCGGGTATCCTCTATCTCTGAACCCGTCAGTCAAATCTTTCGGTTGTGTCAAGAAATCCTGTTGATTAGAACAGTTTCTTTTTAGACGAAAAAACTGTCCCTTTGAGATGCCATTTCTCAGGTGTTCAGGGTGAAAGCTCGAGTAGTGCAGAATACTGTTAGTTGAAGTCGGCTTACGGTAGAGAGTCGTCATCACATGTGAGTCCTCAATAGTAAGATGAAGATCCAAGAATTCCGCGACCATACCAGAGAAGTTGGCTGTAAGATGAATATTCAACAAGTTGTTATTTAGACCCTCGATAGACGTTTTACATTAACCCTCCGTCACATACAATATTCGGACTAACGAGTTCACATACAATGTGCCTGCAGAGGCGTAGCTAGAGCTTTTGCCGCCCGAGGCTGTTCCCGAGTTTGGCGCCCCCCCTATCCCCCCCCCCCCCAGCTCAATACACACAAAGGTTACCAAAAATGGTTTTCCTGTTTTGTAGAACTTAAACTGGGCCTAATGGTGTCACCCCCACATGCCACACCTGTGACTTAATACCACCACACCATGACCAGGCCACATAGTAACATAGTAACATAGTTAGTAAGGCCGAAAAAAGACATTTGTCCATCCAGTTCAGCCTATATTCCATCATAATAAATACCCAGATCTACGTCCTTCTACAGAACCTAATAATTGTATGATACAATATTGTTCTGCTCCAGGAAGACATCCAGGCCTCTCTTGAACCCCTCGACTGAGTTCGCCATCACCACCTCCTCAGGCAAGCAATTCCAGATTCTCACTGCCCTAACAGTAAAGAATCCTCTTCTATGTTGGTGGAAAAACCTTCTCTCCTCCAGACGCAAAGAATGCCCCCTTGTGCCCGTCACCTTCCTTGGTATAAACAGATCCTCAGCGAGATATTTGTATTGTCCCCTTATATACTTATACATGGTTATTAGATCGCCCCTCAGTCGTCTTTTTTCTAGACTAAATAATCCTAATTTCGCTAATCTATCTGGGTATTGTAGTTCTCCCATCCCCTTTATTAATTTTGTTGCCCTCCTTTGTACTCTCTCTAGTTCCATTATATCCTTCCTGAGCACCGGTGCCCAAAACTGGACACAGTACTCCATGTGCGGTCTAACTAGGGATTTGTACAGAGGCAGTATAATGCTCTCATCATGTGTATCCAGACCTCTTTTAATGCACCCCATGATCCTGTTTGCCTTGGCAGCTGCTGCCTGGCACTGGCTGCTCCAGGTAAGTTTATCATTAACTAGGATCCCCAAGTCCTTCTCCCTGTCAGATTTACCCAGTGGTTTCCCGTTCAGTGTGTAATGGTGATATTGATTCCCTCTTCCCATGTGTATAACCTTACATTTATCATTGTTAAACCTCATCTGCCACCTTTCAGCCCAAGTTTCCAACTTATCCAGATCCATCTGTAGCAGAATACTATCTTCTCTTGTATTAACTGCTTTACATAGTTTTGTATCATCTGCAAATATCGATATTTTACTGTGTAAACCTTCTACCAGATCATTAATGAATATGTTGAAGAGAACAGGTCCCAATACTGACCCCTGCGGTACCCCACTGGTCACAGCGACCCAGTTAGAGACTATACCATTTATAACCACCCTCTGCTTTCTATCACTAAGCCAGTTACTAACCCATTTACACACATTTTCCCCCAGACCAAGCATTCTCATTTTGTGTACCAACCTCTTGTGCGGCACGGTATCAAACGCTTTGGAAAAATCGAGATATACCACGTCCAATGACTCACCGTGGTCCAGTCTATAGCTTACCTCTTCATAAAAACTGATTACATTGGTTTGACAGGAGCGATTTCTCATAAACCCATGCTGATATGGAGTTAAACAGTTATTCTCATTGAGATAATCCAGAATAACATCCCTCAGAAACCCTTCAAATATTTTACCAACAATAGAGGTTAGACTTACTGGCCTATAATTTCCAGGTTCACTTTTAGAGCCCTTTTTGAATATTGGCACCACATTTGCTATGCACCAGTCCTGCGGAACAGACCCTGTCGCTATAGAGTCACTAAAAATAAGAAATAATGGTTTATCTATTACATTACTTAGTTCTCTTAGTACTCGTGGGTGTATGCCATCCGGACCCGGAGATTTATCTATTTTAATCTTATTTAGCCGGTTTCGCACCTCTTCTTGGGTTAGATTGGTGACCCTTAATATAGGGTTTTCATTGTTTCTTGGGATTTCACCTAGCATTTCATTTTCCACCGTGAATACCGTGGAGAAGAAGGTGTTTAATATGTTAGCTTTTTCCTACATACAAGGGACAAATACCACCGCACCATTTCCAGACCACATATTACCACCACATAGTGACTGAATACTACAATACTGATCAGTAATAAAAAAAAAACCACAATACTATCACCATAAGTGCCAGTATTCACAGGAGATCTGTACTTAGTATGCAGTGTCTGTGTAGAGGTAATACAGAGATCACTGGTGACATTATACACAGGACCTCTATATAGTATACAGTGTATAGTGTCAGTGTATAGGTAACACTGACTCACCAGTGACGTCTCTAGGTGAAGTCCTTCATCTTTTATCCAGCACAGACCGCCATCATTCCTTCCAGCCAGGACTCGTTTCTGCAGGAAATAACACAGTTATCTCGAGCTCCGCTTGCAGAACACATTACTTAATTTTTCACAACTTCTACATTACACCACATGAAGAAAAAAAGGTGATATAGTGTCACTCTGCACAGTAACAGGACCGCCCCCCCATTTAAAACAGTATACTCAAAAAATAAAATAAATACATCACTGCAGTAACAATATCCCTTAATTATCCCCTATGGTAATAATATTCCCCACCCTGGCCCCGTTTATCTCATTCCTGGCTCCAGCCATATGTTGTCGTATCCTGCCCTCATGAGTATCCATTCTACCCCATATGATCTCCCCATCCTGCCCCACCAGCCTCCATCGTATCCGTCCTGCCCCATGATCCAATCCTGCCCCGTGTCTCCAATCATGCCCCGTATATACATTCTGCCCATGCCTCAAGTCCTGCCCCCAGTGTGTCCAGCATATTACCCCCATGTTGTCCAGCAATCTGCCCCAGTGTGTCCAGCATATTACCCCCATGTTGTCCAGCAATCTGCCCCAGTGTGTCCAGCATATTACCCCCAGTGTGTCCAGCAATCTGCCCCAGTATGTCCAGCATATTACCCCCAGTGTGTCCAGCAATCTGCCCTCAGTGTGTCCAGCAATCTGCCCCAGTGTCCAGCCTTTCCCCAGTGTGTCCAGCAGTCTGCCCCAGTATGTCCAGCATATTACCCCCAGTGTCCAGCATTGCCCCAGTGTGTCCAGTATATTACCCCCAGTGTGTCCAGCAATCTGCCCCAGTGTCCAGCATTGCCCCAGTGTGTCCAGAAGTCTGCCCCAGGGTCTCCAGCATTGCCTCAATGTGTCCAGAAATCTGCCCCAGGGTCTCCAGTATTGCCCCAGTGTGTCCAGCAATCTGCCCCAGGGTCTCCAGTATTGCCCCAGTGTGTCCAGCAATCTGCCCCATGGTCTCCTGTATTGCCCCAGTGTGTCCAGCATTCTGCCCCATGGTCTCCAGTATTGCCCCGGTGTGTCCAGCAATCTGCCCCATGGTCTCCAGTATTGCCCCAGTATGTCCAGAAGTCTGCCCCAGGGTCTCCAGCATTGCCTCAATGTGTCCTGAAATCTGCCCCATGGTCTCCAGTATTCAGTGTGTCCAGCATTCTGCCCCATAGTCTCCTGTACTGCCCCAGTGTGTCCAGCATTCTGCCCCATGGTCTCCAGTATTGCCCCAGTGTGTCCAGCAATCTGCCCCATGGTCTCCTGTATTGCCCCAGTGTGTCCAGCATTCTGCCCCATGGTCTCCAGTATTGCCCCGGTGTGTCCAGCAATCTGCCCCATGGTCTCCAGTATTGCCCCAGTATGTCCAGAAGTCTGCCCCAGGGTCTCCAGCATTGCCTCAATGTGTCCTGAGATCTGCCCCATGGTCTCCAGTATTCAGTGTGTCCAGCATTCTGCCCCATAGTCTCCTGTACTGCCCCAGTGTGTCCAGCATTCTGCCCCATGGTCTCCAGTATTGCCCCAGTGTGTCCAGCATTCTGCCCCATGGTCTCCAGTATTGCCCCAGTGTGTCCAGCATTCTGCCCCATGGTCTCCAGTATTGCCCCAGTGTGTCCAGCATTCTGCCCCATGGTCTCCAGTATTGCCCCAGTGTGTCCAGCAATCTGCCCCATAGTCTCCTGTATTGCCCCAGTGTGTCCAGCAATCTGCCCCATGGTCTCCTGTATTGCCCCAGTGTGTCCAGCAATCTGCCCCATGGTCTCCTGTATTGCCCCAGTGTGTCCAGCAATCTGCCCCATAGTCTCCTGTATTGCCCCAGTGTGTCCAGCAATCTGCCCCATGGTCTCCTGTATTGCCCCAGTGTGTCCAGCATTCTGCCCCATGGTCTCCAGTACTGCCCCAGTGTGTCCAGCAATCTGCCCCATGGTCTCCAGCATTGCCCCAGCCCCAGACAGTCAGACATAAAGAAAAAAAAAAAAAAAGTAAAATCCTCACCTCTCCCGTTCCCAGCGCAGGTCCGGTGCAGTCAGCGTCTCTCCGGCTCTGCGACGCTCAGGACAGAGAGGCAGAGCGGCGCGCACAGTAGTGACGTCATCGCGCCCTCTGCTCTGAGACGTCGCAGAGTCAGAGGACGCTGAAGCCGCAGGAACCAGGAGAGGTGAGTATTAGAGCGGGGGCGGGGGTGGGGGGAGCTGGCCCTGGTCGTGGCGGCGGACGGCGCCGCCCGAAGATTTAAAGGGGCGTCTTTTTTTTTTTTTTTTAATCTTCTTCTCCTGCAGCGCCGGCCGCCCCCAGCATTGTGCCGCCCGGGGCGGACCGCCCCCCCCCGCACCCCCTTCCTACGCCACTGTGTGCTTGTCAGGCGCCTGCTGGAAAAATACCTATAATATCTAATGTTTGCAATTTCAGTGCTCTAAAAGTGATCAGTGACCTTCATAGGGATGTAATAAAAGAGACTACACATAATCAGTTGCAAAAAAAAACATTTACTTAACATAAAACTAATAACTATGAAATACAAACTTTTCAAAACTCCCGCCAAATAGTCCCCAGTTCGACTCTCTCAAAAAAATGTACAAAGAAAATTTTTGAACACAAACTTAATTTTAAGGTACCTTAAGTACTATTAAAAACATATTCAATCAGAAGTAGATGCTGAGGTTTCCCCAGAAAAGTCACACTTGCAGAGCAAATAGCAAGAATTACACACCATTTTTGCATGTGTCAGGCAAATTGCTTTATGACATTTGAGACATTCATAATTTGAAAGCCTTCTGGTTCCGCTTTCCGTTTGGCAGGTGGTGCATCTCCTTCTTTTGTGAGGTGGTGCAGATGGTGACTTTTCACCATCATCTTCTGGGCGGAACCTTTTGAGCTGAACTTGAAGGCGAGAGGGGATACCGATTGTTTTCACGCTTCTCCTGCGTAGCTCTCCAAGTACTAGTTCATGGGCCAATTTTTTCAGATACAATCGTCTACGGAGTGGTTCAAGCTTGTTTTCAAGATAAATTACTTGTGAATTTATACCACCCAAATTCAACATAGCAAAAAATATGACCATTGGCCAGCGTTTGAGGTTTCTGCTGACGTTGAAAGTGGAGCACATCTGATCTGCTGTATCCACACCCCCTTTGGTGGCATTGTAAAATGTAATTATCTCCGGGTTTTTTTCTGCCCCAGTCCCAGGATCGATGGCAGCATCATCATGAAGTGTTGATAGAAGAAGCACGATTTTTTTGGCATGTGGTACATAGGAAACTAAAGCCTTTCCATTATGGAATCTATCATCTAACAGCATGTTTGTTACTTCCTCAACATCAAGTTGTTTGGATAAATTGTACATTTTCCTCTCCATTTCAGCAGATAATCTGAAGCAAGAGAAGGAATATGTTAGGGAACTACTGTATATGCCTGAGCAGCACACTTTCTTTTATAAAATCTCCCTTATTTCTATGAAATATCCTCACATTTTGTGCTATACATTCATAAAACAAGCTAAATAAACTATTGTGATGAATAAAAACATAAAATACCAACCTTACTGAATGTGACGTATTCACATACAATGAGCCTGAGAGATCTGTGCAGCTATATCCTCTCCCCTGAAGCTCTGAAATCCAACTGTGATATCAGGTTTCACAGACCTTCAAGAGACAGGAGACTACCTGGAGGGAGGGGGTTTCCTCACAATCTGGTGAGGAAGGAGAAATGAAAGTAAAAGAGAAGCGCCTGTCAGATCAGTTGTATGTGACGGAGGGTTAATCAAGAGGCCCAGTCCAGAGGAGGAGGACATTGTCAATATAACGCAACCATTTGTAGACACATATTTGGAATTCAGATAGAACAAGCACATGGGTCAACTCCCACCACCCTAAAAATAGATTGGCATACGAGGGTGCACAGCGTGCACCCATCGCAGTACCGGATACCTGCCTGAAAAATACTCGATCGAAGACAAAATAGTTCTTATCAAGGATGAAATGCAGAAGATCCACGACAAAAGAATCGTGTTGTCTATCACCAGTAGAGTGTTGTTCCAGGAAGTAAGACACTGCTTGAATCCCCAAATCATGTTGAATGCAAGTATATAGAGATTCAACATCCAATGTTACTAAAAAAGTATTGGAAGGAATAGTAAGATCTTTCAAAATACTCAACAAATATGACGTATCTTTGACATAAGACTCTAAAGTGACCACTAAGGGTTGTAGAAAAAAATCCACGTAGATACATGGTTTTTCAAAAATACCCCCTATGCCAGATACTATAGGCCTACATGGGGGTTCCTTTAAAGACTTATGCACTTTAGGCAGTATGTAAAGTGTCGTTATTCTTGGATGTTTCGTAGTCAGGAAGCCTTTTTCTTTCTTGTCAATGATGTTATAGGTATAAGCCATATTGACTAATTTCTCCAATTTGGAATTAAAACGGGGTGGGATCTGAAGGAAGTATCTGATAAAAAAGCGAGTTATTAAGTTGTTGTTTAGCTTCTTTAACATAAAGAACCACTGGCCAGATAACAATGTTCCCCCCTTTGTCTTCTTCCCTTATGAGAAGATTTTTATTTTTGTTTAGGTTATGTAGAGCTTCCTTTTCTGATTTACTGACATTATTCAGCCAATTAGATTTTTTATCCAACCTCTGTATGTCTCTACATACCACGTCAAAGAAGATCTGTATAGCTGGAAAAAGTGAAAAGCTGGGCGTGGCCTGCAAGGGTAGTCTCCCCGAAAGCGTTTTCTTGCAGATGGATTCTCATTTTCTTCCAATATGGAAATGAGATCCCTAATATTTCCAAAGGCAGGGAGAGTGAAGAGAAGAGATGATTGGCCTCAGAGATTGCTTGACAGAACAATGTCATGCGATCTCTGGGAAGGCCAGTGCTGACACCACTGAAAAAGGTGCTGGCATTGGAGAGGAGTATAAGAGTTATTTTACAAGGGGAAACATGGGATTCAGAAGGGATTGTCCAAGTAGTGGACAACCCCTTTTAGGTTTATAAAGAAGGACAAAATGATAGGAGGCCAGTCATTTCCATATTTGTTGTCATGGGGTTGTTTTTATTACATTCTGATCATTTCTTCATCCTTCTTTTCTCTTTCTGTTTTGTGGTTTATTCATTCCTATCCCTCTGATGATTTATCTCGGATAGAACTTAATTTCCCTCTTATCTTTCTCTCTCGCTGTGATTTTTTCTTTATCTCTCCTTCTGATGGTTCCCCATATCTGTCTTATGTTATTTTTTCATTCATCCATCCCTCACTTTATTTCTCTTGATTTCCCAATTCCCCTCTCATTTTTCAACCCTTTTGATGGTTTCTTTATCCTTGTGCTTTCCTTCTGTGATGGTTACCTCCTCTTTCTCCTCTGTCTTCCTCTAATGATTTTTCCATTCTTTTTGCTATATTTCTCTGATCTCTCCTCTTTCTCTTTCCCCATCCTCTGGCAGTCCCATTTTCTCACAATTTTAGCTTGCTATCATCGCTCCTAAGATGTGCCCTGTATTCGCTGCAGTTGGAAAAAACAAAATGTAGCTGCATTGCTATGTTTGTGAATTCAGCCCAAGATTTTATGCAAGGCTCAAAGGAGAAGACTCTTTGCTTAAAGTGTTTTATCAAAATGTAATACAAAGTATTTTTATCATGAAGGTAGACTCATACCATGAGGGGTCACAGTCACCCACTACGCAATAATAACCACGTAACAGGAAGGAGAATACATCACCAAATGTAGCGCCATGTAAAGCAATGTGGAATACTTATGGTGGAGGATCTATGTGGTGCTCTACAACCATGGCATGTGGCCCTTCGGTGTGCACTATTCGGCGGCTTACAGGCAATTGCACACCCATGGACAGACATTGATATCATTTGATTCTTGTAATTCTCCATTAGAAGAATCTTTAACATAAGTGACGACTCAGTAAGCCAAAGTTCCACTATTTGAACACAATGTGACTTTTTCTATAATTTGTTATGCTTCTTGATTAGCTTTTTTTTATGTTCAGGAATGTTTGTTTCTTTTCTGTTTTTTTTTGTTTAATATATTCCATTGTGAGTCATGCCGCATTTCTGAGTCACTTTACAATAATTATTTCTATGTATGGCTGTGTATTTTTCATATTTATTTATTTAGCTTTCTTTGAGGTCTTTTAAGGCAAGATTTGCATATTTTTTGCATATTAAAATCTAAAGCTGAAATTACTGGAATTTTCATTGTTTTTTTTTTATAGATCCCTTGTAGCCTTGAGTACTGGGATGAACTCCAGCGGTCATTTGTTGCCTTTCGAGAGTTCAGTCTGTCAGAGAGCAAACCATGCGAGCTTCAGCTGCCCAGCATTACCACGGTCAGCGACCAGAAGGAGCTTGTGTCTTCTCATCTTTGGAGAATTGTTCTGAATAACAATACAAACAGCATGGATGACCAAAGGTATAGCATGTTATATGTAGATGTGGTTATTGTGGCATAATGGGATCCACCAAGCATATTGTTGGATAGTGGTGTTGTAATTGTACACACACACTATATGTATTTTATGTATAGTATTAAAATATGCTCTACACAGCACAAAGTATGGGAACACCAAAGCATCAAATATCTGTGCTTGTTGAGGGTCTCTTTCCAAAGCCACACTATGGACGTCCTTAGACTCGTGAATGAAGGTTAGTCCCTACATAGATTTCACGGCTAGTCTACATAGGTTAGTCCCTACATAGATTTGACGGCTAGTCTACGTAGGTTAGTCCCTACGTAGATTTGACGGCTGGTCTACATAGGTTAGTCTACATAGACCAGGAGTCTTAAACCTACTTAAAGTTATAGCTTTGTTTGATGTATTTCAATTTCAAAACTCAACATGATCTTTCTACCTTTTCAGGTACTCTGACCAAACATAAATTATTTATGTGGAGTGAGTATCTTCTCCAGATCATTTTTTAGTCAGAAGGAGATTCGCATTTTCTGCATTTCCTTATAAATTTATGGATCTCTCACTCTACCGTATCTCCTGCGTCCTTTCATTAGCTTTATATAAATCATGTCTAATAATGACTCATGTCCTCATAAAGACCTTCCATGTGTATACTGAGAATGGCCACTAGAGTTACATATAGTGACTGTAGAGAAGACTTCCTGTTGTGTGGACTTTTGTTCAGGGTTTGGAGAAGAAACTAAATTGTCTTATGCACTTACCTCTGTCTAGGATAGGGATTCCTTCTCATGTGTTCGCCATTATGACACAGTAGTCACCCAGTATATGGTCTGGGGCAGTGTCCCAAACCAAAAATGCCATAATAGGAGGTGGTGCAGCATGTTACAGCCCAACTTCAGATAGCGGAGGAAGTGCAGCTGAGCAGAAATTTACTATAGTTTGGTAGTGTCAGTCTCTGCTGCTTTTTTCTAGTCCAGTGAGCTCAATGAAGGTGTCGTGTTGGAAAGGCCTCCGTTCCAGTTTAATTCTAATCCAATGTGCCAAGTAAAGTCACCATGTTGGAAAGGACCCCCTTCCTGGCTTTTCCTAGGCCAGCATGCTTAGTGAAGGTGCCATGTTAGCTGGGCTTCCATCCTGACTTCTTCTAGGCCAGCATGCTGAGTGAAAGTGCCATGTTGGAAGAGTCTCCGTCCTGACTTTCTTCTAGGCCAGCATGCTGAGTGAAGGCACCATGTTGGAAAGGCCTCTGTCCTGGCTTTTTCTAGGCAAAAGTGCTGAGTTAAGATGACATGTTCAAAGGGCCTCTATATTAGCTTTCTACTAGGCCAGCATGTTAAGTGAAGGTGCCATGTTGGAAAGGCATATGTCTTGCCTTTCCTCTAGGCCAGCATACTGAGTGAAGGTGCCATGTTGGAAGATCCTTCTTACCAATCCTGCAGCTCCTTCTCTTGCTATAGCTGGGGTTGAATAACTCTGGCTCATGTCCTGATCACCAGTACAATGCTAAATGCAAAAGAGCAGACTATATACCCAGGATAAAGTAAATTAATGACCAGGAGCAAAGCATCTGTATGTCCTCTTCACATGTCGATCAGGCCACATGCACATATGATTCATATATTTAAAGGGAACCTGTCACCAGGTTTAGCCGATAGGAGCTACGGCCACCGCCTTTCAGGGCTGATATACAGCATTCTATAATGCTGTAGATAAGCCCTGATCCGACCTACAAGACAACAAAAATAACTTTTATTATACTCACCTGGGGGCGGTCCGGTTCGATGGGTGTCGCAGGTCCTGCTCCACCGCCTCCCATCTTCTTGCGATGCCGCCCTCCTGCTTGCTTCACAGGCTCCCCGGTATTGCGCTCCTGCGCAGGCATACTTATCTGCCTCTGACCTTTCCCAGCACCTGCACACTGCAGTACTTTGCTATGCCCTCAACAGGGCAAGACCTGCACCCCCCAGGTGAGTATAATAAAAGTTATTTTTCTTCTCTTGCAGGTCAGATTGGGGACTTATCTACAGCATTATAGAATGCTGTATATCAGCCCTGAAAGGGGGTGGCCGTAACTCGTTTCAGCCAAACCTGGTGACAGGTTCCCTTTAATACAAACTGTTTAGTTGATTTGAAAATGTAATTCTCTACACAAGGTAATGATCTTCCACTGTCTGTAAATAAAATCAGACATGTCAATCCTTCCACATCCTCTTGCCATTGACTTCTGTTTTACAAAAACCCGATCCTGTTCTTAAACAGATCATAAAAAAGAAGATTCAGAATTTTTGGGTCCTGCAACAAAAAAATATTGTCTACAGGATGTGACAGAAGTAGTTGGAGGACATGTTGCTGTGATTGATGCTCCAGCACTTTTGCCTTAGTTAAAAAAAATGGGTTTTCCTTCAATTAACATGTATCACCTATCTACAGGTAGGTACTGACTGATAGCTGAGGGTCCTATCAGTTGGACCTGCGTTGGTCACTAGTGTGGAGACGTTAGGTCTCCTGTTCCTCCTCCTCCGCATGATCACGATGAGGAGGAGTTTGTATAACGTGTCAGACTGGGCTTTGCATCACCATTCCTTACAAACACCTTAAACGCCAAGAGTAAGTAGCATTACGGGAATGCATGCATATTTTGTTTTATGTGTCATTGTCACTGGTAATCCTGTTCTATGTTCCCAAAATCTACCACGTTTTGTCAGTGAACATTTTGTTCCGCTCTGGTCATTCAGAGTAACTTCCAATAAACTCATGTTCCAAGATCACAGCTTTCTTAGCCTGTATGGTAAAATATGATAAAGAATAGAGGAATCTCAATAGATTTATTAAAACGTCCTTCTGGTATTAAGACGTCTGCATACATAGTAAACAACACAAAATTAATCCAGTTGGAAGCCATTTGGTAGAGAAGTTCCCAAAGAAGATATCTCGCCCTTCTCCAGTTTCTCAGTCCTCACTGGAGATGGAAAGAATTCTTTTTTCTACTCATACTTGTGCTGGGGTTTGGAATTGACAGTGAAATTAGTCATGCTGCCGACCATCCACAGAACTAGTGAACTATACAAATGTCTCCTTTGGTTCTCAGTATTCAGCTGCATTGGGCTTGTTTGTTTCCATCCTGTTTCATGTGCAAAAGAAGTCAGAGATATCAAGAGGATCTGGAAAATTGGAAAAGCGGATCAAAAAATCAATAACGAAATTAAACATCTGCTTCCCATTAATTGGACAGATCTGGGACTAGTTTCTTGATGTTAATTGTGAAAGAATGCATTCTTGTCATTGAGAAGTTAAGTGTTTCAGACAGGGTTAATTCTTCTGAATTAGGGACCTCCACAAAATTACCTTTGTGGTCAACTTGGCACCACAGTAACGTGAATACTGTGGGAATGTTAAATGTTGCTCCCTCTAAGTCCTCATATTTTTCCTTTGTCAATCCGTTTGACATTACAGCACCAGGGAGTGTAGCGTACAAGTATATTTCTACTTCTGTAAGTTCAAAATAATGAGAGATATCTAATGGGTTTCATATATATAAATATATGTAATGTAAATATACTTATTTTGGCTTTCTTTGGTAATGTTTGGCCATGTACTTGTTGCTGTTTTATATATATATATATATATATATATATATATATATATACATATATATATGTATATATATATATACATATATATATGTATATATATATATACATATATATATGTATATATATATATACATATATATATGTATATATATATATATATATATATATATATATATATATATATATACAGTCTAGACCAAAAGTTTGGACACACCTTCTCATGTAAAGATTTTTCTGTATTTTCATGACTATGAAAATTGTACATTCACACTGAAGGCATCAAAACAATGAATTAACACATGTGGAATTATATACGAAACAAAAAAGTGTGAAACAACTGAAATTATGTCTTATATTCTAGGTTCTTCAAAGTAGCCACCTTTTGCTTTGATGACTGCTTTGCACACTCTTGGCATTCTTTTGATGAGCTTCAAGAGGTAGTCACCGGGAATGGTTTTCACTTCAGAGGTGTGCCCTGTCAGGTTTAATAAGTGGGATTTCTTGCCTTATAAATGGGGTTGGGACCATCAGTTGTGTTGTGCATAAGTGTGGTGGATACACAGCTGATAGTCCTACTGAATAGACTGTTAGAATTTGTATTATGGCAAGAAAAAAGCAGCTAAGTAAAGAAAAACGAGTTGCCATCATTACTTTAAGAAATGAAGATCAGTCAGTCTGAAAATTTGGGCAAACTTTGAAAATGTCCCCAAGTGCAGTGGCAAAAACCATCAAGCGTTACAAAGAAACTGGCTCACATGAGGACCACCCCAGGAAAGGAAGACCAAGAGTCACCTCTGCTTCTGAGGATAAGTTTATCCGAGTCACCAGCCTCAGAAATCACAGGTTAACAGCAGCTCAGATTAGAGACCAGGTCAATGTCACACAGAGTTCTAGCAGCAGACACATCTCTACAACAACTGTTAAGAGGAGACTTTGTGCAGCAGGCCTTCATGGTAAAATAGCTGCTAGGAAACCACTGCTAAGGACAGGCAACAAGCAGAAGAGACTTGTTTGAGCTAAAGAACACAAGGAATGGACATTAGACCAGTGGAAATCTGTGCATTGGTCTGATGAGTCCAAATTTGAGATCTTTGGTTCCAACCACCGTGTCTTTGTGCGATGCACAAAAGGTGAACGGATGGACTCTACATGCCTGATTCCCACCGTGAAGAATGGAGGAGGAGGTGTGATGGTGTTGAGGTGCTTTGCTGGTGACACTGTTGGGGATTTATTCAAAACTGAATGCATACTGAGCCAGCATAGCTACCACAGCATCTTGCAGCGGCATGCTATTCCATCCGGTTTGCCTTTAGTTGGACCATGATTTTTTTTCAACGCGACAATGACCCCAAACACACCTCCAGGCTGTGTAAGGGGTATTTGACCAAGAAGGAGAGTGATGGGGTGCTACGCCAGATGACCTGGCCTCCACAGTTACCAGACTTGAACCCAATCGAGATGGTTTGGGGTGAGCTGGACCGTAGAGTGAAGGCAAAAGGGCCAACAAGTGCTAAGCATCTCTGGGAACTCCTTCAAGATTGTTGGAAGACCATTCCCGGTGACTACCTCTTGAAGCTCATCAAGAGAATGCCATAAATGAGAAGGTGTGTCTGTACTGTGTGTATATATATATATATATATATATATATATATATGTAGAAAAAAGGAACAGCACAACACTTTCACTTATCTCTGGGTGCAAAGCCTCCAGGAAGCCCGTCCACCGGCTATCCACAGTCCATAAATTCAAGCAAAAAACAGGCAGCACTCCATTTTATCTTGATCAATTGTGCAGAGTTTAATCAGACCCACATGTCTTTACTACGACGTTTCGGCTCTAAATGAGCCTTTCTCAAGCCCTCAAGGCTTGAGAAAGGCTCATTTAGAGCCGAAACGTCGTAGTAAAGACATGTGGGTCTGATTAAACTCTGCACAGTTGATCAAGATACAATGGAGTGCTGCCTGTTTTTTGCTTGAATTTATATATTTATATATATATATATATATATATATATATATACTAGATTGTGGCCCGATTCCAATGCATCGGGTATTCTAGAATATGCATGTCCCCGTAGTATATGGACAATGATGATTCCAGAATTCGCAGCAGACTGTGCCCGTCGCTGATTGGTCGAGGCAACCTTTATGACATCGTCGTCGCCATGGCAACCATTATGACATCTACGTCGATACTGTGCCCGTCGCTGAATCAGAAACGTGGGATTTCTACGTCCTTTATGACATCATCGTCGCTGTGCCCGTTGCTGATTGGTCGAGGCCTGGCGGCCTCGACCAATCAAACACGCGGGATGTCTACGTCCTTTATGACATCATCGTCGCTGTGCCCGTCGCTGATTGGTCGAGGCAACCTTTATGACATCGTCGTCGCCATGGCAACCATTATGACATCTACGTCGATACTGTGCCCGTCGCTGAATCAGAAACGTGGGATTTCTACATTCTTTATGACATCATCGTCGCTGTGCCCGTCGCTGATTGGTCGAGGCCTGGCGGCCTCGACCAATCAGAGACGCGGGATTTCTACGTCGATACTGTGCCCGTCGCTGATTGGTCGAGGCACCAATCAGAGACACGGGATTTCCAGGACAGACAGACAGAAAGACAGACAGACAGACGGAAAAACCCTTAGGCAATTATATATATAGATATATTACAAAGGAAAGCTCACGTGGTGGTACAAGTGAAGTAAAAGGAAGTGACTTAAAATTGTTTATTACCCGCGAGAAAGGACCAATCATGAAATGCTGTGGACAGTCGGGAAAAAAAGTCAACCAAAAACCTAAAAAGAGCACCACAAGCCGACCATATAGTCCACTATAAAATAACTTTATTATATCGATATATAATTACAATAAATAGTACAGTAACAGGAAAACGTACAGGATCATATAAAAAAGCCAAATATCAAATAAAAGGCAAAAGCACCTGTATCCAGGAGAATATTACGGTAAGTATAAATTTATACTAAAAAACACAATATAAATCACGGCGGATAATGTATGCAAAAATCGCTATTTTTGGTGCCACTGAGATAGATCAGAATCCACAAGTATTACCAAGAATAATTAATATGTGATAACAATACTAAACAATCCAAAACTCAAAATGTATATGTGCTAAAGTGAAAAGATGCAATTTAACAAAAAAATCATTATCAAGCAAGTGCCAGAAAAAAAAAATAGTAATACCGTGAGGTATACATGAAGAACGAGTGAGGATTCACTGTGAAAATTAAGAGAAGTAGTAAGCAGTGCACAATCCTTAATGTGTAAAAAGATGGTGAAGCCGTGAAGGGAGAGTAAAGGGCAATCAGGGAATCACTGTAAACTTTGTTGGGAGAATTATCTACAGTGCATAATCACTTACTGTGAGATAGTGAGACCCTGACTCCTGAATGGCATCCTCCCCAACGTACGTTTCGGTGCTTTGCCTTCGTCAGGGCACACGTGTGTATATATACGTCTGTGTATATATACAGTATGTGTGTGTGTATATGTGTCTATATATGTATATTATTATTTATTATTACAGTATATATATATATATATATATATATATTATTCTGTACAAAGTTGAATGTGCTGACAACAAAATTACACAAAAATCAGCAATGGAAATCAAATTTATTAACTAATGGAGGCCTGGATTTGAAACGATACTCAAAATCAAAGTCGAAAATCAAATTACTGGGTGATCCAACTTCAGTGGAAATAACTCAAAACAAGGAAATGATGCTCAGTAGTGTGTGTGTGGCCTCTACGTGCCTGTATGACCTCCCTACAATGCCTGGGCAAGATCCTGATGAGGTGGCGGATGGTCTCCTGAGGGATCTCCTTCCAGACCTGGACTAAAGCATCCGCCAACTCCTGGACAGTTTGTGGTGCAACATGACGTTGGTGGATGGTGCGAGACATGATGTCCCAGATGTGTTCAATCGGATTCAGTTCTGAGGAATGGGCAGGCCAGTCCATATCTTCAATGCCTTCATCTTTCAGGAACTGCTGACACACTCTAGCCACATGAGGTCTGGCATTGTCCTGCATTAGGAGGAACCCAGAGCCAACTGCACCAGGATATGTTCTCACAAGGGGTCTGAGGATCTCATCTCGGTACCTAATGGCAGTCAGGTTACCTCTGGCGAGCACATGGAGGGCTGTGCGGCCCTCCAAAGAAATGCCACTCCACACCATTACTGACCCACTGCCAAACCGGTCATGCTGAAGGATGTTGCAGGCAGCAGATCTCTCTCCACGGCATCTCCAGACTCTGTCAAGTCTATCACATGTGATCAGTGTAAACCTGCTTTCATCTGTGAAGAGCACAGGGCGTCAGTGGCGAATTTGGCAATCCTGGTGTTCTGTGGCAAATGCCAAGTGTCCTGCACGGTGTTGGGCTGTGAGCACAACCTCCATCTGTGGGGGTCGGATACTCAGACCATCCTCTTGGAGTCGGATTCTAACCGTTTGCAGACACATGCACATTTGTGGCCTGCTGGAGGTCATTTTGCAGTGCTCTGGCAGTGCTCCTCCTGTTCCTCCTTGCACAAAGGCTGAGGTAGCGGTCCTGCTGCTGAGTTGTTGCCCTCCTACAGCCCCCTTCACATCTCCTGGTGTACTGGCCTGTCTCCTGGTAGCGTCTCCAGCCTCTGGACACTACGCTGACAGGCACAGCAAACCTTCTTGCCACAATTCGCATTGATGTGCCATCCTGGATGAGCTGCACTACCTGAGCCACTTGTGTGGATTGTAAAGTCCGTCTTTTGCTACCATGAGTGTGAAAGCACAACCAACATTCAAAAGTGACCAAAACATCAGCTAGAAAGCATTGCTACTGAGATGTAGTCTGTGGTCCTCACCTGCAGAACCACTCCTTTATATGGGGTGTCTTGATAATTGCCAATAATTTCCATCTGTTGTCTATTAAATTTGCACAACAGCATGTGAAATTAATTGTCAGTGTTGCTTCCTAAGTGGACAGTTTGATTTCACAGAAGTTTGATTTACTTGGAGTTATATTCTGTTTGTGTACCCCTTATTTTTTTGAGCAGTGTGTGTGTATATATATATATATATATATATATATATATATATGTACAGTTGGTACGGAAAGTTTTCAGACCCCTTTAAATGTTTCACCTTTTGTTTCATTGCAGCCATTTGGTAAATTCAAAAAAGTTCATTTTTTTCTCATTAATGTACACTCTGCACCCCATTTTGACTGAAAAAAACAGAAATGTATAATTTTTTTGCAAATGTATTAGAAAAGAAAAACTGAAATATCACATGGTCATAAATATTCAGACCCTTTGCTCAGCATTGAGTAGAAGCACCTTTTGAGCTAGTACAGCCATGAGTGTTATGATCTGGTGGCCTTGGAGCAGCATGAGACGTACTCTGGAGAAGGTGGAACCTGTACTGACCGCAAACCCTGAACTTAACAGCGCAACTAGAAGTAGCCGTGGGGGGTACCTAACACTCTCTAGACCCCTCGACACAGCCTAAGAAATAACTACCCCCAAAGACAGAAACAGGAAACCTATCTTGCCTCAGAGAAAATCCCCAAAGGAAAGACAGCCCCCCACAAATATTGACTGTGAGAGGAGAGGGAAATAACATACGCAGAAATGAAATCAGGATTTAGCATAGGAGGCCGTACTAGCTAAAAAGAAAGAATAGAACAGAGTACTATGCGGTCAGTATTAAAACACTAGAAAATATCCACCACAGAAAATACAAAACACCACATCTGACTAAAGACATGGAGGGTATATCTGCATCTCCAGAGAAATAGCTAGCCTGCAAAAAATCCTTCACAGACTAAGCCGGACAAGACAAAAACATGAAAATGCACAGAACTATAAGGTCCACAGCAGGTGGACAGCAAAAACAAAGCCAGGACTTATCTTTGAAGAAAAGCACAGCAAACAGAAGAGACCAGAAGGGATGTGAATCCTCCAAAAACAATGGACAACTCGCACTGACTAAAGGATCAAGCAAGGCTATATAGCCCAGCCCAAATTGCAAAAAATAGATACACCTGATAAATGCTGCGATCCAACTACCGCAGCACTACCACTCATAACCACCGGAGGGAGCCCTAGAGCAGAATTCACAACACATGAGGCTTCTTGGGAATGATGCAACAAGTTTTTCCCACCTGGATTTGGGGATCCTCTGCCATTCTTCCTTGCAGATCCGCTCCATTTCCGTCAGGTTGGATGGTGAACTTTGGTGGACAGCCATTTTCAGGTCTCTCCAGAGATGCTCAATTGGGTTTAGGTCAGGGCTCTGGCTGGGCCAGTCAAGAATGGTCACAGAGTTGTTCTGAAGCCGCTCATTTGTTATTTTATTTTTTTAACCAATACATTTTTATTAAATTTTCAGAAAAGTTTGAACACCCAAAAGGTCAAACAAAACTCACAAATACATACAATAACAAAATTCAATAGGTACCTGTACATGTTCAACTTATACACATTAAAATATGACTTCTTCACCATCCCACAGTGATATCACGGGAACTCCCTGGTTAAAGCATGATGACATAATCCCAATAATGTAAGTTTCATAGGGTCAAATCAAATTTTCATCTTCAGTGGAAAGGGGCTGACCTCTGGCTTTCCAGTCATGGATCCCGTGTCCCCTGAATTCTCTTTTTAGCTGAGATGGAATGAGCCAACGTCAATTCATATTGGCAGTGTATATTAACTTTCTCAATCTTACCTGGCTGCTATCAAAATATGCGAGAAAGAACCTCTAAGCACCTGAGGTATTTTATCTGTGCCAACATGTAGAACTCTCATATTGGACTCCAGAGCCAACTGTACCCCAAGGACCTCTTGTATTAGATCACCAATATCTACCCAAAATTGAGCTATAACCGGAGATGACCACCACATATGGCCCAGTGTCCCCTTTGCCCAACACACCTCTCCAACACACCTGATATTGGTTAGGAGGACCAAAATGAGCTAACTACGCCGGACATTGGTACCACTTTAAGTGCACTTTTTTTTAACTGTTCCTGGTGATTTAGGCAAGATGATACTCTTTGCACCTCTCTTAAACCCTCCCTCCATGTCTCCGGGTCAAGGGATATGCCTAGCTCCCCCTCCCACTGAATCATATGTGGTAACTTAGTATCAACAGCTGGTATATTCAAAGCACTATATAGGATGGAAATTCCCCTAGATCCCTACTCCGGTGTTAGAATTTACCCATTAGCCCTGTGGTCCAAGGGAGTCTTAAAAAAAATTACAACTCTGGTGATATGTGGATCAGATGCCTAATTTGCAAATACTGGTAAAATAGGCGTCGTATACCTTGGATGCTTTGAGGACAGTCGGTCAAAGGGGAGGAGGTTCAGAGCATCATCCATCAAGTTCTGAAGATGTTCAACCCCCGCGTTGATCCAATTATGCAGACCAATGTAAGGGATATGCTTCTCAAGAGCTTTCAAAGATACATCGGTGAGGAGGATTTTTAATAACTTCGAGGCTATATGTTCCCAATAATCTATAGTAACCGCCATCGTTGGGAGGGGTGGGGTAAACAAAGTTTTCTTAATCGTCTCACTTTCTAGTGTAAGACGGGTTGAGCCCCTACAAGCATAAAATACTTCGATCTGTAGCCACTTATGAGCATTATCCATTGGCCTCCAGTCTCTTTTCCCAACAAGGACTGCTGCCCTATGATATACAAGCAAGTTAAGGACTCCCATTCCTCCTGCATCATATGAGTAATACATCAACTTTCTAGCCACCCTCGGTCTTTTATGAGCCCCCAAAAAATGTTAACCATTCTTTGAAGAAACAAGAGAAATCTAATAGGAACTCTGACCGGAATATACCTAAAAAAATATAAAATCTTAGGGGGCACCATCATTTTAAAAAATATTGATCCTGGCTATCCATGACGTTGGAATAGATTGAAATTCTTCTGATTCTAACTTGGTGTCTTTTTGGAGGTTGGAGAAGTTTCTTTCTATAAGCTGTTTAGAGTGTATAAGAACTATACCTAAATATGGGATCCCTTCATCTACCCATTTTTTATTATTATTATTATTATTATTATTATTTATTTATATAGCACCATTGATTCCATGGTGCTGTACATGAGAAGGGGTTACATACAAGTTACAAATATCACATACAGTAAACAAACTAACAATGACGGACTGATACAGAGGGGCGAGGACCCTGCCCTTGCGGGCTTACATTCTACAGGATTATGGGGAAGGAGACAGTAGGTTGAGGGTTGCAGGAGCTCCGGTGTTGGTGAGGCGGTAGCTCTGGTGTTGGTGAGGCGGTAGCTTCGTTGGTGATGAGGCAGCAGCGGTGTCAGTGCAGGCTGTAGGCTTTCCTGAAGAGATGAGTTTTCAGGTTCCGTCTGAAGGATCCGACTGTGGTTGATAGTCGGACGTGTTGGGGCAGAGAGTTCCAGAGGATGGGGGATATTCGGGAGAAGTCTTGGAGGCCATTTAAAAGGGTATTTACATTCCAATAATCCTCGAGTCTTGGATGGAACCAAAACAGGAAAAACTAGTTATTTAATGGCATTAAGTTTATAGTATGATACTTAAGCGAATTCTAACATGGTAACAGTGGCAGGAAAGGATGATTCTATATCGGTACACAAGATAATTACATTATTCGTGTACTGTCCAATTTTGTGAACTACCGGCCCAACTTTAATGCCCCCACTATATTCGCACAAGCTCATACTTTTTCAGCTAATGGCTCCATACATAAAGCAAAGATGATGGGACACAGGGGGCAGCCCTGTTATGATCCATTAATTCTTGCAAATGAGTTTGACAAAAATCCCGAGGACAATACCCTAGCATTGGGGTTGGAATAATTGCACAGATCGCTGACAATATGGGGCCCACCAAGCCAAACTTTCTCAAAACACTCCAAAGGCTACGTTCACACTAGCGTTGCGCTGCCCTGCGTCGTTTTTTGACCAAAATCGGACGCACAGAAAATGCAACTTGTTGCATTTTCTTGCGTCCGACGCTAGCGTCGGAAACGACGCAAGTGTCGAAAAACGCCACCTAAAAAACGCACGCGTCCCCTATGTTAAACATAGGGGCGCGTCGCCGCTGCGTCGCCGGCGCAACAGCGACGCACATTGGCGGAACGCCAATGTGAACGTAGCCTAAGATATCCCCAGTGCACCCTGTCAAAAGCTTTTTCAGCATCCACAGACAGGAATGCACTGGGGAGTCCACAAAGCTCCGCCACTTTGATTAAGTTAATTGTTCTGCCTGTCCTATCGTTTGTTTCTCGACCCGCAACAAAACCAGCCTGATCCATGGAAATTAATGTAGGAAAAATGTGATGTAATTTTAAAGCTAATATTTTAGAGAAAATTTTTACATCTCAATTTAGGAGTGCAATAGGCCTGAGCTGATAGGACACATTGGATATTTCCCTGGTTTTGGCAGAGTAGAAATCGTAGCTTCTAAATTAGTTTTAGATATAGACCCCTTATCCCGCTATAATGTATACAAACGTAGAAGAAAGGGGGTTAGAATCTTCTGGGACTGATCATAATACTCATTTGGAAACCCATCCGGACCTGGAGCCTTATGACCTTTGGTGGACCTAACGGTGGTCCAAATTTCCTCTTTAGTAAAGGGCACGTTCAGGAAATTCAATTGTTCCTGGGAAACCTTTGGCAAGTTAATGCTTTGCAAGTACTGATCAATCGCCAATTGAGAGAGCTGGGGCGTATCAGGATCTTCCCCCTAAATTATAAAGTTGAGAATAATACCTAGCAAACTCATTCACAATCTCCATTGGCTTTCTAATATGTTTCCTCTGGGGGTCCACCAGATGATCAATCCTGGATCTTACCTCTCTTTTCTTGACCCTACGGACTGAAACAGCACCGGCTCTGTCCCCAGTTGCTTAGAATTTTGATTTAAGCTTTTTAAGGTTATGCTCATACACCGACAGGAGATTCTCTCTCAATTTAAATCTAATATTGTAAATCTCTTCTGACAATGCCTGAAATGGGGATGCTTTATTCAGAGAGTCTAATTGCTTGAGACGGTAAATGAGGCTGTCTCTATATTTTTCTCTGTTGCGCTTCAAATAGGACGCTTGCTGTAAAAAAAAATCCCCCTTATAACAGCCTTATGCGCTGACCACAGGGATTCATCAGTTACTTCCCCATTATCATTTTCATGGAAATAATGTGTTAGTTACGTCAACACTCACTTTACTACCTGTTCATTCAGAAGGAGAGACTAATTTCAGGAATACAGGGGCATGATCCGACCATGAAATCAGACCAATATTCGGAAATGCATCTACCCAATGCCTTATTGTCCACTAGAAAAAAATCTATCCTACTATAAGTCCGATGACGGAAGGAGTAGAAAGTATAATCCTTTTCATCAGCATTGGAATATCTCCAAAAATCATGTAGATGTATTCATTTATTAATGATTTCAACTCCCTCCGGATTCGGACTGTCCTAGTAACAATCTGCAACTCTGTCCACTGGAATATTAATGTCCCCACATATGATTCATTCACCCTTGACTAATTCAGATGTTTTCTGGAAAACATTATTGATAAAGGGGTATTGTGCTTCGTTTGGGGCATATAATACTACCGGAGTGTATACCTCTCCATTTAAAGGGATGGTACCGCGTTTGTAGGTCATTAATAAATCACTGTAATGTGTCACGTCCGCTCGTTCAGTCACGTCCGCACATACTTACCTGCCTTCTCCCATCCCTCGGCGCACTCACGATCCTGTCCCTCGCCGCTCTGCCTCTTCTTTTGCTGGCTCACAGCGTCTGGTGTCTTTGCACATGCGAGGTCGCGTCTCCTCCGTCGCTGAGCCTTCTGGGAGGTCGCGACCCGATGGCTCCGCCCCAACATGGCGGCGCCCATCGGGTATTTCTTCCCGGCGTCTTTCCAGATAAGACGCCTTTGCTTTGTAGGTGCTCTGTCTGCTGTCAACGTTCCTATGCCCTAGGCTCCCTATTCTTAGTATCTCTTCCCTGCTTAGTTCTTTCTGTGTCTCTGCTCAGTGTTCCTGCCGTGTCCTGCCTAGTTCCGTGTTCCTGCCGTGTCCTGCCAAGTCCTGTGTTCCTGCCGTGTCCTGCCAAGTCCTGTGTTCCTGCCGTGTCCTGCCTAGTTCCGTGTTCCTGTCGTATCCTGCCTAGTTCCGTGTTCCTGCCAAGTCCTGTGTTCCTGCCGTGTCCTGCCTAGTCCTGAGTGCCTGCCGTATCCTGCTTCGTCCCATGTTCCTGCCGTATTCAGCTAAGTCCTGTATTCCTGTTGTTCCCCGCCAGTCCTATAGCTCTGTGGTCTCTCTCTCTCTCTGGTCGTCCCTTTGGCTCTAGCTGTTGTGTCTCCATTCCCCCGAGGTCCTGCTCCTAACACTCCCTGTATAGGGGGTGGTTCCATCTGGTCCGCTCGACCCCGGGGGCTCTAGAGTCACGACCCAGAGGGTCCACTCTCGGATTCCTTTCCGAATCCTTACAGTAAGCAAAGGCCATGGACCCCGCTGGAGCTTCTGCTTCGCAAAAGGAGCTACTCTTTTTGCGGGAGAATCAGTCCCGTATTATGTAATTCATGAAGGCAATGGATTCTCGCCTTTCTACGCTCCAGCCCTCTGATCCTGGCAGCGCTGCTCTACTCGCTGGCTTACAGCAAGAGCTAGCTCAGCAGCGTGACACCCAGGCTCATATCCTCAGTTATATATCTTCGATAGATGATCGGCTGCTTTCTATACTATCAGCCGCTTCTACCTCTGCTTCTGCTCACCACCCTCCTCCCCGCTTGGCTAAACCACCTCGGTACAATGGAGATCCTAAATTCTGCCGAGGTTTTTTAAACCAATGCCGTCTTCACGTTGAGCTTCAGCCCCAGCATTACCCAACTGATCGGGCCAAGGTAGCTTTTTGATTTCCCATCTGGAGGGTGACGCCTTGGCATGGGTAAATCCTCTCTGGGAGCGAGACGATCCCCTAGTCTCCCGGTTGTCCGAATTTCTGGAGACTTTTCGTCTTGTTTTTGACGAACCTGGTCATCTGGCTTCTACGACTGAGGCTCTATTGTCTCTCCATCAGGGATCTTTGTTGTGAATTCTGTGGTCATAGTAACATAGTAACATAGTAACATAGTTAGTAAGGCCGAAAAAAGACATTTGTCCATCCAGTTCAGCCTATATTCCATCATAATAAATACCCAGATCTACGTCCTTCTACAGAACCTAATAATTGTATGATACAATATTGTTCTGCTCCAGGAAGACATCCAGGCCTCTCTTGAACCCCTCGACTGAGTTCGCCATCACCACCTCCTCAGGCAAGCAATTCCAGATTCTCACTGCCCTAACAGTAAAGAATCCTCTTCTATGTTGGTGGAAAAACCTTCTCTCCTCCAGACGCAAAGAATGCCCCCTTGTGCCCGTCACCTTCCTTGGTATAAACAGATCCTCAGCGAGATATTTGTATTGTCCCCTTATATACTTATACATGGTTATTAGATCGCCCCTCAGTCGTCTTTTTTCTAGACTAAATAATCCTAATTTCGCTAATCTATCTGGGTATTGTAGTTCTCCCATCCCCTTTATTAATTTTGTTGCCCTCCTTTGTACTCTCTCTAGTTCCATTATATCCTTCCTGAGCACCGGTGCCCAAAACTGGACACAGTACTCCATGTGCGATCTAACTAGGGATTTGTACAGAGGCAGTATAATGCTCTCATCATGTGTATCCAGACCTCTTTTAATGCACCCCATGATCCTGTTTGCCTTGGCAGCTGCTGCCTGGCACTGGCTGCTCCAGGTAAGTTTATCATTAACTAGGATCCCCAAGTCCTTCTCCCTGTCAGATTTACCCAGTGGTTTCCCGTTCAGTGTGTAATGGTGATATTGATTCCCTCTTCCCATGTGTATAACCTTACATTTATCATTGTTAAACCTCATCTGCCACCTTTCAGCCCAAGTTTCCAACTTATCCAGATCCATCTGTAGCAGAATACTATCTTCTCTTGTATTAACTGCTTTACATAGTTTTGTATCATCTGCAAATATCGATATTTTACTGTGTAAACCTTCTACCAGATCATTAATGAATATGTTGAAGAGAACAGGTCCCAATACTGACCCCTGCGGTACCCCACTGGTCACAGCGACCCAGTTAGAGACTATACCATTTATAACCACCCTCTGCTTTCTATCACTAAGCCAGTTACTAACCCATTTACACACATTTTCCCCCAGACCAAGCATTCTCATTTTGTGTACCAACCTCTTGTGCGGCACGGTATCAAACGCTTTGGAAAAATCGAGATATACCACGTCCAATGACTCACCGTGGTCCAGTCTATAGCTTACCTCTTCATAAAAACTGATTAGATTGGTTTGACAGGAGCGATTTCTCATAAACCCATGCTGATATGGAGTTAAACAGTTATTCTCATTGAGATAATCCAGAATAACATCCCTCAGAAACCCTTCAAATATTTTACCAACAATAGAGGTTAGACTTACTGGCCTATAATTTCCAGGTTCACTTTTAGAGCCCTTTTTGAATATTGGCACCACATTTGCTATGCGCCAGTCCTGCGGAACAGACCCTGTCGCTATAGAGTCACTAAAAATAAGAAATAATGGTTTATCTATTACGTTACTTAGTTCTCTTAGTACTCGTGGGTGTATGCCATCCGGACCCGGAGATTTATCTATTTTAATCTTATTTAGCCGGTTTCGCACCTCTTCTTGGGTTAGATTGGTGACCCTTAATATAGGGTTTTCATTGTTTCTTGGGATTTCACCTAGCATTTCATTTTCCACCGTGAATACCGTGGAGAAGAAGGTGTTTAATATGTTAGCTTTTTCCTCGTCATCTACAACCATTCTTTCCTCACTATTTTTTAAGGGGCCTACATTTTCAGTTTTTATTCTTTTACTATTGATATAGTTGAAGAACAGTTTGGGATTAGTTTTACTCTCCTTAGCAATGTGCTTCTCTGTTTCCTTTTTGGCAGCTTTAATTATTTTTTTAGATAAAGTATTTTTCTCCCTATAGTTTTTTAGAGCTTCAATGGTGCCATCCTGCTTTAGTAGTGCAAATGCTTTCTTTTTACTGTTAATTGCCTGTCTTACTTCTTTGTTTAGCCACATTGGGTTTTTCCTATTTCTAGTCCTTTTATTCCCACAAGCTCCCTCCTGTGGTCATGAGTGGTACTTCGGCTGGTTCTGTCCATGAGCTTCATCTGGTGGATGTGAGTGGGGCTGCGGCTTCTGAGTTTCCTTCCTCAGGTGACGAGGTTAAGTCGTTAGGTGCTGCTCTATTTAACTCCACCTAGTTCTTTGTTCCTTGCCTCCAGTCAATGTTCCAGTATTGGTCTTGCTCTCTCCTGGATCGTCTTGTGGCCTGTCTGTCCTGCATAAGCTAAGTTCTGCTTGTGTTACTTTTGTTTGCTATTTTTTCTGTCCAGCTTGCTATATTGTTTTTTCTTGCTTGCTGGAAGCTCTGGGACGCAGAGGAAGCACCTCCGTGCCGTTAGTCGGTACGGAGGGTCTTTTTGCGCCCTCTGCGTGGTTGTTTGTAGGTTTTTGTGCTGACCGCAAAGCTATCTTTACTATCCTCGGTCTATTCAGTAAGTCGGGCCTCACTTTGCTAATACCTATTTCATCTCTGTGTTTGTATTTTCATCTTTGCTCACAGTCATTATATGTGGGGGGCTGCCTTTTCCTTTGGGGAATTTCTCTGAGGCAAGGTAGGCTTATTTTTCTATCTTCAGGGCTAGCTAGTTTCTCAGGCTGTGCCCGAGGCGCCTAGGTCTGGTCAGGAGCGCTCCACGGCTACCTCTAGTGTGGTGTGATAGGATTAGGGATTGCGGTCAGCAGAGTTCCCACGTCTCAGAGCTCGTCCTATGTTGCTAGTAACTATCAGGTCACTTTGTGTGCTCTTAACCACCAGGTCCATTGTGTTTCTGAATCACCAGTTCATAACAGTACTGGAGGCCCAAAGTACTAATGCTTCTCAATAGAGGGAAAAGAGAAGTTCCGAGACCATTTTTTTTCTTTGCACTGTGTTTTGCCTTTCTTTTCCCCTAGACATTTGGGTGGTTCAGGACACAGGTGTAGTGATGGACATTAAAGGTCTGTCTTCTTGTGTGGATCATCTCACTGCAAGAGTACAAAATATTCAAGACTTTGTGGTTCAGAATTCTATGTTAGAACCTAGAATTCCTATTCCTGATTTGTTTTCTGGAGATAGAGCTAAGTTTCTGAGTTTTAAAAATAATTGTAAACTATTTCTGGCTTTGAAACCCCGCTCCTCCGGTGACCCAGTTCAACAAGTTAAGATCATTATTTCTTTATTACGTGGCGACCCGCAAGACTGGGCATTTTCCCTTGAGCCAGGAGATCCTGCATTATGTAATATTGATGTGTTTTTTTCTGGCGCTCGGATTGCTTTATGATGAACCTAATTCAGTGGATCAGGCAGAGAAAAATTTGCTGGCTCTGTGTCAGGGTCAGGATGAGGTAGACATATATTGTCAGAAGTTTAGGAAGTGGTCTGTGCTCACTCAATGAATGTGCGCTGGCAGCAATTTTCAGAAAGGGTCTCTCTGAAGCCCTTAAGGATGTTATGGTGGGATTTCCTATGCCTGCTGGTCTGAATGAGTCTATGTCTTTGGCCATTCAGATCGATCGACGCTTACGTGAGTGTAAAACTGTGCACTATTTGGCTGTATTATCTGAACATAAACCTGAGCCTATGCAATGTGATAGGACTTTGACCAGAGCTGAACGGCAAGAACACAGACGTCGGTATGGGCTGTGTTTTTACTGTGGTGATTCCACTCATGCTATTTCCGATTGTCCTAAGCGCACTAAGCGGTTCGCTAGGTCTGCCACCATTGGTACGATACAGTCGAAATTTCTTTTGTCCGTTACTTTGATCTGCTCTTTGTCGTCCTATTCTGTCATGGCATATGTGGATTCAGGCGCTGCCCTGAATTTGATGGACTTGGAGTTTGCTAGGCGCTGTGGGTTTTTCTTGGAGCCCTTGCAGTATCCTATTCCACTGAGAGGAATTGATGCTACGCCTTTGGCCAAGAATAAGCCTCAGTACTGGACCCAACTGACCATGTGCATGGCTCCTGCGCACCAGGAGGATATTCGCTTTTTGGTGTTGCATAATCTGCATGATGTGGTCGTGTTGGGGTTGCCATGGCTACAAGTCCATAACCCAGTATTGGATTGGAAATCTATGTCGGTGTCCAGCTGGGGTTGTCAGGGGGTGCATGGTGATGTTCCATTTCTGTCTGTTTCGTCATCCACCCCTTCTGAGGTCCCAGAGTTCTTGTCGGATTACCGGGATGTATTTGATGAGCCCAAGTCCAGTGCCCTACCTCCGCATAGGGATTGCGATTGTGCTATCAATTTGATTCCTGGTAGTAAGTTTCCTAAAGGTCGACTGTTTAATTTGTCTGTGCCTAAGCACGCCACTATGCGGAGTTACGTAAAGGAGTCCTTGGAGAAGGGTCATATTCGCCCGTCGTCGTCACCATTGGGAGCAGGGTTCTTTTTTGTGGCCAAGAAGGATGGTTCGCTGAGACCTTGTATCGATTACCGCCTTCTAAATAAAATCACAGTCAAATTTCAGTACCCCTTGCCGCTGCTGTCTGATTTGTTTGCTCGGATTAAGGGGGCTAGTTGGTTCACCAAGATAGATCTTCGTGGTGCGTATAATCTTGTGCGTATTAAACAGAGCGATGAATGGAAAACAGCATTTAATACGCCCGAGGGCCATTTTGAGTACCTGGTTATGCCATTCGGGCTTTCCAATGCTCCATCAGTATTTCAGTCCTTTATGCATGACATCTTCCGAGAGTACCTGGATAAATTCCTGATTGTATAGTTGGATGATATTTTGGTCTTCTCGGATGATTGGGAGTCTCACGTGAAGCAGGTTAGAATGGTGTTCCAGGTCCTGCGTGCTAATTCTTTGTTTGTGAAGGGATCAAAGTGTCTCTTTGCTGTTCAGAAGGTTTCATTTTTGGGTTTCATTTTTTCCCCTTCTACTATCGAGATGGATCCTGTTAAAGTTCAGGCCATTTATGAGTGGACTCAGCCAACATCTCTGAAGAGTCTGCAAAAGTTCCTGGGCTTTGCTAATTTTTATCGTCGCTTCATCAATAATTTTTCTAGTATTGCTAAACCGTTGACTGATTTAACCAAGAAGGGTGCTGATGTGGTCAATTGGTCTTCTGCTGCTGTGGAAGCTTTTCAGGAGTTGAAGCGTCGTTTTTCTTCTGCCCCTGTGTTGTGCCAGCCAGATGTTTCGCTCCCGTTCCAGGTCGAGGTTGATGCTTCTGAGATTGGAGCAGGGGCTGTTTTGTCGCAGAGAAGTTCTGATGGCTCGGTGATGAAACCATGTGCCTTCTTTTCCAGGAAGTTTTCGCCTGCTGAGCATAATTATGATGTTGGCAATCGAGAGTTGCTGGCCATGAAGTGGGCATTCGAGGAGTGGCGTCATTGGCTTGAAGGAGCTAAGCATCGCGTGGTGGTCTTGACTGATCACAAGAACTTGACTTATCTCGAGTCTGCCAAACGGTTGAATCCTAGACAGGCTCGTTGGTCGCTGTTTTTCTCCAGTTTTGACTTTGTGGTTTCTTACCTTCCGGGCTCTAAGAATGTAAAGGCGGATGCCCTTTCTAGGAGTTTTGTGCCCGACTCTCCGGGTTTGTCTGAGCCGGCGGGTATTCTCAAAGAGGGGGTAATTTTGTCTGCCATCTCCCCTGATTTGCGGCGGGTGCTGCAAAAATTTCTAGCTAATAGACCTGACCGTTGCCCAGCGGAGAAACTGTTTGTCCCTGATAAATGGACGAGTAGAGTTATCTCTGAGGTTCATTGTTCGGTGTTGGCTGGTCATCCTGGAATCTTTGGTACCAGAGATTTGGTGGCTAGATCCTTTTGGTGGCCGTCTCTGTCGCGGGATGTGCGTTCTTTTGTGCAGTCCTGTGGGATTTGTGCTCGGGCTAAGCCCTGCTGTTCTCGTGCCAGTGGGTTGCTTTTGCCCTTGCCGGTCCCGAAGAGGCCCTGGACACATATCTCTATGGATTTTATTTCGGATCTCCCCGTCTCTCAAAAGATGTCGGTCATTTGGGTGGTTTGTGATCTCTTCTCTAAGATGGTCCATTTGGTACCCTTGTCTAAATTGCCTTCCTCCTCTGATTTGGTGCCATTGTTTTTCCAACATGTGGTTCGTTTACATGGCATTCCGGAGAACATCGTTTCTGACAGAGGTTCCCAGTTTGTTTCGAGGTTTTGGCAAGCCTTTTGTGCTAGGATGGGCATTGATTTGTCTTTTTCCTCGGCTTTCCATCCTCAGACAAATGGTCAAACTGAACGAACCAATCAGACCTTGGAAACATATCTGAGATGTTTTGTTTCTGCTGATCAGGATGATTGGGTGTCCTTTTTGCCTTTGGCTGAGTTCGCCCTTAATAATCGGGCCAGCTCGGCTACTTTGGTTTCGCCGTTTTTCTGCAATTCTGGTTTCCATCCTCGTTTCTCTTCAGGGCAGGTTGAGTCTTCGGACTGTCCTGGTGTGGATATTGTGGTGGATAGGTTGCAGCAGATTTGGACTCATGTAGTGGACAATTTGACATTGTCCCAGGAGAAGGCTCAACGTTTCGCTAACCGCCGGCGCTGTGTGGGTCCCCGACTTCGTGTTGGGGATTTGGTTTGGTTGTCGTCTCGTTATATTCCTATGAAGGTTTCCTCTCCTAAGTTTAAGCCTCGTTTCATTGGTCCGTATAGGATTTCTGAGGTTCTTAATCCTGTGTCTTTTCGTTTGACCCTTCCAGCTTCTTTTTCCATCCATAATGTATTCAATAGGTCATTGTTGCGGAGATACGTGGCACCTGTGGTTCCATTCGTTGATCCTCCTGCTCTGGCTTTGGTTGAGGGGGAGTTGGAGTATATAGTGGAGAAGATTTTGGATTCTCGTATTTCGAGACGGAAACTCCAGTACCTGGTTAAGTGGAAGGGTTATGGTCAGGAAGATAATTCCTGGGTCTTTGCCTCTGATGTTCATGCTGCCGATCTGGTTCGTGCCTTTCATGCGGCTCATCCTGGTCGGCCTGGGGGCTCTGGTGAGGGTTCGGTGACCCCTCCTCAAGGGGGGGGGTACTGTTGTGAATTCTGTGGTCAAGCTCCCTCCTGTGGTCATGAGTGGTTCTTCGGCTGGTACTGTCCATGAGCTTCATCTGGTGGATGTGAGTGGGGCTGCGGCTTCTGAGTTTCCTTCCTCAGGTGACGAGGTTAGGTCGTTAGTTGCTGCTCTATTTAACTCCACCTAGTTCTTTGTTCCTTGCCTCCAGTCAATGTTCCAGTATTGGTCTTGCTCTCTCCTGGATCGTCTTGTGGCCTGTCTGCCCTGCATAAGCTAAGTTCTGCTTGTGTTACTTTTGTTTGCTATTTTTTCTGTCCAGCTTTCTATATTGGTTTTTCTTGCTTGCTGGAAGCTCTGGGACGCAGAGGAAGCACCTCCGTGCCGTTAGTCGGTACGGAGGGTCTTTTTGCGCCCTCTGTGTGGTTGTTTGTAGGTTTTTGTGCTGACCGCAAAGCTATCTTTACTATCCTCGGTCTATTCAGTAAGTCGGGCCTCACTTTGCTAATACCTATTTCATCTCTGTGTTTGTATTTTCATCTTTGCTCACAGTCATTATATGTGGGGGGCTGCCTTTTCCTTTGGGGAATTTCTCTGAGGCAAGGTAGGCTTATTTTTCTATCTTCAGGGCTAGCTAGTTTCTCAGGCTGTGCCCGAGGCGCCTAGGTCTGATCAGGAGCGCTCCACGGCTACCTCTAGTGTGGTGTGATAGGATTAGGGATTGTGGTCAGCAGAGTTCCCACGTCTCAGAGCTCGTCCTATGTTGCTAGTAACTATCAGGTCACTTTGTGTGCTCTTAACCACCAGGTCCATTGTGTTTCTGAATCACCAGTTCATAACAGATCTTTATCCGTGGGCCAATACGCTATTCAGTTCCGCACCCTCTCCTCCGACTTAGGCTGGAACAATGAGGCGTTAGTGGGTGCTTTCTGGCGAGGCCTCTCCGGGCGCATAAAGGACGAGTTGGCTGGTCGGGACACCCCTACGGTTTTGGAGGATTTAATTTCCTTAGCTACCCGTATTGACCTTCGGTTCCAAGAACGCGCCCGGGAGCGGAGATCTCTTCGTCCTTCCCCTGCCACCCGTAAGCCACTCAGTCCGCAGCCTAGAACTTCCTCTCTGGCGTCCGCACCTGAGCCAATGCAAGTGGACCGTCTAAAAATGTCTGAACAGCGACGTAAAGAGAGGCGTACTCAAGATTTATGTTTTTACTGCGGGAGTGCCTCTCATCTATTGCGGTCTTGCCCTGAACGTCCGGAAAACTTCTCCGCCTAGGTCAGGTAACAGAGGCCTCCCTAGGTGTGTGTGATTCCTCTCAACCCCTCACTTTGTCTGTCCTTTTGCATATTTCTGGCAAGGGCATTTCTTTGGATGCCTATGTGGACTCTGGCGCAGCAGGAAATTTTATCAGGTTGGAAGAGGTTTTGAAATTTTCCGTTCCAGTCAAAACCTTAGAGACTCCTGTAATTCTTGCATCTGTGGATGGTAAACCTTTACAGGAGACCATTACACAAGTAACACTTGAGGTGGAACTTCAGGTTGGGGTTCTGCATAGGGAGAAAATTGCATTTTATGTTATAGCGGGTCTGTCTCATCCTATGCTTTTAGGTCTCCCTTGGTTATGGAGTCACGAGCCCACTTTAGATTGGCGCAATGGCAATATCTTGCGCTGGGGAGAGCTTTGTCGGGAACGTTGTCTGCTGCTGGTGCGTCCTGTGGGTGTTTCTTCTTCTTCTTTCCCTGCCTTACCCTGTGTCTACAGTTCTTTCTCTGATGTCTTCAACAAGAAGGAGGCTGAGGTTCTACCTCCTCACCGACCCTATGATTGTCCCATAGATCTCGTGCCTGGAACTATCCCGCCTAGGGGAAGAATCTACCCTCTCTCTCCTGCTGAGACGCAAGCAAAGTCTGAATATATTCAAGAAAATCTTGCTAAGGGATTCATTCGCAAGTCTTCTTCTCCTGCCGGAGCAGGCTTCTTTTTCGTGAAGAAGAAAGATGGCACACTTCGTCCCTGCATTGATTATCGAGGCCTAAACAACATCACGGTGAAGAACAAATATCCTCTGCCACTCATTCCGGAACTCTTCGATCGTCTCAGAGGAGCGCAAATTTTTACCAAATTGGATTTGCGTGGCACGTACAATCTGGTTCGAATTCGTGCAGGAGATGAGTGGAAGACCGCCTTCAATACTCGTGACGGTCACTATGAGTATTTGGTTATGCCGTTTGGTCTCTGCAACGCTCCAGCGGTTTTCCAGGAATTTGTGAACGATGTATTTTGGGATCTTCTCTACTCCTCTGTCGTAGTCTATCTTGACGACATTCTCATCTTTTCTCCGGATCTTTCCACTCATAGACGAGATGTCCACCGTGTTCTGCAACGGCTAAGGGAGAATCATCTGTTCGCTAAGATTGAGAGATGCGTCTTCGAGCAATCCTCACTGCCCTTCCTTGGATATATTGTCTCGAGGTCTGGTCTAGAGATAGATCCAGAGAAGGTTTCTGCTGTCCTTGATTGGCCTCGTCCTCTTGGAATAAAAGCAATCCAGCGTTTTCTTGGCTTTGCCAACTACTATAGACAATTTATTCCTCATTTCTCTTCAATTACCAAGCCTATCTCTGCCCTAGTTCACAAAGGAGTCAACTCCAGTCTTTGGACCCCTGAGGCTGAAGAGGCTTTTCAGTCCCTTAAACAAAGATTCGCTGCAGCCCCTGTGCTTCACCGTCCTGATGCAAATAGACCGTTTGTCCTTGAAGTCGACGCGTCTTCTGTCGGAGCCAGAGCTGTACTTTTGCAAAGATCCTCTTCCGGACATTTGGTGACCTGTGGTTTTTTCTCTAAAGCCTTTTCTACTCCAGAATGGAACTACTCCATTGGAGATAAGGAACTATTGGCTATCAAGTTAGCCTTAGAGGAGTGGCGTTATCTCCTTGAGGGGTCTGTTCATCCATTCACAATTTACACAGACCACAAGAATTTGGCCTGTGTTCAGTCTGCTCAAAGACTTAATCCACGACAAGCCAGATGGTCTTTATTCTTTGAACGGTTTGACTTCGAACTTCATTTCCGACCCGAAAATAAGAGCGTCAAAGCGGATGCTCTTTCAAGATCCTTTCAGCCTCTGGACATGGAGGACTCTCCAGCTCACATCATTGATCCAGCGAAGATCGTCACTCTTGCTCCTCTAAGAGTGATTTCAGCTCCTCCTGGCAAGACTCTTGTGTCGAATCAAGACAAGGAGAGAGTTTTACGGTGGGGTCACTCCTCCAAGATTGCAGGACATGTAGGAGTCAAGAAGACACTTTCCCTTATCTCTCGGCACTACTGGTGGCCATCTCTCTGACAGGATGTCACAGAATTCATTGCTTCTTGTTCTTCTTGTGCCAAAAATAAAGTTCCTAGGCAGCTTCCTTCCGGTCTCCTGCATCCTCTGCCTGTGCCTTCCGTCCCTTGGAGCCATATCGCTATGGACTTCATCACTGATCTGCCTTGTTCCTCGGATTGCTCTGTCATCCTAGTTGTTGTGGATCGGTTCTCTAAGATGGCTCACTTCATTGCGTTGCCTGGTCTGCCTTCCGCTCCAGAGTTGGCAAAAATCTTTTTACACCAAGTCTTCCGTCTTCATGGTTTTCCACAACATATTGTTTCCGACCGTGGAGTACAATTTACCTCACGTTTTTGGAGAGCTCTCTGCAGTCTGTTGAAGATTAACCTGGACTTCTCTTCCGCTTATCACCCTCAATCCTACGGTCAAGTGGAGCGAGTTAATCAGGTTCTGACTACATACCTCCGACATTTTTCCAATGCACACCAAGATGACTGGGTCTCCCTTCTCCCCTGGGCTGAGTTCTCATATAACAATCTTCCCAGAGAGTCTTCCTCCAAATCTCCCTTCTTTGTGGTCTATGGTCAACATCCGAGCATTCCCCTTCCTGTTTCTCTCACCTCGGGGGTACCGGCAGCGGATTTCTTGTCCCAGGAATTCTCAAAGATTTGGAATGAGACCAAAGAGGCTCTTGAGAGAGCTAGCCATAATATGAAAAGGTTTGCTGATAAGAAGCATTTGGATGCTCCTCCATACTCTCCGGGTGATAGTTTGGCTCTCCTCTCGCTATATCAAGCTTAAAATTCCCTCTTACAAACTGGGTCCTCGCTATATTGGTCCTTTTCCTATCTTAAGTCGCATTAATGATGTTTCCTACAAATTGAAGCTACCTGCCTCCTTACGCATTCCCAATGCTTTCCATGTATCTCTTCTCAAGCCCGCAGTGTTCAATCGTTTTCACTCCGCTACCTCTCTCTCTCCTCTGCTCTGTACTTCTGATGGAATCTTTAATGTTAAAGATATTCTTGCCAAAAAGGTAGTTAGGGGTAAAACCTATTTTTTGATTGATTGGGAGGGTCCTGAGGAGAGGTCCTGGGAGCCCCGAGAGAACATTAATGCTCCTCTTATCATGAAAAATATCCTTTCTAGCCTTAAAAAAAGGGGGACTAAGGAGGGGGGTACTGTCACGTCCGCTCGTTCAGTCACGTCCGCACATACTTACCTGCCTTCTCCCATCCCTCAGCGCACTCACGATCCTGTCCCTCGCCGCTCTGCCTCTTCTTTTGCTGGCTCACGGCGTCTGGTGTCTTTGCGCATGCGCGGTCGCGTCTCCTCCGTCGCTGAGCCTTCTGGGAGGTCGCGACCCGATGGCTCCGCCCCAACATGGCGGCGCCCATCGGGTATTTCTTCCCGGCGTCTTTCCAGGTAAGACTCCTTTGCTTTGTAGGTGCTCTGTCTGCTGTCAGCGTTCCTATGCTCTAGGCTCCCTAGTCTTAGTATCTCTTCCCTGCTTAGTTCTTTCTGTGTCTCTGATCAGTGTTCCTGCCGTGTCCTGCCTAGTTCCGTGTTCCTGCTGTGTCCTGCCAAGTCCTGTGTTCCTGCCGTGTCCTGCCAAGTCCTGTGTTCCTGCCGTGTCCTGCCTAGTTCCGTGTTCCTGCCGTGTCCTGCCAAGTCCTGTGTTCCTGCTGTGTCCTGCCTAGTCCTGAGTTCCTACTGTATCCTGCTTCGTCCCGTGTTCCTGCCGTATTCAGCTAAGTCCTGTATTCCTGTTGTTCCCCGCAAGTCCTATAGCTCTGTGGTCTCTCTCTCTCTCTCGGGTCGTCCCTTTGGCTCTAGCTGTTGTCTCCATTCCCCCGAGGTCCTGCTCCTAACACTCCCTGTATAGGGGGTGGTTCCATCTGGTCCGCTCGACCCCGGGGGCTCTAGAGTCACGACCCAGAGGGTCCACTCTCGGATTCCTTTCCGAATCCTTACATAATGTAGCATAACATGCTGCTATAAGCAAGTTTGAAATGCATGTGAAACAGATTTCATATAAGAGTTTAAAGAATGCACTGGGGGCTGACATCTTGGTTTTGCAGCAGTAGCAGGGCACTATCAGTTTCAGATTACGGCACCCCATGGACATAGGAGATAATAGACCGGCGCTGACCCTATCTGTAACATTGCAGCAGCATTAGCAGTGAGCTGGGCACGCCTCTGTGGGCTGCACAACTCACTGCTATAGGTGTGAATAGCCGCCATTTTATTATAGCCCTGTGCTATCTGCTGAGCTCCACTTACTCTCTATCACAGGACAGAAGAAGCCCTCACTGCTCCTCTGTACTCCAAGCAGGCACACATTCTCTGCTCCTCACAGGCTGCCCTGTGTGCTTCTTCTGCTGTGTCTCCCCCTCACACACAGTCCCTGTGATTTTCGGTAAGCTGCACTGACAGCCTGCAGAGAGGGAGGTGACATCTGTAGAGAGAGAGCAGGGCAGCTGACAGGACAGGGATTAAGGTGGGGGAAGGGGGATAGCAAGAATGTTATTCACAAAAAATGCTGCTGAGCCCACTGTGTACTGCTCCTCTGTAAACAAGCTGTGCCTCTGATGCAGTAACTGCTGGTGATAGCAGGTCACAGGGCAGTCACACACAAAATGGTGCTGCCCTGTTATGCTGCTCTTCATTCTGCCCCAGGGATATTAGACCACCCAAAAGGGGAGGGAAATGGTGATGTCAGCAGTTACTGCCCCAATTTTGCTGCTGGTAAATCTTACTATAGCTGCTTGAGGTCTAAAGCGGAAAATGCTCCCCCTAGTGGTAAATATGTATATTTGTAGAAAAATATATAATATTTTTCATATAGAAATGTTTGCAAACATTGCATTAATACATTTTAATTACTATTTTAAGCTTAATTTCACAAAAAAACAAAATACAAGAAAACTGGTGGCACCTTCTTTTTAAGGAGCAAATTAATATAAAAAATCTGCCCGCCGGGTCCGCATGCATATGGAGATTTTTAAAAGAAACCGTATTTTTGATCATTATACAAACCCCTGCTTTTTTACCCGTATTGTTAGCAAAGAATGTATGAGGGAATTGTGGATGATGTATCCTGTAATTATCAGCCTCCGACAAATGCGGCTCCTGTAAACAGATAATTTCAGCCCGTGACTTTCGCACTTCCCTCCATCACATAGATCTTTTCACTGGGGAATTCAGTCCCATTACATTCAGGGATAAAATTTGGATAGTCATAATATAACACAAAATTTTCTATGCCTGTTCATCTGAAGCACAATTAACATTCCTCACACCCCCACCTTCAAGACCCGGTTATGTGTACACAAGCCTACCCGATATATGCAATGCCGTGTGAAGATATCAAGTATACAAGTACCAAAATATAGATCATGCAAAAAACAGCAAAGATGAGCAAACACGAAAACAAAAAGCAAAAACATGAACCAAAAAGCAGGTGCAAAGTTTCAGATGCATTCTACAAACATCTATAATATAACGCTGGATGTGTCCTTCTGTCCGAAGCCTCTATAGACTGCGCCTGTGCAGTGTGACCAGAGCAGAAGAAAGCGTCCAGCGTTCAGAGGTGACAGGGAGGACAACGAGGATGGAGGAGTGTGGTGTCAGAGATCACGGTATGCGTAGGTGCTGACCGCATACAGCGATCTCCAGCGAGGCAGGAGGAGGAGTGTGGCACCGGAGTTAGTGCCTGCGCATAGCACAATCTCCAGCAATTTTATTGAAGACAAATTTGCACACAGTGTCTTCAGTAAAATGGCAATGGGTAGCGCCCATCCGGAGGTAGGATGCTGTGCGTTGGGCAGTCCCGCGCAGTGCGCACATAATCTTACCCAGGATTTTTCTCATGACCAGGGCCTGGAGTGCTAAGGACCTTGGGTAAGGGAGCTTGTGTAAGTTACAGGAAGCACAGCCGTGTGTGTGACAAGGAACTGCTGCTATAGTAGAGATAATCAACGGAGGGCTGACTACTAGTCAGTTAGAATAACTGCATGAGGCAAGTGAGCTCTTCCAACTCCACTTTCTCTGTCAGTGAAGTTGCTCACAGTCCTGGATCACAAAGATAGTAACCCTCCACAAGGCTCCAGAGAAACGGACCATGTCCCTTCCTCTGTGTCAGGCTGGAAACCACTCATGGGCAATCTTTTTTCCTTTTGACTGCTGCTTAGGAACAAAAGGAATTTTCCAACTGGTAAGTTTATCCTCCACTTGTTTAGGGGAATGACAAACCACCATCCGCCTATCATAGGAAATCAGCAGCTTTACTGGGTTAAACCCCCATCTATATCTTGTACCAACATCCCGAAGGGCTTTACACACGTGTGCAAACTTTCTTAATTTAGCCAAAGTCACAGCAGATAAGTCTGGGAAAACTTGGAGACTCTGCAGCTCCTCAGGTGTAACACCCCATGGTCCTGGTTGTTACAGTGGCATTGCTTTCCTCACAGGGAGAGTGATGTCACCCTTGGAAGCGAAGGAAGATCTTCTTTATCAGGTATCACAAGCATACAACATGTTCACACTCCAGGCCAGAAGGGGGAGCTCTGATCCAGCTTATGGGTGGCTCCCCTATATATATGTGTATGTATATATATATATATATATATATATATATATATATATATAGGAGCCATATATATACATATATATTCTGGTCTGGAGGGAAAGTCTGAGGCAGAGAGGAGAGTGAGGGGCCGTGCAGCCAAGAGGGTGCTGCAGCTCCTGGACAGAGATAACATGGAAGAAAGAACAGATTGTAGTGAGCGTGTAGGAGAGCGAGGAAAAGGAGAGGAAAGAACTAGGGAGAATAGCTTCGTCTGAGCTACCTCCTTGCAGAGTGCAGACACCGGTAGCCGGAAGACCGAGGTTGTGAGGGACTCCAAGACTCACAGCAGAAACCGGCAGGACAGCTGGACTACACGTCACCTGCCCATCCTAACACCTGGAGACACAGTGGCACATAGAGCCTGGGTCGTGATAGAGACCCTGTGAAAAGGCTCGAGCCACTTGTCATACAGGTTAGTGTCCCACTTTTAAGGAGGACAGAGAGAACAGTGAGGACCTTGACAGAAGCCACAGACAGCAAGGGACTACACCAGAGCGCTAGTAGGAAGACTTCTAACTCCACCTGGTAAAGGGGACTCTGAACTCGCTTCCAAGCCGGCCGGACCCTGCCTGTACCTGTGATCTGGTGCCCTGGACTGTGGCTGCCTGAAGTCTTCAGTAAACCAGGTAAAGAGACCGCAAATCTGAGTCCTCTGTTTCTTACTGCACCATCCACCATCTTGATCTACACACCGGAAGCCCTGGGGACCCAGCTTCACCTGTGGGAAGTTATATCATCTTAGCTGCCATAACATCACCCCGGACCTCTTTAAGCAGCGTCGGTCATTCCTGACCGAACACCTCAGGTGGCGTCACAAACACAAACTTTATTCATAAAACCCCTTTTAAGACTTTCCCCTTACTTACGCCCCCCATGGCCACAGACCGGGTCACAGCCGCCGTGACACATCCCTTTAAGTACTGGACCCGGTACCGAGTACCCCACGGCCCTGGCGGGCGTTCCACAGGCAACACTGGGCTCCTCATCTTTTGCATGAATACATACTTGGTGGTGAAAAAGTGCAGTCTCGCCAATGTATCTCTAGGGAGATCCTGATCCACATGTCTCGGTTTAGGTGTTTTATGAACTCTGTCAACCATCAAATCTCTGGTGGATAATTCAGGAAGAACTGCCTGAAGATTTTTTTGCAGGAAGGCAGGTAACTCTTTATCAGTGACCCCTCCCCGGTATACCCCTTATATGGATGTTATTCCTATGGGATCTATCTTCAAGGTCATACACTTTATCACTGACCCGTGACAATTCCTCTCTGAGCACTTCATTTTCATCCAGCAGCGCATTAAATGATGTAGTGTATTCAGCCATTTTATTTTCCATATGGCTGATGCGCTCTCTCAGGGCTGATATCACTCCCTTCATTTCCTGTAGAATAACATGCATATCTTTTTTCAGGGAGGCCCTTGGGGAAGTGAGAAGTTCCATGTCTTCTCTTGTTAGAGGGCCAGCACATTGCTGCTGCTGATCTCCCGTAGCACCCGCACCTCCTCCAGAGCCTAGTGAGGCGCACGAGGACCCAGATGGAGACAACGGCGCCATTTTACCTGTGGTCCCCACAGGCTTTCCCCTGGCAAAGAAGTCGGGCAGTCTTGGTGGGGACCCGTGTTACTGGGCTCGGCCGCGTGTCATCATGTGCCCAAGGCAGTGTGTTAGCTGATGCCGCTTATGTGGAGGAGCAGGGAGGTCTGTAAAGGCCGATTTCAGCTGCTTTACGTATGGCGCCTAAGGAACTCTTCAGCTATGCAGCCTCCACGTACAGCTTGCAGGCCACACCCCTCATTTGTTATTTTAGATGTGTGCTTAGGGTCATTGTCTTGTTGGAAGGTGAACCTTCGGCCAAGTCTGAGGTCCAGAGCACTCTGGAAGAGGTTTTGTTCCAGGCTATATCTGTACTTGGCCACATTCATGTTTCCTTCAATAACAGCCAGTCGTCCTGTCCCTGCAGCTGAAAAACACCCCCATAGCATGATGCTGCCACCACTATGTTTCACTGTTGGGATTGTATTGGGCAGGTGATGAGCAGTGCCTGGTTTTCTCCACACATGCAGCTTAGAATTATCACCAAAAGGGTCTATCTTCGTCTCATCAGACCAAAGAATCTTATTTCTCATACTCTGGGAGTCCTTCATGTGTTTTTTTTTAGCAAACTCTGTGTGGGCTTTCATATGTCTTGTACTGGGAAGAGGCTTCCGTCAGGCCACTCTGCCATAAAGGTCCAATTGGTGGAGGGCTGCAGTGATAGTTGACTTTGTGGAACTTTCTGCGTCTCTGGAGCTCAGCCACAGTGATCTTGGGGTTGTTCTTTACTTCTCTCACCAAGGCTCTAATCCCACGATTGCTCAGTTTGGCTGGACGGCCAGGTCTAGGAAGACTTCTGGTGGTCCCAAACTTCTTCTATTTAAGGATTATGGAGGCCACTGTGCTCTTAGGGTACCGTCACACTATACGATTTACCTACGATCACGACCAGCGATATGACCTGGCCGTGATCGTAGGTAAATCGTAGTGTGGTCGCTGGGGAGCTGTCACACAGACAGCTCTCCAGCAACCAACGATGCCGAGGTCCCTGGCTAACCAGGGTAAACATCGGGTAACTAAGCGCAGGACCGCGCTTAGTTACCCGATGTTTACCCTGGTTACAAGCGTTAAACTAAAAAAAACAAACATTACATACTTACATTCTGGTGTCCGTCAGGTCCCTTGCCGTCTGGTTCCCGCACTCAGTGACTGCCGGCCGTAAAGTGAAAGTGAAAGCACAGCCGCTGTGCTCTGCTTTCACTTTACGGCCGGCAGTCACAGTGCGGGAAGCAGACGGCAAGGGACCTGACGGACACCAGAATGTAAGTATGTGCTGTTTGTTTTTTTTAGTTTAACGCTTGTAACCAGGGTAAACATCGGGTAACTAAGCGCGGTCCTGCGCTTAGTTACCCGATCTTTACCCTGGTTACAAGCGAGCGCATCGCTGGATCGCATCGCTAGATCGGTGTCACACACACCGATCTAGCGATGACAGCGGGAGATCCAGCGATGAAAGAAAGTTCTAAACGATCTGCTACGACGTACGATTCTCAGCAGGATCCCTGATCGCTGCTGCGTGTCAGACACAGCGATATCGTTACGATATCGCTGGAACGTCACGAATCGTACCGTCGTAGCGATCGAAATGTTATAGTGTGACGGTACCCTTAGGAACCTTGAGTACTGCAGAAATTCTTTTGTAACCTTGGCCAGATCTGTGCTTTGCCACAATTCTGTCTCTGAGCTCCTTGGCCACTTCCTTTGACCTCATGTTTCTCATTTGGTCTGACATGCACTGTGAGGTGTGAGGTCAGACACGTGTGTGCCTTCCCAAATCAAGTCCTATAAGTTTAATTAAACACAGCTAGACTCCAATGAAGGAGAAGAACCATCTTAAGGAGGATCACAAGGAAATGGACAGCATGTGACTTAAAAATTATATTTTTTAATAAATACGCAAAAATTTCTACATTTCTGTTTTTTTTTTTCAGTCAGGATGGGGTGCAGAGTGTAATGAAATGACTAAAAATGTAATGGAAAAAAAATGAACTTTTTTGAATTTACCAAATGGCTGCAATGAAACAGTGAAAAATGTAAAAGCGTCTGAATACTTTCCATACCCACTGTATATATAATTATCTTGGCAGTCACTTGATGTTTGTTTTGACTGTTTAGACAAGGGTTTCTGTTGGGTTCTCTATTTAGTACTCTGAGTGCACTAGGGTGTATTCTTACCAACTGTTATTTCTTGCTGAGTATTACATTAACACTTTTCATTTGCGTAATGCAAAAATGCTGCCAAACAGGTGTTATATCGGATGATGGAAGGTAAAAACTCTGGCACTTTTTCTTTATGGCATCATATGTTCTCTTTTTCCCTTTTGTTGATGGATCTTATAGTATTTGTCTCTTATTAGTGATGGGAGCACATCACTGTATTCTGGCATAAATATTCAACTTTTCAGTTACTCTAAAGCCTTTCCAAAAGATCACCACTTCGAGAAGATTACTGCCATCTAGACCAGATTTTTCTGTCTTGGATTTTTGGATTTTCATTCCACCATCTTGTTTGTGTATTGGTTTCTTTTTCTCTTTAAAGAACACCTCCCAGAAGATTATTGGTCATCTCAGTGTTATATTGATGGCGGTTATCTGCACTAAAGGGGTTTTACAACTACAATAAATACAATGTCGTTAAATTTGATTAACTAAGTACCGTAAGTTATTCAACACACTAATATCATTTACATCTTCAAGTTCTGGTCCTAGGTCCAGTTTTATATTGTGTCGGTCACACACAGTCTTTCATTTGTCTTACCGGAGTATTAGAATGCTTTTCACACACAAAGTGTATGAGTTAGCTGCATGACTTACTAACTTAAGCACATTGAGCTCCATTTTTTTTTTACCTTAGCAACGCTTTTAATTATGCAAGTGTCAAGAGACAATATGGACGAACCAAAGACTAAAGATGTAGTCTTGCCCATCAGCTGATCGGTTTGAGCCAAGTTTCTTTTACCCCTTGAAAAAAAAACTTCCGATATCTGTCCAGATACAAAGGTCCATAACTTATGCAGTCCTCTACTTTATTTTCATTTACTGTTTGTGTTTAGATATTCAGATTGTCTCTTTAGAGAGGAAAATTACTTATTTCCCAGAGGAGCACTGGGGTGTAAAAGTCTCCTCACCTCGGCATGTCAGGCTTGACATGTCACTCTCTGCAAGGAGAAACGTTGCCCGGTGGATCCCGGTTTAGTTACTGTTTTGCATTTATTGCTAAAAGTGAAATTGTCCCCATGGCCAAACAATAAAACCAAAATGACGGTACTTGAAAGGTGTAATTTCTAGTTGTTTTTGTAGTATAGGGTAGATTTGTCAAAATCGCTGTCCCAACATGCTCCGTAAATGAATCAAGTAGAAGGTCGTCCGTCCTTTCTTCTTCACTTCCACACTTTTAGCGTAACGACGGCATTTCCATGAAGAGTGCGATTGTTTAAGGCTTTCATTAATCATTTAAATGGCCCCACATTAAGAACGCATCGCTATCTAACTCATTATAAACATACTTGTGTGGGGGCAGAGCATATTTCACATCCCAGCTAATTTGAGCTCGTCCTACAAGTAAACACTTCACTACGGAGAAATCTCAGTGTTTTAAGTGCGGACCCAAGTGTGAGAATATAAACAGCATTCTTCCACTGCGCAAAAGTTTAATGACAGCTAAATGTGATTTAAATTGAGGCTTTTGTTTGTTCTGGTCCGGTGCGATTGTTAGCAAAAGGTCGGATTTGTGACAACCAATGAGGCCTTGGGTCAAGAATTGAAATTAATGCAAGCACATTGAATAGGTTTCTTTTCTTCTTTTTTTTATTTTGATTTTTTTTTCTTTGCTAATATTTTTTTTTGGGCTGGGATATTCAGATCATGGAGGGACACCAGTGTCATGGCTTGACCTACAGATATGTGTGGTCCGCAGTAGTCCTGATAGCATATTGTTTTTTCTTCTCTATTTCTGTTTAACATCTAAATAAATATTAGTCATTTCGTTTTTTTAATGTGTTTCAAGTATCTGGGGGAAACGATTTTGTTTAATCATACACTGAATTTCGCTAAATGGGGCTTTCGGGACATGTGCTTTGGGTGTTTTCCCACCACTATTATGGCTGCAGATTCACTGTGCATGGCAGGGAAGAGCAAGGCCATAACATTGCCCAATCAGGGAAAGCTGATTATTGGGTACAAATGGATATTATTGTTTTAGTTTGTTGGGTAAGTGGCCTAAATAGACCTTTTTTTTGTTCCTGATGAAGGAATGCTCATTTTGAACCTGTTAAATATTTATGTAGATTTGCTATTTATTAAATTTTTATTTGGATTTTATGTTTTTTTCCCCCACTTAAAGGGGATCTCCAAGTGTGAGATAAAATGGAGTACCTGATATAATTCAAACGGAAGTCCGTCAAAGTCACATGTCACAATGTGCTGAAGATATCCAGTTCCCGAGACCTGCATCTCAACAGACAAGAGCTGTATTACACATACCCTGTTGACGTCCTGGAGCATCGCTGCGATATGCAAAGAAATATGTTAATCCACGTTGTACTCAGCGAGGAGATCTCCAGCCTTAAAGGGACACTGTCACCTGAATTTGGAGGGAACAATCTTCAGCCATGGAGGCGGGGTTTTGGGGTTTTTGATTCACCCTTTCCTTACCCGCTGGCTGCATGCTGGCTGCAATATTGGATTGAAGTTCATTCTCTGTCCTCCGTAGTACATGCCTGCACAAAGCAATCTTGTCTTGCGCAGGCGTGTACTATGGAGGACAGAGAATGAACTTCAATCCAACATTGCAGCCAGCATGCAGCCAGCGGGTAAGGAAAGGGTGAATCAAAAACCCCCAAACCCCGCCTCCATGGCTGAAGATTGTTCCCTCCAAATTCAGGTGACAGTGTCCCTTTAACCTCCTCATCTGTCAGTGTCACAGCTTTATAGCAGTGCATGGAGACTGAGCGCGCCCAACTGGAAAACAAACATTGAGGAGGATGAAGCTGGAGACAACCCCTTTTGTACTCGGCAAGGAATAGACATATTCCTCCCAGACGTTGACTGAGGTATGTGTGATACAGCTCTTGTCAGTGGAGGCGCACATCTCGGAAGCTGTATGTCTTCTGTCTGCAGCCCGTGCTGACGCGCGACTAGGATGGGTTGCTGTTTGAATTTTATCAGACACTCCATTTTATCTCATTCTCGGAGAACCGTTTTAAGGCCAGTGTCACACGTCTATGTACGTCATAAGACGGTTTAGTCTGGTCAGGAGCCCAGTGGCCGTCTGTGCATCGTGGTCCAAGTACACAGATGTGTGAAACTGGCATAAAGCTCGAATACAACTAAGCAAACTAGGGTAAATAAGTTTCCCTGGCAAATTGTTATTGTTGACTGGTGTGAGCCATTGATTGGTAGAACAAAAGGGAGGGGTCCTACAAATAGAATGTATTTTATCTCCATCAGGAGACATAAGGAAATAGGTGGAAGGACACAAGACTCCCGCCGTGCACTTCTGCTCCTTGGTTCTATCTATCATTGGGTGTCTCAGCACCCAGATACCCCATTAATCATATTTTTTTTCTAAACAATTACCCTGTAATAATCAAATGTTCATGTTTCCCAAAAATATTTTTCTTTGTTTTGCTCAACTCTTTTTTTTTTTCCTTCTCTTGTTTGGACTTCTTATTCCTGTTTTAAAGTTCTTCTCAGTATTAACATGGATCACAAGGAACTCCAAATAATTTCACCATGTTCTCTCATTATCTGATTGAAAGAAATAAAAGTCACAGACGGATTAGGGATGTTTTTGAATATTTTATTTTTGCTACTTTTGTTTATTGCTTTTAAATAAAATTTTATTAAAAAAAGTAACTGGCATCCACCCATTTTAGATCTTATAAAGTGGTTTCCTGTACAGGGATGCCTACCAAGCTAATATAAAATTACATTAGCTTTTAGTCAGGTCAGGGAAATGCTTAGTCTCAGTGGGTTTTTAAACTTTTCTTGTCAAAAGGGAAAAAATGTGATGCAAAGAAGATAAAATTCTGGAGAAAAATATTAATCTTTTTGAACTGTTAGAGTATTAAACATTATATTAAAGGAGTGGTCTGAAACCAAAAATTATTTAAATCCTAAATGCCTTTTTTTAATGTCATAATCTAATCTCTTTTCTAATGTACTTTAATTAAAATGTTCCCTATTGTTCCCTCACTACTTTATCTCTTTTATTTTTTTACTTCTTTAATGATGCTTCATTTTCACAATCCCCAGTGCATGCTGGGATAGTCAAATGAGTCATCATCAGAGGGCAGAGGCAGTGGTCACTGCAGAAGTCTCTGCCTCCTCCCTCAAACGAAGCATCATCAGTGACGTCTATTTCGAGGGCTTCGCTTTTACCTCCACCACATATCATGCATCAGTTGTCAATTCCGATGGATGCTCAATAGATTCTTACCACTGTACAAAATATGCACAGTGACAGTTCGCTCACTCGCCAGCTCTGTTCAGCAGTGACGCGATGTTAAAAGAGCGCACTGTCAGTGCACATCATAAGAAGAATAGCTGGCAGGGGAGACAAGTGCCTCCCCTGAAAGTGAGGTCAAATTATTTATATGCACATGTAGCTCATTCAAAAACAAGTCCAGCAATACCTTTCCATGACCGTTCCTCCATTACTGAGAAATCAGTGTTTAAATTGATAAGCAAACAAGGCTGAAAGACTAGGATAAATCTGAAGCCCCTGTCACTCCAGTTCTATTTCATGCCCAGCGTCACATCTTCCTGCTTGACTCGATGCTATGTGACATCTGGCAAGGGAGACATCAAGTCAAGCAGATGGAGGCGGTGCTGGGTATGGGATAGAGCTGCAGTGACGCAACCTTTGGATCTACCATAGTCCTTTAGCTTTATTTGCTTATCAATGATCAAACACTGATTTGTCAGTATTGGAGGAACGGACTGGCCATGTAAAGGTTTTGTTAGACTAGTTTTTGAAAGAGCTACATGTGCATATAAATAGTTTAGGCGATTGAAATACTGCTGCAATAATTTTCTTTAGTGGGCTCATGATTACCCAATTTGACACTGCAAAATATTTTATGAAACATGAGATGAATGATTAAATGTTTGTTATTTTCCTGTTCCTGCTTAAAACTTGAGTCATACATTTTATGGATATGGTATGAGGCCACCTGAGAGCCCTCAAGCCCCCTCTAACTATAATGGAGAAATATAAAAGGGCTGCAGAGCTTTCAGTATACATTTTCATTTTCTTTGTTTAAATATTATTTAATCTACTTTTTTGTCTTTTTTTGTTGTTGTTTTTTTTATGCATATGCCTCAGGTAACAACAGCTACATTAATGCCGATGCTATTAGTGGCCCTTTCTAAATATACGATTAACCAATGCTTTGAGGTTTTTTTTTAATATCGTTAATATCGGCCCAGTAAATTAATTACATCTGCTTCAGTTTTTCTGCTTCTATCTTTTTTGGCTCGTTAGTCGTAGCATTTTAGATTATAAATAGGAAAGAATAACAGTATACGGATATAATTACACAATTGAATGCCACTTTTTCCAGATAAATATTTATGCAAATTCTAATGGTCAGATGTGAAATGAAATATAATTATCTTGGCTGCACTTTCCAGAATATTTTGGGCAAACTGACAAGACCATCTGCACTTATCATATAACATTTTATAATCTTGGAATAGTTCAGTTTAACAAAAAAATCATCTTTTTTTTATGTTTCCCATAGCTCTGAAAGTGAATCTGGCTCTCAAAGCGCCTGTGACCAGCTTGTGACTCCTACAGCACTTGCAGCTTGCACTAGGGTGGATTCCTGTTTTACTCCCTGGTTGGTTCCTTCTATTGGAGTTTCCATTCAGTTTTCTCATCTGGAACTGCACTTGTGTCATCATCTGGATCAATTAGGCACAGGTATATTTTATTACACAATGCGATATAACTTTAAAAAAAAACAATAACCGTCCTGTTCACAGATGCTTTAGGTAAGTTAATAATGACAGCCAATACGCCTTTTAACTGACCTTACATATAAGAGAATAGCCTCCCCATACAGGTGACAATCCAGCAGCTGTTGGCTGTCCACTATAGCTGACAACTTTCTGCATCAGCCATGATCAGTGTTTGCACCGTCCAAATCTGTTTAACCCCCTAGATGCTGCTGTCAATAGTGACTACATCATTATAAATGGCTAACAGAGTGTGGGGGCTTCCTCTTTATCCCAATTGGTGCCCTCAGATCATGATTTTGTTGTCCTGATGTTTGCCATGGCAATTCACTACCAAATTGCGGCGTTAGAGTCTGCCGGCTGTTGTAACCTGTTCAGAAGTTAGAGGCATTTAGGTGGTAAAAATGCACATTTTCATTTCTGTCATACCACTTTGCATTAATTCCTGTAGAGCACCTGAAGGGTTAATAAACTACCTGACAGCAGTTTTTGATATGTCAGGGGGTGCTGTTTTTAAAATGGTATTACGTTTGGGGGTTTCCCAATATATGGGACCCCTAAAGTCACTTCAAACATGCATGAGTCCCTAAAAAAATAAATTTAGTAAATTTCCTTGAAAAAATGAAAAATTGCTGCTACTATTTTAAACCTCCTAAAATGCTAAAAAAATAAAATAACATTTTACAAATGGTGCTGATGTAAAGCCGACACGTGGGAAATGTTATTTATTAATGTTTTGCTGTGGTATGACCATCTGGATTAAAGGGATAATCATTCAAATTTTGAAAATTGCTAATTTTTTAACATTTTTCTCAAATTTTTGATATTTTTTATAAATAAACACAAAACGTATTGACCTAAATTTACCATTATCATAAAGTGTAATATGTCACGAAAAAACAGTCTCAAAATCATTGGGATTTGTTGAAGTGTTGCAGAGTTATTACCACATTAAAGTGACACTGGTCAGATTTCAAAAATTTGGCTCCGTCACTAAGGGGTTAAAACCTTACCTCCCCTGGTGCTTCTGTGACTACTTGGTCCTCCACTGCCCTTTGGACAATGTCTTGTGCCATGTGATTTCTGCAGGCTCTGATTGGCTGCTGCAGTCACATGAGATAAGAAAGTATATTATTCTTTTAGAAGTTAATTCCTCCATCACTGAGAAATCAGCCTTTGAATCGATATGCAAATAAGACTGAAGAGCTAGTGTAGGTCTGAGGCCTCTGTCACACCAACTCTACTCCCCTCCCAACTCTGACTTTTTCCACTTCACTAACTGCCTCTGTGCTGTGTGATTTAAGGCAAATGAGTCATCAGTCATGTAGGAGGACGCGGCACTTTGTGGGCAATAGAGCCGTAATGACAGAGGCTTCAGATCTACCATAGTCTTTCGGTCTCATTTCCATATCAATTAAAACTCTGATTTCTCAGTAATGGAGGAACTGTCTGGCCATGTAAGGTTATTGCTGGATCTGTCTCTGAACAAGCTACATGTACATATAAATAGATTGAGGGGTGGAGAGAGTAAAACCTTGCTGAATGATTCCCTTGATTACCAGATTATGGTGAAGAAATCAGCTTTGTGGTTCTTCTGTAATCACCATTTGAAGTTTTCTTCTTCTTAGAGGTCGGTGCACAGGGGCCGGACTGTGCACTGGGGCGTCTTCTCTCTGATTTCCCGGCCCTCTGATGCCTCCAGTCTGTGAATGACAGGTCACTGATGAGATATCAGAGAATGCAGGTCATTCACAGACTGGAGGCAATGGAGGGGCCAGGGAATCACAGACAGGTAGGAGGAGACCCAGTGCACAGTCCGGCCCCTGTGCACCGACATCTAAGAAGAAGAAAACTTCAAATGGTGATTTGTTATGAACAGGTAATTCAGAACCACAATGGACATTGAAGTTCAGAGCACACAAAGTGACCTGACATTTACCCAAAACATAGGACGAGCTCTGAGACGTGGAAACTCTGCTGACCGCAATCCCTAATCCTATCACACCACACTAGAGGTAGCCGTGGATTGCGCCTAACGCTCCCTATGCAACTCGGCACAGCCTGAGAAACTAACTAGCCCTGAAGATAGAAAAATAAGCCTACCTTGCCTCAGAGAAATTCCCCAAAGGAAAAGGCAGCCCCCCACATATAATGACTGTGAGTAATGATGAAAATACAAACACAGAGATGAAATAGATTTAGCAAAGTGAGGCCCGACTTAATGAATAGACCGAGGATAGGAAAGATAGCTTTGCGGTCAACACAAAAACCTTCAAACAACCACGCAGAGGGGCAAAAAGACCCTCCGCACCGACTAACGGTACGGAGGTGCTCCCTCTGCGTCTCAGAGCTTCCAGCAAGCAAGAAAAACCAAAATAGCAAGCTGGACAGAAAAAATAGCAAACAAAAATAACACAAGCAAAACTTAGCTTATGCAGGATAGACAGGCCACAGGAACGATCCAGGAGGCAGCAAGACCAATACTAGAACATTGACTGGAGGCCAGGATCAAAGCACCAGGTGGAGTTAAATAGAGCAGCACCTAACGACTTAACCTCGTCACCTGAGGAAGGAAACTCAGAAGCCGCAGTACCACTCTCATCCACCAAAGGAAGCTCATAGACAGAACCAGCCGAAGTACCACTCTCGACCACAGGAGGGAGCTTGGCCACAGAATTCACAACAGTGATTACAGAAGAACCACAAAGCTGATTTCTTCACCATAATCTAGTAATCAAGGGAATTAGCAGGAAACTTCAAATGGTGATTACAGAATAACAAAGCAGATTTATTCACCAAAGATATCAATGTAGTTATTATTACAACATCATTATAACCATGTCTTTAACTTTTCGTTAATTGTGCGGTCAGGTTCTCTTTAACCCCTTAAGAACTGGGTGATTGTTTTGTTTTTTCCTCCCCTTATTCCAAGAGCCATAACTGTTTTATTTTCACATCAATATACAGTGGATGTGTGAGGGCTTGGTTTTTGCGGGACGGGTTGTACTTTTGAATGATACCATCCATTTTATCGTATGATGTAATAGAAAGTGGGGGAAAAAAAATCCAAGTGCAATTCTGCAATTTATTTTTTTTAATTTTTATTTTACTATAAAACTGACCTGATGCTGCACAATGGGAAGAGCAAAGGGGATTTAAGATGGCCGGGATATGAGGTTTAGAGCGCTCTCCGGCAGATCAGACAGCTCCAGAACAGCGCTTACAAGCTCTATAAAAAACCGTTTGTAAGCACTGTCATATTTGGCTACATTGGTGACTAGTTCCATAAACTAAAAATCCGTGCATTCTTGAGAAAAGAGGGAATTTTTAATAACAAGTAAATTGCAATGTTCCTTGACATGTGAATAATCATTGAAACAGATCCTGTCACAACCAGAAACGTTATTTACTTGCAGATATAGGGCTAATCTGCAGATAAATGACATGTAAATCTGGCTACTGGAGCAGCAGGTACAGGGAGAAATTAAATGATATTCTCTCTGCAGCCGCTGGCTTATTCATCAGGGTGGTGCAGGGGCTAATACAGTCACCACTAAACATACAGTGAGTGCGCTGTAATCACACTCCCCGACACTCTGATGGCAGCTTGTTCTGCAGTGTGTGTGTGCAGAGCATGCTCTGTGTGCTAGGGAATGATTACAGCACACTCACTGTGTAGGGAGTGGTGATTGTATTCGCTCCCTCTACCACCCTGATGACTGTAAGCCAGCAGCTGCAGGGAGAATATAACTTAGTTTTCTCTTTGTAGCCGCTGCTCTAGTGAGTCGGCTAAACAGCATTTGATGCTATTTTCCACTAGATTCTCCCTATATCTGCAGGTAAATAACATTTCTGGATGTTATGGGTTCCCTTTAAGTTAGGTTTGACGTGAAAACAAAACATCATAAGCCCTGGAAATAGACGACCATCTAAGGGAGCAGCTTATTTATGTGACTAGTGACCATGTACCGTTCTTGACCTTCTCTGACACGTTCCTGCTCCTTCATAAATGTTTGTTCAGTTCAAAGTCACAGGCTCCATCAAAGCATGTCTTCCTCTCACACAAGATCTGTTCCTTCCTCATGTTGTAATGTTTCTCTTGGCCACCATTATACGTGAATGGGTCTGTTTATGACTGAACGTTTTAATGATGCCCGCTTCAACCATTTCATATTGTGGCTTTATCCAGCAATATAACACAATTTAGGATACGGAAAATGGTTAATTTACACAATAAAAGCTATTAGAACACCTTATAAAGGATGTCTATTATGAGAAAGTCATTTCCTTATTTTTTTTTTTGTGTCTGGCAGCTTAGTAATTTGTTTCTGCTCAGTACTAGTCATATGTTCCATTCGTTCAACATTTTATTCACAATTTTTTTTTATTTTGTTGTTTTGTTTTGTCAGCACCCACAAAATTCTTGCACCCATTCATCTCTGATAAAACAACTCCTGGAGACCTGGAGTACATACTTATCAAGCTAAAGGAGCCCCACGTGTACATGCGTCAATGGAGTGGCTCATCCGTGTGCAAAGAGATCAGATTCTCCACCGATGCCGACTGCCAGCTTCTGGAGTGCCGAAACCTTACCATGAAGAATTTGGTGAAACCGTTCCACATCCAGGGGCAGACGGCCATTTCCCTCAGTGCCCTGGAAAAACTCATTGATTGCACTGTCCTGGTGGATCCGGTATTTGTGAACGTTGGCCAGCACTCCGTACACTCCATTAACACAGCAATCCAGGCTTGGCAGCAGGTAAGTGTGCAAGGTTTCTGGATTTATGATCCTCACGACTAGGGTTGAGCGAAACGGATCGTTCATTTTCAAAAGTCGCCAACTTTTGGCATAGTCGAGTTTCATGAAACCCGACCCGATCCGTGTATGGGGTCGGCCATGCGGTACGCGACTTTCGCGCCAAAGTCGCGTTTCGTATGACGCGCTTGGCGCCATTTTTTCAGCCAATGAAGGAGCGTGGGCAGAGTGATGACATAGGTCTTAGGGGCGTGGACGCCTATCGTCATCTTGTCAATTGTGCGCTGTAGCGATTTGCAATCTGTAATACCAGCTTTTCTGTTCAGGTACGGAGGAGAGAGAGAGGGAGAGGGAGAAAAAAATAAAAATAAAAAACAAAAAAAAAAACAATTGCCATTGACTTTGCATTGGGTTTCGTGTTTCGGTCGATCCCCGACTTTTCGCCATAATCGGCCGATTTTACTCGACTCGACTTTAGAGATAGTCTCTTAATCTATAATCTATAAATAATTATAAATTATTAAAATAAAATAGATTATAAATTAAAATAGATTATAAATCTATAATCTCGACTTTAGAGATAGTTAGAGATAGACTCGACCCTAAAAAAGTAAAAGTCGCTCAACCCTACTCACGACCCATTGCAGAGCAAAATACCTGCGCTGCTTTGTTTGCTAAAATGCCGGGCACCATGATGGAAACTTGATGGACCACATTATAGTCAATGGGTCTATATGGCACTGCCAGTGTCCACCATGTGACTGCTTCCACGTTGTCGTTAATTTTCTTGTTTTGTGCCAAACACTTATGTAAAAAACACAACTGCATTTTTAAGTGAAGAACCCCAGCGTTTCTGCTCAAAAAATGTATTTAAAAAAACGTTGCTTTAAATTTTCACCAAAAGCGCATTAAAAAAGTGGAAAAATGCATTCAAATAATCTGCAGCATAAACACAATAATCCAAGTACAATGCTGTTGTGTATTTTGATGCATACACCTGCAGGAAAAAGACACAGCTTTTGTGGGAACATTTTCTAAATGGGTTTTCGGAAAATAAAAAAGCCATCCACTGGAATACACCCCCGATCCAGCACTGCCGCTCCACTGGTCACTGCTGGACCACTGGAATTGATGACTTTGAAAGCGCAAGTCTCCTGCCCTGCAGCCAAGCGGTGGCTTCAGTGGTCAAGTCATTGGTGATCAGTAGACACTACATGTTTTTGCCTGTCCCAGTGCTGAGGGTACACAGGACAAGCTGCTCACCCACGGGTGTCCTCTAGGACATCAGCCGAGCATGTTCCTATGGATGTCACTTGTAAGAGTGGAATTGTCATGTAAGTATTGTGTATCTCTTAATATAAAGCAGCCACACAGGCCTAAACTAATAAAGTCGTAATAAAATTACTTTTTAGCTTAACCATAGCCTTAAAGGGGTGTTCCACTAACATGTTTTATGTCCCCAAATTCTCTTACAACTCAAAAACCACAAACACAGATGGTACTCACCCTCCCCGAGTCTAGTGTCATTTGGGGATTAAAAAAAATGTACAAAACCCCTTTAATACATAGTTTTCCATGCTAGACCATGTCATGAAGTATTCTGGAATATTGTTAAATATTTTTTTATAAAAATTCACAAAATCTGTAAATTCGGGTATGTCCAGAGTCAGTTGCCATAAAGTCACTCCCATTAATGTCACCAAGTGACCTTATCGTACAACTTCTGAATACTTCAAACACACATGCAGGACCCTAATATTAGCCAACGCCCAACTTCAGGTTATTACAAAACCCAATGACTCAATAAACAGAAGGAATGAAGAGTGTACAAGGTAATATTCAGTGCTTTTCATCTTCAGACTGCTCACTTCTTGAAGTCTTCATTGGACATGGTCCTGATACTTGGTTGCAGAAGACAAGTTAGTAATATACCGCACAAGTGTCATGCCGACCTACATAGTATCACAGGACGCGATGTTTCGGGAGCACACACCCCCTTTTAGGTCGCAACGTATCAAGGTGGACAATCCAGGACAGTTCACGTTGCAGCAGTATTTACTTGTTGCCCCTCATATCCTGTAAAATATAAACCCCCTCACTAACACTTTCCAGCATAATTCATCAATATTATATTTACGTTCTAAGAAATGTCTAGCAACTGATCTATCACCATATTTACATTTATTTTTTATTCATAAGATCTAATAAAAGATTTATGTTCATTCAAAGGAACTTTAGCAGATCTAGATGTCTGTCCTACATAACCGCGCCCACAAGGATACACAGTATATATAGCGGGCGAAATAAGTATTGAAACTTCACCAATTTCCTAAAGATGCCATTGATATCAAATGCTCACCACATGTCGGTGACGGCCCATCCAATCCACACAGGCAAATAAATCATCCAAAGATGTCCATAAATTCTGTGTAATGAGGAGAAATGACAGGGAACAGTATTGCACACACTTACTCAAAGTTATCTAATACTTAGTCCAAAAGCCTTTGTTGGCCATGGCAGCTTGGGTAATGAAGCAGGAAAAGGGACTAGAACTAATTTGGCCTTAAGGCCGGCGTCACACTCAGTGTAGGGAAATACGGTCCATATTTTGCAAGCGTAATACGCAGAAATGATCCCAAAACAGTGATCCGTATGTCATCCGTAGGCAGGGTGTGGCTGCGTATTTTGCGCATCTAAACCTTCCTATGGCATCCGTACAGCGAGATTTTCTCGCCGGCTTGCAAAACAGACATAGAATGTATTCATGGCCTCAAATATTCGTGAAAACATATATACAGTCAATATATATATCCGCTGCGGTAACGCTGTGGTTTAAAAGTAGCATGTCACTTCTTTTTTGTGAATCTGCAGCGTTTTTGTACCCATTCCATTATACAAATCCGCAAGAAAACCGCAGCAAAAACGCACAAAAAACGCGACAAATCCGCAGGTGCGTTTTCTGCCAGGAGAGGCAGAATCCGCACCAGAAATTCCTAAGCCTAATCCGCAACGTGTGCACATAGCCTAAGGTTATGTGCACATGTTGCAGATTTCCTGCAGAACTGCAGCTTTTTTTTCCGCGCAGAAACGTTGCAGATCTGCAGGTGATTTACAGTACAATGCAAATCAATGGCAAAAAAAAAATGCTGTGCTAATGGTGCAGAAAAATGTGCACTGAAAACGCAGCAGATTCAAAAAAGGAGCATGTCACTTCTTTTGTGCAGTTCTGCTGCGTTTCTGCACCCATTTCATAATAGAAATCTGCAGGGGTAAAAAAAGGAAGAAATCCACACAAAAATCTGCAACGTGTGCACATACCAAGAAAAGGCGCAGCAACCAGGCAACCCCCACATGTACTCAGCCTGGCTAGTAGCTGTAAATCATTCAGCTGCCGGGATGAAAAACAAAATCTCCGAACACTAACAAATACTCAGAGGTCACCCGAGCGTGCTCGGGAAAACCCAAGCAACAAGTACACTCGCTTATCACTAGTTGCTAACAATGAGCTTTCAAGCTTAACATCAAATTTTTCAAGATGTACATCCAAATAATCACACTGATGGCTGCTGTAGTCAGTGGAAGTTGAGAACAGTCTTGCCAAGTGATTTTCTGGATTTGTTTTCTCATGGTGACTCTCGGGCTGTGTGCACACGTTGCTGTTTTTTTGCGGTTTTTCCCGATAAAAACGCTATAAAACCGCAAAAACAAAACGCATACAATAAGCATCCCATCATTTAGAATGAATTCCGCATGTTTTGTGCACATGATGCGTTTTTTTCCGCGAAAAAAATGCATCGCGGTAAAAAACGCAGCATGTTCATTAATTTTGCGTTTTTTTTGCGGATTTCCCACTACAAAATGCATTGGGAAATGCCCGGAAAAAAACACATTAAAAACGTGGCAAAACCGCGGCAAAAACGCATGCGGATTTCTTGCAGAAAATGTCCGGAATTTTCTGCGAGAAATCCTGAACGTGTGCATATAGCCTCATAGTTGTGGTCTACCTATGATGTCAACTACAGGCCTCTCTCATCTTTTAAGTGGGAGATCTTGCACAATTGGTGACTGAATACTTGTTTTCCCCACTGTATGGACAGTGACGGTCCTTATAAATCAACCCCTAATGACATAACTTCCCACCTCTGCTTGCTGTCTCATCTGCTGCAATGGACTCTAATGACATAACTTCCCACCTCTGCTTGCTGTCTGTCATCTGCTGCTTTACCATCTAGAAACATAATTTAACATGTTTGCTAATTCATTGGTATAATTAATTTGGTGCATTGTACTTAAAATTCACTCTTGCATATCCATGACTGGGATCAGTGTAGATCTTATCTGGTGGAAGGTGTTAAAATAGATGTTACCAGGCTGAATGTCTTTGATGATCTAAAAAAAAAACCCTGGTGTGCTGGCCCCAGCTGCCAAATTATCCTCAACCAGTTCCCACAATCCATCTCTTCTGACCCAGCAGTCTGGACTATAAATTTAGAAACATCCTTAGGGGTGCACGCAAGCGTCACGAAGATAAGTGTCGTGATACAGCAATTATTCCATGGCAGTTAGTCAGGGCAGGAGTCAGGTAACCCACACTCTGCACTTCCCTCTATCCATGTGCTTTATTCCTATCCTCCTATGTTCCCTTACAATCCACTTTCACCGCCCAATCCCCCCTCCACCACGACTCATATACATCAGCTCCTCACTCCTTCCCTCTCCCATGTACAGCTCCCATGCACTTCTCACCTTCCTGTAAAACCTCAGTCCATCTTGCCCAAACACACTGCACAAAAAAACGTCATACAATTCCAAAAACTACTTGCTCTTTATCTTCCTACTCCTACTGATTTCAGGGGACATCTCCCCCAATCGATCCACCAACCTCAACCCCTACCCTACCTCACATTGAAACCTTAATAATCTTACTGATATTAATTGCACTCCTTCATCGCCTTCTGTTAATTGTGCCCTTTGGAATCCACGGTCTGTATGCAACAAGCTTCCTTTCCTACACAATTACTTTTTGAAAAACTCTCTGAATCTGTTGGCCCTCACGGAAACCTGGATTCAGGATTCTGACTCTGTCTCTCCTGCTGCCATTTCCCATGATGGCTTACAATTCTCCCATTCCCCGAGACCCTCAAACAGACCTGGTGGTGGAGTCGGCATACTCCTGTCCCCACAATGCATTTTCCGGGTCATCCCCCCAGTTCCATCGCTCTCATTCCCTTCTTTTGAAGTCCACACCATCAGGCTCTTTCGTCCCCTCTCCCTCAGAGTAGCGGTCATATACCGGCCCCCAGGCTCACCCACCCACTTCCTGGACCATTTCTCTGCCTGGCTGCCGCACTTCGTGTCCTCAGAACTACCAACCCTTATCCTGGGAGACTTCAACATCCCCATTAACAGCCCCATTTCCACATCTGCATCCCAGCTTCTATCACTAACCACTTCTCTAGGCCTCTCACAGCTCTCAACCTCTGAAACACACAAAGACGGTAACACTCTGGACCTGGTTTTCGCCCGGCTCTGCTCAATCTCCTACCTAGATAACTCACCGCTTCCCCTCTCTAACTACAACATTCTCCCCTTCACACTCACAAATCCTCGTTCACCCCAGCACCCTCATACCTACCATTCAGTCAGAAATTTACAAGCCATTAACCCTCATACACTTGCAGACTCCTTACACTCATCATTGTCCCCAATCTCTTATTTTTCCTGTCGTGATCTGGCTGTACATCACTTCAATGACACTCTTAGAAGCACCCTTGACCAAGTTGCTCCCCTCACCCTCAGAACCTCCAAACACAGAGTGAAACAGCCCTGGCTTACATCGCAAACCCGATTTCTCCAGCGATGCTCTAGGTATGCTGAACGCTTATGGAAGAAAACACGCACAACAGAAGACTTCATACACTTCAGATTTATGTTAAGGACCTATAACTCTGCCCTTCACCTCGCCAAACAAACCTACTTCAGCACCCTGATCTCCTCACTATCCAACAACCCCAAGAAACTTTTTGATACCTTTCACTCCCTCCTCAGGCCAAAAGCACAAGCCCCTATCACAGACATTTGTGCTGATGATCTGGCCTCCCACTTTATAGAGAAAATAGATAACATCCATCAGGAAATCCACGCCCAATCACCAAGTTCAGTGACTCCCATTCCTCCCTTCATTTCCCCTGGCTCACTCTCCACATTCGATCCCATCATAGAAGTCGTCGTCTCCAGGCTCCTCTCTTCTTCTCGTCCGACTACATGCACTACCGACCCCATTCCCTCACACCTCCTCCAGTCTCTCTCTCCAGTCGTCACAACGCACTTGACTACAATCTTTAATCTCTCCCTCTCCTCTGCCATTTTCCCCTCCTCCTTCAAACACTCTATCATTACTCCATTACTAAAGAAACCCACCCTCGACCCATCCTGCACAAACAACTACAGTCCAGTCTCCAATCTCCCCGTCATCTCTAAACTCTTGGAGCGTCTGATATACTCCCGCCTAAAGCCCCCGTCACACACAGCGAGATCGCTAGCAAGATCGCTGCTGAGTCACAAGTTTTGTGACGCAACAGCGATCTCAGTAGCGATCTCGCTATGTGTGACACGTAGCAGCGACCAGGCCCCTGCTGTGAGATCGCTGGTCGTGTCGGAATGGCCTGGGCCATTTTTTGATCGTTGAGGTCCCGCTGGGTAGCACACATCGCTGTGTTTGACACCTTACCAACGACCTCGCTGACAGGACGTCCCATTGAATCGTCATGAAATAGCATCGTTCTACAGGTCGCTACAGGTCGCCGCATCGCTGCTGCGTCGTTGGTGAGATCTCACTGTTTGACATCTCACCAGCGACCACATAGCGACGCTTGAGCGATCCCTGACAGGTCGTATCGTTGTCGGAATCGCTCAAGCGTCGCTATGTGTGACGGGGCCTTTACCCGTTACCTCTCCACTCACTCCCTCCTAGACCCTTCACAGTCCGGTTTCCGTCCCCTACATTCAACAGAAACTGCACTCATGCACCAATGATCTTCTGACAGCAAAACGTAATGATGACCACTCTCTGCTCATTCTTCTTGACCTTTCTGCAGCTTTCGACACTGTTGACCACCCTCTCCTACTCTCTAGGCTCCAGTCACTAGGCATTAAGGACACTGTTCTCTCCTGGTTCTCCTCCTATCTTTCTGACTGCTCCTTCAGTGTTCTGTTCTCTGGCTTCACTTCATCTCCTCTTCCTCTCACTGTCGGGGTACCTCAGGGCTCAGTCCTTGGCCCCCTTCTCTTCTCTCTCTACACGGCCCAAATTGGACAGACCATCAGCAGATTTGGCTTTCAGTACCATCTTTATGCTGGTGACACACAACTGTACACGCCACTGACTGTCTGTCTGCAGTCTCCAACATCATGTCCGCCCTCTATCTGAAACTCAACCTCTCCAAAACTGAACTCCTTCTGCTCCCGCCATCTACTAACCTCCCTAAATCTGACATTTCCCTCTCCGTGGGTGGCACCATGATAACACCCCGGCAGCAGGTGCGCTGTCTGGGTGTTATGTTTGACTCCGATCTCTCCTTCACCTCCCATATACAATCTCTTGCCCGCTCGTGCCGCTTACACCTAAAGAACATCTCTAGAATCCACCCTTTTCTCACCATGGAAACAACAAAAACCCTCACTGTCGCCCTGATCCACTCCCGCCTGGACTACTGTAGCGCTCTATTAATTGGCCTCCCCCTCACTCGACTTTCCCCTCTCCAATCCATCCTTAATGCAGCAGCCAGGGTCGTCCATCTGGCTAATCGTTAATCGGACTCGTCCGCTCTTCGCCAGTTGTTACACTGGCTGCCCATTCATTACAGGATACAATTCAAAGTACTTGTTCTCACCCACAAAGCTCTCCACACTTACATCTCCTCCCTCATTTCTGTCTAAGGCCTAACCGACCGCTGCGCTCTGCAAATGACTTTTGACTAACCTCTGCACTAATCCGTACCTCCCACTCCCGACTCCAAGACCTCTCCCGTGCTGCGCCAATCCTCTGAAATGCTCTACCCCAAGATATTAGGACCATCCACAATGTGCATAGTTTTAGGCGCTCACTCAAAACACATTTGTCCAGAGCGGCCTATCACGTTCCCTAATCAAAGTCATTTTATGTTTGTGTGTGTGTAGCCCATTCACTATCTCCATCTATCCCCCACTCCCTGAAGATGGCTGGACCATCATTGTAAATACATCATTGTAAATACACACCTGTACTTTATATCTCCCCCACCTCATTGTAGATTGTAAGCTCTCACGAGCAGGGTCGTCTTATTGTGCTTTAATTATTGTATTGTTAACGTTGTTACCTATGACTGTTGTGTTTGAAACTGTTAAACTGTAAAGCGCTGCGGAATATGTTATGTTATTATTATTATGCAGGATGTTACACATGCATCATTGGTATCTAGCCGCTTAGAACAGAAGTTGACCTTTCTGAAACACTTAATTTACAGAACACAAGTTATTAATCTTTATGGTATAAGAACCATTTGGACACAAGGCTCGCGCTGGTCATTTGCACCCCACAGCGAGCCTTTCATGGAGGGCTTGTGCAATGTTCTAGATGTTCCTTGTGATTCACTTCTTGAGCTGTTTGTCTTGTGTAATTAATAGTATGTGTAACATTGGGAGCCAGAATTCTTTGCCCTAAACCCCCTTGGCTAATAAAGTTATCCCCTCGTGCTCCCCTGGGTGCTCTGGGTGCTCCTCCCATAAATTAGCTGAAGAAAAACAAAGTCCTTGTTATTTATATGACTGAAGACTTGGGGAAGCGTCGGGATTAATTACCTAACATGGCACTACAGCAGCCGCACTAGTAGAAGATAAAACATCTGTTTTATATCAAACCTTCTTTTTTAAGGGCATTTCATGGCTGCGTTTGTTGCAGGAGGACATTTGTAAAACAAGAGCTAGTGTGATCTAAATCCTCGCAGCTGGTTCAGATATCCCTGTAAAAACGCTGTTTTTAGTGTCATGTTTTCAACAGTGCACTTAAACGAAGAATTTTATTTTTTGTTTGCCTTCTTATTGGCTACAGAGGAACATCCAGAGCCATTAGACCGCTTCCATACAACCCATTGGTAATGGGATACAGGGATTTTTGACCTGGTTGGACACCTGCCTTTTTATAGTGTATTCCACCTAAAACATTGAGGGGGAAGCTTTCTATGCCTCAACATCTTAAACTAGTTTGTATTTTAGTAAGAAGCCCCAAATCTATAGAAAGACGCCTCTTAAAAAATGTTTTTCATCTTGAGATGTCTTACAAGGGTTGTCTCATCTCAGTAAATGGGTAAAATTGCATAGCGCTTGTAAAAACTAGCCATTTTTCAATTTACCTCTTATTAAAATTCCTCTGAGTTCTCCAGATGGAGGAATTTTTCAATTCTGTGGTGTACGGCTCGTTGCCAAGATGGTAGGTCTCCTGGGCAAGGATCTCACATTTGCATCCTGAAGTTGATGGGAACTCAGTGTCCCTGCGCTTCTCCCATGCTGCCTATGCAGAGCTGCCTGTCCTAGCAGCATGGGAGAGCGCACAGGTAGGGCCAGCAGCTCAGCTACGCTACCGGCTCCATCTGTCAGTTCCTGGAGGTAGGGACATGAGAAAGCTCCTTTTAATGGGTTTTTTAAATATATTTAGCCCGTAAGCTAATTGGGTCCAGTTCCGCCTCTCTGCTGCAGCAGCGGTGACATCACAGCCAATACTGATCGCACCCACTGAGATTTGCAATCGGCTGCACTCTAGTTGTGATATCACCATTTCAACTGATGAGCAATACCGAAGCAATGGCAGAAAAGCCATGCTGTACCCGGGCATGGTGACTACATCTCAGTTTATTTTATACCTATGGGCTAAAAAGAATATTTGAAATGGGGCCACCCCTTTTAAAGCCAAAAAATGGTTTTCCGTTTGCCCTTAAAGGGAACCTGTCACCAGTTTTGGCCGGTAAGAGATACAGCCATCACCTTCCAGGGCTGATGTATAGCATTCTATAATGCTGTATATCTGCCCCCAACCCGATGTGCAAGAGAAGAAAAATAACTTACCTGCGAGGCGGTCCGGTCCAATGGGCGTCGCTGGTCTTGGTCCGGTTCTTCCCTTCTTCTTGCGATGCCGCCCTCCTGCTTGCTTCGTGTGGATGACGCATCTCCTCGGCACCGTTGACAATAAAGCAGCATATTATATCTGATTGTGGATGTCATCCCTCCAGTGAACGCTGAGCACTTCCATTTCCCTGGCAATCCTTTCTTGATACTTTCATATGGAATCCGCAGCTTCTGGATTTTAGTCTTTCAGTGTGTTGCATACAACCATGCAAGGTGAGCGTAACTACTCATTCCTTTCCCGTGTGTCTTGGATGAGACCCTATTGCCCTCTTGTATTTTATTTAACAATAGCAGATTTGCAATTTTCACTGAGCAACATTTTATTTCTGAAAGACATCCATGGGGTAAAATCATCACTGCCCCTGTCGATAAATTCCCAAAGGGCTATAGTTTCCAAAATGGGGTCACTTGAGGGGGTATTCTGCTCTTCTAGCACTTAAGGGCTTTGTGTATGAAGTCTGCAAACTATTCTGAAAAAAATCTGTGCTCCAGAAGGCAAATAGTGCTTCTTCCCTCCTGAGTCTCACTGTGTGGCTAAGCAGTACTGTACAGCCACATATGGGGTATTTCTACATTCAGCAGAAATTGCGTGACAAATTTTGGTGACATTTGTACCTATATCCCCTTGTGAAAATGTAAAATCTGGCGGTAAAACAACATTTTTGTGGCAAAAATGTAATTATTTTTTCTTCACTGCCCAATGGTATAAAATTCTGTGACACACCCATGGTGTCAATTTGATCACTGCACCCCTAGATGAATCCATTGAGAGGTAAAATGGGGTCACTTATGGGGTGTTCTGCTGTCCTGACACCTCAGGGGCTCTTCCAGTGGGTCATGGCACCGGCAAACCATATCAGTAAAACCTGCACTCTAATATGGCGCTCCTTCCCTTCTGAGCATTGCACTGTGTCTCAAAAGTAGTTTTCAACCACGTATGGGGTATCTGTGTACTCAAAAGAAATTGCACAACAAATTGTATGGTCAATTTTTCTTCTGTTAGCATTGGCACTGGCACAGGGCCCCTCAAAGTACAGCGGTGTTTGCACGGCGGGGGCGCCTCCCACCGGCAGCAACACTTTTGCGTACTATGAGAGGCCCTGTGCCAGTGACGTCGCCAACTAGTATTCCTCCCCCCACCTGATGAAGGAACCTGCACTTTCATCTGCACCTTCCTGTTTGTCCCCGTGTAAGGTGGTATGGTATGCGGGAAGGGGGACCTGACTTTCAGCAGGGTCACAATCTTGCAGTGTAGCGTGCACGGGAAATGTTGCGTTATGGGTCAATGTACCAGCAGACTCATCTATCACTGGCTGGGCAATGGGCAGGATGAGGAGGAAACACAGATATAGGCCCAAAGAATAAAGTGGGCTAAATGCAGTTCAAAATTGGTAACACAGGACTAATCAGGGGGCATTGCAGTGGAGGACAACTGGAATGAGAGGCTGACACAGAGAGTAGGCCCAAATCAGTAAGTAGTCGAAATGCAGTTCAAAATTGGCAACAGTAGTAAACAGGCGGCACAGCTTTGTTCAGTGGAGGAGAACAGCAAGGAGTGGCAGACACCGATAGTAGGCCCCAAACCAACTAGTACACCAAATGCAGTTGTTCCGTTTAACCACAATTTAATGAGAGCCTGAAGATAGAAGTTCAGGAAAGGCAACCTGGAGAACACCTTGGAGTGGAACACACCATCTCTCTACACCCCATACCCAATTTGTAGGCCTAATGCAGCGTAGTTTCCAACAACTACTAAACGAGAGCATGATGATCGAAGCATTGGCGAGGAAACCTGGGGAACACCTTGGAGTGGAACACACCATCTCTCTACAGTGGAACACACCATCTCTCTACACCCCATACCCAATTTGTAGGCCTAATGCAGCGTAGTTTCCAACAACTACTAAACGAGAGCCGGAAGATCGAAGCTCAGGAAAGGCAACCTGGAGAACACCTTGGAGTAGAACACACCATCTCTCTACACCCCATACCCAATTTGTAGGCCTAATGCAGCGTAGTTTCCAACAACTACTAAACGAGAGCCGGAAGATCGAAGCTCAGGAAAGGCAACCTGGGGAACACCTTGGACTGGAACACACCATCTCTCTACACCCCATACCCAATTTGTAGGCCCAATGCAGCGTAGTTTCCAACAACTACTAAACGAGAGCATGATGATCGAAGCATTGGCGAGGAAACCTGGGGAACACCTTGGAGTGGAACACACCATCTCTCTACACCCCATACCCAATTTGTAGGCCTAATGCAGCGTAGTTTCCAACAACTACTAAACGAGAGCATGATGATCGAAGCATTGGCGAGGAAACCTGGGGAACACCTTGGAGTGGAACACACCATCTCTCTACAGTGGAACACACCATCTCTCTACACCCCATACCCAATTTGTAGGCCTAATGCAGCATAGTTTCCAACAACTACTAAACGAGAGCCGGAAGATCGAAGCTCAGGAAAGGCAACCTGGAGAACACCTTGGAGTGGAACACACCATCTCTCTACACCCCATACCCAATTTGTAGGCCTAATGCAGCGTAGTTTCCAACAACTGCTAAACGAGAGCATGATGATCGAAGCATTGGCGAGGAAACCTGGGGAACACCTTGGAGTGGAACACACCATCTCTCTACAGTGGAACACACCATCTCTCTACACCCCATACCCAATTTGTAGGCCTAATGCAGCATAGTTTCCAACAACTACTAAACGAGAGCCGGAAGATCGAAGCTCAGGAAAGGCAACCTGGAGAACACCTTGGAGTGGAACACACCATCTCTCTACACCCCATACCCAATTTGTAGGCCTAATGAAGAGCGTAGTTTCCAACAACTACTAAACGAGAGCATGATGATCGAAGCATTGGCGAGGAAACCTGGGGAACACCTTGGAGTGGAACACACCATCTCTCTACACCCCATACCCAATTTGTAGGCCCAATGCAGCGTAGTTTCCAACAACTACTAAACAAGAGCATGATGATCGAAGCATTGGCGAGGAAACCTGGGGAACACCTTGGAGTGGAACACACCATCTCTCTACACCCCATACCCAATTTGTAGGCCTAATGCAGCGTAGTTTCCAACAACTACTAAACGAGAGCATGATGATCGAAGCATTGGCGAGGAAACCTGGGGAACACCTTGGAGTGGAACACACCATCTCTCTACAGTGGAACACACCATCTCTCTACACCCCATACCCAATTTGTAGGCCTAATGCAGCATAGTTTCCAACAACTACTAAACGAGAGCCGGAAGATCGAAGCTCAGGAAAGGCAACCTGGAGAACACCTTGGAGTGGAACACACCATCTCTCTACACCCCATACCCAATTTGTAGGCCTAATGCAGCGTAGTTTCCAACAACTGCTAAACGAGAGCATGATGATCGAAGCATTGGCGAGGAAACCTGGGGAACACCTTGGAGTGGAACACACCATCTCTCTACAGTGGAACACACCATCTCTCTACACCCCATACCCAATTTGTAGGCCTAATGCAGCATAGTTTCCAACAACTACTAAACGAGAGCCGGAAGATCGAAGCTCAGGAAAGGCAACCTGGAGAACACCTTGGAGTGGAACACACCATCTCTCTACACCCCATACCCAATTTGTAGGCCTAATGAAGAGCGTAGTTTCCAACAACTACTAAACCGAGAGCATGATGATCGAAGCATTGGCGAGGAAACCTGGGGAACACCTTGGAGTGGAACACACCATCTCTCTACACCCCATACCCAATTTGTAGGCCCAATGCAGCGTAGTTTCCAACAACTACTAAACAAGAGCATGATGATCGAAGCATTGGCGAGGAAACCTGGGGAACACCTTGGAGTGGAACACACCATCTCTCTACACCCCATACCCAATTTGTAGGCCTAATGCAGCGTAGTTTCCAACAACTACTAAACGAGAGCATGATGATCGAAGCATTGGCGAGGAAACCTGGGGAACACCTTGGAGTGGAACACACCATCTCTCTACAGTGGAACACACCATCTCTCTACACCCCATACCCAATTTGTAGGCCTAATGCAGCGTAGTTTCCAACAACTACTAAACGAGAGCATGATGATCGAAGCATTGGCGAGGAAACCTGGGGAACACCTTGGAGTGGAACACACCATCTCTCTACAGTGGAACACACCATCTCTCTACACCCCATACCCAATTTGTAGGCCTAATGCAGCATAGTTTCCAACAACTACTAAACGAGAGCCGGAAGATCGAAGCTCAGGAAAGGCAACCTGGAGAACACCTTGGAGTGGAACACACCATCTCTCTACACCCCATACCCAATTTGTAGGCCTAATGCAGCGTAGTTTCCAACAACTACTAAACGAGAGCCGGAAGATCGAAGCTCAGGAAAGGCAACCTGGGGAACACCTTGGAGTGGAACACACCATCTCTCTACACCCCATACCCAATTTGTAGGCCCAATGCAGCGTAGTTTCCAACAACTACTAAACAAGAGCATGATGATCGAAGCATTGGCGAGGAAACCTGGGGAACACCTTGGAGTGGAACACACCATCTCTCTACACCCCATACCCAATTTGTAGGCCTAATGCAGCGTAGTTTCCAACAACTACTAAACGAGAGCCGGAAGATCGAAGCTCAGGAAAGGCAACCTGGGGAACACCTTGGAGTGGAACACACCATCTCTCTACACCCCATACCCAATTTGTAGGTCCAATGCAGCGTAGTTTCCAACAACTACTAAACGAGAGCATGATGATCGAAGCATTGGCGAGGAAACCTGGGGAACACCTTGGAGTGGAACACACCATCTCTCTACAGTGGAACACACCATCTCTCTACACCCCATACCCAATTTGTAGGCCTAATGCAGCGTAGTTTCCAACAACTACTAAACGAGAGCCGGAAGATCGAAGCTCAGGAAAGGCAACCTGGAGAACACCTTGGAGTGGATCACACCATCTCTCTACACCCCATACCCAATTTGTAGGCCTAATGCAGCGTAGTTTCCAACAACTACTAAACGAGAGCCGGAAGATCGAAGCTCAGGAAAGGCAACCTGGGGAACACCTTGGAGTGGAACACACCATCTCTCTACACCCCATACCCAATTTGTAGGCCCAATGCAGCGTAGTTTCCAACAACTACTAAACAAGAGCATGATGATCGAAGCATTGGCGAGGAAACCTGGGGAACACCTTGGAGTGGAACACACCATCTCTCTACACCCCATACCCAATTTGTAGGCCCAATGCAGCGTAGTTTCCAACAACTACTAAACGAGAGCATGATGATCGAAGCATTGGCGAGGAAACCTGGGGAACACCTTGGAGTGGAACACACCATCTCTCTACAGTGGAACACACCATCTCTCTACACCCCATACCCAATTTGTAGGCCTAATGCAGCGTAGTTTCCAACAACTACTAAACGAGAGCCGGAAGATCGAAGCTCAGGAAAGGCAACCTGGAGAACACCTTGGAGTGGAACACACCATCTCTCTACACCCCATACCCAATTTGTAGGCCTAATGCAGCGTAGTTTCCAACAACTACTAAACGAGAGCCGGAAGATCGAAGCTCAGGAAAGGCAACCTGGGGAACACCTTGGAGTGTAACAAACCCTCTCTCTACACCACGGAAGGGCTGATTCTTAGGAAGGAACGCTGTCGGAAAGAAGCAGGGCGCGTCCGAGGGTGATTATATTCTTATTAGGTATATACTCACCCTCGGACGCGCCCTGCTTCTTTATTTGTAATGAATGTTTATTTGCAATGTGGTTTTGACTTACTCTATTTTTTTGGTAAATAATGATTTTATTATTTTCATTGTTTTGCATCTTCTTGGCAATAATATAAAGAAGACGCGACAGGACAACACTCGGTGGATGCCATATCTGTGTTTAAAATTGAAAAAACCTTTCAGTTAACTACTTGCAGGACAAAGTTATTGTAGCTGGTGGCCATTTTTAGTACTGTACCAGATTTTTGTTGTATGTGTTTGTTTTTAATGTTAAAATGTCTGCATTTGATATCTCTCCAGTATTTTCTTTTTTATAAGCAAAATACTTATTTTTATATTTTCTGATGTTGGTTCCAGGGGTACACGGGCAGCAGTGGTGTGGTCAGTGGAGGACTAGTGGAAGGAGTGACCGCAGACAGGCATCGAAGGCCTAAAATAATAACACATGGCTGTAGGCAATTTTAAATTGGTTCCAGGGGTACACGGGCAGCAGTGGTGTGGTCAGTGGAGGCCTAGTGGAAGGAGTGACCGCAGACAGGCATCGAAGGCCTAAAATAATAACACATGGCTGTAGGCAATTTTAAATTGGTTCCAGGGGTACACGGGCAGCAGTGGTGTGGTCAGTGGAGGCCTAGTGGAAGGAGTCACCGCAGACAGGCATCGAAGGCCTAAAATAATAACACATGGCTGTAGGCAATTTTAAATTGGTTCCAGGGGTACACGGGCAGCAGTGGTGTGGTCAGTGGAGGCCTAGTGGAAGGAGTGACCGCAGACAGGCATCGAAGGCCTAAAATAATAACACATGGCTGTAGGCAATTTTAAATTGGTTCCAGGGGTACACGGGCAGCAGTGGTGTGGTCAGTGGAGGCCTAGTGGAAGGAGTGACCGCAGACAGGCATCGAAGGCCTAAAATAATAACACATGGCTGTAGGCAATTTTAAATTGGTTCCAGGGGTACACGGGCAGCAGTGGTGTGGTCAGTGGAGGCCTAGTGGAAGGAGTGACCGCAGACAGGCATCGAAGGCCTAAAATAATAACACATGGCTGTAGGCAATTTTAAATTGGTTCCAGGGGTACACGGGCAGCAGTGGTGTGGTCAGTGGAGGCCTAGTGGAAGGAGTGACCGCAGACAGGCATCGAAGGCCTAAAATAATAACACATGGCTGTAGGCAATTTTAAATTGGTTCCAGGGGTACACGGGCAGCAGTGGTGTGGTCAGTGGAGGCCTAGTGGAAGGAGTGACCGCAGACAGGCATCGAAGGCCTAAAATAATAACACATGGCTGTAGGCAATTTTAAATTGGTTACAGGGGTACACGGGCAGCAGTGGTGTGGTCAGTGGAGGCCTAGTGGAAGGAGTGACCACAGACAGGCATCGAAGGCCTAACATAACAAAAATGTCAATACAATGGTATTGTCAGTGGCAGGCATTGAAGGATGTCAGCGCATAGACTAAACATTGGTGGAGCTGTGAGATAATTTTGCAAGTGGTAGAGCACTGTTTGAGCTGGGGGGGGGAAACTGTCTTGTGGCCGGCGGTACAGGCCCAGGGCCCCTCATATTACAACGGTGTGTCTGACGTTGGGTGCGCACCACCACCGCCAGAGACACTTTATTGTACTAGGAGGGACCCAGTGGCAGTGCCGTCGACCAAAAGCGGGCTCACCCACCTCTTCAGACAAACTGCACTCTCACGGGTGCTGTCGCCAAGTGTCGATACCACGGCCCCGTGTGGGGAGTTTGGCCATTTAGTGAGGTGTAAACATGTCGTATGCTGGACAATCAGGTGCAGAAAATTACGAGATTGGAAAAGGCATTCAGAATAGTCCACAGGCAAGACCTTTTCATAGGAAAGCTAGGTGTCAGCCGGGCAAGGTGGGGCAAAAGATTTCGAAATCCAGTTGTGGTTCATTTTAATGAAGGTTAGATCATCTACATTTTGGGTAGCCAGACGAGTCCTTTTTTCTGTTAGTATTGAACCTGCAGCACTGAATACTCTTTCTGATAGGACACTAGCTGCCGGGCAAGCAAGCTCCTGCAATGCATATTCTGCCAATTCTGGCCAGGTGTCTAATTTTGATGCCCAGTAATCAAATGGGAATGACGGTTGAGGGAGAACATCGATAAGGGATGAAAAATAGTTTGTAACCATACTGGACAAATGTTGTCTCCTGTCACTTTGAATTGATGCTGCAGTACCTGTCCTGTCTGCGGTCATAGCAAAATCACTCCACAACCTGGTCAGAAAACCCCTCTGGCCAACGCCACTTCTGATTTCTGCCCCTCTAACTCCTCTGGTCTGCTGGCCCCTGCAGCTCGTGTGAGAACGATCACGGGCGCTGTGTGCAGGGAATGCCAGAAGCAAACGGTCAACAAGAGTTGATTGTTTGGTTGCTAATATTAGTTCCAAGTTCTCATGTGGCATTATATTTTGCAATTTGCCTTTATAGCGAGGATCAAGGAGGCAGGCCAACCAGTAATCGTCATCATTCATCATTTTAGTTATGCGTGTGTCCCTTTTGAAGATACGTAAGGCATAATCCGCCATGTGGGCCAAAGTTCCAGTTCTCAAATCTGCGGTTGTGCTTGGTTGAGGGGCAGTTTCAGGCAAATCCACGTCACTTGTGTCCCTCAAAAAACCAGAACCCGGCCTTGCCGCGCCACCAATTTCCAGTGGCCCCGGAAAAGCTTCCTAATTAAAAATATAATCATCCTCCTCGTCCTCCTCCTCCTCTTCGCCCGTTACCTCGTCCTGTACACTGCCCTGGCCAGACAATGGCTGACTGTCATCAAGGCTTTCCTCTTCCTCAGCTGCAGACGCCTGATCCTTTATGTGCGTCAAACTTTGCATCAGCAGACGCATTAGGGGGATGCTCATGCTTATTATGGCGTTGTCTGCACTAACCAGCCGTGTGCATTCCTCAAAACACTGAAGGACTTGACACATGTCTTGAATCTTCGACCACTGCACACCTGACAACTCCATGTCTGCCATCCTACTGCCTGCCCGTGTATGTGTATCCTCCCACAAAAACATAACAGCCCGCCTCTGTTCACACAGTCTCTGCAGCATGTGCAGTGTTGAGTTCCACCTTGTTGCAACGTCTATGATTAGGCGATGCTGGGGAAGTTTCAAAGAACGCTGATAGGTCTGCATACGGCTGGAGTGTACGGGCGAACGGCGGATATGTGAGCAAAGTCCACGCACTTTGAGGAGCAGGTCGGATAACCCCGGATAACTTTTCAGGAAGCACTGCACCACCAGGTTTAAGGTGTGAGCCAGGCAAGGAATGTGTTTCAGTTGGGAAAGGGAGATGGCAGCCATGAAATTCCTTCCGTTATCACTCACTACCTTGCCTGCCTCAAGATCTACAGTGCCCAGCCACGACTGCGTTTCTTTCTGCAAGAACTCGGACAGAACTTCCGCGGTGTGTCTGTTGTCGCCCAAACACTTCATAGCCAATACAGCCTGCTGACGTTTGCCAGTAGCTGCCCCATAATGGGAGACCTGGTGTGCAACAGTGGCAGCTGCGGATGGAGTGGTTGTGCGACTGCGGTCTGTGGACGAGCTCTCTCTTATGCAGGAGGACGAAGAGGAGGAGGAGGGGGTGCGAACGGCTACAGCCAATTGTTTCCTAGACCGTGGGCTAGGCAGAACTGTCCCAAACTTGCTGTCCCCTGTGGACCCTGCATCCACCACATTTACCCAGTGTGCCGCGATGGACACGTAACGTCCCTGGCCATGCCTACTGGTCCATGCATCTGTTGTCAGGTGCACCTTTGTGCTCACAGATTGCCTGAGTGCATGGACGATGCGCTCTTTAACATGCTGGTGGAGGGCTGGGATGGCTTTTCTGGAAACAAAGTGTCGACTGGGTAGCTCGTAGCGTGGTACAGCGTAGTCCATCAGGGCTTTGAAAGCTTCGCTTTCAACTAACCGGTAGGGCATCATCTCTAACGAGATTAGTCTAGCTATGTGTGCGTTCAAACCCTGTGTACGCGGATGCCAGGCTAAGTACTTCCTTTTTCTAACCATAGTCTCATGTAGGGTGAGCTGGACTGGAGAGCTGGAGATCGTGGAACTAGCGGGGGTGCCGGTGGACATGGCAGACTGAGAGACGGTGGGAGATGGTATTGTTGCCACCGGTGCCCTAGATGCAGTGTTTCCTACTACGAAACTGGTGATTCCCTGACCCTGACTGCTTTGGCCTGGCAAAGAAACCTGCACAGATACTGCAGGTGGTGCGGAAAATGGTGGCCTTACACTGCCGGAAGGGATGTTGCGTTGCTGACTAGCTTCATTGGCCGAGGGTGCTACAACCTTAAGGGACGTTTGGTAGTTAGTCCAGGCTTGCAAATGCATGGTGGTTAAATGTCTATGCATGCAACTTGTATTGAGACTTTTCAGATTCTGTCCTCTGCTTAAGGTAGTTGAACATTTTTGACAGATGACTTTGCGCTGATCAATTGGATGTTGTTTAAAAAAATGCCAGACTGCACTCTTTCTAGCATCGGACACCTTTTCAGGCATTGCAGACTGAGCTTTAACCGGATGGCCATGCTGTCCTCCAACAGGTTTTGGCTTTGCCACGCGTTTTGGGCAAGATACGGGCCCGGCAGATGGAACCTGTTGCGATGTTGATGCCTGCTGCGACCCCTCCTCCTCCGCTTCAGAACTGCTGCCGCCTGCACCCTGTTCCCCCAATGGCTGCCAATCGGGGTCAAGAACTGGGTCATCTATTACCTCTTCTTGTAGCTCGTGTGCAACTTCGTCTGTGTCACCGTGTCGGTCGGTGGTATAGCGTTCGTGATGGGGCAACATAGTCTCATCAGGGTCTGATTCTTGATCAGCACCCTGCGAGGGCAATGTTGTGGTCTGAGTCAAAGGACCAGCATAGTAGTCTGGCTGTGGCTGTGCATCAGTGCACTCCATGTCAGATTCAACTTGTAATGGGCATGGACTGTTAACTGCTTCACTTTCTAAGCCAGGGACGGTATGTGTAAAGAGCTCCATGGAGTAACCCGTTGTGTCGCCTGCTGCATTCTTCTCTGTTGTTGTTTTTGCTGAAGAGGACAAGGAAGCGACTTGTCCCTGACCGTGAACATCCACTAACGACGCGCTGCTTTGACATTTACCAGTTTCACGAGAGGAGGCAAAAGAGCTAGAGGCTGAGTCAGCAAGATAAGCCAAAACTTGCTCTTGCTGCTCCGGCTTTAAAAGCGGTTTTCCTACTCCCAGAAAAGGGAGCGTTCGAGGCCTTGTGTAGCCAGACGACGAACCTGGCTCCACAGCTCCAGACTTAGGTGCAATATTTTTTTTCCCACGACCAGCTGATGCTCCACCACTACCACTACCCTCATTACCAGCTGACAATGAACGCCCCCGGCCACGACCTCTTCCACCATACTTCCTCATTGTTTTAAAAACGTAAACAAACTAACGGTATTTGTTGCTGTCACACAAATTACACGGTGAGCTATAACTTCAGTATGATTTAGCTACCCCTTTACAGGTGAGTGAGACCACAACGAAAATCAGGCACAATGTTACACACTCTGTTGTTGGTGGCAACAAATGAGAGAGATGCCACACACGCAGGACTGTCACTGAAGCACAAATGTAAATATTAATCTCCCACTGATTTGATTTTTTTTTTTTTTTAAGGGAGACTTTAGGAAAAAAAAATAATAGAATAAAATGATTTTTTCAGGAAGAATTTAGAAACCAAATAAAATAAAATGATTTTTTCAGGGAGAATTTAGAAAACAAATAAAACAAAAAAAGGCTTTCTATGGCCCACTGAGTGAGAGATGACGCACACAGGAGTCAGGAGTGGCACACAAGCCCAGAGGCCAATATTTATCTCCCACTGATTGATGTAGTGATTTTTTCAGGTAGATTTTGGAACCCAAATCAAGCTAAAAAAATAATAGGCTTTCTATGGCCCACAATTGGAGAGAGAGAGAGAGATGGCACACCCAGGAGTCAAGACTGGCACACAAGCAGAAAGGGCAATATTAATCTCCCACTGATTTGTTTTTTTTTTGTTTTTTTTTCAGGGAGACTTTAGGAAAAAAAAATAATAGAATAAAATGATTATTTCAGGAAGAATTTAGAAACCAAATAAAATAAAATGATTTTTTCAGGGAGAATTTAGAAAACAAATAAAACAAAAAAAGGCTTTCTATGGCCCACTGAGTGAGAGATGACGCACACAGGAGTCAGGAGTGGCACACATGCCCAGAGGCCAATATTTATCTCCCACTGATTGATGTAGTGATTTTTTCAGGTAGATTTTGGAACCCAAATCAAGCTAAAAAAAACAATAGGCTTTCTATGGCCCACAATTGGAGAGAGAGAGAGAGATGGCACACCCAGGAGTCAAGACTGGCACACAAGCAGAAAGGGCAATATTAATCTCCCACTGATTTGTTTTTTTTGTTTTTTTTTTCAGGGAGACTTTAGGAAAAAAAATAATAGAATAAAATGATTTTTTCAGGAAGAATTTAGAAACCAAATAAAATAAAATGATTTTTTCAGGGAGAATTTAGAAAACAAATAAAACAAAAAAAGGCTTTCTATGGCCCACTGAGTGAGAGATGACGCACACAGGAGTCAGGAGTGGCACACAAGCCCAGAGGCCAATATTTATCTCCCACTTTTTTTTTTCTTGTTCCAGGGAAAATTTATAAACCCAATAAAAAAAATAATAAATAGGCTTTCTATGGCCCACTATCTGAGAGACAGAGAGAGATGGCACGCTTAGGACTGGCACACAAGCCCAAAGGCCAATATTAATCTCCCTTTTTTTTTTTAAGGGAGAATTTATAAAACCAAAAAAAAATAAATAAATAGGCTTTCTATGGCCCACTATTTGTGAGAGAGATGGCACGCTCAGGACTGGCACACAAGCCCAGAGGCCAATATTAATCTCCCACTTTTTTTTTTTTTTTCCAGGGAAAATTTATAAACCCAATAAAAAAAAAAATAAATAAATAGGCTTTCTATGGCCCACTATCTGAGAGAAAGAGATGGCACGCTTAGGACTGGCACACAAGCCCAAAGGCCAATATTAATCTCCCACTGATTGATTTATTGATTTTTTTCAGGTAGAATTTAGAACCCAAATAAAGCAAAAAAAAAAAAAAATGGGCTTTCTATGGCCCACTGAGTGAGTGATGACGCACACAGGAGTCAGGAGTGGCACACAAGCCCTGAGGCCAAAATTTTTCTCCCACTGATTGATGTAGTGATTTTTTCAGGTACATTTTAGAACCCAAATCAAGCAAAAAAATAAATAGGCTTTCTATGGCCCACTATTTGTGAGAGAGATGGCACGCTCAGGACTGGCACACAAGCCCAGAGGCCAATATTAATCTCCCACTTTTTTTTTTTTGGTTCCAGGGAAAATTTATAAACCCAATAAAAAAAAAAAAATAGGCTTTCTATGGCCCACTATCTGAGAGAGAGAGATGGCACGCTTAGGACTGGCACACAAGCCCAAAGGCCAATATTAATCTCCCACTGATTGATTTATTGATTTTTTTCAGGTAGAATTTAGAACCCAAATAAAGCAGCGGTAACATGGCGGTCGGCGGGAACTCCCCTTTACAGCCCCTGTGACGCCGCAGACAGCAAGCCAATCACTGCAATGCCCTTCTCTAAGATGGTGGGGACCAGGACCTATGTCATCACGCTGCCCACACTCTGCGTTTACCTTCATTGGCTGAGAAATGGCGCTTTTCGCGTCATTGAAACGCGACTTTGGCGCGAAAGTCGCGTACCGCATGCCCGACCCCGCACAAGGGTCGGATCGGGTTTCATGAAACCCGACTTTGCCAAAAGTCGGCGACTTTTGAAAATGAACGACCCGTTTCGCTCAACCCTAGTGCTCACCACAAGTTTACATAAATTCAAAATTTCTGCTTTCCACAAATAAACACAAGTCATATCAAGCAAATTTTTACCACTATCATGAAGAACACTATGCCACGAGAAAACTGTATCAGAATCAGTGGAATCTGTTGGGTTTGGGGAGGTGGGGTGGAAGTTGGAATGGGTTAAATCACATCCGTTTAGAGGTTCAAATGTCCGTATTATTGGTCCACACTAAAAAATATATATTTATATCCAATTCACTTTCCTGTCTCCTTTTGGCAGTTGATCAGAGAAAATGGATGCCGTCCAATTAAGTTCATTGGGGCTGTCTCATCTCCAAATTGGCTTTACCAGAGGATGTTACACTTTTTTCACATGAGCCATGAGTCCAGAAGGAAAAATATACATCTGAAGTGTGTCATTGACTCTCATTAGTCCGTTTTCTTATCAGCGCAGGAAACAGTAATGCGCCTTTCTGAATGTAGCCTTTATTGGGAACCATTTGTGGTATAGGTTATAGAGTATAGCTATAAATCGAATTCTCTTGTATATTAATGTTTAATACAAAAATGGCTGCAAATTGTCTCCAAACATGGCGATTCCCAATCCTCCTTCCTATTTTAGCATTATTACAGGGTCACATTATAGGCACGTAGGGCATGTCACCGGGTGAGTCAGGGACTTCCGAACTGTTTTGATGATATTGGACATTGGGAGGGAAAGCAGTGATAGTGTTGTGTATGTCAGTAAGTGAAGCCATGTGTCACCGGGTATACGGCTGACCGGTACCATGGAAGAACGGCTTTCCTGATTTATACAGGGATTTGGCAATGTTAACGTGAGCTACAGGAGGACATATTTCTGTAATTGTTTTAGTAATTTTCTCGTTTCCGCTCATGTCATGGGTACTTTCCACCACATGTAGAATGGTAAATGAATATCTCGTGATTTTTGTATGTAGATAGTCTTTACTAGTCCGCGCAAACTGCTGTCCATGTAAAGATTGGAATAAAAAATGACATGTGACCCTGAATACACTGTCCGGATGACACCTTTTTTCTGCCTTTTCCTCCTTTATCATCTCACAGCGCTACGTTTTATGTCCTCTAATGTCCCTTTATTTCTAATGTGCCTTCCAGTGGGTGCATTGAAAAATTCACTAGGTGCAAGTAGTTAGCACAGGAGCCCACTCTACTCTTATTTTAGGGGGGTCATATGTGAACAATCCTACCAGCTGATCCATTTCCTATATATACATGCGTTGCGTGTGTGTGTATCAGACTTGTATTTGGTCCTGCCAATAAAGCTTCTTTGAATCTTGAAAATATATATATATATATGTATATATATATATACACACACATACACACACACACGGAGAGTGTTCCACACATCGGCTCCTTCTCTCCCCGACATCCTCTATCGGGTTGTGGTGGTGGGGGGGTGTCATGACAAATCTTTCGGCCAACCACGATCTCTCCTGATTTCCCCATACAGGAATGCTCGGCAGGTTCAGCTAACTATTATCCAATGTATATTGGTGCCTTAAGCCAGACCCATATATTATTGAAAACAAAATTATGTAAAATGAAAATTCCTTTATAGTTTTAAATATAATATAAATGAATATTAAAGGGAATCTGATACCAAGTTTTTGCCGTAATCTGAGAGCACCATGATGATGAGACCCTGATTTCAGCAATGTATCACTTGCTGGGCTGCATTCTGTTTTTTTATGCACTCACATCTTTCTCTGCAGCAAATCCTGCAGTGCTGTGAATGCTGAGATCTGTATAACCCCGCCCACACAACTGATTGGCTGCTTTCTATGTGTACCATTTATTGACAGGAAGCTGATGATCAGTGGTGGGGGCGGGGTTACGCAGAGCAGAAGGACTAGGTGGCACAAGACAACTAGTCCTGTAGTACCGGACAATTAGCTGGTATTCCCATAATGTTATTATGTGTACTATGAATATATGTACTTGTTATGAGTCAGCGATAAACCACATAAAAATCACAACAGTGCATCTTTAGTTTTTTACTTTTATTTTTTTATGCTGGTGTCCTCTATGATCATACTTGCTGAAACAACACGTCGGCCTGTTAAAATGACCTGCTGTCATGTCAAAAGTAAAAAGCGAATAGCTCTGAGATTCTGAAATTATTTGTGGCCCTATCTTTTTTTTCTGAATGTTTGGCTTAGTGGCCCTTCCTCATAAGTGCAGTGCAAAATACCTCAGAAGGGCGAACAATAGGAGTGAGCGCTGACGACAATGAGAACATATTTTACCATTCCTCTATTAAAACAGTCTGTTCCTTCTCTTTCAGAACCAGTGCCCCGAGGCCGAGGAGCTGATCTACAGTCATTTTGTCGTCTGTAATGACACACAGGAGACGCTGCGGTTTGGCCAGTTGGATACTGACGAGAATATTTTGTTGGCCAGTCTCCATAGCCACCAATACTGCTGGCGCTCACACAAGTCCCCACAGGTATAAATCTAAGTGATTTCTGAACCACCCAATTTATTTGATTAAGACATTCATACATCTTCTCATGGATTCATTTTTTCGAAATAACATAACAAAATGAAAACCGTAACTGTTTTTTCCCAAAAAATATTTACTGCATCTTTCTGCACGGTCATGATTCTTAAGAGTTGTCCGGGAATACTTTTCTTTTTCTTTCTAAAAGCGTACAAATTTTTAAGTTATTAAACACCCTGATACTCGCCTTCTTCAGGTCCACTGCTCCTTCTTTGCTGCTTCTTTGGGATTCGGCGGTGATGTCACCACTACACTGCACGTCCATGCTGCAGCCAATCAGTGGGTGCAGTGGTCATGTAGATGGAGAGGACAAGAGCCGCTAAACCCCAGCAGTTACTTGAACTGTAATGTGATATCTCGAGTGCAGACAGTAACTGGATCGGCAGTGGATAGGCAGGTCTGGACCTGGGGAGGGTGAGTGTAGGGTATTTCTTATTTTTAGGCCGAGTTGCCTTAGGATCTAAACATCAGACCTTCTCTATTAATTTAGGATCTCCAATAGGGTATTTGAAGGTGGGTCTTCTAAACTAGACAACCCCTCTAAGCTGGCATGCAGATGAGATAGCTTCCATTAGACCTGACCATTAGATATCTTCCCCATACTGATACGTTCAGCTGAGATTGTGATTGATGACACTAGGGGAGTTTCTGAATTGTGAAACATACATATACCTTTGTGCCCACCCTTACCTTCCCACAGTCAATATATTTTCTTGACATGCCACGATTTGTATCACAAACATAGATTTCTCCTAACAGAATGTCTCAAAATGATGGGCTTTTTTTCCACAAAGTTGGTCATCTCGCGCCACTCACATTGAGAATCAATGAGCCAAGAGAGAAGATAAAGAAGGACTCATCTGTATGCGTTCCTGACAACACAAATATACCGCCACCATTAGCTGCAGAGCACGTAGTTCTTCCTCGTCCGGGTGTCAATCGTTCATATTCGCTCTACATACAGTGGGGCAAAAAAGTATTTAGTCAGTCAGCAATAGTGCAAGTTCCACCACTTAAAAAGATGAGAGGCGTCTGTAATTTACATCATAGGTAGACCTCAACTATGGGAGACAAACTGAGAAAAAAAAATCCAGAAAATCACATTGTCTGTTTTTTTTATCATTTTTTTTGCATATTATGGTGGAAAATAAGTATTTGGTCAGAAACAAACAATCAAGATTTCTGGCTCTCACAGACCTGTAACTTCTTCTTTAAGAGTCTCCTCTTTCCTCCACTCATTACCTGTAGTAATGGCACCTGTTTAAACTTGTTATCAGTATAAAAAGACACCTGTGCACACCCTCAAACAGTCTGACTCCAAACTCCACTATGGTGAAGACCAAAGAGCTGTCAAAGGACACCAGAAACAAAATTGTAGCCCTGCACCAGGCTGGGAAGACTGAATCTGCAATAGCCAACCAGCTTGGAGTGAAGAAATCAACAGTGGGAGCAATAATTAGAAAATGGAAGACATACAAGACCACTGATAATCTCCCTCGATCTGGGGCTCCACGCAAAATCCCACCCCGTGGGGTCAGAATGATCACAAGAACGGTGAGCAAAAATCCCAGAACCACGCGGGGGGACCTAGTGAATGAACTGCAGAGAGCTGGGACCAATGTAACAAGGCCTACCATAAGTAACACACTACGCCACCAGGGACTCAGATCCTGCAGTGCCAGACGTGTCCCACTGCTTAAGCCAGTACATGTCCAGGCCCGTCTGAAGTTTGCTAGAGAGCATTTGGACGATCCAGAGGAGTTTTGGGAGAATGTCCTATGGTCTGATGAAACCAAACTGGAACTGTTTGGTAGAAACACAACTTGTCGTGTTTGGAGGAAAAAGAATACTGAGTTGCATCCATCAAACACCATACCTACTGTAAAGCATGGTGGTGGAAACATCATGCTTTGGGGCTGTTTCTCTGCAAAGGGGCCAGGACGACTGATCCGGGCACATGAAAGAATGAATGGGGCCATGTATCGTGAGATTTTGAGTGCAAACCTCCTTCCATCAGCAAGGGCATTGAAGATGAAACGTGGCTGGGTCTTTCAACATGACAATGATCCAAAGCACACCGCCAGGGCAACGAAGGAGTGGCTTCGTAAGAAGCATTTCAAGGACCTGGAGTGGCCTAGCCAGTCTCCAGATCTCAACCCTATAGAAAACCTTTGGAGGGAGTTGAAAGTCCGTGTTGCCAAGCGAAAAGCCAAACACATCACCGCTCTAGAGGAGATCTGAATGGAGGAATGGGCCAACATACCAACAACAGTGTGTAGCAACCTTGTGAAGACTTACAGAAAACGTTTGACCTCTGTCATTGCCAACAAAGGATATATTACAAAGTATTGAGATGAAATTTTGTTTCTGACCAAATACTTATTTTCCACCATAATATGCAAATAAAATGTTAAAAAAACAGACAATGTGATTTTCTGGATTTTTTTTTCTCAGTTTGTCTCCCATAGTTGAGGTCTACCTATGATGTAAATTACAGACGCCTCTCATCTTTTTAAGTGGTGGAACTTGCACTATTGCTGACTGACTAAATACTTTTTTGCCCCACTGTATCTGACAAATGCAATTTCTAGGATTCCGTATGTTTTATTTCTCCTCTAAAAGAAAAGATGCCAAGTGCAGGTTTGCTAAAGGTCTTTGTATGTTCCTTTGGCGTAAATATAAAGCCCCGAGCTTGGATAAATAAGGCGATTGCATGTTTGGGGAAAATTTGGAGCATGACGTAAATGTCTAAACTGACCACGGACGCAAAGCAACAGGGTGTTTTATCAGATTGTAGTGTAAAACGCCTTAAATCACCTTCAAAAAATTCCAGGACCACTTTTAGCTTCATAAACAGCTCATTACACCGGGTTCACTTAATAAACAAGATGTAGCGATATGCAGCCTTTATTTATGCATATTCCTGATGTTTTTTGGCAGGTTTATTTATTTTTCATGCTTATGCTATCATAGTAACAGCACTCACTTCTTATAGGAACGTAAAGGGGTTTATATACATATAAAACGGCTAGGAACATTTCTAGATCTTCTTATAGTACATATGTGCCGCACAGACGGGACTCCAGCATGTATGTGACATCAGCGGCTGTCGGCGAACACATAGGGAGAAATATTATGTATCAATATCATCGCCTAATTCTGAAAGAGCATTTCAGGGCAGCATTCTCACGATTGGACGGGGGTCCCACGGTCAGACCCCCATTAATCACATATCGTTTGCAATGATAGAAATATCTCTTAAAGCCTCTCACAAAATTTTTTTTTTTTTGTGCTTTTGTTTTTTTTTGTTTTATTCTAAGAACCATAACTTTTTTTTTTGCGGGACAAGCTTTAGTTTTCAGTGACACCATTCTTTTTACCATACAACGTACTGAAAAATGGGGCAAAAAGTTCCAAATGCAATGAAATTGGAACAAAATGAAATTCCGCTATTGTATTTTTGGGTTTTGTTTTTGTAGTGTACGGTGTTCATTGTCTGTCTGGTAAAAAAAAAAAATATATATATATATATATACAGTATATTGTCCAGGTCAGTGCGATTATGGTGATACTAACCCTGCATCGTTATATGTACAGATGTGTGTGTGATTAAAAAATAAATCTGAATGTAGCAGAAAAAAATAATCTGAATTTAATGGAAAAAAAAGTTTCTTTTTGTGTGGCCATTTTCCACAGCCGATGATATATATTTTTTCTAGTGATGAAGCGGAGTGATGGTTTGTTTTTTTGCACTGTGAGCCAACATGCTTTTTAATACTAATTTGGAGTAAACAAGATGTTTTGACACTTTTTATTGCATTTTTTTTAGTAAGGTGCTTGGGCACCCCCTTCTTTTGCCTTCCCCCCGCAATTCTGGTGTATCCATTTTTTTTTCTCATTGCAGTGTTTTCAAATTAATTTTATAATTTGATAGATTGGACTTTTATGCACTTGGCAATACCAAACATGTTTATTTTTTTCCTTTCTTATGTTTAACAAAAGAAAAAATGCTGGGTGATTTTGAATTTTGATAGAATTTTGATATTTTTAAAACCATTATTAATTACTTATAAAACATTTTTTCCCCTTAAAAGGGACGACTAAAATCTGCAATGGTTTAACCGCTTGTACTATGTACCACCATATATGCCACCATATTGCAGCATATACAGGAATACTGATGGCCTCCTATAGAGCTCAGCCTGTGGTAGCCAGTCTTCAATAGACCTTCAGCTGCTATGATAACCCAACGGTACAACCCCTCAATTTATATGCTGCTATCAGATATTGATTGCAGCATCTAAACGGTTAACAACCTCTGCTGTTAGAAACAGATGCAGGCTTTGTAATATAGCCGACATCTGCCACGTATGGAGGGAGATCCGCTACTAACACCCCGGCGTACTTATGAACCCCTTCCTGGGACGATTATTAACACCCTAATGCAGGAAGGGATTATAGGGGATTTCCAGAGAGTATGTATATATATATATATATATATATATATATATATATATATATATATATATATATTTTATGACATAGAGGGAAAAATAGTGATCACAATTTTAAAAATATTGAGTGTGCATAAAAAATTCATAAAGTCCAGAAAAGATTAGATATATAGAGTATAGACAATGTTTACTAAATTATAAATTGAACAGACTCAAAAGCGCAACAAAAAAAAAAACAATGAATCACACTGAGAATCACGTGACATTGTTACTTCGGCACTGGAGGTTAGTATAAGTGTTATTATTGTGCAAAGGGGAAACATAGGAATTCATAAGGGCATGTCCTACTAGTGGACAGCCCCATTAACACACTAAAAATGCCAAGAAATGCTTACCCAGCCAATCATTGGCCATTACACTGTCCGACTTAAGCCAATGATTGGCTAAGCGATATAGTGCAGTGGGGTTGGTGCAGTGTGACAGACAAGCAGTGACCCAGGAAAGTTCAAAACAAACGTGTTTTAATGTCCAGAACTCACAAAGTAAGCAACACACGATATCCTCCGTATCGCAGCCGGAAATCAAGACAGTCCGTATCAGAGACCGGTTGCCGTGGGCGACTGCACCACCACCGTGCTAAGCTGAGGGGTGCCAGGCCTTTTTGGCTCCTGGTTACTTCACACCGGCTGAGCTTTGCAGAGCCACCTGCACACTGACTGACACACCCAACCTTTTGCTGCAGGATTTTTAAATTGGCCACTTGTAACACCCAGCCTGGAGGGAGCGAACTGCCCCACTACCATCTTGCAGTTCACTCCAAAAATAAAAGTCCATGCCAGGTTTTCTTAAATCTGCCTTGGGCAAATTGCTTGCCCAAGACCAAACTTACTTTTATTTTGCACTGCAATCACAGTTATACCTGTGACTGCAATACACTCAGCGGCCTCAATACGCTTCTGTACGCATCCTGGGGGACACATAGCTACCCTCGCATATAACACCTGTCACTGCTTCACAGCGGGCATTTTTGGAAGTATAGACCAGCGGGTAACGAACGCTGTGGTCATTTGTCAGGGTTATTATTGTTTTGTTTTTTTTTTATTAGTTTGAGCCCTTTAAATATAATTTTTACAACTTTTCTAGGATCAATAGATCCTTATATTCTGTTATCTTCATATGATCTCCACATCGTGGAGACCTATAAAGATACAGGTCTTTCATACTTTACTTTCCAAACCTTAGTAAAATTCCACATTATCCATCCGCATTTAGTTTTCCATTTTCTGCTTAGATTCTTTTAGGATGACTCCGACATTTAATATTTTTAGGAAATTACAAAAATATTGAATAATATTGGTGCGGTGTTGAGTCCCTGGAAGGAAATGCAGATTATCACCTATCCGGTGTATATTATGAATTCCATTCCATGTGGAAAGCACTTACGGTTTTTCCTGACATTTTTTTTTTTTTTGATCCCTCCAAATAATTTCCATGTTAAATGAATTAATGAAGTGGGATTACCTGTAAGTCAAAACAGTACCCAAGCCTGGACAATCCCTGCAAGTGTCAGTTTCAAGGAATGCTGCATGATCTCATAGTTATGAAATTATTTCATTCCTCATGATAATTCACCACTTGCCAAGAGAGTGAATTTTAAGAAGTCTGAGAGCAGATTGTGAGATAAATGTGAATAATCCATTCTGTTGCAGAGCGGGACTTCCCTCAGGCTTTGGTTCATACTTGACTCACACTTGGGGATATAATTAAGACAGGACCGATTCTTAGACCACATTTTGTTACAGGGAAACAAAACCATCTCGCCTCCCTCTAACTGGTTCATATTTCTTCTTGGAGGGCTAGTGGCTGCCACCAAATACTTCAGTTAACCTTTACAAAATGTTTGCTCAGTTCGGTAACGCCATCCTAGTCAAGGAAAACAGTTGGAAGGGCTTTCCGTTTCTTTTACATCCAGGTCAATTAAATCCTTCGTGGTAATTAAAGTAAGGATATGGGATTTCAGGAGATGAAGAAGTACAAGGAGTTTACAGTAAATAGTTTATTTTATTTAACTTGTGTAACACCTCTAGGTTATAAAGCGAGAGTCAAATCGGCGGCTACTGAATGATCGGCTTATGTTTAAAGAGGGAAATCTCACCCTCATGAAATCTAGAGGCGCACAGACGGCAGCTTGGGTCTTTGTGGTCCGTTCCCCAATGCAACTCTTTGGGCCTGATTGATCAAGATCGGTTTTGACCATGTCTGTCGATGCGTTGATATGATGGAATAAGACGCTCCTGGTTGATGGAGTATGTCTCTTCTTCAATCAGGAACGTGGGATGAGTGCTTAGGCCTCTGTGTGCCCTTCGCCACAAATCCTACTGGAGTAAGGTCTGGGGTTCACCACTCGTCATGAATTCTGGACGGCCCTGGTTAAGTGGAAGGATGGTCGATCATGCACACTGCTGCTCCAATCATTCTTGTGGGAGTGCCAAAGTACAGCGATTGGAAATCTCTGATGGTCCCATTAGGCAGTATCAACCTACACTCCAATCAGATGGGACTCTTCAGAGCCCCAGTTTTCAGGATTAGACGGCACCAATGGTACCAGTCCGACCTCCAGCAATGAGGAAGTTATACCTTATCACATGGATAGGGGAGAACTTTCAAACAGGAAAATACCCCTTTAAGGTGCATTCAGATGAGACAAGTCCGGACCATTTAAAGGAAACAATCGACTTCTAAACAAGTCAGTCGGCGCTCGTTTACTTCTCTTTATGCAGGCAGGTACTGACGGGAACATTATTCTATGTTCTGAACGGATGATACACTGCTGATAACGATGAGTTTTATCCTGGTATAAAGCAATCCAAACCCTTAATGATTGAATGTTTAACTGGTTCGTCGGGTGATTGCTGGTATGATTACACTGTTTTAGGGCAGGTGTGGGCAACTGTATTTTCGGTCCGAGTGCGACCCGACAAACATCAGATAGACTAATCTTGGCCAGAGTACTATGGAGCCGTGCACATGTCTGTTTTTTTTTCTTCTTAGAGTCTGTCTGAATGGAGAATTGAGTTTGTCTATGCACTGACAGAATAGCGAAGATGGAGATTTTTCTTTTCCATCTTCTCATCCGAGGGAATCGGATCACACTCTGATCAGAATTTGATCAGAGTGTCATTAGCATAATCATCCTGAATCTCTTGGATGAGAGTCATCTGCACCTGCCCTTATAATCAGTAATGGCCTACCTAAATGTAGATTTAGCAGAGGTCATCATCATCAAGATCAGATCAGTGTAAGTCCTATACCTGCCACCCCACCAAGCATCTAAACCCGCAGCTGTAAACTATCCCTACTCCTGTGTGCTGCAGCCCCGATCATATATCCTTCAATAAGAGCTGAGCTACAGTATCCGGGACCTTACATCCGGCTACTGGTGCAGCTGATTGCTGGGGGTGCTGGGTGTTGGATAACCACAGAACTGATATTAATGACATGTCATTAGGATATGCCAGTCCCATGCAACCCCTTTAATCTTACTAATGCCATTTTACACTTATACAGCAGAACCTTACATATGACAGGCAGAAGATGAACTAAATTTATTAAACCTGCGTTACTTTTTTTTTGTTTTTCTTATAGCCTTCCTTGTTTTGTTTTTCCTTTTCCAGAAAACCGCTTCCCCCCCCCCAGCTGCAGCTGGTTTTAAAAACAAACTGCATTTACTCACCCTCCCCAGGTCCCACACTTAGTCTCCTCCACTGCTCCTGTTGTTTCCTACTGTCTGCAGCGCTGAAATCACATTCAGAACGCTTCAGTCAATCACTGAGCTCAACTCTCAGCAGCTCACGCTGTCAACTTGGCCAAAACCCGCTGAGCTTGGTTATTTGCTGCAGTGCTGTCAACATGATTTCAGCGCTGCAGACAATCATAGGCACTAGGAGCAGTGGTGAAGCCTCATCCATGGACCTGGGGAGGGTGAGTAAGTTTGTGCTATTTTTTACAAACTACATCAAGAGGACACGCGTATTCTGGAACCCAGAAAACCTCTTTATTACACCTGGCACAATTATTGATTTTACTGTGCCACATATATTTTCTTTACACTAAAAAAAGAGTCTATTGAGGCACATAAAGTGTAAATGCTTCAATGTGGCGCAAGGCATTTGCTCCAAGATTACGATGTATTTTAATGTAAATAATATTTTCTTGGTGAAAGTATGGCCTGAAAAACCAGGCACGGAGAGGGAGAATATGGCTTCTAGTAAAATATTGTATTTGTGAAACTTGAGTTCTCAAAATGCTCTTCTGCATAATCTGGATCAATGTAGCGTTATATGTATAGATGTGTGCACTCTGTGGGGGACAATTAGTGAGTGTGTCTTACGTGACTCCTAACTTTTAGGAACTTTTAGGATAATCTAAGAGAAAATGTTTTGGATCATTGGTTCTTTGCTGTGGATATTAATATGTTTACCACAAAATTTAATCTGAGCAAAGGCATTTTTAAGGTTTGAAATGCATCAAATCATGAAATAATATACATGTTGAAATGCATTTAGGTACTAAAGCGTCATATAGTAAATGTATTAATTAGTTAAAAATATTGGAAAGCTAGGTTAGGGTTAAAAATTGTAACCTCCCTTGGGATGTATGGATATATGCTATATATTATATTTGTAAGCTTAAAATTCCGTAAAGCCATACCTGGACATCTAGTTGCCCTTGCAGGAAAAATATTCTTTCTGTAGCGCCACCTATAGGTAGATAGTGTGCAAGATGCACTTCCCTACGCAGAGAGTTTTAAAACAAAGCATGGATACAGTGGGGAAAATAACCTACACAGAATGGAGAGGTCTGCAATTTTTATCGTAGGTACACTTCAACTATGAGAGACAGAATCTACAAATAAAAACCAGAAAATCACATTGTATGATTTTTACATAATTAATTTGCATTTTATTACATGAAATAAGTATTTGATAAAATGGAAACACAGAACGTAATATGTTGGTACAGAATCCTTTGTTTGCAATTACAGAGGTCAGATGTTTCCTATAGTTCTTGACCAAGTTTGCACACACTGCAGCAGGGATTTTGTCCCACGCCTCCATACAGATCTTCTCCAGATCTTTCAGGTTTTGGAGCTGTCACTGGGAAACATTGAGTTTCAGCTCCCGCCAAAGACTGAGCAAGATTGACACTCATCTTGTGTTTCTTCTATTTTCTAATAATTGTGCCAACGGTTGTTGCCTTCTCACCAAGCTGCTTGCCTATTGTCCTGTAGCCCATCCCAGCCTTGTGCAGGTCTACAATTTTGTCCCTGGTGTCTGCAGACAGCTCTTTAGTCTTGGCCATGGTGGAGTGGCTGGAGTGTGATTGATTGTGTGGACAGGTGCCTTTTATATAGGTAATGAGTGCAGAGCAGGAGGGCTTCTTAAATAAAATCCAACAGGTCTGTGAGAGCCAGAATTCTTGCTGGTTGGTAGGTGATCAAATACTTATTTCATGCAATAAAATGCAAATTAATTATTGTTTCTGGTTTTGTTCTGTCTCACACACAGTTGAAGTGTACCTACAATAAAAATTACAACCTCTCCATTCTTTTTAGGGGGAAAAACCTGCAAAATCATCAGTGTGCCAAATACTTATTTCCCCACTGTATTAGTCAGGGTACCTGTTTGGGTAATACATCGTCTCTTCTTTAGACACTTTGTGTAACTTTACACCACTTTGTGGCTGACTTACTCTCCTATTTTGTGCCATTTCAAGGTCTAAGACACTTAATAAACTAATTGACAACTTAATGCAACTTTTTTTTTTAGTAAATTCTGTGCTCAATCACATATTTGCCTTGTGATAGGCAATGTATCTACTGTTTTTGTTGTTTTTTTGCCGATTGGGAATGAGTAGAAATGAGCTCTTTGCTTGTACTGAGCATCTGCATAACTTTTTTCATTTGCTTTCATGTTAGTTCACATACAATTTATACTCTATACACTATAAAGCATTCTGATCAGTAACTGGAATTACGGTGATAGATGTTTTTTCTTACAGTCTTACTACTATTTTATGTTGTTTTATTTTCATTTTTTCTCTAATGATTCCGTCCATCAATCCTTCAGTGGACACATTTATTCAATTAGTTACTTGAGATATTAAACATCTGTCCCCTGAAACTGTTCCATATGCTGGATACAATCTGGATTCCATAGGAAGTAAAACATTCTGTAGACTTGATGATAACGGTGATAATAATACGGTACTTTCATAATTGTAAAGATCAATATTTCGGTGGTGAAATAAGAAAAGGGTAGTAATAACCTGCATTTTAGATGTTAGAAATGAGATTCGTTCTTGTGTCCTTTATAATTCTGTCTCAGCCATTTCCATTATTTTCTTTTGTCTATTAAAGGGATATTCCATAAAAAATATTGATTGCCTGTTAAGTAGTAGTTTGCAGGCGTCATGATGAGGATCAGGAGAAGCTGAGCAGGTTGATTTACAGCTTTATGTGAAAGGATTCTGCTCTTTGGAGTCAAGGGGGCGGAGTCATACAATGATTGACAGCTTTCCCTACATAAGTTGTCATACTACTCATCGATGTGAGTTGGCTGTAGCTGTGTGTGAACAGCAGCGCTGGTTTACTACTCATGTAAATAGCTTAGCCAATCTCCTTCTCTGTCCACACAATGGTTTTGATTGAGAAGGGGGCTGGCATAAAGGAAACATGGAAGCAGGTTTTTTTCTGTTTAATCTGAGAGCAACATAATGTAGGGGCAGAGATCCCGATTCCAGGGATGTGATTCTTGCTCAGAAGCTTCCTGTAGTTTCAATACATACGATCAGTGTTTTATCAGCAGGAGATAATCACTAGAGGACCAGGTATCACGTGCCAGACAGTCCAGCTGATCTATGTAGCCACGCCCCAACCACTGATTGGCAGCTTGCTTTCAATGTGAACAGGAAGCTGCCAATCAGGGGAGTGGGCGTGGTTACACACAGCTCAGCATTCTGACCACTGCTACATCTACAGCAGAGAATACTGGGATTCTATCAAAATTGCACCAAGCAACCCAATAAGTGACACATCCATGGATTCAGGGTCCCTGCCCCTACATCATGCTGCTCACAGATTCCAAAGCAAAAATCTGCTGACAGACTCCCTTTAACCATTACAATAAGAATTCAGCCAACCCATTTTATATATAGTTTGACATGAGCAGACACAAAAACCTTTGTGTAACACACTAAAGGAAGCCATATATAATAGATCAAAGTTGTATGGGGACCTCCAAACTCTCCCATGACAGATGTTGGTGGAGCGAAGGATCCATCCTGTTGAACTTCAACAACTAATTTCTATGCCCAGTGCAGAGATAAGCGGCTGCCAAGGAAGTCTGGCAGTGGCCCTCTAAAGCCTCCCATACACATTAGACCAAAGTTGTCCGAACCTGCTCATATCGGCAGGATTGACCGACGGTCTAATGTGTATGGGGGCTCCCGATCCCCCTGATATCATCTGTCACCTGTTGCATTTCAATGGCCAATCCTTTTGTCCTCCCCAGATATAAGCCTGAAAATAATGTGTTAGCTGGGCAACCCCTTTAAGTAGTAATAATAAGTGTCATGGTATATGGGTTATACTTTACAGTGGTGAACGTTACCTGCCGAGACCAGGGCCATCACTACAGCCCCAGCACAATAATGACAAATACCACTCGTTTTCCTACAGTCCTCTGGGTGCAGCCCAGCATACGTTATCAGCCGGCCGCGTCGTCAATCTTTTCATACTTCATAGAGCAGTAAACCTTGGAATATCTCATGGTAATAATACTGATAAGATTACAGTGAGGCTCGCTGGACATCGACTGCCAGTCATCTCCGCACAAGCCACCCACAGCCTGAGGCAGATGACAAGGTTAGTACAGGGGCCTTCACTCATACCTAACCTTCCCAGATGCGGGTGCACGCCGAGCTGCTGATTATTTGGATTTTTGGACCACTGGACGTATGTGAAGATGTAAAAACTGGATTGTTCCTGCTGTTTTTACTACTGCAATTCAGAAACTGGGACAAACTACCGTACTTTTATTTTTTTTGCATAGTTGAAAAAAGCTTCACCGCTTAAAGCCACAATGCACAAATAAAATAAAGTAATAGTTGCTTCATGTTACAAATCTTTAAGTGTAGTCCATACATTCAATATTGCGCAAAAAGTCAATTTTAGCATTCAAACTACGAAATGGCAAAATGACACATTGGTGAATGTTCATCAGCCGGGGGTCCCAAAGGATTGTTAGGATGGATGGAAATACAGCAAACTCAGCTATGAGGAGTATTAAAGGGGTAATCCAATGAGAAAAAGAAATCTCTCTGTAGCCCCCGCCGAGACCCTTACAGTAGAGGACTCATGCTCTCAGATATTGAAATGATGAAGAATTGGAACACAAAGTTTATTAGGTCCCAGAGAGTTTTCAATAGTTGAAGTTGACTTGACATAAAGGGTTATTCCCAAAATACTAACTTATCCCCTATTCACAGGGGGTAACTTAATGCTTCCTGTACACATTAGATGGCTGTCTGCTGAATGATCTAGCTACCTCAACTCCTCCGATACCCAGGACCGCTTGTCTCGGCAGAGTTCTCCGATGTTCTCTGTGAAAGAGCCACTGCCAATGTCCTCTGCCAGAGGCTTATCTCTAGAGAGAATTAAGGGAACAGCCATTAGAAATTCAATGTGCCTCATCCTTCTCTCATCATCATATGCCATGGAGGATCGGTAGGCCCCCGTACACACTAGACTGTCTGATGACGATATCGGAGGGTTTTACCAACTTTAGTCTAATTTGTATGGGGGTCCTTTATTTAAAATTGGAAGTCCGACTGCTGGGACCCCTGCAATCCCAAGGTTGGGTGGAATCTGTGAACAGGGCTCTACAGAGCCTCATCTTGAATGGAGCAGAGGTGTGCATGCTTGACCGCTTCTCCATTCATAGTCTATGGAACTTTCGTAGATATTGCTCGACTTTCTTCGAGAGTCCAGTAGACGATCAATGGAGTAGACTTTAGGCTAAAGCACCCGTGCTCCATTTAAGTCATGGGTCTACAGAGCCCAGTTCTTGGCTTTCATAGCCCCAATCTCAGGATCGTGGGAGTCCCAGGGGTCGAACCTCCAGAGATCAGTAAGTGGTCTAGAAATTTAGCTTGACTATATTTTACCCTACAAATCACAGCAAAGCGAAGTGAAATATTCTAATGTATCATGTGTCACCAAAGAGGTTAAACTATTTCCCCCCTCAGGAAGCTGAAAGGCCTAAATCTTTACAGAAGAATGCTAATGAATCCTAATGACAGAATGCAGTGTATTTATGATCCCGCACTTATAATGGATGTTGTATCTCCCTGCAGCTGCTGCACATCTGTATTGAAGGCTGGGGAAACTGGCGCTGGTCGGAGCCTTTCAATGTGGACAACGCCGGGACATTCGTCCGAACCATTCAGTACAAGGGGCGGACGGCTACACTGATTATTAAAGTGCGGCAGCTGAACGGGGTGCAGAAACAAGTATGTTGGGAATAGATTTTTGTATACATCTATTATCTACATTAATTGCATTTAGTATATAAAAAGGCAATATGTTGTTATATATTCATATATTCATTGAAATAAATAGAATTGTAAAAATAACAGATGTGAATATTTTTCTGCCACATGATGACAGAAGTTTTCTAGGAGTGATACCTTTATTGGCTAACCAGAAAATAATATGTTTGCAAGCTTTCAGAGCACAGTGGCTCCTTCTTCAGGCAAGATTACCTAATGTAATCTTGCCTGAAGAAGGAGCCACTGTGCTCTGAAAGCTGCAAACATATTATTTTCTGGTTAGCCAATAAAGGTATCACTCCTAGAATACTTCTGTCATCATGTGGCAGAAAAATATTCACATCGATTTTTCTGGCTAACACGGTACCACAATACAATTTGTTATTGTACATCATAAAAATAACAGAAAAATATATATTGAAAATAATAAAAAAATAATGAGAAAAGTCTGTGTGATGACACAATTGCTGCATATGCAACCGTGTGCCATAGGGGAGGTAAGATTATTATCATGAAATCACAGCTTGCTTTTTTATTTTACATAAAATGTAAGTAAACCCAGTATAGAGTAATTTTTATAATACAGACAGATTACACTAGAAGGGAATCCGTAGAAGCCTCTGTCACTCCAGCTCTATTCCTCACCCAGCGCTGCCTCCTCCTGCTTGACTGACGGTGCCTTCGCCTGAAGTCGCACAGCATAGAGGCTGTCCGTTATGGAGTAGGAGACTTGCGCTGGGCGGGGAATAGAGCTGGAATGACGGAGGCTTCAAGTCTACAAATAGCTTTTCCGCCTCATTTGCTTTTCAATTCAAATGTTGATTTGTCAATAATGTTGTTGCTAAAACTACTGCATTTTTTTATTATTATAAGTTTTGATTTAAATTTTTCTAATTTTTACAGGAAAAGAAAAAAATAATTATGCATTTTAGATTTTTCACTATCATTTATAGATTAACAACCAATCTTAAAAACTACAGTATTAAAATAACTAATTGTGCATCAATATGACGGCAGATATGATTTGCATCTTAAAATGATCTCTAAAGAGGTATTCAAGTAAGAAGTTATCACCAGCCCTCAGGACACATGACAAGTTGTAGATCGGTGGGAGTGCAGACGCTCACCAATTCCCAGAACAGGGGATTTCTGTCCCCCATTTAAATGCAAAAATTGAAAGTTTGTGGTCTGTCTGCGCTGCCAGCTGAAACGTCAAGTGCCAGAAATAATGAAAAATAATGTTTTTTTTAATTGTTGTACACATTTCGAAGAGTAACCCACTTCTTCAGGAAACCAAAACCATATACGGTTCTTGCTTGACCCCCTATTATTCTTTTTGGGATTGTTGGACATAGGCAAGTTAATGGTCAGACCACCACAATCTAGAAGTTCTCACCCATCTTGCGAACAGTTGATAACTTATTTTTTTTATCAGATTATCCCTTTTAGGTGACTTCTTTGTACATGATTACACACGGCTGTAGTAGAATAGGCATATAACTGTAAGGCTGTCCTTTGGTCTCGGGAGTATACCACTTGGAATATCTTGGTTGTTGGCAGCGGATCGGGATATCACTTTTCTGCTTGGCTTCTGTAGGTAACCATCTGTGGAAGGCAGATCATCTGTAGCTATCTGCCGGAAAGCATTGACCTCAAGGTGGTACAGCACTACGTGGGACATGACGGTTATGCTGTGGTACGAGAACATATCGACTGCCTGGAAGCCAAACAGATGCTGCCGTCGTACATCCTGGAAGATAGTGAGCTCACAGAGGTTTCTGTAAGAGCCACAGGAGACGACGAGTGGTCCCGAGATGTTTCCCTGACTTCGGAGGCCACAGAAAACGACTTTATCATTCAGGTATGCTGTCCATGTACAGCAATAGCTATTACTGCAATGTACATCTAATACGTAGGTGACATCTTGTGCTGCTGTGGGATGATGGCGGTCAGCTGTCTCACGTCGTTGGCGAATATTTTCCCATTACTGAGATAGATGACAGTTGGTGCTCATAAAGTACTATGGAGAAAAGAGGGATGAGCTAGAAGCAGACACAGACGTTCTGCCGCAACAGACAACAGTGACACTTTAAGGCTAGGTTCAGATTGCGTTAGAGCAATCCGTGTAGCGCCTAGCGGTAGCGGATTGCGCTAACGCAATGTTTTAAAAGGGGTCGCGTTAAACGTCCCCGCTCTCGCAGAGCTCCGATCTGCGAGAGCGGGGAACGGACCTCGGGCCGCGCCTCGAACGCTACAAGCAGCGTCCGCGGCGCGCCACAAAACACCGGCACATCGCTAGCACGTACCGAAAATGGCACGCGCTAGTGATGCGCGTCCCCATTGCTGTTAATGGGCACGCCAACGGACGCGTTGCACTGCGTTAATTTCGCCGTGCAATGCTGTCCGTTAGCGCGGTCCCATTAACGCAATGGGAACCTAGCCTAAAGGATTATTATCATGTTTTTTGATGGACATTGGATAATGTATGTGGAAAAAAAGCAACATTCCAATTTAAAGTTTTTTATTTTTTATTTTTAACCACTCCCCCGACAATTAGTGTTATTTTATTATTTACAGCTCATTAACTAGGGGACGGGCCATTGTTGCTTTCTATGCCAGGATTGTTAGAGCATACTGAAGTAAAGCAGCACCGAAGACCTCACAATCTAATATATCAGTGCAACCATGCCTCAGGTCCGAACTGTCAGTAAAGTAGGAGCGCACCGCCACTCAGCAGGCAGGAAGGAGGGGAGCGGTGCACTCCTGCTTCAGAACAGCCCCTGTAAATGTTCACGTTGAAGTAGCTAGCTTTAACATCCCAAGCACACAGCATAAATATGTCGTCATTAACTGTCTATGTCTGAATAGCCCCAAGTCAGCCAACTGTTCTTGGAGAGCTTGGCTAATATTATTATTATTACTTTTTTATTATTGTTTTATTTTTATTACACTGCTATATTCTTGTGCTTTATATTTTTCTTTTCTAAACGTCTTCATAGGTGTTTTTGATTTTTAAGCATGGCTTGATATGTAGAAGCACAGATGAAGAAATTTTATATGTATTTTTATTGCAAATTTTTCAAATAAGTTTCCCAGTTTTTGTATGCAAATATATTTCAATTGTAAGAACATATATACCATAGAGATGGCCCATTTTGTTGTTATGAAGCCCTAGGAAATAAGGGTCTTCACTCCAGGTTATCTTTGCCCCCATTTTAAGACATCGCGAGAATCCGTCTTCACTGGAAGGTACTTAATTTGAGATGCGGCGCCCAAACCTTCAGTCCGAAGTGTTTTTTATCTATTTATTGTACCTATATAGTGCCATCATATTCCACAGCACTTTACAGACATTATCAACACAGTCCCCACAATCTAGATTCCCTATCGGTATGTCTTTGGAATGTGGGAGGAAACCAGAGGACTCTGAGGAAACCCACTCAAATACAGGGAGAACATACAAACTCTTTGCAATGTTCTTGGTGGGATTCAAACTCAGGACCCCAATGATGCAAATCAACTGAGTAACCATACAATGCTAACCACTGAGTCACCGTGCTTGTGGTTGGTGTCAAAAGCACCTGAAAGGGTCTAATTTTTATCCTTTCTCTGGAGTCATCGGACCTCCATGTAGTTGAGCGTTGACCACATTTTCATGCCTAGGTTCCCATCTCCATATTCGTGAGCCGCTGATCTGCCCTCCGGTCTGTCATGGTGCTCCATGATCTTCAGTTTATTTTGCCAGTGTCTTGGATAAACCTACTCTACGTGTAGGCACGGCGGCCGTCTGTGCATTATTTATATCCCGCCAGACTTCTGTTGACATTACAGATCAAAGTTTTTTTTTTTCCAAATGTTTAGCGTGATCAGGAAGTGAGGAGCGGGATGGCGGCGCGGTGGGATCATATCACCGTGGGCTCTAGGAGCGATGTGTCTTGATCACATTACAAGACGGGCTACCGGGGATCAGCGTGTGAGAAAATGCTTGAGCAATGTTCTCATTTACACACCCTACGTTCCTGGCCTGTTTAGAAGTTGGCAGAGCCCTTGTTCTTTGATTATGTGATGTAGATATTTTACATCTGTTTGCTTTACTGTTGATATGTTAGACATGGATTTCCTGTCTTTCCAAAAAAGAAAAAATTATTGCTTGACAAAATATTTAGAATTGAGAGTCCTCAGTGGTTGATACCTTTTAATGGCTAACTGAAAAGATGGTAACAAATTGCAAGCTTTCGAGACTACACAGGTCTCTTCATCAGGCAAAGACTAAAACAAATTTGTTTTAGTCTTTGCCTGATGAAGAGACCTGTGTAGTCTCGAAAGCTTGCAATTTGTTACCATCTTTTCAGTTAGCCATTAAAAGGTATCAACCACTGAGGACTCTCAATTCTAAATATTTTTCTATCCACTGGCTAACACGGTACCAAGATATATTTCTTTCCTGCTTGACAAAATGAATTCCACCCTCATTGCACCAGTCAGTAGACGAACTGCATGCTGCATGTAATAGCGGGGTCTGCGCGGGGTGTGTGAGGACCTCCACATCTGTCTGCATTTATTGGATGGCAAAGGATTTTTAGCTACGGGGTTGTATACATCAAGAATGTCACTGCGGATTAGGACGTTGTAGAGCTAAAAGATAGTCAAAATGATGTATATACACATACACAGCCATGCATATATCCATAGATTCATACAGAGGGGAGCAAACCTCCAGAAGATTTCCCCTGGAACACATGTTTAAGAAAAGTATGCTTATAATCCTTTTTTTTTTTTTAAAGATTTTCCTGATTGGTAATATTGTCAACTTGTGAAATTGTACGATCTGATTTTAGAGTTCTGCGCTAGAAACATAATACTAAGATATAAACCCCAAACTACAAGACGCATTAGATAGTAATCATTGACATTCTGATAATGGGGGTCCCGTGTCCGTGCTCACTTCCAATGATCAGAATTAGGAATTGTTCACTCACCGCGTTTGTTTTTGCCACGGAAAAAACGCAGCGGTTCACAGTACCTGCAAAGTGAGTGAGATTTCTGAAATCTTATGCACGTCCTGCAGATTTGAACCCTTACTTAAGGTGTGTTCACGTGATTTAAAGCAGAAAATTCTGCTCTAAATCCTGATGTGGTGGCAGAAAAAAAACTTTTTTTTTTTTCCCAATGCGTCTGTGTTGCAGATTTTTCCCCACTTATAATATGGGTGAAATCAGCAGCAAAAATAGTAGAAGAATTGTCGTGTTTTTAGATTTACGGTAAATCTGCTGCAAATATGGAAAGAAAACAATAATCAACATGTATATGAGACTTCAGGTATGTCATTTAGTAAACTGCTACTAGGAAATCCTTCAGATTTTGTGACAACCGCTTGGAAATGAACACGACAAAAATGCAACTTAACCGTTTTTTCATAGCTGCAGCATGTCAAATCTTTTTGCGATTTTGCAGCATTTTTCGCCTATTCAAATGAATGTGAAGAAAAATAGCAATTCAAAAACGCATTAAAGTTATTGCAAAAAAGTTCATATTCTACACAGCGTTTTTCCTGCCAACATTCTTAAAAATCATCCGCAAATATGTTTGCATATAGCCATAAGAGACTGGAGTTGCTGATACCATTTTTTCTAATTCCAGATGAATCCCTTCAGCAGAGTACAATACACACACTGCATTATTGAATTATATATATAAAGCCCCAGATCAGAAAGTCTGAACAATACTTTTATGAAAGTTGAACTCCGTCCCGACCCACGTAGCCTGATCGGTATTTCCTCAATGGCCCTCCTTCCTGCTGCTGCTCCTGAGATTTCAGTACAAGCTGCAGCTGTCAGTCAGGCTGGGTAGGCAGAGACTGGGTACACTTGAGCTCTTGAGTTATTTAATACTATTGCTGGACTCAGGAAATGCTCATAATCCATTCTTACATGGGTTTTCTAAATAAATACACCAGCCTCATCAGGCCTAAGAGATCTTTTTTTTTTTCATAACATATATAGTTTCTGTTGAGAAATCTGGTGACCGATTCACTTTAAGGTGTTGAATGTATGGGAACAGATGTCTCTTATTAGGATATTCTGAATTTATCTTTATGTTGTAGACTGTTTGATGAAATTAAAGCAGGAAATATTAATCCCGGTGTAAGTAATCCTCATTAATGTAATCTCTCTGCTCGCAGGTACCGTCCTCAGACAGGCCCATTATATATGTCTGGTGCACGCTTCAAACCTTGGAGCCCAGTTCTCAGGCGCAGCAGCGATTGGTGAGTACCGAACACAACAGCGACGTGACCTCATAAACGGGATGGATTGGAGGTCGCCGCGACCTTGGAAGAAACAGTTTACAATATCAGGCAGCTGCAGAGTGTCATTCTGTTCTTTGTCTTCCCAGATTGTGTTCAGCCCTTTGTTTATCATGCGGAGCCATCTTCCAGATCCCATTATTATACATTTAGAGAAAAGAAGCCTTGGTTTAAGCGAAACACAAGTCGTTCCTGGAAAGGGGCTTGAAAAGCCGCTGCCCAATATAGAGCCGGACATAACCCATCACCTGACGTTCCAAGCCAGGTGAAAAGAGAACGCTTGCTACTTTTCTTGCACAACATACTGGGTATTGTATGGAGTTTGGAGGCTTTTGGTTGTCATACCGGGACACTGCACATGTATGGCACTGATTGAGGGTCCTTGGAACCCAAGGGGGCAAATATGAGCTTTAGGGCGTGTTCACACGTTGAGTTTTTTTTTATTTGGCACTTAAAATACGCAGCATTTTATTCAGTGAGATTTCTGAAATCTCATTCACACACTGTTTTTTTCCCACTTGTATTTTGAGACCTGCTATATTTTGCTAAAATGCAGCATGTTAATTTTTCAGCTTTTTGCAGCATTTTTCCCTCATGTAAAAACGCTGCAAAAAAAACAAAGAATAACATACGCAGCACTCCCTTATGGAGTTTTAAAAAAAAATTAACTCTTGTTCATCCACCTCTCGTGTCTCCCCTTTTCCTCATAGTTTGTAAGCTTGCGAGCAGGGCCCTCATTCCTCCTGTTATCTGTTTTGAACTGTGATTTCTGTTATGCTGTAATGTCTATTGTCTGTACAAGTCCCCTCTATAATTTGTAAAGCGCTGCGGAATATGTTGGCGCTATATAAATAAAAATTATTATTATTATATTATTATATCTTGTTCATAAGTCAAAACTATAGGCAGTGATAAAATATGTATATATATATATATATATATATATATATATATATATATTTATACAGTATATATACAGGGTGGGCCATGTATATGGATACACCTAAATAAAATGGGAATGGTTGGTGATATCAACTTTCTGTTTGTGGCATATTAGTATATTAGTGGGGGAACTTTTCAAAATGGGTGGTGACCATGGCGGCCATTTTGAAGTCTTCCATTTTAGATCCAACTTTATTTTTTCCAATGGGAAGAGGGTCATGTGACACATAATAATAAATAATCTTTTTTTTTTATATAGCGCTAACATATTCCGCAGCGCTTTACAGTTTGCACACATTATCATCGCTGTCCCCGCTGGCGCTCACAATCTAGATTCCCTATCAGTATGTCTTTGGAATGCGGGAGGAAACCGGAGAACCTGGAGGAAACCCTCGCAAATACAGGAGAACATACAAACTCCTGCAAATGTTTTCCTTGATGGGATTTGAACCCAGGACTCCAGCGCTGCAAAGCAACAGTGCACAACTGCGCTGTGCTCTCAATTTTCTGTCATGCGCCGTGCGCACTGCCCTGCAGGTCACATCAGCTGATCTAGTGTTCCCGCCCCGCAGTGTGTTCTGATTTATTCACACTGCGGGGCTGGGAATCTGGCACATGCGCAATTAGTCTCTGCGGCTGTCGCCATCTCCTCCGCCTCTTTCCTCCAGCGTTATACGACTCGTCTGCAGCTTGTGATCACTCTGAAGCTGCAGTGCAGATGAGTCGTATCACACTGGAGAAAAGAGGCGGAGGGAGATGGGGACAGCCGCAGATATAAAATATATAAATATTAAATTGTATACCCGAAACAGGGAGGAGATGGATTTTCAGTCTCACTGAGGTATCAGGTTACAGTTACTAACCATATACATCTATGGACAGAAGAGGAGGACTATGAGTAGGGAACATCTGCAGTGAGAGAGGCACCGACACAGAGACGTTACTGCTGTTTTTAGCAAGTGTCTTCTTGTCTCACCCCATTGTTGGATTCACAGCAACACGGCTTCGTACTGTTGTATCATTTTCTCATTTTCTGAGATTTTGGAACAGATAAATTGTCTGCCAGAGGGGGGTCTGAAGCAGATTCCATTCTCTGACTTCCATATGTAAAAGGACGTATAGACAGATGTTAGACACTGTAATTGCTGTTATTCTAAGCTGCGCTGGTTCTTAGCTGTAAACTGTGTAAGGCAGTAAAATTCTGTAGCGAAAGCTTTTCCTTTTGAATTTGACATTTCCTTACCTTTTACAAGCATGTCACAGTAAACGACTCTGTTATCTGATATTAGTTATGTGTTCTCATGTTTCCAGGGAAGAGGATGACCCATCAGAATGTGCTGTTCCCATCTCGACAGCTCTGATTAAACAAATAGCCATGAAAGCACAAAGCGAATACTCTGCAGGTCACATCATTTCTGACTTTTATGGGGAAAATTGCTATTCTCAGCCTGTGTGGCCATATAATAAAAAGGACACAGACGGGTAGGTCTCTCGGTAATCTCGATCTGGTTTTTCTTCCAAAAATATATAGTTACTCAAATGTTTTAGTTTAAAAAAAAATGGAACATTAATAGTTTTTACCTTCTTTTGTACTCTATGGTTAATTATTTAGGAAAATACTGTTATTTATTTTTTAAAGCATTTTGTTTTCTTACTTTGTGATTTAATCCCTTTTGAATTTTCACTTGTCCTTGACAAATTATATCTAAGATTGTTTCCATTCACTGACAGCGGAATTAAATTTTGAAAATTGTAGATACACATATCATATTGGGAAGTAAATAAAAAACCTTTCAAAACTCAGTGGGCCCGAATAATGAAGACTGGTGGTGTCCACGCAGGTGTTGATGATGAGGTGTGCTGGAGTCAGATGCTCCTGGTTCTTGCAGCAGGGTCCACCTCTTCATGTATCTGGAGCGTAGGACGAGTCCCTGCTGGAGTAAGAGTTGTGGCGTAGCAAAAGTCGCAGCTCGTCATGAATTTGCAAAGCGGTGGTCGCCACTCCTCAGCCTCAGTTCCATCCGCTTTGTCGGCAGACCGCCAAAAGTCACAAGATTTTAGCACAACCTCGAGTTGTGCCAAACTTATGCATGTTTTCAAAGCTTTTCACTGGTGTAAAATCTTTAATGAGTCGAGCCCAATGACTAAACCTTTTTTTTCTTTGCTTGATCCCAGTAAGTGCCTTAACTAACTACCCGCCTGTAGCTGATTTCTGCCAGCTCATAGTACTCTTGGACCACTCCTGCCAGCGATTTCACCGGCTTCCACTAACGTCACGTCTACAGAGCGTTTGATTCTCTCCTGCTTTAGTCTGTTGGGTCGGGGCATGACTTCCAACGTCATTCTGATTGACAGCCGGCTCCCCATTGCCTAACTGCAGTAAGCTGGCTATCAATCTGCATGACGACGGCAGTCCCGCCCCGTCAACAATGAACCTGAATCTCAGGCAGGAGTGTTCGTTGACCGGTCTGAGCCTGTGTCATATTGAACTGGCAGGTAGTGTTAAGAACTTCCTATTAGTTTTTAGGCCCACAGTAAAAAAACAAAAAAAAGTCCTGGACATCACCTTTAAGAAAACTATGGGACAAACTTAATAACACATTCTATTACTTAGACTGCATAAATGTAGACGGGCAGACCGAGTATGTGCACATTGTTTGGTAGATTTGCCACATTTTTGCCTCACGTTATGCTGTCTTTTTTTATATTATGCCTTAGATAGTTTTTGAAGATGGCTGTTTATTCTACCCAAACAAGATACCTTTATATTCTTAATGACCAATTCATCAAGAGTTTGCTCCCAAAAAATTACACATAAAGTGAAATGTTTGCAAAAAATGTTTAAGAAGGGTGCATACTTACTAAGGAGATTGGGTAGTTGCCGTGCATTCCCAACAAATTCATCATAACTTTCACCACGATAGTGGCGTAAACTGCGATAGAAATGTTCTCCAGTCCATGGCTAGACGAGTACATATCATCTGCTGGGACATGGCAGTGAGAGGACACCTCTTAATGAATTTGGTACATCTTACTCCAGCACAAAGACGAAATTTAAGACGCCAGCCTTGACGTATGTTTTAACATTTTTAGCCAATTTCTAAGCACTATGTGATAAGGTCTCAAAGGAAAGCTATCTTTACAAAATGACCTATTGTCAGCTGTGTTTAAATAAGGTTTTTGTGTTACATTTATTTAAAAATAAAAAGTGAACCTTTTTTTTTCGTATCATGATGAAAAAAGTTATCCTGCAATTTAGCATTTTTCACTTTGGCCAGTAGGACTTTTTTTTTAGACCCATACGTTTTGTCCTTTCTGGTAGCGTTCAGAGTAAGTCTTCATACTATTAGAGCCAGAATTACAATGACTGATGTCACCTGAATACACAGGGTCAGACTGGGGTGTCTGGGGCCCACAGGGGGAATTGATTTTAGGGGCCCACCCTACAGTTATATGCAAATACTTGTTAGCCGTTATCCCCGTTATAGCGGCACATCGACTGTAAAGCACAGGGGACTCCTGCACATCTAATGTGCACCCCCATAACTGGGATGTACAATTATGGTAGTTTGCATTAAGGCGCTTCTTTGATTATTATTATTATTATTATTATTTATTTATATAGCACCATTGATTCCATGGTGCTGTACATGAGAAGGGGTTACATACAAGTTACAAATATCACATACAGTAAACAAACTAACAATGACGGACTGATACAGAGGGGCAAGGACCCTGCCCTTGCGGGCTTACATTCTACAGGATTATGGGGAAGGAGACAGTAGGTTGAGGGTTGCAGGAGCTCCGGTGTTGGTGAGGCGGTAGCTCCGGTGTTGGTGAGGCGGTAGCTCCGGTGTTGGTGAGGCGGTAGCTTCGTTGGTGATGAGGCAGCAGCGGTGTCAGTGCAGGCTGTAGGCTTTCCTGAAGCGATGAGTTTTCAGGTTCCGTCTGAAGGATCCGACTGTGGTTGATAGTCGGACGTGTGGGGGCAGAGAGTTCCAGAGGATGGGGGATATTCGGGAGAAGTCTTGGAGGCGATTGGATGAGGAGCGAATAAGTGTGGAGGAGAGAAGGAGGTCTTGGGAGGACCGGAGGTCACGTGAGGGAAGATATCGAGAGATTAGTTCAGAGATATATGGAGGAGACAGGTTGTGGATGGCTTTGTAGGTCAGTATTAGCAATTTGAACTGGATACGCTGAGGGAATGGGAGCCAGTGAAGAGATTTGCAGAGGGGGGAAGCGGAGGAGTAGCGAGGAGAGAGATGGATTAGTCGGGCAGCAGAGTTAAGGATGGACTGGAGAGGTGCAAGGGTGTTAGCAGGGAGGCCACAGAAAAGGATGCTGCAGTAGTCAAGGCGGGAAATGATGAGGGCGTGCACAAGCATTTTAGTAGATTGGGGGTTGAGGAAAGGACGGATCCTGGAGATATTTTTGAGCTGGAGGCGACAGGAGGTGGAAAGAGCTTGGACGTGTGGTTTGAAGGACAGGGCAGAGTCGAAGGTTACTCCGAGGCAGCGGACTTCGGGTACAGGGGAAAGCATGATGTCATTGACTGCGATAGATAGGTCAAGTAAGGAAGATTTGTGGGATGGAGGAAAGATGATGAGTTCAGATTTGTCCACATTGAGTTCTTGTCCACATTCTTTGATTATAACACACCCATCAATGGCCTCCACAGGTTAGGTGATAACTTATTGATTGTTTAGGTCAAGCCATTGGAGCCCGCACTGATCGAAATAGTGGGGAAGTTTTATTCCTGATAGGACACTTATCCGCAGTTAAAAATGGAGCGGCAGGGCGACCAGAAAAAAACAAGAGCAGCGCTTGCAGCCACTGAGAGAATGAATGGATTGGCTCCAGTCTAATGGGGACAAAAGCTCCACATTTTGCCGACAGGGTGGGCGGACGTGAGTGTGTCCATTGCAGGCGGCGCATGACTGTCAATTCATACGCCGGTGACATCCGACGCACAATCGTCAGCATTCATTGTGACGTGCAACGCGGCGGTTCAGGTAGCGAATGCTGCATGTGAACGCCCCTTACTCTGCCCATGACCCTAAAAACCGGAGGCTTTCCCCCCCCCCCTTCCCTATCTCTAGTCCACAGCAAGGGCCCACCTGGGTTTTCACTGATACCCCGTCAGACCAGTCCGCCCCTGTGAATACACATCTGAATATACAGCATCCACAATAGGCGATGTCACAGCTCTATTCACTTCCTCTCCCTTCACAATGCCCTTTGCACACGTTTATTACACACATTGCCAAAAATGTAAAAAAAAAAAATTAACACAAAAACCTTAATTAAACACTAGGCAATTTTCTGATGATTGCTTCCCTTTCAGTCACATGTTTCTTTGGCTTCTTGATGCATAGTCAGTCTGCACATACATACATATGTCATATCTGCCTGATTGTTAGTATGCTTGTGAATAGTTTTACAATATGTGAATTAGTTTATATTACAACCTGTAGGAACATTTCGCTATTGAATTATTTTCTGTTGTTTTCAGTGGGGAACAGTTGGCTCAGTGGGATAGCCCCATGCGGGTGAAACTTTCCCTCTGGAAGCCTCACCTGAAGACCCTGCTCATTGAGCTGCTCCCGTGGGCTCTTCTAATCAATCAATCTCGATGGGATCTTTGGCTTTTTGAGGGTGAGGACATAGTTCTTCAAATTCCTGCAGGAAATACCATCGTCCCTCCTAACTTTAAGGTAAGAAAAAAAAAAAGCTTAAAATATTCTCTGACATTGTGTTGTCTGATCTTTGCTCATCAAAACAATTAAACTTGATCTTGTCATTGCCTGCAAACGACTTTCGACTAACCTCTGCACTAATCCGTACCTCCCACTCCCGACTCCAAGACTTCTCCCGTGCTGCGCCAATCCTCTGAAATGCTCTACCCCAAGATATTAGGACCATCTACAATTGCATAATTTTAGGCGCTCGCTCACAACACATTTGTTCAGAGCAGCCTATCACGTTCCCTAATCAAAGTTATGTTTGTGTGTGTGTGTAGCCCATTCACTATCTCCATCTATCCCCCGTCCCCTGAAGATGGCTGGGCCATCATTGTAAATACATCATTGTAAATACACACCTGTACTTTGTATCTCCCCCTCCTCATTGTAGATTGTAAGCTCTCACGAGCAGGGGCGTTTTATTTCGCTTTAATTATTGTTTTGTTAATGTTGTTACCTATGACTATTGTGTTTGAAACTGTTTAACTGTAAAGCGCTGCGGAATATGTTGGCGCTATATAAATAAAGATTATTATTATTATTGCCTTGGAGAATTCAGATCCGAGACTCTCCTGACTTGGGTAGAGAACATGCATCAGGGATGGACATACCATTGGTGCAACCTGTGCAGCCGCGCAGGGACCCAAGAGTAAGAGGGCCACTAACACCTGCAAGACAGGTGGAATTGTGCATTATTATGAGCTAGTAGACTGCAAGGAGTCCATGTATTGTTTTCTTTTCACAGCGGCTCTTTTCTGTCTTTGTCCCCCAGTGACATGCATTATTGCAGTTCTCACATTTTAAAGGAGTCTTCCAGTACGATACAACCCCTTTTTAGTACTTAATTGTCCTGGTCACCTGGTGCTAGTCACAGTCAGCATGCATTTCGTATAGGGCAAGGGGAACAGGGCTTTTTCATGTGTAGGTTTGTGGGAAAGGATACAAGTAGAACTTGTATTTTATGCATTTCAATTCTTGCTTATTCTGTGTTTAACCCCTTCATGACCTTGGGATTTTTTGTTTTTCCGTGTTCGTTTTTCGCTCCCCTCCTTCCCAGAGCCATAACTTTTTTATTTTTCCGTCAATTTGGCCATGTGAGGGCTTATTTTTTGCGGGACGAGTTGTACTTTTGAATGACATCATTGGTTTTAGCATGTCGTGTACTAGAAAACGGGAAAAAAAATTCCAAGTGCGGTGAAATTGAAAAAAAAGTGCAGTCCCACACTTGTTTTTTGTTTGGCTTTTTTGCTAGGTTCACTAAATGCTAAAACTGACCTGCCATTATGATTCTCCAGGTCATTACGAGTTCATAGACACCTAACATGACAAGGTTATTTTTTATCTAAGTGGTGAAAAAAAATTCCAAACTTTGCTAAAAAAAAAAAAAAAATTGCGCCATTTTCCGATACTCGTAGCGTCTCCATTTTTCGTGACCTGGGGTCGGTTGAGGGCTTATTTTTTGCGAGCCGAGATGACGTTTTTAATGATAGCATTTCGGTGCAGATACGTTCTTTTGATCGCCTGTTATTGCATTTTAATGCAATGTCGCGGCGACCAAAAAAACGTAATTCTGGTGTTTCGAATTTTTTTCCCGCTACGCTGTTTAGCGATCAGGTTAATGCTTTTTTTTAATTGATAGATCGGGCGATTCTGAGCGCGGCGATACCAAATATGTGTAGATTTGATTTTTTTTTTTTTATGGATTTATTTTGATTGGGGCGAAAGGGGGGTGATTTAAACTTTTATATTTTTTTTATTTTTTTAACATTTTTTTCACTTTTGCCATGCTTCAATAGCCTCCATGGGAGGCTAGAAGCAGGCACAACTCGATCGCCTCTGCTACATAGCAGCGATCTGCTGATCGCTGCTATGTAGCAGAAATGGAGGTGTGCTGTGAGCGCCGACCACAGGGTGGCGCTCACAGCGACGGGCGATCAGTAACCATAGAGGTCTCAAGGACCTCTATGGTTACAATGGAGACGCATCGCCGACCCCCGATCATGTGACGGGGGTCGGCGATGACGTCATTTCCGGCCGCCCGGCCGGATGCGGTAGTTAAATGCCGCTGTCTGCGTTTGACAGCGGCATTTAACTAGTTAATAGGTGCGGGCAGATCGCGATTCTGCCCGCGCCTATTACGGGCACATGTCAGCTGTTCAAAACAGCTGACATGTCCCGGCTTTGGTGCGGGCTCACCGCGGAGCCCTGCATCAAAGCAGGGGATCTGACCTCGGACATACTATCCCGTCCGAGGTCAGATAGGGGTTAAGAGTCAAGTGGGCGGAGCTTTGCAGTGATTGACAGCCTACCGTGTGTGTGTTTAGCAGTAGTTGTCAATCAGTGAGTAGGAAGGAATATTCACTGATCAACAACTACTAAAACCCAACATACTATCTGTCCCTTTAATCCTGGAAATGAGAACCTTAGTATTTTTGTTTTTTACAAAGTGATGCTAATTTGTCATACCACCTTTTATTCTGCTATATGATTGATGAAGAATTGGAAACTATTGATGAAGAATATGAAACTTTCTTTTTATAGATATTATTATGATACATTTATTATATGTTGTTAGGGTCACGCTAGCTGGTATTGTGAAATGTAAATATTCTTTCATAATTACCTTTTTCCCTTTCCATGTGAACATATAATCCCTTAAAAACAATTTTATTTATTTTGTTTATTAAAAAGACACCTTCCCAGTGTAAACAATTGGTTCAAAAAAATAATGTACACAAAGCCTACAGTAATCCTAATTTTAAACCCTGCCTAGCAGTGGAGGTTGGCACCCTATACGATTTTTGGCGCCCCCACTCACCAAGGACTGTCCCTCACTTCCCTAGATATCCCTAATAGTAACAGGTGGGAAAAATATAGATAAAAGATAAGAGATGGGAAAAAAATTAATGAAAAAATGTAAGTATTCTGTGGATCATATAGATATATTAACGATGGCTAGTCTGAATATGCATTAAATATCCGTTCCTATGACAACTCCTCTGAAAAAAATCCTTTTGTTTAATTGTTATTTCTTTGCCCCAGCCTATAACATGATAATATGCTCAGGGGTTAGATTCACTATATACAGTTATTTTCAAACAGGTATAATATAATAAAGCAGACTTATCATAGAGAAGATGCGCCTCGACGCATTTCCCCGCTGTTACAGTTTATCAGGAGCCCTGATTGATACTGGCGATGCCAAGGATGCCATGATACAAAAGTAGCAACTTTTTCCCATTCCATCATTCAATAAATCTATTTTTTTTAGCTGAATGTTTTCTCGCGTAACTACATATGAAAGTGCTCCGCTCCTCCAGCTCTATAACCTGCTGTCTGCAGCTTGCACTGCGGTCACATGCCAGCTAGACTTGCAGAGCCGGACATGTCTAGTCGGAATGTGGCCCGAAGTAAGTAAATCTCATACTTAATCACATGACCTCCCGTTTCCGGCACTGTCAGTATTAGCGATGTGAGAATTTACAAGTCTGCAGTCACGTAGAGTGACTGCAGACTTGCACAAAAAGGCCAGACAACCCCTTTAAGGACTTGTCGTGAATATAATAGTAGTGGGCAACCCCTTTAACATCTCCAGTATGGATGCACCATTGTATTAGATTAATAGTTAATAGTAAAACTGTAGGAAGACATACTGTTTTGTTCCCCTACACATATGCAATACTCTTGACGTTGGAGAATTCACCCTTCCATGATCTTGCTGCCGGCAGACGTATAATTCGGTGCACAGAGTAATGGGCTGCAGTTATGGTAAGCAGCTGACACAGAGTTCTTCTCTGCAAAATAGAAATCCCCTTTGGGACGTTTAAATCTGAATAATATGACAACAAAGCAGTCACTTAGTGCTCCATTAAAAATTATCAGTTTACCAATCAATCGTCAAAGGAAATCAGGCTTAGAGGGGCTTGTAATTATTTGCAGACATTTGTATAGGGTAACTGCTCAGGAGCTACTGGAAGAGGGGATAGTCAAAGGCTGAAAGATGTCTCTATCTGCGTCCTGCAAGGGGGTTTCTTGAGGTCCTGACCCTCATAGGTCAGGGGTGAGGTCCTGGTCAGGAGACTGCTTTTATTTATTATTATTATTTTCCTCTTTTTTGCTATAGCTTTGCAATGGATAAGCATTCATACCCCCTGATGTATTCTTGTTTATGATCACCTTTAAAGACCTTTATATAACATTTGCATCTCAAATTGCATCTAACATTATGTTCCTTTGAAAACGCTCTCTTATTCCTCCTAATTTTTCCCGTTGTTGGAGAGAGTCAGTGTTTAGTAGCAGAGATGCTGAGCCGGATTACAGAAAGTTGAGCATCTCCATTCACTCCTATGTAGTCTGTGACCAGTACAGCATAAGGGGTAGGCTTGTACAGTGCGACTGACAGCTGATTGTAAAGGGCTTCTTCTGTGTTAACTGCAAGTAAGTCCCAGCACGTATAGTGCTGGCAGGATTCAAAGCCCAGGTACACACCCACTGCATCTGTGTGAACGGCAAGTAACCATGACTTGTTTCAGTAACGTTTGAGACCCAAATGTTTTGAGCTTCTTACTTATCTAGCATCCTGCGACGGTGTAATTACATAGCGCTCATAAGCAGCAGGCAAGTGTATGGTGCAGCAGGGAGCTAATGGAGTAAAAGAGCTCAAGGGGGCAATTTTAACCAGCAACCGTCCTTGCACAACCTTTAACTACCTACACTAATGAAAATAGTACAAGACTTGAAAAACAAAATTCATAAAATGTAGTTTTAACTAGCAATATATTTTGGTCACTGCTGTTGCTGATGATTGGGTGCAGCAGTCACATGCCTGGTTAAAGCCCAAGCAGAATTGGAAGACGAATGGCAAGGAATCAGTAAAGTAAATATCGTTGTTGTTTTTTTTTCCTTATTTTAGAGTATGCTGGAAAATGTTATAAAACAAAAAATAATCAGGGTCAGACAACCCCTTTAAAGAAGCGCTCCCATCAAAGTTACTATCCTCTTAAAGAAGTTAAACAACTTCTTCTCATACCCCTCACTTGGCTGCCATAATATAAAGCTTATACCAGCTCCCCGTGATGGCGCCATTCTCGTGGTGTCGGTACTCGCTCTCCCTGGGCTCTCGTGTTGTAACACTTGACACCGGTGCCGAATCAGCGCTGGCGTCACTGTCTCTGGCCTCCTGTCGAATTGAACAGGAAGAGGAAGTCCGAGATCAGCTGCAGCCTGGGCTTTACCCTTCATGACGCCGTGACATGTTACAACAGCTGCACAAGAGCCCAGGGAGAGCGAGTGGCGACACCGCGGGAACGGTGCTTGCACAGGAGGTGAGTACAGGCTTTATTATTTTTGGGGGGCCAAATATTTTGATCAAGAAGGGGTTGTCGTAGTGGACAACCCCTTTAAGATATTGCAGTCATCATATTATATAGCACTGTGCACTTACAATGGCTCATTTTGCCTTTCTACCCAGTTAACCCGTTCATGACCCAGCCTATTTTGACCTTAATGACCTGGCCATTTTTTTCAATTCTGACCACTGTCCCTTTATGAGGTAATAACTCAGGAACGCTTCAACGGATCCTGTCGATTCTGAGATTGTTTTTTCGTGACATAGTGGGCTTCATGTTAGTGGTAAATTTAGGTTGATAATTTTTGCGTTTATTTGTGAAAAATAGGAAACTTAAGCGAAAATTTTGCAAATTTTGAATTTTTATTTTGTTAAACGAGAGAGTTATGTGACACAATATAGTTAATAAATTACATTTCCCACGTGTCTACTTTACATCAGCACAATTTTTTTTTGCTAGGAAGTTATAAGGGTTAAAATTTGACCAGCGATTTCTCATCTTTACAACAAAATTTACAAAACCATTTGTTTTTAGGGACCACCTCACATTTGAAGTCAGTTTGAGGGGTCTATGTGACTGAAAATGCCCAAAAGTGACACCATTCTAAAAACTGCACCCCTCAAGGTGTTCAAAACCACATTCAAGAAGTTTATTAACCCTTCAGGTGCTTCACAGAAGCAACATGGAAGGAAAAAATGAACATTTAACTTTTTAGTCACAAAAATGATCTTTTAGCAACAATTTTTTTTAAGGGTAAAAGGAGAAAGTGGACATCGAAAGTTGTTGTCCAATTTGTCCTGAGTACGCTAATACCACATATGTGGGGGGGAACCACTGTTTGGGTGCTCGGAAGGGAAGGAGCGCCATTTGATTTTTTGAATTAAAAATTGGCTCCAATCTTTAGCGGACACCATGCCTAAAGATTGGAGCTCCCCCACAAGTGACCCCATTTTGAAAACTAGACCCCCAAGGAACTTATCTAGATGTATAGTGAGCACTTTGAACTCCCAGGTACTTAACAAATTGATCCGTAAAAATGAAAAAGTACTTTTTTTTCACCAAAAATTTCTTTTAGCCTCAATTTTTTCATTTTCACATGGGGAAACAGGATAAAATGAATGCTAAAATTTGTTGGGCAATTTCTCCTGAGTACACCGATACCTCACATGTGGGGGTAAACCACTGTTTTGGCGCACGGCAGGGCTTGGAAGGGAAGGAGCGCCATTTGACTTTTTGAATGAAAAATTGGCTCCAATCTTTTTTTTTAATTTAAATAGATTTTTATTAACAATATAAAAAAAAAAGGAGAACAACAGAATGCCATTTACATTGCATTATATCAGATACACATTTTCTTACTTTAATAAACCCCAACATTACCCCAACTACCCCCCTCCCCCATAAGACAGCTCAGTCTCAATCTCCACCCCACCGAGGCATTATCTGCCTCTTGTAATTTATCCTCTTCCAGGTCTTAGGAAACACGACGCCTATACTCCTCAATCCAAATCAAGCCAAGGAGACCATATTTTATTAAAGAGTTCTATTTTCCCCCTTTTACTGTACACCCCCTTTTCCAATTTTAGACCATGTTGAACATATTGGAGAAATTCCCTTCTCACAGTTGGTTCCGCGTTTATCCAGTTTCGTGCTATTACTTTCCTGGCCATGTAGAGTAGCCTAGCAATTGCAATCTTCCAAGTATTGTCAACTCCAATTTCTTCCACATATCCCAGCACACATACTATCGGGTCTCTAACAACTCTGCACTTATACGCTGCTTCAACTCGGCTCAAAACCACCACCCAAAAGGCAGCCAGTCTCGGACACGTCCACATCATGTGATATATTCCTGCCTTCTCACTCGCACACCTCGGACACCCAGAATTGGCACGCAATCCCGCTTTGTATAACACTTCCGGAGATTTATATACCCTATGCAAAATGTATAGCTGCGAGAGCCTATATGGTTCACTCAAGGATAGTCGCGGAACCCACTCCATCACCGATTCCCAGGTTTGGCTCCAATCTTTAGCGGACACCATGCCGTGGTTGGAGAGCCCCTGTGTGCCTAAAGAATGGAGCTCCCCCAAAAGTGACCCCATTTTGGAAACTAGACCCCCCAAGGAACTTATCTAGATGCATAGTGAGCACTTTGAACCCCCAGGTGCTTCACAAACTGAACCGTAAAAATGAAAAAGTACTTTTTTTTTACAAAAATTTTCTTTTACCCTCAATTTTTTTCATTTTCCTATGGACAACAGAATAAAATTGATCCTAAAATAAATTTGTTGGGCAATTTTTCCTGAGTACACCGATACCTGATATGTGGGGGTAAACCACTGTTTGGACGCACGTCAAGGCTCGGAAGGGAAGGAGCACCATTTTTTGGCTTTTTGAATGAAAAATTAGCTCCAATCGTTAGTGGACACCATGTCGCATTTGGAGAGCCCCTATGTGCCTAAACAATGGAGCTCCCCCACAAGTGACCCCATTTTGGAAACTAGACCTCCCAAGGAACTAATCAAGATGTGTGGTGAGCACTATTTACCCCCAAGTGCTTCACAGAAGTTTATAACGCAGAGCCGTGAGAATAAAATATCTTTTTTTTTCCTCAAAAATTATTTTTAGTCCGCAATTTTTTTTATTTTCTCAAGGGTAACAGGAAATTGGACCACAAAAGTTGTCCAGTTTGTCCTGAGTACAATGATACCCCATAAGTGGGGGTTAGCCACTGTTTGGGCACACGTCGGGGCTCGGAAGGGAGGTAGTGACGTTTTGTAATGCTGACTTTAATGGAATGGTCTGCGGATGTCACGTTGCGTTTCAGAGACCCTGATGTGCCTAAATAGTAGAAACCCCCCACAAGTGACCCCATTTTAAAACTAGACCCCCCAAGGAACTTATCTAGATGTGTGGTGAGCACTTTGAAGTCCCAAGTGCTTCACAGAAGTTTATAACGTAGAGCCGTGAAAATAAAAAATATTTTTTATTCCTCAAAAATGATTTTTTAGTCCGCTAACGGATCCGTTACATTGCGTTAGTGGCGCTATGTAACGGATTCTGTTAGCGGATACCCACTAATGCAATGTGAACCTAGCCTTATATAATATGATGATTGCAATATATTAGGAGCATGAAAACTTTGATGGGAGGAGGAAGGCTTCTTTAAGTGCAAAGTTAGAACCGCTTCTTACATCACGGCATCTGCGGCACTTCATTTGATTAGCCGGCCGGGTATGATGTCATCGTCGCACCGTGATGCACATGCGACGTTGCGCCAAGTCGGCTAATCAAACGAAGAGCTGCGGATTCGGTCAGTTAAGAGGCAGTTCTCACATCTCCTGTCCTGCAGCCACAGATTACCGCTGCGGCCGATGGTTGTGCAAATCCATTTGAACCAACTCTACTTATAAGGAAAAACTGAAATAAATTAATTTGTATTTCCTGGAGGATAGAAGGCAAAATATATTCAAGGTTTAAAGTAGGTTCAGGAGGGGAGAGTTTTAATAAGAAACTAAACACAAGAATAAGGGGTTGAGTCTGAAGTTGGTGGGTGCCATAAAACATGTTGGGATTGCCCGTGTATGTCAGGCAATCCCCACACTTTGTGGTTGTCCAACAGCCACGAAACATGCAGCCGCGGGGACGTGAACATCTCATTCGAGCACCCGCAATACTACGTGCACACCTGAGCACCCGCGATAGGCCATGTTCACATTGCGTTGGTGCAGTCCGTTCAACGCATGCGTTATACGGACTGCACCAATGCTATTGCCTTTTAAAGATCGCGTTATGTGATGTGATGGAGCATCTGCGCTATCGGTGACGGACCTGGAAATGCTGCAGACCGCGTCCAAGGGTCCGTCACAGAATGACGGCACATCGCTAACACATGTCGTTTATGATATGCGTTAGCGAGGTGCTACATACTGGCAGTCAATGGGTTCGCTAACGCATCCGTTACATAGTCTTAGCACCGCTGTGTAACAGATGCCGTCAGCGCATTGCCATTGACGCAATGTGAACTCTTCCATACTCCGTGCACACCTGAGCACCCTCGGCAAACTCGAGTAGCGAGCACTTGCGCTCATCACTCAGTGACAATGTGGCAATAAAATCAAATCAAATTAGTTTGTAGCCGAGATAAATGATCACTTTCTTGCTTTTCATTTGTGGGGGAAATGCAAGGTTGATGTATGAGATAATACCTCCATGATTATACGTATATGACTCAATAACTATGTCCAGGTACAACATTTGGGGCCAGATGTGATTATAAGGATCTTCGACATGACATAAAATAATTGCAAATAGCAGTAGGGGGTATGTTATGCTTTATAATACGGAGGAGAATCTAATGAATGCTGAAACCATGACATCACTGTGTTTACAGAAAATCTTATAGTCAGATGGTTTTCTTTAATAGTTATTGCAATTTTTAAGTAGAATTTGTTATTCAGCAATTATTATGAACGGCATTCATTCATTCAGTCATTATATATTACCAGCGCCGACGTCTGTCTCTCCATTCTCACCCTGCTGCCTCGCTTTATATGCATGTCTCATTGTTAATTTGCTATATGTGACATATATAAGGGTTAAATCAGACATAGGCTCCTTTTTAAAACTTGAACCCCCAAAGTTTAGCTTTTCTGTGGGCGATATAGGTGGATTATAATTATAGAGAGCAGTGGAGAGCCAAAGGTGCACAGTAATAGGGAGAAAAACGTCTACCTGTGATGAATACAGTGGACTTCTTCTTTAACAGTGGACTCTTTGCTGGCCGCACTCTGGAATCTTAAGCTTCAAGATAACAAAAAATACTGAACATTACACAGACAAGGCGACATAATGAGGCTGATATGTTTTATTAAAGGTGCGTTTTTCCTTTAAGAAGCCACCATCCTAGGCCGTATGATTCTTAGTATAACTGGCCTGATTTAATGATAGTAAAGGTATTTTGCCATCAATCAACTATTATAGATATATACCATAATAGAGAAGTTTAAACTGCAGTCCTACCATAGCAGAAATGACGCAGTGAAATTTGTATCAGTAAATACCACTTTACATCTTGTTGTAAAAATGGTGTGGTTAAAAAGTAATGTACATAATAATAATATTTAATTAACCTCCAGGCACTGCAAAGTTACACTTTTTTGTAAAAAATTTTATTACCTTATTTTTGCTTCCTTTTTTCCCAAACAATGTGTTGCAGTGCTTTCTCACTGCTCCTTTAGGAACTGCTTTCAGCTGCTGCTCAGAAAGAATTTGTACACTATATTCAAGCAATCTGTGTATGAGGCTTTCCCTGTCTGAGCCTCTGGGCTCCCCAAAGCCTCTACTCAGACAGGGGTATCCCCCTACATAGACTGTTATGATATAGGGTATGGATGCTTGCTAAATACAGTTGCAATGAGCTTTTAAAAGATCATGACCTGAGCATTGAAACAGCCCAGCAGTGTAGTGTTTTTGAGAGAAGGATACAGTATATAAAAAAAACCTTAACTGTCCAATGCCTAAAAGTTTTATTTTTTAAAAGTTAACTATTTCACCCTTTGCATAGCATAGCCCTCCATGGAAGCATCCGCAGCATATATTTTAAATGCTTAGGATTTTAAATTAAAGGGGTTGTCCGACGTTAGGCTACAAGTCATGAGTCACTATGTGACTACTGACTTGTGAATCCACACATCGTACGCTCTGCGAGCTGAGAGGATTCTCTGTTGCCAGGAGTGGCGGACGTGTGACTGCAAGCATGCCATTTGTATAAATGTGATCACATGCCAACTAGACATGCGTGGCCTTGCTCAATGCTAGTGTATTGTGCAAGGCTGGACACATCTAGTCAGAATGTGCCCGGACGCATGCAAATCGCATTCTTGTGGTCACATGACCACTCGCTCCCAGCTCCCTGACAGTGCACATAGAGTGACTGCAGATGTGTTGCCTTTAGGCCTCTTTCACACTTCCGTCTTTCAGCTCCCGTCACAATCCGTCGTTTTTTGAGAATGCACGATCCTGCAAAAAAATTTGCAGGATCCTGCATTTTCTCATAGACTTGTATTAGCAACGGATTGTGACGGATGGCCATCCGTTTCATCCGTCTTTCACTGGATCCTGCATAAAAAAACCGGTCCGTCGGGCAGAGAAAACGTTCAGAGGAACTATTTTTTCTGCACGTCGGAAAATCGGTCAACGACGCATCCTGCGCTGCCGTCACTGGCTACAATGGAAGCCTATGCGTCGCTGACTGTGAAAAGCAGGAATCCAGCGACGGGTCCCGCCTTTTCAAACTGAGCATGCGTGGAAGAATTTCCCGTCGGGGAAATTCTCTCTCGCTCGCTCTCTTTTTACTATTGATGCTGCCTATGCAGCACCAATAGTAACAAGATAGAATGTGAAAAATAATAAATAAAAAAAAATCGCAATATCTAGGCTATGTGCACGTAGTGCGACTTCTCGCCAGATTTCGCAATGTATTACTAGGAACGCTAGCTGCCGGGAGCATCGCTGCGCAGGACTCCGGTAGGTGAGGATATTGCGATTTTTTTTTTTTTTATTATTATTTTTTTTTAACCTGGTTTGTGTTGTGTATGCGTTTTCGCAGCGTAAAACCGCTGCGAAGACGCATACACAACAGGTGCACATAGCCTCGATGGGTCCGTCAGAAAGACGGGCCCAGTGCACACGTTTTCCACAATCTGCACAGGATCCGTCATTTCAACGTCTTGACGGATCCTGTGCAGATTTGGAAGATGGAAGTGTGAAAGTAGCCTAAGAAATAAGCGACTTCTATTCTGCTGATCACAAAACTGCAAGTTCTAGTGTATACAGTCTGTTATTAGCTGGTGGTTGTGGTCACTCCAAGATCAGATCACAAGTGATCATAAAGTGACCAATTAGTAGTGATAATAATAGATTTGGGATTAAAGGGAATTTCTTTTTGTGGAATGTAACATACGAGTGTAGGATCTCACATTCTAAGTAACCTTATGTGATCTATGGAGGAGATAGGTGGGCAGCCCCCAGAAGTGTCCCCCAGTATGTGCAGTAATCTGCGTAGTATGTTTTCCATTATGACACAAATATTTGTAATGAATGCTGAGCTGGTGACATCAGGACGAGCCCCCCGTAACACATCACATCATAAATTACATTCCTGCGAACACTGTGCGGAATCGGATGTCACGCATCTCATCCATTGCTTCGCCGGGCCCTTTTATTATAAATCTCATCTCGAGTTTTACGACCTCGTTTGCTGTAAATACTTCGTTAATCATCGCCGAAGAGTAAAAGTGGAAAGCTCCATGGTTTATTTTGCGAGTGTCTGAGGGGCGGCGTGAGGAGCCAGTTGGAACGCGAGATTAGGATCTGTTTTAGTTTGGTATAAATACGAGTTCTAGAACATTGTTACATTGTGTACCTCGGTGACACGATGTGTCAGATAATCCAGTCATTCTCTCCTAATTCCACCCAGCACAACCCAACATGCCTACAGATTATAGGGGTCGTAAATGGCAGATGCCGGCCACAGACTGTATAAACACACCGCAGCTTTCATCAGATGTAATACTGGACCATTTACTCAGCTGATCAAAGGGAATCAATATGATGGATACAGGACATGTGACTGCAACTTTTGTCATTTGTTTTTATGCTTTGTTTTTTTTTGTAATTGTGGGGTTGGGGGCTTTCAAGGCACCAGCTGCACTTCCTGGGGTCTGTGTGTCTTTACTTAAAGGTTCCTATTAGGATTGACTGGTGATTGTTCCTAGTTCCTTACAGTGCTCAGCAGGAGATTATTCCTCCTCTGATGTCCTGATTATAATCAGTTACAATGCTTGGATCATACACTTGTCTTTGTTGTGAAAACGGAAGAAATTACAGCTGGAAATGACGTCCTCTATTGCTATTACAATTTTCATTATCTAAGTATTTTTTGGGGGCTCGTAAATGCTTTTAGATGAGATAAAGGAGACCCATGCCAGTTTCATGCATCAATACATTATAAAACTCAACACGCAGGTTTACTGGGAAGATTGTATATTTATTTAAGGGGTTTTTCTAGTACTTTTATATTGATAGCCTATCTTTACCTGATCAATGGGGGTGCAACACCTGACACACGCGCTGATCAGCTGTTCCCCCTGCAGGCAACAGCAGGATGTGCTCAGTTCCGGAGCGGAAATCACAGTTCTGCCCGGCGGATGTGTAGTGTCCGACTGTGGTCACTATACAGTTGACTATGCAGTTATATAACTGATCACATTCGGCTGCCACTCGCACCAAGGACAGCTGATTGGAGGGGGTGCTGGGTATTGCACCTCCCTCCCACCAATCTGGTATTGATGACCTATCAAAGGACCCAATAACCGCTTTAAAGAGAACCTGCCAGCACAATTTCGAAAGTAACATAGTAACATAGTAACATAGTTAGTAAGGCCGAAAAAAGACATTTGTCCATCCAGTTCAGCCTATATTCCATCATAATAAATCCCCAGATCTACGTCCTTCTACACAACCTAATAATTGTATGATACAATATTGTTCTGCTCCAGGAAGACATCCAGGCCTCTCTTGAACCCCTCGACTGAGTTTGCCATCACCACCTCCTCAGGCAAGCAATTCCAGATTCTCACTGCCCTAACAGTAAAGAATCCTCTTCTATGTTGGTGGAAAAACCTTCTCTCCTCCAGACGCAAAGAATGCCCCCTTGTGCCCGTCACCTTCCTTGGTATAAACAGATCCTCAGCGAGATATTTGTATTGTCCCCTTATATACTTATACATGGTTATTAGATCGCCCCACAGTCGTCTTTTTTCTAGACTAAATAATCCTAATTTCGCTAATCTATCTGGGTATTGTAGTTCTCCCATCCCCTTTATTAATTTTGTTGCCCTCCTTTGTACTCTCTCTAGTTCCATTATATCCTTCCTGAGCACCGGTGCCCAAAACTGGACACAGTACTCCATGTGCGGTCTAACTAGGGATTTGTACAGAGGCAGTATAATGCTCTCATCATGTGTATCCAGACCTCTTTTAATGCACCCCATGATCCTGTTTGCCTTGGCAGCTGCTGCCTGGCACTGGCTGCTCCAGGTAAGTTTATCATTAACTAGGATCCCCAAGTCCTTCTCCCTGTCAGATTTACCCAGTGGCTTCCCGTTCAGTGTGTAATGGTGATATTGATTCCTTCTTCCCATGTGTATAACCCGTGTTTAATATGTTAGCTTTTTCCTCGTCATCTACAACCATTCTTTCCTCACTATTTTTTAAGGGGCCTACATTTTCAGTTTTTATTCTTTTACTATTGATATAGTTGAAGAACAGTTTGGGATTAGTTTTACTCTCCTTAGCAATGTGCTTCTCTGTTTCCTTTTTGGCAGCTTTAATTAGTTTTTTAGATAAAGTATTTTTCTCCCTGTAGTTTTTTAGAGCTTCAATGGTGCCATCCTGCTTTAGTAGTGCAAATGCTTTCTTTTTACTGTTAATTGCCTGTCTTACTTCTTTGTTTAGCCACATTGGGTTTTTCCTATTTCTAGTCCTTTTATTCCCACAAGGTATAAACCGCTTACAGTGCCTATTTAGGATGTTCTTAAACATTTCCCATTTATTATCTGTATTCTTATTTCTGAGGATATTGTCCCAGTCTACCAGATTAAGGGCATCTCTAAGCTGGTCAAACTTTGCCTTCCTAAAGAGTGCTGTGGTGTATAAAGGATTTAACTATTATTCATGCTAAAAGGTGCAGTCTTTCCTGCGGACAGATGGGCATCCATTTTCATACCTGTAGACTGATTTTGTAATGTAAAGTAAAGATATGGCTATAATGGCGCTCTAAAACCGAATGAACTGATACCTTTGGTGAAGAAATCTACTTTGTGGTGGTTCTTCAATCACCATTTGAAGTTTTCTTGTCATTAGACTTCGGGGCACAGAGGCGGTACTGTCCACTGGGTCTCCTCCTCCCTGTCTGTGATTCCCCGACCCTTCAGACATTGAATGATCTGCTTCCTCTGTTTGATATCATAGCAGTGACCTGTCAGTCAAAGAAAAGAGGCAGGCGGAGGGGCCGGGGAATCAAATTCAGGGAGGAGAAGACCCAGTGCACAGTCCGGCCCCTGTGCACCAAAATCTAATCTTCAGAAAACTTCAAATGGTTATTAAAGGACTACAACAAATAGGATTTACTCACCAAAGGAATCAGTTTAATCTGTATTACATTGCAATTGAAGACATTGCTAAGGAGAGTAATACTAATCCCAAACTGTTCTTCAACTATATCAATAGTAAAAGAATAAAAACTGAAAATGTAGGCCCCTTAAAAAATAGTGAGGAAAGAATGGTTGTAGATGACGAGGAAAAAGCTAACATATTAAACACCTTCTTCTCCACGGTATTCACGGTGGAAAATGAAATGCTAGGTGAAATCCCAAGAAACAATGAAAACCCTATATTAAGGGTCACCAATCTAACCCAAGAAGAGGTGCGAAACCGGCTAAATAAGATTAAAATAGATAAATCTCCGGGTCCGGAGGGCATACACCCACGAGTACTAAGAGAACTAAGTAATGTAATAGATAAACCATTATTTCTCGGTCTCCCATGACAGCACTACGGAGAGAGGGGATCCGCCCTTCAGGGACAGGAAACCTACAGATAAAAGGGCGGTACCTCTCCCTTGCATCAGTTGGTTTCCTGTCCCTGAACAGGGAACCTCTTTCCGGTGGTACCTGTTATGAAGACCGATGGACCGGGACCGGGCGGTCGAGTACCGGCAGCGAGGAGGCTCCTGCCGCGGCTTGTCCGGCTCCCGAAGCCGCCACCGCTGGAACCGAGGGGTTCTTCAGGGTGAGCGGAGGGAGAACGCCGCCGATTCTGATAGAAGAAGGGGCGCTGGATCACCCGGAGCTTCTGTGGCGACAAGCGCACGCTCCGGGTGTACTAAGATGGCCGCCGCTCCGGAAATGCGGCAGAACTTCCGGGTCATCGCCGCGCGCATGCGCGGTAGCTTCTCTTCTCCCTGGACGTGACGCAGGACCGGAAGTGCGGGGGAACGCCGGAGGTGGCGCCAAATACAAATAGGGAGATGGTGCACACACAGTTGTCGCACCATCTCCCTGTAAATCATGGAGGACAGCGATCCACAGGAGCTGCAGCCTAGGCAGCAGCACCATAAGAAGACAGACCCTAAGAGCGCTAGGAGTGGGTCTAGCAGCCGTTCTACACAGCGCAGCAGGTCTGCTGCGAAGACTAGTTCACCTCCTCGGGAACCTTCCATTCCAGACCCAGGGCCCCCTCCAGAACCGGTACCTGCCTGCACGTCCGAATGGTGAGTTGATCTTCGTGAATGTATTATAATAGGGCTCCCTCTTCTCCCTTAATAGGGAAAGAAGAAGCTGGAGAAAAGGAAAAACAAATCCTGCCCCATCTGTGACAAAGCTTTACCAGTAGCCTGGGACAAAAAGCTTTGTAAATCATGTATCCAGCGTGTGCTATGTGAGGAGACTCCCGACTTTGCATCCGAGCTAAAAAATATTATTAGATCTGAGGTTCAGAATGCTGTATCTTCCTCCAAAAAAGGGAAAGATAAAGTAAAGGAAACAGCACAATCCCACTCTGTCCGATCCTCATCTGAAGACGCAGATTCGGACGATTCTGACTCCTCCCTATCCTCCTCCGAGGAAGATTCAGGCCGACATTGTTTTCCACTCGAGGAAGTGGATGCCTTAGTGAGAGCTGTTAGGGCTACTATGGGGGTGGAGGAGCCTAAACCTGACAAAACAGCCCAAGACGTCATGTTTGGTGGCTTGGGACAAAAAAAACGGAAAACCTTTCCTTTAAATCCCAATGTCCAATCCCTAATTAAAAAAGAATGGGAAAAACCAGATAGGAGAAACTCTTCAGTGCCCTCGCTTAAAAGAAAGTATCCCTTCGAAGATGACGCATCCACTTCCTGGGATAAGGCACCAAAGTTGGATGTAGCGGTGGCAAAAGCCTCGAAAAAATTTGCGCTCCCGTTCGAGGACATGGGTACCCTCAGAGACCCTTTAGATAAAAAAGCAGACACATTTCTTAAAGGGGCATGGGAATCGGCTGGGGGTAGCTTGAGGCCTACTGTTGCGGCTACCTGCACCTCCAGATCTCTGATGGTATGGATCGATCAATTAGAGAGTCAAATTAGAGACGGGCTACCCAGGAATAAACTACTGGATTCTATCCCTGCAATTAGAGCAGCAGCAGCATTCCTGGCGGACTCCTCGGCAGACTCCGTACAGTTAACATCTAAGGCCGCTGCTCTCTCCAACGCAGCCAGAAGAACCTTATGGCTCAAAAGCTGGCCTGGGGATCTCCAAACAAAGCTAAAGCTATGTTCTATTCCGTGTGAAGGAAATTTTCTGTTTGGAGAGACCCTGGATGATATTCTCCAAAAAGCAGGAGACAAAAAGAAAGGGTTTCCAAATTTGGGCCCAGCCCCATTCAGGCAGTCCTTTCGGAATCGGAGATTTTTCCGCCGCAGACCCCCCAGGGAGCAGAATAAATGGGAAGAAGGCAGGAGAAGGGATAGAGGTTACCTCTTTGGCAACACCTCTCGTGACAAAAAACCCGCCAAATGACATTGTGCCTACGGTAGGGGGAAGACTCACATCTTTCCTTCCCGCCTGGGAGAAAATATCCAACAACACCTGGATTCTAAACATCATACAGTACGGTCTAAAAATAGATTTTATTTCCTTTCCTCCCCGGAAGTATATAGAAACGAAAATTAGATCTTCAGTGGCAGAAGAAGCAGCTTTAGAGAAAGAAATCATTTCCCTACTGCAAAAATCTGTGATTCAAGAAATCCCTCCTCAGGAAGTAGGAGAAGGGTTTTTTTCCCCTCTTTTTTTAGTACCAAAACCCGACGGGTCCTTTCGGACCATTATAAATCTAAAAAACCTGAACAAATACGTAAAAAATTACAAATTCAAAATGGAAACAATAAAGTCCACCATAAAAATCCTGTTTCCGAATTGCTACATGGTCGTGATAGACCTAACCGATGCATATTATCATGTGCCCATCCACAATCAGTCTCAAAAATTCCTGAGATTGGCAGTTTCCATAAAAGGACAATTAAGATTTTTTCAGTACAGAGCTCTTCCGTTCGGAATCTCTATAGCCCCTCGAATATTCACGAAGGTAATAGCGGAAATGATGGCCCACATAAGGGAACAAAATATATTAATAGTCCCTTACCTAGACGACTTTCTCATCGTAAGCAACTCGGCCCAAAGTTGCAAAGAACAGAGGGACCGGGTAATGACTATCTTGACGGACTTGGGGTGGCTCATAAACTTAAAAAAATCAAAGTTGGAACCCTGTCAAGTACAGGAGTTCCTAGGTCTGACATTAGACTCCCGAGTACAAGAATGCCGACTTCCAAACCCCAAAAAAGACAACATATTAGCCATGATAACGCGAACTTTTCACCATCCTTCCATGACTCTAAGGAGAGCAATGTCACTACTAGGCTCTCTGTCCTCATGCCTACCAGCGATACCCTTTGCACAGTTCCACACAAGAGAATTTCAGTGGCACGTACTCGAATGGCAGTCAATACTAAAAGACAAATTGGAAAGTCAAATCACCCTGAGTTCCTCAGTTATTCATTCCCTTCGTTGGTGGGCAGAGAGCCAAAACTTATCAAAGGGAGTTCCTTGGGTGACACAAATATCCCGGGTGATAACAACCGATGCGAGTCCCACAGGGTGGGGGGCTCATATGGGGGACAGAGTGGCCCAGGGAACCTGGTCAGTTCAGGAAATATCAGCATCCTCAAACCAAAAAGAACTTTGGGCAGTGCTTCAGGCTCTTTTTTCTTTTCTAACCTATATTCAGGGACATCATGTCCGAATTTTAACGGACAACAAAGTGACTGTAGCGTATATAAACCACCAGGGAGGAACAAGGTCTCAGGCACTCATGAGTTCTTCAGCCAAAATTTTCAACCTTGCAGAAGAAAATCTACTATCCCTCTCTGCGCTACACATTCAAGGTTCAAACAACGAGAGGGCAGATTACCTGAGTCGATCGCTGTTAAAACAAGGGGAGTGGTCCCTAAACTATTCCATCTACGATCAGATCACAAAAATGTGGGGAGCACCGACAATAGATCTATTCGCCAATTACAAAAACAAAAAGGTGAACAAATTCTGCTCGTTGAACCCGGTAGGGAATCCACAGGCTCTAGATGCCTTTATGATTCCGTGGACTCAAAAATTAACTTATGCCTTTCCTCCAACTATTCTGATCCCGGCAGTCATTCGGAAAGTCAGAGAGGACAAAGCGAAAATGATCCTCATAGCCCCGTTCTGGCCAAAAAGGACGTGGTTCTCCTGGCTGAGGATGCTTTCGGTCTCGGACCCATGGGTCCTGCCGAATATACCAGACCTTCTACATCAAGGGCCGATCTTCCACCCACAGGAATCGAACTTACATTTGACAGCCTGGTTTTTGAACGGAGACTATTAAAAGAAAGAGGTTTCTCGGATAACTTAGTTACCACGTTGTTAAAAAGTAGAAAACCCATCACTACTAAAATATATGGGAAAACTTGGAAAAAATTTCTGTCCGTCTCCAAAGTAAAAGTCCAAGATGGGCCCTCAATTCCTAAAATACTGGAGTTCCTACAAAAAGGTCTGGAACAGGGGTTGTCGGTTAGTACTCTTAAAGTACAAATAGCAGCTCTAGGAGCACTCTATAACCATAATATTGCGGCCAACCCATGGATAATTAGATTTGTTAAGGCGGTGACAAGATCAAAGCCATTAGTCGCTCAGAAAGTGCCCTCATCGGACTTAAATTTAGTCCTCTCAGCATTAACAGGTCCTCCATTCGAACCCATAGAGACGATTTCCATTAAAACTCTATCACTTAAAACCATTCTCTTGGTAGCGTTAACATCCGCACGCAGAATAAGTGACATTCAAGCCTTATCCTCTAATCCACCCTTCACTAAAATATTAGATGATAGAGTCACTCTTAGACCTGACCCGGCCTATTTGCCAAAAGTGGCATCAAAATTCCATAGGTCACAAGAAGTCTCCCTGCCATCCTTTTGTCCAAACCCAAAAAATGAGAAAGAGCGAAACTTCCATAATCTAGACGTCAGAAGGTGCCTAATCCAATACTTAGATTCCACCAGAGAGTATAGGAAGGAAGGCTCTCTGTTTGTCTGTTTCCAGGGTCCCAGAAAAGGATTTCGGGCATCCAAGGGTACTTTGGCGAGGTGGATAAAGGAGGCGATAGTCTTGGCATATTCATCCTCGGGGAATGAGATCCCAGACGGTATAAGAGCACATTCCACAAGAGCAGTAGCTACCTCATGGGCTGAGAGGTCAGAGGTATCAATAGAGCAAATCTGTAAAGCGGCCACCTGGTCATCACCATCGACCTTTTTTAGACACTATAGATTAAATCTAGCCTCTGTGTCTGACTTAACCTTCGGACGAAGGGTTCTCGAGGCGGTGGTCCCTCCCTAAGCTTAGTCTCTGCAATTCTCTCCGTAGTGCTGTCATGGGAGACCGAGAAAGTCGTAGTTACTCACCGATAACGGTGTTTCTCGGAGCCCATGACAGCACTCGCTTATTCCCTCCCATCACGTGTGCGGTGAGCACCTTTAATAACATATAATTTATATACTGTATATAGTTTGAGTATAGGCACGGGGTTCCTCTTTTAAGAAATGTTGTAATATGATTTTTTCTCTGTTGTAAACTAACCTGGAGGTCCTCCGATGCTCTGTAAACCAACTGATGCGAGGGAGAGGTACCGCCCTTTTATCTGTAGGTTTCCTGTCCCTGAAGGGCGGATCCCCTCTCTCCGTAGTGCTGTCATGGGCTCCGAGAAACACCCTTATCGGTGAGTAACTACGACTTTCTTATTTTTAGGGACTCTATAGCGTCAGGGTCTGTTCCGCAGGACTGGCGCATAGCAAATGTGGTGCCAATATTCAAAAAGGGCTCTAAAAGTGAACCTGGAAATTATAGGCCAGTAAGTCTAACCTCTATTGTTGGTAAAATATTTGAAGGGTTTCTGAAGGATGTTATTCTGGATTATCTCAATGAGAATAACTGTTTAACTCCATATCAGCATGGGTTTATGAGAAATCGCTCCTGTCAAACCAATCTAATCAGTTTTTATGAAGAGGTAAGTTATTGGACGTGGTATATCTCGATTTTTCCAAAGCGTTTGATACCGTGCCGCACAAGAGGTTGGTACACAAAATGAGAATGTTTGGTCTGGGGGAAAATGTGTGTAAATGGGCTAGTAACTGGCTTAGTGATAGAAAGCAGAGGGTGGTTATAAATGTCTCTAACTGGGTCGCTGTGACCAGTGGGGTACCGCAGGGGTCGGTATTGGGACCTGTTCTCTTCAACATATTCATTAATGATCTGGTAGAAGGTTTACACAGTAAAATATCGATATTTGCAGATGATACAAAACTATGTAAAGCAGTTAATACAAGAGAAGATAGTATTCTGCTACAGATGGATCTGGATAAGTTGGAAACTTGGGCTGAAAGGTGGCAGATGAGGTTTAACAATGATAAATGTAAGGTTATACACATGGGAAGAAGGAATCAATATCACCATTACACACTGAATGGGAAACCACTGGGTAAATCTGACAGGGAGAAGGACTTGGGGATCCTAGTTAATGATAAACTTACCTGGAGCAGCCAGTGCCAGGCAGCAGCTGCCAAGGCAAACAGGATCATGGGGTGCATTAAAAGAGGTCTGGATACACATGATGAGAGCATTATACTGCCTCTGTACAAATCCCTAGTTAGACCGCACATGGAGTACTGTGTCCAGTTTTGGGCACCGGTGCTCAGGAAGGATATAATGGAACTAGAGAGAGTACAAAGGAGGGCAACAAAATTAATAAAGGGGATGGGAGAACTACAATACCCAGATAGATTAGCGAAATTAGGATTATTTAGTCTAGAAAAAAGACGACTGAGGGGCGATCTAATAACCATGTATAAGTATATAAGGGGACAATACAAATATCTCGCTGAGGATCTGTTTATACCAAGGAAGGTGACGGGCACAAGGGGGCATTCTTTGCGTCTGGAGGAGAGAAGGTTTTTCCACCAACATAGAAGAGGATTCTTTACTGTTAGGGCAGTGAGAGTCTGGAATTGCTTGCCTGAGGAGGTGGTGATGGCAAACTCAGTCGAGGGGTTCAAGAGAGGCCTGGATGTCTTCCTGGAGCAGAACAATATTGTATCATACAATTAGGTTCTGTAGAAGGACGTAGATCTGGGGATTTATTATGATGGAATATAGGCTGAACTGGATGGACAAGTGTCTTTTTTCGGCCTTACTAACTATGTTACTATGTTACTATGTTACTCTACTATTCCCAGGGTGAATATAAAACAACATCAGACATTACAAATTAACGTTACCAGGTTCTATAGTGTTAGATAATCACCGATCTTACAAACTGTGGTTTCCCCCATTGTACATAGTCCTGGCTAGGCTTGAGCGAAACGGATCGGACAAATTCAAAAGTCGCCGACTTTTGGCAAAGTCGGATTTCATGAAACCCGACCCGATCCTAGTGTGGGATCGGCCATGCGGTCGGCGATCTTCGCGCCAAAGTCGCGTTTTGTATGACGCGCTTGGCGCCATTTTTTCAGCCAATGAAGGAGCGTGGGCAGAGTGATGACATAGGTCGTAGGGGCGAGAGAGAGAGAGGAAAAAAAAATATTACCCATTGACTTTGTATTGGGTTTCATGTTTCGGTCGATCCCCGACTTTTCGCCATAATCGGCCGATTTCACTCGACTCGACTTTTGAGATAGTCGGGTTTCGCGAAACCCAACTCGACCCTAAAAAAGTAAAAGTCGCTCAACCCTAGTCCTGGCTAAAGTGTTGGCACCCTTGAAATTGTTCTAGAAAATGAAGTATTTCTCCCAGAAAATTATTGCAATTACACATGTTTTGTTATACACATGTTTACATCCTTTGTGTGTATTTGAACAATGTAAAAAAAGGGGGAAAAAAGGCAATTTGGTCATTATTTCACACAAAACCCCAAAAATGGGCCGGACAAAATTGTTGGCACCGTCCATTTAATATGCGGTTGTACACCCTGTGGAATCAATAACTTACTATAACCATCAACAGTTTGGGAAAACTCTTCATTTGCAAACTATTCCAGGTTTCTTAACAAACAGGCAATCCCCATATGGGGTACACCGCTAAGGACAGTGATTGGCTGCAGACGTCATGTGTATTAGGTGGTATGTTAATACTGCAGCCAAGTAAAAAGGGACTGGGGAGGATGGTGTTGGCTGTGAAGCAGGGAATTTAACAGGTAAGTACTTAGTCTTTTCTTTCTTTTTTTATCTTATATTTTTTGGGTCAAATTCTGCCCAATCCCAGAGATCAAGTTATGCACCTGTTTTAGGCTGGGTTCACATTTGCAGTTGAGTCCGCAGCGTATCATCCGCAACCGCATGCAAAAACGCATGCAAGCGCATGATAACGCTGCGTTTTTTATCCGCATCAGCTTACGCATGAAGGAAAAAAAACTGCAACGTTTGCATGCTTTTGCATACGTTTGCGTTTTTCATGCACATGCGTTTGATAGGAAAAATTTTTTCCAGAATTTCCTTGACACAAGCCATGCCGAATGAGCGTGTCTCATGGGATTTCTGTATTTTGACCCTTGTGCAAACGCAAGCGAACGCATGTCCATGCGTTCCCATAGGAAAAATAAACTCCAAGCAAATGTGGCGCTAAGCACCTACGGATTTTTCGAAAGCATCCACTTTAGTAAAAAAAAGTTAATAAAAATTCATTTATTTTCTCAAAATAAAATATATTTGTAAAATAGTGCTTATTGTATGTCTGTTTTTTTTTGTTTTGTTTTTGCTACCTGATGAAGGCTGCACTGTAATATTAGCAGCCGAAACGCGTTGTACTGTATTTTAAAAATATTTTACAAATATATTTTATTTTTTTATTTTGAGAAAATAAATGAATTTTTGTTAACATTTTTTCACTGGAAGTGGATGCATTCGAAAAATCCGTAGGTGCTTAGCGCCACATTTGCTTGGAGTTTATTTTTCCTTTGAAGTCGCCACCTATGTGGATCCGAAGCAGGATCAACACATAGTTCTCCAAAGTGAGCTGCACACCTTATTGGATTATACAACATACGGAGAAGAGTTGTCTGAAGAATTGATTCCTTGAGAATCTCAACATGCATTTCTTACCGATAAAAGGTGAGCATAACCACAACTAAAATAATTTTTTTTTTTTAACAGTTGGTAAAAACGTATTACGCTCAGAGGAAGCGCCGCACTTGTTTCTTTTTCCTCTTTCCCTAAACCAGGGTATTTCTAAACATGCGTTCCCATAGACAGTAATGCGTTGTTTTGACACACTCCTTCCGCAAGCATCCGCATGCTTATGGCGGCTGAAATCTGACGCCTCAAAAATTGCAACATGGTGCGTTAGCCACGCCCAGCCGAACACCGCAAAAAGACGCATGTGTAAGCAAACGCGGGCGAACGCATGAACCTGCGTCTACAATGTTAAAGATATGAAATCAAGACGCATGCGCACACAACCGCAAATGTGAAACCAGCCTTACATGGATATGATGAGAACTGGTTTTCAGCCTTTAACAACATCTACGACTAAGAAGCAGAAATGTTGAAAATGTCAAAGTAAAACTCAAAGTATATTAGAAAACCGCAGAAATGTTCATTACACAGTGAACCAACTTTACATAAAACTCATTTAATTCCAGAAATTCTCTTGAAATATGAGGCTTCCTTCTCCTGTGCCTCAGCATAGACATGCTAAACACTTGTTTTTCTACTCCTCCAGTTCTGGACTCCTTTCTTCCAGTAAGTCGCTGGCCCTGGTCGCTGCTGAACATTCTTAAATAATAGGAGTCATGTTGTTATGTTTTATAAAAAAAATAATAATAATAAAAAATGAATAACTTCCCGTGTGGAGCAAAGGTAGAGCAAATAATTGAGAAAACTTACAAAGCAAGCATAGAAAGATGAGGATTTGTCAAGGTTACATGTTGGCGTGGAAAATGCCAGCGCCCGTCCTTGGGAGGTTATGTTAATAAGTTTATGCAGTCGGAACCAAACAGTTTCCAGTATTCACTACATGGCAAGTTAGTAAAAGAAAAACACAAGCAGGCAAATTTTTTTTCCTTTCAGGTAAAGATCTGGTTTTTATATCTGTCTCGTTCACGTTACTGTTGTTCATCACAGTTGACAACACAACTGAGGTCTTTACTTTGTTTCTTTATGCTGGAAGCTACAGTTCACGATGTAGTTATGGCTCACCGTGGCTGTGGTGGACCAGACGGTGTCTAATGAGATTGGTGGAAATTCCCTGATGTTCTTCTCCAACCAGACTTGATTTCCAAATTCATTAATTAGGCAAATCTACTCCCAAGTCTGCCCACCACGGAAGCATGCTCTTGAACTGGTCAAAAAGGACCTAGTACAGACCATTCTCTTGAGGTCACAGCTCAGGAGGGTACATACACTCATTGAAGAGACCCAAATACGTATGAAGCCAGTGCTCCACTGGAGAAAAAAAAATGAGTAGCCTTTACAGCCAAACCAGAGATCTGTTTGTGGACAGCTCTGTGTCTGGGGTTTTTCCTCTCTTCTAGAGGTTACAGAAAAGAATCCTAACAGATTCCGAAATACAAGTTATGATTTATAGTGTGACTGCACTTTTACAAAATTCTTGAGATGTTAAGTCAATAGGATTACTCCGTCCGAGGTGCATTACTTTACATTTATCTACATTAAATCTAATTTGCCCATTCAGACATCTTATTCAGATCGTTTTGTAATATTGTACTGTCAAGGTCAGATTTTAATATCCTACATGGTTTAGTTTCGTCAGCAAAGACTGACACTTTATTCTCAATCCCATTCACTAGGTCATCAATAAAGAGGTTAAAAAGAATCTCCCCCAGCACAGATCCCTGCGGTCCTCACTGCTCCCAGCACAGATCCCTGTGGTCCCCACTGCTCCCAGCACAGATCCCTGCAGTCCTCACTGCTCCCAGCACAGATCCCTGTGGTCTCCACTGCTCCCAGCACAGATCCCTGCGGTCCTCACTGCTCCCAGCACAGATCCCTGTGGTCCCCACTGCTCCCAGCACAGATCCCTGCAGTCCTCACTGCTCCCAGTACAGATCCCTGTGGTCTCCACTGCTCCCAGCACAGATCCCTGCGGTCCTCACTGCTCCCAGCACAGATCCCTGTGGTCCCCACTGCTCCCAGCACAGATCCCTGCGGTCCTCACTGCTCCCAGCACAGATCCCTGCGGTCCTCACTGCTCCCAGTACAGATCCCTGCGATTCCCACTGGTGAATGTATCATTTATGATGACTCTTTGTTTCCTGTTATTTAGCCAATTCCTTACCCATCTGCAAATAGTTTCCCCCCTGTCCTTGCTTCTGTAGCTCCAGTATAAGGCTGTCCTATGGTACAGTCACAAATGCCTTTGCAAAGTCCACATAAATCACATTAGCCGTATTACTAACCTCCAGATTTGCACTTACCTCCTCATAGAAACCCAACATGTTGATTACACACTACTTATTCTTCATGAATCCATGCTGGTTGTTATTTATTACATTGCTAGATGTTGGCCCGATCCTAATGCATCGGGTATTCTAGAATATGTATGTAGTTTATTTATGAAGATTGAAGAATAATGCAATGAACTTGTTCAGTAAACGTGACAGAACTACGTGGCACTGTGACTGACAGAACTTGTTCAGTAAACGTGACAGAAGTACGTGGCACTGTGACTGACAGAACTTGTCCAGTAAACGTGACAGAAGTACGTGGCACTGTGACTGACAGAACTTGTCCAGTAAACGTGACTGAACTACATCACACTGTGACTGGCAGAACTTGTTCAGTAAACGTGAGTGTACTACGTCACGCTGTGAGTGGGGGTTAAATCCTGTGCCAATATCGCTGATTGGTCGCGATCAATCAGCGAAGCGTGGTTCAAATCCAGCGCCAATTCACAGCCGGGCACGACCAATCAGCGACAGTTGCAGTCCGGCCGCGAATTGGCGCGGGATTTGAACCATGCTTCGCTGATTGGTCGCGCCCGGCCGCGACCAATCACCGAAGCGATGTTTAAATCTCATGCCAATATCGCTGATTGGTCGCGCCTGGCCGGCTGCGACCAATCAGCAAAGCGTGGTTCAAATCCCGCGCCAATTCGCGGCCAGACTGCGCCGGTTGCTGATTGGTCGCGCCCGGCCACATGCAATCAATCAGCGAAGCGTGGTGCAAATCCCGCACCAATTCGCGGCCGGACTGCGCCTCTCGCTGATTTGTCGCGGCCAGCCGGGCATGACCAATCAGCGAAGGGTGGTTCAAATCCCGTGCCAATTTGCGGCCGGACTGCGCCTGTCGCTGATTGGTCGTGGCCGGCCGGGCACAATCAATCAGCGAAGCGTGGTGCAAATCCCGTGCCAATTCACGGCCAGACTGTGCCTGTCGTTGATTGGTCACGGCGAGCCGGGTGCGACCAATCACCGAAGCTGTGTTTAAATCCTGCTCCAATATCGCTGATTGGTCGCGGCCAGCCGAGCGCGACCAATCAGCGAAGCGTGGTTCAAATCCTGCGCCTGACTGCGCCTGTCGCTGATTGGTCGCGGGAGGCTGGCTTGACCAATCAGCGACGCGGAATTTCCGTTACAGACAAACAGACAATTAGACGATTATATAGTAGATTCTCAAAAACTTTGCATACTACTGATGTCAGGCTTACCGGACGGTAGTTGCCTGGATCCACCTTCTTAGCTTTCTTAAATATCGGTACCATGTCAGCCATCCTCCAATCCTGTAGCACCAACCCTGTTACAAGAGAGTCTAAGAAAGATGAGATACAGCGGTCTGTCAATGATTGTACTGGTCAGCTCTGTAACTGCTAATATGCATCAACAAGAACAACTGATCGCGGTGGGGTGATGGGTGTTGGTTCCCCCCCGATCTGAAATTGATGACCTATACGTAGTGGAGCAACCCTTTAAAGACTCTGTTGAGTTCTTCGTAGTTGGAGCTGAGTAAGGATTGTGTGATGGCTTGTGCTCCTTCATTATATCGATGGTTAGCAGCCTAAGGTCCCAGACTCTCACTAAATTAAATGTCTAAGGTGTCACTATAGCATGTCAAAGGTTTTCTGAAAGATATAATTACATACAGTATTAGCCTGATTTATTACACATAACTAAAGGTAGAGAGTCACACTGCTCTATGGAGGCCATTGCTCTGACATGTACATATTTTTTTTTTTAAGGAGGCTTTTCAAATTGGAATCTACTGGGCCAACACAAACACTGTGCACAAGTCTGTTGCTGTCCGGTTGGTTCATGATGTGACCTCTCCAAAATGGAAGGATGGAGACAATGGTGAAGTGGTATCCTTAGATGAAGATGGCTTTGTTGATGCCAACATCAAGCTTGGAGCCTTTCCTGGACATCAAAAGGTGAGGGACTGAAAGGAACAAGTCTTGAGTTCAGTTTTAGTAGTGAAATCTATTCCTTCAGCCAGAAAGTGAACTATGTATCTTATCTTTAATGTCATGCTATGTCCTCGTCATTTGCTAGGAAACAACTAGGGCTGCATGGAAGCATTGCAGGCTTTTTTGTGGGGGGTTTAAGCACCCTGACAAGAATGAGCTTTCCCATCATAAGAGATGACCATATATAAACTTTGGAATCTACCAGTCCTGAGAATATAAGGACTGAGGTCGCCCTTGTGTTTTTTACACATAGCAACGCTCCTAGCCACCCATAGTATAAGGAAGAAGAACACAATCTCATAGGACTGTATTGCACTTCCAAGCACAGAGCACAAGGGTGGTGAAGAGCATTTAAGGGACCTCGACCCCCTGGTTTTGATGATGAGTCAGAGTTTGGACTTCTTGTGTTGTGCCATAAACGTTGAACCAGGAAATACTCCTTTAAAGTAATGGGGTCATGTCCATTTTCTGTAATCTGTTAGGTATAGCTATAGAGATAACTTTATAATTGTGAAACAATAGTGTTCCTTCAAAGCTCTGTAGACATCTGGGTGGGGTTATTATTATACTACATTGTTATAGCCAGGTCTCTTGAGCAATGTAGAAGTAGATAAAAAAAAAATTTCTGAGGTTTGGTAAGAAAAAAACCTGCAAAAATGTAGGAAATAAGAAATCTAAGTAAGGAGAGCGTTCCAAGATGACAGGAGGACAGTGTGACTGGTCGTCGTCTTCTCGGCACAAGTGGTGGAGTGAATGGCTCCTTGATGGCAGATGAGATATAAAATACCAGTATATTGGATATCAAAAGTGATTCTCATGGTTTTCCTTGAAGGATTTTATACTGCATTAAAACTAACGATCTTCAGAATATAAGAATGGATTCCCGCATTCTTTTTCCAGCATGGCCCCATCTTTTTCATTTTTATTTTCTTATTGGTATTATTTCTATGCTTAATATGACCGGGGCCATTCTCCAACATTCCTGAGACATGGAACAACTTTATAACTAAATGGTGCATGCTATGCTAGTTTTATATTTCTTTTTGCGGGACACAATACACCTAAAACATCATTCCAAATTACACCGGCTCCTTTCAAGTTGGAAAATCAAATTAGCCTCGTAAATTAATAATGTACCTATATTTTGGGATTGGCACGGAGGGAAATATAATTTGGTGACTACAGAAAACAATTTGACTTTATAGCCCAAATTAAATATCATTATGGTTTATGGAACAATTTTAGGGCGTTTTTTTACGTTACCATGACCAGAGATGTACAGTATGTTTGGAGAACATGCCAGGGTCAGGCAGCGGCTGGAAAGCTCGTCGTATTAATATACGAATAGTTCTAAATGTATTTTATATATTCCTTGTTTTTGGTGATTCTATTTTGAGGACTTTTTATCCACATAGGTTCCCAATAGATAAAGCTCAGTTTAAGCTTATTAATATATTTTGACTTTTTTTATTAGCTAGAGATCAGAATATACTGCATTTACAGTGTGTTTCCACCTTTTTTTATGCATCTCCATCCATAGAGGGACATTTTCGCATTATCCACAGGCTATGACATAAGTGTAAAGCAGTTCCCACCGATGTGACCTGCATCTATCTTTAGATTGGGGCCCTTGCGTGCACCGCGGTCAGTGGAGAGGTGGATGCTATTTCAATTCATTTTTATGGGAAATCGGATGACCACCTCTCCACTGATAGCAACATGTGACCGTGCCCCATATTCTAGATAGATATGGCCCCATTGGTGGGGCAGAATAGGAATCCCCACGCCCCTATACATCTTTGGTGGGGTTTTTTTTAATTATATATTTTTTATGGAATCATTTGTGTTAAAAAACAAATAAATAAATGAAAGGTATTGATTTTTACTTAATTAATCAATTTTGCATAAGCAACTTTGTTATATACAGTATTTTATGAGCGAAATCTGCTTCTTTGTTCTTCTGGACTGATCACTCAATGGAAATCTGTATTCCATGGAAGGAATGGGGTTTGTATTGCTGCTGCCCAGTGTCCAAGTGCAGTATATCTCTTCAGAAACTGAAAGAGCTGGAGTAGTAGTAGAGACCGCCGCTGAATACCCTGATGGGATGCCAGCATTTCCAAAAATGGAAGATTCATTGAAGAGACGGCTCAAATATTTGCCTGAATGCGTTTTGGAGGATAGTTCCCCTCCATCAGACTGTACATATCTGAAGAAGGGTAAGCACTCCCCGAAACGCGTTACTGAAAGTCCAAATAAAGCTAAATATTGTACTGCTCATCAGTGAATCTTCCATTTGCTTTGCAATGCTGACATGACATCCGGGTATCCAGCAGCGGCTGCAAGGGTTTCTTTCCCATACTGCCCCCTATAATCCTGCATAGAGAATAAAAGGAAAATGAATCTGTGTTCAGAAGTTGAAAACAGATTTAAAAAAAAAAAAAGTGTACGTTTCACAGTCTGGTTTTGATGGGTGAAATAATGCAGTCGATAGAGTCCCATTTTCTGGGTTATAGTCATATATTCCTCTCTGTTGTCTCCCCAGCTTTGCCAGTTTAGTGTTTCATCAATGATTCGCAATGGGATCCAGATACTACAGATTGAAGACAAGACAACTCTCATTAACAATACTTCATATAAGATTTCCTACAGTCCGCAGATGTCTGTGCCGCAGCAGCTTTCTGATGAAGAGGTCGGTACACGAGGTCTCCTGGGTTCAGTCCATCAGTTACTTCCATTCTCTATTACCCATGTCTCGACCACTGGAGTAATGGAAAGATGCTATTTTTACCTTTCAGGATTTAACTCGGGCATTATATTGTTGATGTAGCAGAGCTGTGTGTGTAATGATGAAACCTAGCTGTGTGCATCTGGGTGTGCATTGATGTAGCAGAGCTGTGTGCATCTGGGTGTGCAGTGATGTAGCAGAGCTGTGTGCATCTAGGTGTGCATTGATGTAGCAGTGCTGTGTGCATCTAGGTGTGCATTGATGTAGTAGAGCTATGTGAGTGTACACTTTGGGGGAATGATAAAAATTGCCATGACGCACATCGTTTGTAGTTTGTGCCCTTTTTGTCTTGTTTTTAAAAGTTGGGAAGTACCGGTGTACCCCATAAACATGCAAACTTGTTTGGGCCAAGCATGCATGTGCGTTCAGAGGAGATCGCTGTATGTAGCTGTCAGACGACTCTATTGGCAGCTTTTCTCTCAGAAGATAAATATAATGGAATGTTGAATTTCCACATTCTGATCCTTCTTTACCTGTCCTCATCTGTCGGGGTAGAGTCGTTAGCCCCTCATGCATATGAAATACTTTGGCAGTCCGGCTGAAATTGTCAAGTTCGGTCGACTTTTTTCTAATGTGTGTGAGGCCTTTAGTTTCAGTTCCAGTAAAGATGGTAGATAAAATTAACAAAATGTTAACTTGCGTTATTATTATAGATGATAATTAGTGATGAGCGAATATACTCGTTTCTCGAGATTTCCCGAGCATGCTCGGGTGTCCTCTGAGTATTTTTTAGTGCTCGGAAATGTAGTTTTTATTGCCGCAGCCGAATGATTTACATCTGTTAGCCAGCATAAGTACATGTGGGGGTTGCCTGGTTGCTAGGGAATCCCCACATATACTAGCTAACAGATGTAAATCATTCAGCTGTGGCGCTAAAAACTAAAACTCTGAGCACTAAAAAATACTCAGAGGACCCCCGAGCGTGCTCGAGAAATCTCAAGTAACGAGTATATTCGCTCATCACTAATGATAATATATTTGTATTTCATTTTTAGCCTATGCACCTACTAGAAAGTCATTCCATGGGCTGTTAGAGAGCAGGTCAGGCCAGGGCAGTACTGCGCTTTCTTTTATTGTGTATCTTATGATCAGAACAAGAGAGTTTCCTGTTTTGAAAGTGCTGATGTTCTATGTAATGTGCGCCATACGTAACAAGGTGAGCCATGGGTCAGAGCGGGACCGCCTCACCGTCTTCTGGTTTCATATCTGCTGTTATCTGCCCGCATTATGCTATGAAGACACAAAAGAGAATAGTAAAACCAAAAACACTCAGTTTGAAAAAATGTTGCAGTAATCCGCAAGTGCTAGTAAAAGATGTAAAAAACAGGGTATTTGGTTGATACGTTTTTTGCAAAAAATGTATACTAAGCTGCTCTACCAATCTTCACGGTATACCCTTATCAGAGCAGTCCTAACTAATGTATGCAATCCCTATCTGATGTATTTAAAAACCTGATCATCTGTATATTACCTGTGTGAACAGGGTTCAGAGAGGAAAAATCCATGTGTGCATACAGGGCAGAACAGCTTTTGTGCAGCTAGCCCAAGAGGAGTGGTGGAACTCCCCAGTCTTGTAGACACAAGAGAACAATCATGGAAACAGGAACACATGGGCTACTTGCACAGTGAACAAGTCTGTATGATCATGTTCACACACCACCAAGAAACCTGAAGACACAAAAGAGAATAGTAAAACCAAAAACACTCAGTTTGAAAAAATGTTGCAGTAATCCGCAAGTGCTAGTAAAAGATGTAAAAAACAGGGTATTTGGTTGATACGTTTTTTGCAAAAAATGTATACTAAGCTGCTCTACCAATCTTCACGGTATACCCTTATCAGAGCAGTCCTAACTAATGTATGCAATCCCTATCTGATGTATTTAAAAACCTGATCATCTGTATATAACCTGTGTGAACAGGGTTCAGAGAGGAAAAATCCATGTGTGCATACAGGGTAGAACAGCTTTTGTGCAGATAGCCCAAGAGGAGTGGTGGAACTCCCCAGTCTTGTAGACACAAGAGAACAATTATGGAAACAGGAACACATGGGCTACTTGCACAGTGAACAAGTCTGTATGATCATGTTCACACACCACCAAGAAACCTGAAGACACAAAAGAGAATAGTAAAACCAAAAACACTCAGTTTGAAAAAATGTTGCAGTAATCCGCAAGTGCTAGTAAAAGATGTAAAAAACAGGGTATTTGGTTGATACGTTTTTTGCAAAAAATGTATACTAAGCTGCTCTACCAATCTTCACGGTATACCCTTATCAGAGCAGTCCTAACTAATGTATGCAATCCCTATCTGATGTATTTAAAAACCTGATCATCTGTATATAACCTGTGTGAACAGGGTTCAGAGAGGAAAAATCCATGTGTGCATACAGGGTAGAACAGCTTTTGTGCAGATAGCCCAAGAGGAGTGGTGGAACTCCCCAGTCTTGTAGACACAAGAGAACAATTATGGAAACAGGAACACATGGGCTACTTGCACAGTGAACAAGTCTGTATGATCATGTTCACACACCACCAAGAAACCTGAAGACACAAAAGAGAATAGTAAAACCAAAAACACTCAGTTTGAAAAAATGTTGCAGTAATCCGCAAGTGCTAGTAAAAGATGTAAAAAACAGGGTATTTGGTTGATACGTTTTTTGCAAAAAATGTATACTAAGCTGCTCTACCAATCTTCACGGTATACCCTTATCAGAGCAGTCCTAACTAACTAGCTCTGATAAGGGTATACCGTGAAGATTGGTAGAGCAGCTTAGTATACATTTTTTGCAAAAAACGTATCAACCAAATACCCTGTTTTTTACATCTTTTACTAGCACTTGCGGATTACTGCAACATTTTTTCAAACTGAGTGTTTTTGGTTTTACTATTCTCTTTTGTGTCTTCAGGTTTCTTGGTGGTGTGTGAACATGATCATACAGACTTGTTCACTGTGCAAGTAGCCCATGTGTTCCTGTTTCCATAATTGTTCTCTTGTGTCTACAAGACTGGGGAGTTCCACCACTCCTCTTGGGCTATCTGCACAAAAGCTGTTCTACCCTGTATGCACACATGGATTTTTCCTCTCTGAACCCTGTTCACACAGGTTATATACAGATGATCAGGTTTTTAAATACATCAGATAGGGATTGCATACATTAGTTAGGACTGCTCTGATAAGGGTATACCGTGAAGATTGGTAGAGCAGCTTAGTATACATTTTTTGCAAAAAACGTATCAACCAAATACCCTGTTTTTTACATCTTTTACTAGCACTTGCGGATTACTGCAACATTTTTTCAAACTGAGTGTTTTTGGTTTTACTATTCTCTTTTGTGTCTTCAGGTTTCTTGGTGGTGTGTGAACATGATCATACAGACTTGTTCACTGTGCAAGTAGCCCATGTGTTCCTGTTTCCATAATTGTTCTCTTGTGTCTACAAGACTGGGGAGTTCCACCACTCCTCTTGGGCTATCTGCACAAAAGCTGTTCTACCCTGTATGCACACATGGATTTTTCCTCTCTGAACCCTGTTCACACAGGTTATATACAGATGATCAGGTTTTTAAATACATCAGATAGGGATTGCATACATTAGTTAGGACTGCTCTGATAAGGGTATACCGTGAAGATTGGTAGAGCAGCTTAGTATACATTTTTTGCAAAAAACGTATCAACCAAATACCCTGTTTTTTACATCTTTTACTAGCACTTGCGGATTACTGCAACATTTTTTCAAACTGAGTGTTTTTGGTTTTACTATTCTCTTTTGTGTCTTCAGGTTTCTTGGTGGTATGTGAACATGATCATACAGACTTGTTCACTGTGCAAGTAGCCCATGTGTTCCTGTTTCCATAATTGTTCTCTTGTGTCTACAAGACTGGGGAGTTCCACCACTCCTCTTGGGCTATCTGCACAAAAGCTGTTCTACCCTGTATGCACACATGGATTTTTCCTCTCTGAACCCTGTTCACACAGGTTATATACAGATGATCAGGTTTTTAAATACATCAGATAGGGATTGCATACATTAGTTAGGACTGCTCTGATAAGGGTATACCGTGAAGATTGGTAGAGCAGCTTAGTATACATTTTTTGCAAAAAACGTATCAACCAAATACCCTGTTTTTTACATCTTTTACTAGCACTTGCGGATTACTGCAACATTTTTTCAAACTGAGTGTTTTTGGTTTTACTATTCTCTTTTGTGTCTTCAGGTTTCTTGGTGGTGTGTGAACATGATCATACAGACTTGTTCACTGTGCAAGTAGCCCATGTGTTCCTGTTTCGCATTATGCTATGACCACAAAGATTCTTTTTGGGGGGAGAAGTCACAACTTTTCACCTGTTGCTAAGTCAAGTACAACACAGCGAGACCTCTCTGTGAACTATGTGTAAAGCCCAAGGAAAAATGATATCTTTGTGCTCTGTGTCGGAAATCTGGCTGTACTTCAACTATCCAATGTTTGGCTTTAAATGTCCAACTCATAATAATAAGTCAAACCTCCGTGGACTGAATCATCTGTTTCTTTTAATCAAGCTTATCTTTTTTTTCATGTCCCCTTTCCCCCTTTACTTCCAAAGTATGTTCCTGCACCAGACAGCACTGTGTTCAGCATCGGCCCAGTTGGGGAACATCCCATTGCCAAGTACAACACAATTCCTTGCTGGGATCTGGTCTCCGACAACAGTCACTCAACAGGAGAGCCACCTCCTCTCCAGAAGTACATGCTGCTCAGCCTGTGCCACAACGCAGCCGCTGGAAGCCCCGAGTGCTGGAGCCTACCAGCCATCATCCGCCTGGAGTACCCGAGGCAGAGCGTCGCTGTTCCTGTCGGGGAGTGCGCTGGCAACGACTTGTGCACCAAGTACGACATATCGGTCTTTATACGAGTTCTTCTATTACTTGGCAATTTAGCTAGTCTCCGGTGCATCACACTGCATATTCCTGTGTTATAATAGATTAGACATTCATAAAATTCAGGAATGTGTCCTATGATAACAGCTATAAATGATAAATATGCTGGGGCCTAAATGGACGTCCTGGCTAATTTCAAGTAACTTTTATTGTGGCATGTCATGGTGAACAACATAAAATTATATACTATAAATACTGTCAATTATACAGCCTTGCCATATGACTTGGGATAAAAGCAAAGCCAGAATCTCAGTTTGCAAATACGTGTTTCTGGGTGTTGCCCCTCCTCAGTGCAAAGCATGAGATCTGATTTGACTTTGAGAGACCTCTGGGGTTTTAGGGATAACATCTTTACTTGTGGAGAGTGACATGCTAGGGTAAGGAGACCTACAGTCCATGCACTGCTTCTCTGGGGAAAATAAGTATGCACATTGCCTCTTCAGCCAAATCAGATCTCATTCTTTGCACTGAGGAGGGGCAACACCCAGAAACATGTATTTGCAAAGTGAGAAAATTGCAAGATTACAATTTTTTATTTCTTACTAAAGATAATGATATGAATAGAATTTATTTTTTATTACATGTAACACAAAAAAAAAACAGATTTAAACAGTAGGCCATTTTCTTCCCTTTAAGGGCTATTTTTAAGGAAAATGGACCCAGCAAAACTGCAAATATTTCAAGCTTTTGCAAGATCAATTACTCATTAAATGTATATTGGGGACATATTCTATTCAGTATTTGCATTAAGTTTTATTATATTCTAAATCTTTTTTTTTTTTGCCCAGGGCTCTGGTTTTAACTTATCAGGAACATTTCGGAGTAACCTATATAACCCTTACAGAAGATCCGAGCCCTCGGATGATTGTTCGCAATAGGTGCAGAGTTTCCTTACTTCTGAAAGAGAATATTAAAGGTATGGATTACTAATTATATTATCTGTGGAAACCTCCAATAACGACATCTACGTAATAATGCTCTTTACAAATATGACCTGACCCTATGTTGCCTGGGCTGCGGACTCCTCGGGGGACCATCTATTTAATTCTTGTTTTTTTAAATATATCTCATGAAAATTAATTATTGAAGTCTGTGCTGGTCGGCTGCATAGAAAAACGTTATTTTTCCATTACAAAAACTATGAAATGTTTAGGCTTTCCATATTCCTATTACATGTATTTCTTTTCAGAAACACCAAAGTTTGAAGTTTACTGTCGAAAAATCCCAGCTGAATGCTCAGTGCACCATGAAATGTATCATCAAGTGTCCAGCTTTCCGGACTGCAAGACCAAAGATTCCCTTCCTGGGATCTACCTGAAAGTGCTACCGTGCGAAGAGCCCACGGTAGAGTGGAGTGACCTGATAGACATCAATAACCAGGGCACACAGGTATCACAACAGAACACTTCATAATTTATAGTGTCATTTCTGGCCAAGAAAACACCAGAAATTTGTTATTTCAGAGTTAAATTTACGTTAACTGATGAATCAAGCATAGCGTAGGGTGGGTGCCGCTACTCCTCCACCCAGCCATCACTATGTACTGGTCAGTCTGGGAGTCTACGAGATATTCTCCCTCTGTGACGCAGTGCAAATTCAAATAATAATAAAGGCATTAAATTAGATATATATTTTGCAGGTTTGAAGTCTCAAAAACAAAAAAGGTAATGGTCCAGGATTTTCACCTACGAGTTCATTTCCATACTTTCCAGAAATTACATGAGCAGAAGGAGCTGAGAAAATTGAGATATGCTGTATATTTGTGTGACCAGATTCTGTATAACTTGTATTTTGATTATTTAAACCCCGACTCATGCTTAGGAGTCCAGGGGGCGGTGCTATCCAGTGACTGACAGAACTCTTCTAAGGTCCATTTAGACTGCACGGTCATTGTTAACGAGAGTTCCTAAGTGCGCTCAGTTCATGATGATTGTGCAGTGTAAACAGGCTTTCCATCACCTGACGAATGAGCAAAACATTTACGTAAAAGATCATCGGTCTCGGCAGCACATCATCCTGTGTAAACAAGGCCTGCGCTGCTGAGAAAAAAGACAGTGTATGCACAGATCGATCTATTCAAGGGATTCAAGCTTGAGGAGGCTAATTTGCATATTCCAGGTGCCTTCTGGGAAAAGCGAAGAGTCTCCCTAAGCTAGAAGATCGTTGGGTACAGCCGGGACCAGCTGCTTGGAAAGAATCACCAAACCAGGGATTCAAGCTTGAGGAGGCTAATTTGCATATTCCAGGTGCCTTCTGGGAAAGGCGAAGAGTCTCCCTAAGCTAGAAGATCGTTGGGTACAGCCGGGACTAGCTGCTTGGAAAGAATCACCAAGCCAGGGATTCAAGCTTGAGGAGGCTAATTTGCATATTCCAGGTGCCTTCTGGGAAAAGCGAAGAGTCTCCCTAAGCTAGAAGATCGTTGGGTACAGCCGGGACCAGCTGCTTGGAAAGAATCACCAAACCGCGCGCCGTAATTTTTGCCTGTAGGACATTATTGCAAGAGAGCTTGGCTGAGTAGATTACACAAGAAGGAAAACACACAGCAAGTCAGCAGGATCTAGGAGCAACATGGCAGATGTGACAACCTACATGGTGAGCTGCAGCATGTGCTACATGTTCACAGATCGACCAGAAGAAGAATTAAATTTCACCTGTCAGAAGTGTAGACTAGTGGCCCTTTTAGAAGAAAAGGTGCGGGGTCTGGAAGAAAGAATAGCAACTTTGAAACTCATCAAAGAGAATGAAGACTTTCTAGACAGAACAGAAGCATCTCTACTGGTCACAGAAGGTGAAAAAAGTGTCAGAGAACCTCCAAAAGCAGATGAGTGGAAGCATGTGACCAAAAGAAGCAAGAAGACCATGGAGAAATCACCAACCACACAACTGAAGAACCGATATCAAATCTTTCTAGAGGATGAAGATGGCACACCTAAGGATGAAGCAATACCAGCAAGCAAAAAAGAAAAGGGCACACAGCAACAAGTGACAGCAAAAAGTACAGCCAAGAAGCAAAGAAGAGTGGTGGTGGTGGGAGACTCACTACTGAGAGGCACAGAAGCAGCCATCTGCAGACCGGACATAACTGCAAGAGAAGTATGCTGCCTTCCAGGTGCGATGATCAAGGATGTGACCGATAGGATACCAAAGCTCTTCAGCTCCAAGGACGTCCACCCATTTCTTCTGATACATGTTGGCACCAATGACACGGCAAGGAAGGACCTACCGACAATCTGCAAAGACTTTGAAGAGTTGGGGAAGAAAGTAAAGGAACTGGATGCACAGGTAGTTTTTTCTTCTATCCTTCCAGTAGACGGGCATGGCACCAGGAGATGGAACAGGATCCTTGATGCAAACAACTGGCTGAGACGATGGTGCAGACAACAAGGATTCGGATTCCTGGACCACGGTGTGAATTACTTGTACGATGGACTCCTCGCCAGAGACGGACTACACCTCAACAAACCTGGGAAACACACATTCGCCAGAAGACTCGCTACACTCATCAGGAGGGCGTTAAACTAGAAGAAGAGGGGACGGGAAGAAAAACATTAGACTTGAACAAAGAAGATCCAGGAAAACATACTCAGAAGGGAGGTAAGAACATTTCTAAAACAATCCACAGCGAGGAGATTGGAACAAAACAAAATCCTCTAAACTGCATGCTCGCAAACGCCAGAAGCCTGACAAACAAGATGGAAGAACTAGAAGCAGAAATATCTACAGGTAACTTTGACATAGTGGGAATAACCGAGACATGGTTAGATGAAAGCTATGACTGGGCAGTTAACTTACAGGGTTACAGTCTGTTTAGAAAGGATCGTAAAAATCGGAGAGGAGGAGGGGTTTGTCTCTATGTAAAGTCTTGTCTAAAGTCCACTTTAAGGGAGGATATTAGCGAAGGAAATGAGGATGTCGAGTCCATATGGGTCGAAATTCATGGAGGGAAAAATGGTAACAAAATTCTCATTGGGGTCTGTTACAAACCCCCAAATATAACAGAAACCATGGAAAGTCTACTTCTAAAGCAGATAGATGAAGCTGCAACCCATAATGAGGTCCTGGTTATGGGGGACTTTAACTACCCGGATATTAACTGGGAAACAGAAACCTGTGAAACCCATAAAGGCAACAGGTTTCTGCTAATAACCAAGAAAAATTATCTTTCACAATTGGTGCAGAATCCAACCAGAGGAGCAGCACTTTTAGACCTAATACTATCTAATAGACCTGACAGAATAACAAATCTGCAGGTGGTCGGGCATCTAGGAAATAGCGACCACAATATTGTACAGTTTCACCTGTCTTTCACTAGGGGGACTTGTCAGGGAGTCACAAAAACACTGAACTTTAGGAAGGCAAAGTTTGACCAGCTTAGAGATGCCCTTAATCTGGTAGACTGGGACAATATCCTCAGAAATAAGAATACAGATAATAAATGGGAAATGTTTAAGAACATCCTAAATAGGCAGTGTAAGCGGTTTATACATTGTGGGAATAAAAGGACTAGAAATAGGAAAAACCCAATGTGGCTAAACAAAGAAGTAAGACAGGCAATTAACAGTAAAAAGAAAGCATTTGCACTACTAAAGCAGGATGGCACCATTGAAGCTCTAAAAAACTATAGGGAGAAAAATACTTTATCTAAAAAACTAATTAAAGCTGCCAAAAAGGAAACAGAGAAGCACATTGCTAAGGAGAGTAAAACTAATCGCAAACTGTTCTTCAACTATATCAATAGTAAAAGAATAAAAACTGAAAATGTAGGCCCCTTAAAAAATAGTGAGGAAAGAATGGTTGTAGATGACGAGGAAAAAGCTAACATATTAAACACCTTCTTCTCCACGGTATTCACGGTGGAAAATGAAATGCTAGGTGAAATCCCAAGAAACAATGAAAACCCTATATTAAGGGTCACCAATCTAACCCAAGAAGAGGTGCGAAACCGGCTAAATAAGATCAAAATAGATAAATCTCCGGGTCCGGATGGCATACACCCACGAGTACTAAGAGAACTAAGTAATGTAATAGATAAACCATTATTTCTTATTTTTAGGGACTCTATAGCGACAGGGTCTGTTCCGCAGGATTGGCGCATAGCAAATGTGGTGCCAATATTCAAAAAGGGCTCTAAAAGTGAACCTGGAAATTATAGGCCAGTAAGTCTAACCTCTATTGTTGGTAAAATATTTGAAGGGTTTCTGAGGGATGTTATTCTGGATTATCTCAATGAGAATAACTGTTTAACTCCATATCAGCATGGGTTTATGAGAAATCGCTCCTGTCAAACCAATCTAATCAGTTTTTATGAAGAGGTAAGCTATAGGCTGGACCACGGTGAGTCATTGGACGTGGTATATCTCGATTTTTCCAAAGCGTTTGATACCGTGCCGCACAAGAGGTTGGTACACAAAATGAGAATGCTTGGTCTGGTGGAAAATGTGTGTAAATGGGTTAGTAACTGGCTTAGTGATAGAAAGCAGAGGGTGGTTATAAATGGTATAGTCTCTAACTGGGTCGCTGTGACCAGTGGGGTACCGCAGGGGTCAGTATTGGGACCTGTTCTCTTCAACATATTCATTAATGATCTGGTAGAAGGTTTACACAGTAAAATATCGATATTTGCAGATGATACAAAACTATGTAAAGCAGTTAATACAAGAGAAGATAGTATTCTGCTACAGATGGATCTGGATAAGTTGGAAACTTGGGCTGAAAGGTGGCAGATGAGGTTTAACAATGATAACTGTAAGGTTATACACATGGGAAGAAGGAATCAATGTCACCATTACACACTGAATGGGAAACCACTGGGTAAATCTGACAGGGAGAAGGACTTGGGGATCCTAGTTAATGATAAACTTACCTGGAGCAGCCAGTGCCAGGCAGCAGCTGCCAAGGCAAACAGGATCATGGGGTGCATTAAAAGAGGTCTGGATACACATGATGAGAGCATTATACTGCCTCTGTACAAATCCCTAGTTAGACCGCACATGGAGTACTGTGTCCAGTTTTGGGCACCGGTGCTCAGGAAGGATATAATGGAACTAGAGAGAGTACAAAAGAGGGCAACAAAATTAATAAAGGGGATGGGAGAACTACAATACCCAGATAGATTAGCGAAATTAGGATTATTTAGTCTAGAAAAAAGACGACTGAGGGGCGATCTAATAACCATGTATAAGTATATAAGGGGACAATACAAATATCTCGCTGAGGATCTGTTTATACCAAGGAAGGTGACGGGCACAAGGGGGCATTCTTTGCGTCTGGAGGAGAGAAGGTTTTTCCACCAACATAGAAGAGGATTCTTTACTGTTAGGGCAGTGAGAATCTGGAATTGCTTGCCTGAGGAGGTGGTGATGGCGAACTCAGTCGAGGGGTTCAAGAGAGGACTGGATGTCTTCCTGGAGCAGAACAATATTGTATCATACAATTATTAGGTTCTGTAGAAGGACGTAAATCTGGGGATTTATTATGATGGAATATAGGCTGAACTGGATGGACAAATGTCTTTTTTCGGCCTTACTAACTATGTTACTATTACAGATTGTATAGTGCACATCTGAAGCATGTCCTGCCCGTGTAAACAGGCTATTATATGACTACTGATGGGTGGCCGTTTAGTGCCGCCAGTCGCTAGGATGTCACGCAATAGGACCGCCTACTGGACTCCAGCTAGAAAGAGCAAGGATTTCAGTGAATAAAATACAAGAAATATTGAATCTTTTTTCACTAATTTACATATCAGTGTACTCCGCTTCTCTTGCAGATCTTTACATAATACAATATACGTTTTAATATGTGGCTCAATAAATGTCGTGGATGATATCTCATCATATATACACGGCACAAAAATGGGACAACATAGTGGTATCTGCTACTTATACATGGGGGTATAAATATTCTATCTTTGTATTAATAAAATACAAAATAAGCACCTTGTAAATTGTGCAAAAATCTCTATTAAAAGGTAAAATTACCGTCCTACCATGTCTGCAGGCTATCAGCGGTGGCCGGTCTCTTGGGCAAGGAGCACGCACTTGCAAGCTTTTTGTTACTGAGCTTGCAAGCGCATCTCCGTGGCTGAGCAGATGACGGGCTCCATCCTCAGTGCCCCTGCGCTTTTCCGATGTGGAAGACACAAAGCTGCCTATGTCTGCAGGATGTAAGAGCAGATCAGCGGGCTATGACTATGCTTTTGGTCCGGACTGTCAATCATTCAAGAGCGCACCGCCCTCAGCAAGCAGGAGGCAGGGGAGCGGTGTGCTCCTGAAAAAAGGTCTTGAGAGCAAACCTGTAAGGCTACTTTCACACTAGCGTCGGAATCTCCCCGTCGCAATGCGTCGGGGAGAGATTCCGACGCTAGCGTTTAGTGCATTGCACAATGGAGGCAGCGGATGCATTTCTCCGGCGCATCCGCTGCCCCATTGTAAGGTGCGGGGAGGTGGGGGCGGAGTTCCGGCCGCGCATGCGCGGTCAGAAAAAGCGGTCCGTCAGGAGCAAAAAACGTTACATATAGCGTTTTTTGCTCCCGACGGTCCGCAGAAGCACGACGGATGCGACGTGTGGCAATCCGTCGCAAATGCATCGTCAATACAAGTCTATGGGGAAAAAACGCATCCTGCAAGCACTTTTGCAGGATGCGTTTTTTCTGCAAAACGACGCATTGTGACGGATTGCAGAAAACGCTAGTGTGAAAGTAGCCTAAGCTATCTCTGGCACAGTTATTCCAGGGGATGCCCCCCACCCTTGATTCATTAATCATATGGCACTAAGTAATATATAGCATTAGTTATATGGTGTATTTAGGTCATGATGATGTAGAGAATTGTCAGCTGGCGATACCTCCTTATATGCTCACAAAGACTATGTGTCATTTCATCCCGTATGACATTATCCATCTGGTCATACTCCTTTCATTTAATTCTCATATTATTGCTTGGAAAATCTAGCATAATAAATGAAAAACCCGATGAAGAGACTATTACACATGACATCAGCCTGGTAGCGATCCGTGAATATTCGGCCGGAGCTCCTTTACAATTTCTACATTTGGATTTGCTTCTTACCATCTGGCCTTATGTGTCAGACCCGTATATTTCCTACGTGAACAGTTGTTTTATGTCTCTTGCTTTGCAGCAAATTGCAGCGGTGGGGCTATCAAACAAAATAAATGTGTATAATTTGTGACATTTCAGAAGCCCCTGTTCTCGTACAGTCATCTGCACAGATAGTCGTAGGTTCGGCCTGGAAGGATAAACACCATGTGTCTTATCTTGTCAGGGGAGCGTGCTCCTGACAGCCATACGTGGAATTCCTGGACTGGCGTCACTCACTTTTGTATCGTTTCTTTAGGTGGTTTTCCTAACTGGATATGGCTACATCTACGTGGATGTTGTCCAGCAGTGTGGAGCGATCATCATCACGCTGTCCCCAGAAGGAAGGGCAGGACCGGTTCTAACAAGTCTGAATAGGTATGAAAAGGGTACCTGTGACCAAGTCAGTACAAGTCTTTAAAGGGAATCTGTCACTGTTTTTTTGTCCCCCTAATCTGTAGGGGCAGAGACCCTGATTCCAGCGCTGTGTCCGTTCCTGGGCTGCTTGCTGCAGTTTTCATAAAATCACTATTATCAGCAGGAGATTATCACTAAAAGACTGGTAAACTTGCTCTCATGTAGTCCTCCATATTTATGAGCTCTGTATAACCCCGCCCCCATGACTATTGTTAAGTTTTTGCCTATGCACAGTGTACACCGAAATCTGCCAATCAGTAGTGAGGGCTTGAATTATACTGAGCTCAGCGTACAGAGCACTGCTAGATCTGCAGCAGGTAAACCAGTGATTTTTTTCAAAGCTACAGCAAGCAGCCCAGTAAGTGATACAACTCTGGAATCAGGGTCTCTGTCCCTAAATTATACTTTTTTCACATGGGATAGTCAAAACCTGGTGACAGATTGCCTTTAAATCTTGTGGATTTTACAATGGCCACAGATAACTAGTAGTCATCTCATTATCATCACAGATCTATACATTGTGGTGTCTTTAATCTTTAATTATTTAATAAAGTTTTGATCAGGATTATTACTCTGTGATCCTTGAAAAACGAACCTTATTTCTGCAGCTTTGCATTTACTAATGAGGCAGGACTATTACAGTAGGGCTTGTCTTATCCCAGACTAGTCCTGCCTCAAATCTAATAGCATCCTCCTGGACGTGATTGACAGTCTGCACAATGGTCCGTGAGTAATATGTATGCAGGTTATTAGTCATTCCCAGAGAGGGGTGAGAAGAATATCTGCGGAAAGACCATTATGGTTAAACCCACCAGACTAGTCCGGCTTCACTAGACTATGCGACGCTGCAGGATTAAAGTTCATTTTCAAAGATTGCAGCATTGGTAAGCCCCATTAAATGCCTTAGCAAATTAAAGGGAATATGTCAGCAGATGTTTCTATCTGTGAGCAGCAGGATGTATTGGCAGAGACCCTGATTCAAGCGATGTGTCACTTACTAGGCTGTGTTGCTGTTTCAATAAAATCAGTGTTTTATAAGCAGGGAATTTTCACTAGAGGACAAGTTGTCTTGTGCCTCCTAGTCCTCCTGCTCTATATAACCCCGCCCACAACACTTATTAGCAGCATTCTATCAATATACAGTGTACACAGAAATCAGCCAATCAGTGGTGTGGGCGGGGTTATACACAGCTCAGCATTCAGAGCTCTGCTAGATCTGCAGCAGAGAAAACATTTTATCACAACTACTGCACCCAGTAATCTAAGGCTACTTTCACACTAGCGTTAACTGCAATCCGTCACAATGCTTCGTTTTGCAGAAAAAACGCATCCTGCAAAAGTGCTTGCAGGATGCATTTTTTCCCCATAGACTTGTATTGACAACGCATTGCGACGGATTGCCACACGTCGCATCCGTCGTGTGACGGATGCGTCATGCTTTGGCGGACCGTCGGGAGCAAAAAACGCTACATGTAACGTTTTTTGCTCCAGACGGACCGCTTTTTCCGACCGCGCATGCGCCGCCGGAACTCCGCCCCCACCTCCCCCCACCTCACAATGGGGCAGCGGATGCGTCGGAGAAATGCATCCGCTGACTCCGTTGTGCAGTGCGTTAAACGCTAGCGTCGGAATCTCTGCCCGACGCGTTGCGACGGGGAGATTCCGACGCTAGTGTGAAAGTAGCCTAAGTGATACATCATTGGAAACAGGAAAAAAAAATCTCCAAGCATTCTACTATATTAGCAGTTAAAGACAGTTAGAGGACCTCACAGGTGCCACTATTTGATTTGTCTTTCTTTTTTAAGTTATTTTTTTTTTTTTTTTGCTTTTTCACTTTTGCTCATCCAGATGTTTTAGATACCGTATATACTCGAGTATAAGCTGACCCGAGTGTAAGCCGACCCCCTTAATTTTGCCACAAAAAACTGGGAAACTTAATGACTCGAGTATAAGCCTAGGGTGGAAAATGCAGCAGCTACCGGTAAATTTCAGAAGTAAAAATACATACCAATAAAAGTAAAATTAATTGATTAATATCCATATTGAATCAGGAGCCCCATATAATGCTCCATACAGTTCATGATGGCCCCATAGATGCCCCATATAGTGCTCCATGCAGTTCATTATGGCCCCATAAGATGCTCCATATACAAATATACCCAATATAATACCCCATACAGTTCATTATGGCCCCATAGATGCTCCATATACAAATATGCCCCATATAATGCTCCATACAGTTCATTATGGCCCCATAGATGCTCCATATACAAATATGCCCCATACAGTTCATTATGGCCCCATACATTTCATTATGGCCCCATAGATGCTCCATATACAAATATGCCCCATATAGTGCTCCATACAGTTCATTATGGCCCCTTAAGATGCTCCATATACAAATATGCCCCATATAATGCTCCATACAGTTCATTATGGCCCCATAGATGCTCCATATACAAATATGCCCCATATAGTGCTCCATACAGTTCATTATGGCCCCGTAGATGCTCCATATACAAATATGCCCCATATAATGCTCCATACAGTTCATTATGGCCCCATAGATGCTCCATATACAAATATGCCCCATACAGTTCATTATGGCCCCATACAGTTCATTATGGCCCCATAGATGCTCCATATACAAATATGTCCCATATAGTGCTCCATACAGTTCATTATGGCCCCTTAAGATGCTCCATATACAAATATGCCCCATATAATGCGCCATACAGTTCTTTATGGCCCCATAGATGCTCCATACAACAATATGCCACATAAAATGCTGCTGCTGCAATAAAAAAAATGACATACTCACCTCTCGCCACTGCTCCTCAGCGTCCCTTCTCTCTGCACTGACTGATCAGGCAGAGGGCGGCACGCACACTAATACGTCATCGCGCAATGTGACCTGAACAGTCAGTGCGGAGGACATGGAAGACGGAGCGGCGCCGACGCTGGAACGAGGGACAGGTGAATATTTAATACTCACCTGCTCCCGGCGTGGACCCTGGCAGCTTCTCCCGGACAGATGGTCTCCGGCGCCCGCAGCTTCTTCCTGTATTGAGCGGTCACATGGTACCACTCATAACAGTAATGAATATGCGGCTCCACCCCTATGGGATTGGAGTCCAAATTCATTACTTTAATGAGCGGTACCATGTGACCGCTGAACAGGGGAAGAAGCTGCCAGCGCCGGAGACCATGGGACATGCAAGGAGCAGGTGAGTATGTGACCGTTGTCGCTCCCCCTTACCCACCTTCCATGACTCTAGTATAAGCCGAGAGGGGCACTTTCAGCCCATTTTTTGAGGGCTGAAAATCTCGGCTTATGCTCGAGTATATACGGTAGATTTAACCAAACGTCTTTTTTTTTTTGGCGCATCACACTCCAGTCCCTGCCTGGAGTAAGGTTTCTGGAGGAGTTTTCAATTTGGTGTAGTTTTGCAACTTTTTAAAAGGATTTTGGCCCTAAAAAGTCACAAAATATTGTCAAAGACAAAAATAATAAGATTTTTTTTATATATTGCCCTAAATTCATTTTTTGGGCATTATTTTGAAGGAATTGGTTTCAACAAATACCACTAGACAAATAAATTGCAAGTGATGAATTGGGACCCAAATCTCTGCAGATCCAGCTCTCTATTGTTATCACTTTTGTCAGGTTTTTCATTTCATATTTAAAAAAAGTAAAAAAAAAAAAAATTTTAAATGTGCCTTTTTTTGTTTTTTTCTAGAACTCCATGTCAGCGCATTGTGTTTAAGTCGTTTATCACCCAGCTGAGCGTGGGCATCTATGACGACATCACTAACTTCAAAGCTTCGTCAGAACTCATGCGGCTGAATTTGGATAACGTGTTCCTCCATCTGACTCCGGTGGCCAGCTTTCTCAGGCAGCCTTGCCAAGAGATGCAGACAGACCTCACCTTCGGGATTCCCGTGTTTTACAGCCTGGAAGTATATTGTGGAGATTTACAGATCGACAATCAGCTTTACAGCAAGTCCAACTTCCATTTCCCTGTTCTGGTTTGCCAAGAGGAAAAAATGGAGTGCAGCAGATGGCCAAAGGCTGGCAGCCTGTCCATGTCCACCAAAGAACTGGAAGAATACAAGGAGACGTCATTCTGTAAACTCTTCATCACCTTCTCCTTGGAACAAAACGTTTGTGATCTGAATGAACTGAGCTTCGATTTGAGGCCGTCCCGACTCTACGTGGAGGACACGTTTGTCTATTACGTAAAAACGCTGTTTGATACATATCTCCCGGATAACACGTTGCTGGAAGGCCAAGTCAAACTGGTCGGATCTCAGCTTCATCATAGATTGCCGGATCAAGTACGACAGCATGCGTCAGCGCTCGTTAGCCCGGTTAGGCTCAGGAAATTGACTGTGCAACCAGTTAACCTGCTGGTCAGCATCCACGCGTCTTTGAAGCTGTACATCGCCTCTGATCACACGCCATTATCCTTCTCTGTGTTTGAGCGTGGGCCAATCTTCACCACTGCCAGGCAACTCATCCACGCCCTGGCAATGCATTATGCCGCCGGTGCCCTCTTCAGAGCAGGTGAGTGTGTGCTTCTAATTTCCTCCATTCTTTACAGATTATGCCAGTCTTAGTAAGTGATGATGTGTCGCAAAGTTATTTAAAGAAGAGATGAAGAAGAACATCACCACTATTTTATACTCTCCAAACACATGTCCAATTTGTTATTTAGCATAAAATATGAAAAGGGAGGCAGCGCTCCAGTTCAAATGGAAAAAAAGGTAGCCTTTATTAAGCCCAAATGGCAACGTTTCGGTTCACGGATCCTTTCTCGAGCCTTTTATTTTTAGGTTATTTAACGGACATCTGTCAGTAAGATCAACCCTCCTAAGCCGTCTATATGGTTATATAGGTCATAGAAAGTTGAATAAAATGATACTTTGATATCTGTGATCCGATATCTTTTTCTAGAGAAATCCATGTATTTCTTATATGCAAATGAGCTGTTAAGATCTATGGGTCAGACATAGATCTCCCTGAGAATCTGCCTCCAGAGCTTTTTACATGAAGAGACGTAACCAGTGTGAGACATGTAATGACTGACAGTCTGCTCTCCTTATCTACTTGTCTCACACTGATGATGCCCCCTTTCATTTATTGTAAGCTCTGGAGGCAGATTCTCAGGGAGATCTATGTCCGGCCCATAGATCTTAACAGCTCATTTGCATATTAAGAAAAAAAACGTGAATTTCTCTGGAATAAGATATCGGATCATAGATACAAATGTATCATTTTATTCATATTTCTATGACCTGTATACCCATATAGACAGCTTAGGAGTAGTGTTGAGTGAACATGCTCCTGTGCTAGCCGAGTGTCTTCGACATGCTCGAAAAAAGGCCATCTCCGCATGTGTTGCGGCTGTTGAACAGCCACGAGACATGCAGCCCCGGGGACTTGCACATGTTCTTCAAGCACGTCGAAGACATTCGGTTAGCACACGAGCATGCTCGGATATTACCTTATCCGAGCACGTTTGCTCATCACTACTTAGGAGGCTTAATCCTACTAATAATAATAAAATAATAATTGCACCAAGAGGAGTGAGGGCCTTCTTATAAGCTTACAATTTATGAAATGACAGAGTCCCTTTAAAGGGAATCTGTCACCAGGTTTTTGCTACCTCATTAATAGCATAATGTAGGAATCCAACAATGTATCACTTAGATTATTGGGTGCAGCAGTTGTGACAGAATCAGAGTTCTTAGATGTTGCATGAAGCAAAGCTGAGAAGGCTAACCTCGCCCACAACAGATTCCCTATGTACATTGTCTATTGACCCTGCGCTGTTTATCAGAGGAGGGGCGTGGTTGGACCAGAGTGCATGTGCCCTGTAGTCCAGCAGTGATAATCTCCTGATGATAAAACCTTCATTGTAAGTAGACAACAGCACGCACCCTGATCAGTGACACATCACTGAATTCTGTGTTTTAACCAAAGAATGAAGTGACCACCTTCATAGAGCTACCTGCACAGCAAACTACCCTGTGCAGAGGAAAAGCTGCAGGGAATAAAGCTCTGAAGCAAAGCTATAGCTCCTTCATCATCTAAATGACAGGGTTCTACATTATTGGGAGAACAAATCTCCAAAAACCCAACAATCTTCAAAAAAGTTGGAAGGAGAGGTCCAATGGAGTCCATCTGTCTTCTCCATAACCTACTGACACTTTTGCTGCTTCTTATTTCCTCCAGAAGGAAAACAAATGGTCTCCAGTGCCATCGATAGGCAGCTACACTCAAAGTCGGCGGCTGTCCCATTAAAGAGCTTTGAAACATGACTAGATACTCCCCAAACCAAAGACGATGGTTCTCTTTAGTTTTGTTTCAAGGCTTTTTAATGATTTATTTATTGACTTACAGGTAGCTCCCTTTGAGTAATTCTAGAGACACAGAATTATTCTTCCTAGAGGAGAACATTGCCTGGGAGGCTTCCCAATATACGCATTAAGGTTGTCGGATGTCGCCTATATGGATGGGTTCCGCTAAGAGTCTAGATCGATGATTGTCTCGTGGAGTTAAGAATCCTGCATATCAGATTTCAGACTGTCCATCCTTTCATTGTCCATCAGATAAACCGCCTGAGATGGCTCCCAGGGAATACACAAGAGCTCGGCAGAGTGAGCGCTCCTGTGTATGGGAGAGACGGCCCAGATAGCTGCCAGTCCAACCATCAGCCATCGCCACAAGGAGGACTAGCTCCTACCAAGGGCTCGAAATGGCTTATTTCCTTCCAGAAGTAAAACAGACAGATCTCAGATCATCGTTCCTTATGTCCAGTAACTGAAAAGTTCCAATGTGCAGGATGTAGTCTGATACTTAATTGCTAGGAGTAATTTCACTAACCTCTTAATGGAAAACCATGCATTACCACATCAGTTCATCCTTCAGGGTATTTATTTATTATGCTTTGCTTATATAGCTCTATCTTATTCCACAGCCCGTTACATACAGAAGTGACGCAGATTTGCAGTTATGCAAATGGTCTCTTCAGAGAGGAATTGAACTAGAACTCTAGTGCCACCTATTGGAAGCAGCAATCCTAACAGTCAATGTCGACCCTTTAACGAGCCTTGTCACATGACTTAGGATAAAAGCCAAACCAGAATCTCAATTTGCAGACACTGTTTCAGGGTACTGCCCCTCGTCAGTGCAAAGTGGAGATCTGGGTTTGGCTGAGTGAGAGGCGTCCGACCGATATCCAAGAAGCATCTTTTGCAGTTTGCACTGTTATGAAACCTTCCGTCAAATCCATGGGAAAATATACCATTCGTTTATTTTTTTCTATAGCAATTTTTAGATGCATGTAAACAGAGTGTGTGTGTGTGTATATATATTTATATTTATTTTTTTCTCTCCCTCCCTCTTTTCACCTTTTCACCTCTCCTTCCTTTCCCCCTTTTTCCCCCTCTCTCCCTCTTCTCTTTTCCCCACTTGCTTTCTTCCCCCTCCTTCTCTCTGTCTTCCCCTTTCCCTCTCTCCCTGTCACCCTCTCCCGCTCTTCCCCTCTCTCTCCCCTCTCTCTCCCTTTGTCCTTCTCTCCCTGTTTCTCCCTCTGGCCCTCTCACTTTCCACCTCTCCCTCTTTCTCCCTCCCCTTCTCTCCATCTTTTCCATCCACTTCTCTTCATCTTTCTCTCTCTCCATCTTTTCCCCCCCCTTCTCTCTTTCTTTCCATCCCCTCTGTCCTCTTCTCTCCCTCTTTCTCCTTCTCACCCTCTTTCTATCCCCCTGTCCCCCTCTTCCTGTTTCACTTTTCTCCTCTCCTGGCCTCCCTCTCCTCATGTCCAATTCTTTCCCTCTCACCCCTTACCCCTGCCCCTCTCACCCCTTACCCCTTCCACCCCTTTCCCTTGCCCCTCTCACCCCTTCCCTACTCTCCCACCGTCCTCCTCTCCCCATCTCCCATTCCCTCTCTCCACGTCTCCCTCACCTCCTCTCACCATCTTCCTGTCTCCCACTCTGCCCCTCTCTCCCCCACTCTGCCCCTCTCTCCCCCTCTGCCCCTATCTCCCCCTCCGCCCCTCTCTCCCCCTCCGCCCCTCTCTCCCTAACTCTGCCCCTCTCTCCCCCTCTGCCCCTATCTCCCCCTCTGCCCCTCTCTCCCCACTCTGCCCCTCTCTCCCCCTCTGCCCCTATCTCCCCCTCCGCCCCTCTCTCCCCCTCCGCCCCTCTCTCCCTAACTCTGCCCCTCTCTCCCCCTCTGCCCCTATCTCCCCCTCTGCCCTATCTCCCCCTCTGCCCTATCTCCCTCTCTGCCCCTCTCTCCCCCTCTGCCCCTATCTCCCCCTCCGCCCCTCTCCCTAACTCTGCCCCTCTCTCCCTAACTCTGCCCCTCTCTCCCCCCTCTGCCCCTCTCTCCCCTCCTCTGCCCCTATCTCCCCCTCTGCCCCTCTCTCCCTAACTCTGCCCCTCTCTGCCCCTCTCTCCCCCTCTGCCCCTATCTCCCCCTCTGCCCTATCTCCCTCTCTGCCCCTCTCTCCCCCTCTGCCCCTATCTCCCCCTCCGCCCCTCTCCCTAACTCTGCCCTTCTCTCCCTAACTCTGCCCCTCTCTCCCCCCTCTGCCCCTCTCTCCCCTCCTCTGCCCCTATCTCCCCCTCTGCCCCTCTCTCCCCACTCTGCCCCTCTCTCCCCACTCTGCCCCTCTCTCCCCCTCCGCCCCTCTCTCCCTAACTCCGCCCCTCTCTCCCCCTCTGCCCCTATCTCCCCCTCTGCCCCTCTCTCCCCACTCTGCCCCTCTCTCCCCCTCTGCCCCTCTCTCCCCCTCTGCCCCTATCTCCCCCTCCGCCCCTCTCCCTAACTCTGCCCCTCTCTCCCTAACTCTGCCCCTCTCTCCCCCCTCTGCCCCTCTCTCCCCTCCTCTGTTCCTATCTCCCCCTCTGCCCCTCTCTCCCCACTCTGCCCCTCTCTCCCCACTCTGCCCCTCTCTCCCCCTCCGCCCCTCTCTCCCTAACTCTGCCCCTCTCTCCCCCCTCTGCCCCTCTCTCCCCTCCTCTGCCCCTATCTCCCCCTCTGCCCCTCTCTCCCTAACTCTGCCCCTCTCTCCCCCCTCTGCCCCTATCCCTTGCTCCCTCTCTGTATATTCTTTATACCCTTCTATTTAGATATTTAGTGTAGAATTAAACAGACTTTGGCTTTGGAAGCAGCGTCACCTGATATCGGATCATGTACAGATTCTCTTCATTAACATGTTTGTGGAAGCCCCTTTAATCCCCTGTTAATATCTTACGGATGGAGTGTAACGTTCCCATTCTGGAGTATCGGAGATGGGTTTGTTCACAGATGTCAAGGTTCCCTGTGACTGGAGCTGACCTGACAAGCGTGCAGTACCCAGAGATCAATGGTCAAGAAATGTCCTTAATTAGCACAGTATTATGTTTAGTACCATCGCACCGCACCGAGTTCTGGGTCACTGATCCAATTAATGTTAAACCTTGATTTTCACACACATTAATGGAATTCTCTTTGATGGCTGATCAGACCCGACAGCTTTCTAATGCTTTCAGCTTTTTTCTTCCTGGAATAATCATACTTATGGAATGGCACAGCGAGGTTTCCAAAGATTAAAGAAAGTGACGCCCATCTCAGTAGCTACATCGGCTGCTCCCTCTCCGCTCACTTTGTTATAATTGCCAGCTTTGGAAAGCCGTTTTTCAGTTATCTAACTGGTGTTTTATTTAAAGGGGTTGTCCACTTCTACTTTATTATGTGTTTGAAATAGGATTTAGAAGGACTTACTAGTGCCCTTTTTTTTTGAAAAGGCGCCCTGATATTCAGTCTCAGCACCACCACTTTGGCCCTGCTCTTGACACATGTTGGCATCTGACCAGTGCTGTGTGTGACGGAGGCCGGCTGTGCATTTTTATTCTTAAACCAGCCCCCTTGTCTGTGCTTTGGCCATGACAGAGGCAGGTGCTGGCTTAGCTACTAAAATGAGGCAGACAGCCCCGTTCACAAACACTGATGACATGCCAACAGAGGAGCCTTTCTTGTGTCAAGCACAGGACTGGAAGTGGAGGTGCTGAGCCCCGGCAGAGCATTATAGACCTTTTAAATATTGCACATTTTCTGTCTTTAGAGTCACAAACCGTCAGTGTTGTGCATTACCGTTGTTTTTAGCTGCCTCAGTAGTTTTTCTGTAAAGGTGTTGTACGACAGTGAAATACATGTATATATTTTTAGGCATATACAGTGAGGGAAATAAGTATTTGATCCCTTGCTGATTTTGTAAGTTTGCCCACTGACAAAGAAATGAACAGTCTATAATTTGAGGGGAAAGTTAATTTTAACATTGAGAGAATAGAATATCAAAAATGAAATCCTGAAAGCTTCTGGAGCAAGTGAACCATGGAGCTGTGAGGACGAGGATTTCCTAGTCAACTGACCGCTGCAGCCAATGACAGGCTGTAGCGGTGCTGTGGCTTCCAAATCGGGCAGATCACGCTTCTGGAGCAAGTGAAGAACCATGGAGCGAGTCGCCTCTGTCAGACGTTCAAAGCAGCAGGGAAACCACGCAGAAAAAATATCTAATATATAATTGCCTAGAATACTACTTCCTGCAATTTGTGCCAACTTCCGTGGCTTTGTCCGGAGCTAATGTCCAGAGCTAATGTCCGGAGCTAATGTCCGGAGCTAATGTGCGGAGATAATGTCTGGAGCTAATGTCCGGAGCTAATGTCCGGAGATAATGTCCGGAGCTAATGTGCGGAGATAATGTCCGGAGCTAATGTGCGGAGCTAATGTCCGGAGCTAATGTCCGGAGATAAGTGACGTCAACAGTGTCTGATTGGTTGCCGCCTGCTGCGAGCGACCAATCAGAAACGTGCCGTACTGTGACACACTCCGCCCGCCATTTTGGTGTGATTTTTGAATTTTTACCTCACAGCAAGTTTCTACTGCGTGGAGGCGGGCCCAGTGACGTTGCTCTTCAAGCTCCTGCCGAATTTCGTCAAAAAAATGATAATACCATTTACCAAAACTATATACATTTAGTTGTGAAGTGGTTCAGTGACATTTTCACACCAATTTTGAACTTTTGTTTGGTGTTTTCTCCATATACTGCCTATTATTCACTGACTGTTATACTGAGAGACTGCCGTTTATTAACCTCTTCTTTGCCACATTGGGTATATTGCTCTATTATTTGCCACATAAGGACATTGTCCATTATTGCCCAGCAATTTCTCTGCAATATAAACTGCCTATTTATTAATATCTGCATTCCTGCAAAGAACTATTGCCTATTATTAACTGGCTATTTTCCTACTACCTGACACTGCCTCTTATTAACCTGTTGTTTGCCACCACCACGCTTAAAGCTGTTTAGCTTAGCCAACATGAGCTCTAATAGTAAGGATACTAATGACACAGAGCTAACAAGAATTGTCAAGAGCTGGTGAGTGCAGCCATTTTTTGTTCTTTCTTACTATTATTTATTAATTGTATTATTCTTACATTTGAATAAATAAAGTATATATGGATTCTAGACTCCCGATTCTTTAGAATCGGGCTGCCATCTAGTATATATATATTCATGTTAACACAGTTGTAACTGGGTGCCGCTACAGACAAGTCACGCAGGTAGGACACATTGCAATATAGCCTTACCACCATACAATGTGGCTCTGATACTGTGTCCTTTTAGCAAATCACTGCAAAGGCTCTTGGGGAACAAAATAATATTATTGCAACGTTATCTGCAAAAAAAAATATCACTAGCTAATTTGCTGTCAATAAAACTTTAGTTTGGAAGCCACATACAATCACTTGTGTACATAGGTGTATAAGGATCAGTAATGCGGCAGCCATATATATTAATGGACCTGTCCCTATAGCTGATTTTTAGATATTTTAGATGTGTTGAAGCCCCTGTTGAGTAGTGCTGATCCGCATGGTGGCTCAGTGGTTAGCAGTTTTGCTTTGCAGCATCGGGGTCCTGGGTTCAAATCCAACAAGGACAAGATCTGCTATGTTCTCTCCGAGTTCTCCGGTGTCCTGCCACACTCCAATGGGGACAGTGATGATGATGTATGTAAAGCGCTGTGGAATTAATGGCGCTATATGAGTAAAATAATAATAATAATCCTAAGACCCCCCCAGGGGTTTACTCAAACCAAGGAGCAGAAGCTGACATTGCAAGCAGAAAGGAGTATGAACCCTTAACTTTCTAAGCTAAGCACACCTCCCCCCCCTTGTTTGTACGATTGGACTTGGCCCCCCAGTGATCAATCATACTGAACAATAGTTATATCAAAGTTTAGGTGCCCTTTAAATTAAAAAAATCTTGGGGCCCAACAAAAAAATTCCATTAAGGCTGGGGCTACACAGTGACTCTGGCAACAACACAGGTTTTACAGGCCAAATATCGTGCTACATCGCAGCAGAATTCAAGTGAATGGGGTCATATTTTCATATTGCAACCCACCGGGTACCGTGATGAGCAAGTTGCAAAAAATCCAACTTTTTCTGACTTTTTGCAAGTTGCCTGTTGTGGTATGTTGTGGTTCGCAATGCACTCACGTTTACTTGCATTATGCTACAACGTATGAGTGATCTGTGTCAAGGCCAACGTCACCGTGTAACCCCAGCCAGAGGCACACATACATTTGGTGCAACCACATTGGGGCCCAACGGACCACTCCTACCTCCAAGTGATAAACTATTAGGTCCACTTACTATTATTGCACAGGGGCCCTCTTCTATCTCTGTCTGCCCCTGACCTCAGCCTATTCTGGCCCTCCCTTCATTAAGCCCCATTCTCAATATATTACCATTAAACCAGCAGAAAATTAACAGTAGATTCTGAATTGTAACCTCCAAATCTATTATACCTGACGGTAAGCAAACTCCTTCAGAACCCCCTCCGATCCCCCCAGGTATTCATCTACTTAAGGTACCTTCTGTGGTCTAAGTTCCGTCAGTTTCCTAGTAGGAGACATCTGCGGAGCTGTCACTGATCCATGGCTGAGGACCAGTCACAGACCCGGCGTTTGAGGCACCATGTAATGTTACTTTAAACCGCCTGTGACAGCTCCTTGGTCCCCGTCTGCGCCTAATATATGAGGTTTCACAGGAGCATCTATGGCCACAATGAGGGAAAGAAGAAAAAAACACTAAAAGTAATTTGTACGAAATGTAGTCGCGGAGTCAGAAGCCGGCGTACATATTTCTGTGCACTGAGATCATTGCGTCTAATGGTTTTGTCTGCTGTTGGAGAATGCGAGATCCCAATAAAGAAGTCTCTGCAGGACATGGGGATGGCTGAGACTAAGCAGACGGTGTGTGCATGCCAGCTCCCTAATGAGGCATAATTGTCTAAGACACTGGTTAAGTAGAAAACCAAAGCAGATCCAGCGCATTCCTTCCCGGCCTAATAGACAACTTAGCTCTTGGAGCATGTGTGAACGGCACGCTGCGAGGCGCTGAAGTAACCTATAGCACCGGCGTAATGCGCTGAAGACTCTACGCACCGCTCGCATGGCTCTATCCATCCTAAGGTGACCCTGCCAAAACTAATCTGCTGCAACCACGGGTAACAGATTTAATCAGCGGGAAGATGTCACTGTTTTACACAAATGGAGATGAAATAAAACAGTTATTTGGCAACAAAATATGAGGTTTCTGGACAAAAACCATCTTTCTTCCAGCAGCAGTGCGTGCAGCTAGAGAGCATTTCCATGCCGTACATATATATAGCGGTATACGTCTACATAACATTGCTGGATTTTTCCACTTTTCATCCCACTGTGTATGCTATACTAGATTGTGACTGTTTACCTGTATTCAGGGACGCATGGGATGTGAGGTTACCAGTATAATTATATAGACTGGGGGCTAACTGTAGCTTTTTTGCTGCGCAGGTAAAAATGTAAATGGCATCCATCTTCACATACAAAAAAAAAACACAGCAATGAATAAACCATACACACAAATATATATATATATATATATATATATATATATATCAGCAATGAATAAACTGTACACACAAATATATATCAGCAGCGAATAAACCGTATAAGTAGGTATATACAAGCATCCAGCACCGAAATTTTTTTTTATATATAAATATATATCGGCAGGGGGGAAGAATCCACATACATTAATATGTACTAGCATCCAGCAATGAATAACCTGCACACACAAATATATATCAGCAGTGAAGAAACCATATAAGCAGGTATATACTAGCACCAAGCAATGAAAAAATATATAAATATACAGTTAGGTCCAGAAATATTTGGATAGTGAGTGACACAAGTTTTGGCATTTTAGCTGTTTACCAAAACGTAGTCAAGATGCAGTTATATAATCCATATGGGCTTAAAGAGGAAACTCTCAGCTTTAATTTGAGGGTATTCACTTCCTAATTGGAGTAAGTGTTTAGGAATTACATTTCTTTCATATTATCAAAGGTAAATGGACTATTGTCTCAAAAGCTCTTTAATGGACTGAATGGGCTTCTCCCTCGTTAATCCATCATCAATTAAGCAGGTAAAAGTGTCAGAGCTGATTCCAGGTGTGGCATTTGCATTTGGAAGCTGTTGCTGTGAACCCACAAGATGCAGTCACAGGAGCTCTCAATGGAAGTGAAACAGACCATCATTAGGTGAAAAAGAAGAAATCCATCAGAGAACAGAAATATTAGACGAGCCCAAATCAACAATTTGGTAAATTCTACCAAAAAAAAGCGCACTGTTCAGCTTGGGAACTCAAAAAGGCATGGATGTCCATGGATGACAACAGTAGTGGAAGATCGAGAAGCCTTTACATGGTGAAGAAAAACCCTACTACAACATCCACCCAAGTGAACCAAGTGAAGAACACTCTTTTTCAGTGTTTCAGTATGTAAGTGTACTATAAAGAGAAGACTTCATGAGATCAAATACAGAAGGTTCACCACATTGTGCAAACCATTAACCAGCTTTAAAAATGGAAAGACCAGATTAGAGTTTGCTAAAAAAAATCTGAAGATGTCGCCCAGTTCTGGAAAAGCATTCTTTGAACAGATGAAACTTAAATCAACCTGTACCCAAATGATGAAAGAAGAAAGTATGGAGAAGGTTTGGAATGGCTCATGATCCAGAGCACACCACATCTTCTGTAAAACATGGTGGAAGCAGTGTGATGGGATGGGCATGCATGGCTTCCAATGACTCTGGGTCACTATTGTTTATTGATGGTGTGACTGAAGACAGAATTCTGAAGTGTATAGGACAATACTTTCTCCTGAGAGAATGCAGCACGGTTCATTGGACAGCGCTTCACAGTACAGATGGACAATGACCCAAAACATACTGCCAAAGCACAGAAGTGGAATATTCTACAATAGCCGAGTCAATCACTATATCTCTACCCCATCAAACAGCATTTCACATGCTTAACCCCTTAATGACCGCTGATACGCCTTTTAATGGCAGCTTTTAAGGGGCCTTATTCCTCAGTGCTGCTTTTTAATAGCGCTGAGAAATGTCAATAGCGCCTCCAGCGTCTGAAAATCCCTGGGGTCCCAGCTACCGGGGGGGGGGGGGGGGGGGCTTGCCCAGACCTTGGAGAACATGATCAAGGCCAGTTTTAAAGTCCGATTTTGAAAATCATTTCCCTCTCCTCTGACATGATCTAGCATGTCAGAGTAGAGAGAAATGATATCCCCAGGCACCCCACGGTACCTTGGTACAGGTGACATCATCCCCAGCCCTCCTCCTCCTGTTCCCAAAGCAAAATGATGTGCGCATGCACAGTGCTTTCACAGAGATCTGCTATTTTTTCTATTTGTCCCTGACTTTTGATCACTGTGATAGATCCTTTCGCAGTCATCTAAAGCCCAATCATTGTCATCCCCTAGTCAGATTATTTCTTTTAATTTTATAATCTTTCTTTCTTTGCCTTTAGCTAGGGTTAGGGTTTAGGGTTTGGCTTAGGGTTATGTTTGGGCTTTAGGGTTGTATGTTGGGGTTAGGCGTTTGGGTTCGTTCAAAAGTAAAAATAAAAAAAATTACTAGTTAGGTTAGGTCTATTAGTGCTAGATTAAGTTAGGTCTACTAGTGCTAGATTAGGTTAGGTCTACTAGTGCTAGATTAGGTTAGCTCTACAAGTGTTAGATTAGGTTAGGTCTACGAGTGTTAAGGCCCCTTCACATTTAGCGACGCTGCAGCGATACCGACAACGATCCGAATCGCTGCAGCGTCGCTGTTTGGTCGCTGGAGAGCTGTCACACAGCTCTCCAGCGACCAACGATGCCGGTAACCAGGGTAAACATCGGGTAACTAAGCGCAGGGCCGCGCTTAGTAACCCGATGTTTACCCTGGTTACCATGCTAAAAGTAAAAAAAAACAAACAGTACATACTTACCTACAGCCGTCTGTCCTCCAGCGCTGCGCTCTGCTTCTCTGCTCTCCTCCTGTACTGTCTGGCAGCCGGAAAGCAGAGCGGTGACGTCACCGCTCTGCTTTCCGGCTCACAGCCAGTACAGGAGGAGTGCAGAGCGCAGCGCTGGAGGACAGACAGCTGTAGGTAAGTATGTACTGTTTGTTTTTTTTTACTTTTAGCATGGTAACCAGGGTAAACATCGGGTTACTAAGCGCGGCCCTGCGCTTAGTTACCCGATGTTTACCCTGGTTACCAGTGAAGACATCGCTGGATCGGTGTCACACACGCCGATCCAGCGATGTCTCCAGGGAGTCCAGCGACGAAATAAAGTTCTGGACTTTCTTCAGCGACCAACGATCTCCCAGCAGGGGCCTGATCGTTGGTCGCTGTCACACATAACGATTTCATTAACGATATCGTTGCTACGTCACAAATAGCAACGATATCGTTAACAATATCGTTATGTGTGAAGGTACCTTTAGATTAGGTTAGGTCTACGAGTGTTAAATTAGGTTAGATATACGAGTGTTAGATTAGGTTAGCTCTACTAGTACTAGATTAGGTTATGTCTACGAGTGTTAAATTAGGTTAGCTCTACGAGTGTTAGATTAGGTTAGGTATACGAGTGTTAGATTAGGTTAGGTCTACTAGTGCTAGATTAGGTTAGGTCTACAAGTGTTAAGGTACCGTTACACTAAACGACTTACCAACGATCACGACCAGCGATACGACCTGGCCATGATCGTTGGTAAGTCGTTGTGTGATCGCTGGGGAGCTGTCACACAGACAGCTCTCTCCAGCGACCAACGATCAGGGGAACGACTTCGGCATCGTTGAAACTGTCTTCAACGATGCCGAAGTCCCCGGGTAACCAGGGTAAATATCGGGTTACTAAACGCAGGGCCTCGCTTCTTAAACCCGATATTTACCCTGGCTACCATTGTAAAAGTTAAAAAAAAAAAAAATCAGTACATACTCACATTCCGATGTTTGTCACGTCCCCCGTCGTCAGCTTCCCTGCACTGACTGTCAGCGCCGGCCGTAAAGCAGAGCACGGCGGTGCTCTGCTTTACGGCCGGCGCTGACAGTCAGTGCAGGGAAGCTGACGGCGGGGGACGTGACAGACATCGGAATGTGAGTATGTACTGTTTGTTGGTTTTTTTACTTTTACAATGGTAGCCAGGGTAAATATTGGGTTACTAAGCGCGGCCCTGCATTTAGTAACCCGATATTTACCCTGGTTACAAGTGAACACATCGCTGGATCGGCGTCCCACACGCCGATCCAGCGATGACAGCGGGTGATCAGCGACCAAAAAAAACGTCCTGATCATTCCCCAACGACCAACGATCTCCCAGCAGGGGCCTGATCGTTGGTCCCTGTCACACATAACGAGATAGTTAGCGGGATCGTTGCTACGTCACAAAAAGTGTGACGTTGCAACGATATTGTTAACGAAATCGTTATGTGTGAAGGTACCTTTAGATTAGGTTAGGTATACGAGTGTTAGATTAGGTTAGGTCTACTAGTGCTAGATTAGGTTAGGTCTACTAGGGCTAGATTAGGTTATGTCTACTAGTGCTAGATTAGGTTAGGTCTACTAGTGCTAGATTAGGTTAGGCCTACGAGTGTTAGATTAGGTTAGCTATACAAGTGTTAGATTAGGTTAGGTATACGAGTGTTAGATTAGGTTAGCTCTACGAGCGTTAGATTAGGTTAGCTCTACGAGTGTTAGATTAGGTTAGGTATACGAGTGCTAGATTAGGTTAGGCCTACGAGTGTTAGATTAGGTTAGCTCTACGAGTGTTAAGGTACCTTCACACATAACGATATCGTTAACGATATCGTTGCTTTTTGTGACGTAGCAACGATATCGTTAAGGAAATCGTTCTGTGTGACAGCGACCAACGATCAGGCCCCTGCTGGGAGATCGTTGGTCGCTGAGGAAAGTCCAGAACTGAACTTTATTTTGTCGCTGGACTCCCTGCAGACATCGCTGGATCGACGTGTGTGACACCGATCCAGCGATGTTTTCACTGGTAACCAGGGTAAACATCGGGTTACTAAACGCAGGGCCGCGCTTAGTAACCCGATGTTTACCCTGGTTACCAGCGTAAAAGTAAAAAAACAAACACTACATACTTACCTACCGCTGTCTGTCCCCGGCGCTCAGCTTCTCTGCACTCCTCCTGCACTGGCTGTGAGCGTCGGTCAGCCGGAAAGCAGAGTGGTGACGTCACCGCTCTGCTTTCCGGCCGCTGTGCTCACAGTCAGTGCAGGAGGAGTGCAGAGCACAGCGCTGGAGGACAGACAGCGGTAGGTAAGTATGTAGTGTTTGTTTTTTTTACTTTTACGCTGGTAACCAGGGTAAACATCGGGTTACTAAGCGTGGCCCTGCGCTTAGTAACCCGATGTTTACCCTGGTTACCCGGGGACCTCGGGATCGTTGGTCGCTGGAGAGCTGTCTGTGTGACAGCTCTCCAGCGACCAAACAGCGAAGCTGCAGCGATCGACATCGTTGTCGGTATCGCTGCAGCGTCGCTGAGTGTGAAGGTACCTTTAGATTAGGTAAGTTTTTTGTTTGTTAGGCATTCGTATAAAATGAAACAATTTCCCGCAGAATGTTTACTCCCTGCTTTGCTCCTGCAGTTCCGGGAGTGAAACCGCATCTGCTTCTGAAGCAGAAACATTTTCAGAAACCTACGATTCCCTTTCCTCCCCGTGATCCCACAGTCTGATGGTAGTGGAGTCAGTCATCACGGCTGAAGCATCAGAGGCAGGGCCACATTCTGCAGTTCCCCCTCCATTGTGGTGTCCCGACAATGCATATTCTCCTCAATTTTGTGCTTTTTTTAGCAGCCGAAAAGAATGAAGAATGGCATATTTTGCATAAAGGGATATGGAATAAAATTAATGTCACTCGTTTTAGCCCCTTAGAATTTTTCCACATTTTTTGCTACCCCAGAAGTCCCACAATTAATTGCCCATTAAACCACTTTATATACCCTACATTTCCCAAAAACCCACATCCTTTCATTCCTGTTCATGGATCCCCACAAATGTTCCTGAAATAAAACATTTTTTGGGGGGCCTAACCCTCAACATGTGTTTAGTAAAAAAAATATCCACTCTCTGTTCCTTCTGGACAACAGAATCTGTCCACAGCACCCCTGTATTTGCAGCTGACATGTCACAAGCTCGTTATGAAGCTTTGATGAGATTACCAAGGCCTGGTTTTGGCATACAAACACTGGGATAAAAAAAAACTCACCAAATATTGAATGTGTGCATGAGGCCTTACACTAAAAATGAATTACATGGATAGTATAGAAGAAGGTGGATATAAAGAAACAAAGTATGTATGAACGTCTCCTCCCGCTGGAATGACTTTGATATGGATCTGACTTTCTGCTTCTAATCCCATTAAGTTTGAGAAAAAAAATTTATTTTTTCCCTAGGAGCTAAAAAAGCAGCAAAAAAACGGCAGTACAAAATGCCTGAAAAATGGTGAATGCTTAAGACGCTGATGATATTGCTTTTGCGTTGTATATGATGGATATGCTCAGGGAACGCTCACTGTATAGATTCTCAGGACCACATTGATTAGACTTTTGCCAGAATAGTGTACTTTTGCTATTTGTTAGGGTACTATAATTTGGCATACTTTATCCTGTATCGAATACTCTACTTAGGTGTTAGGTAAAGAGGTAACAAGCAAAATAAGGAGCAGCTCCATACCATCTAGTATCCTCCCTCCCCCGGCCATGCCTTTTAGAGACCACTGCAGGGGTCCCATCACCACTAATCATTTTGTAGCATCTGTCGCCCACTGCTGTGTGTGTCCCGGCTCATTGAGCTAAGTGGCCTATAATTCTGCAAGAACTTGAATAAAGAGAGAAAACATTTTTGTATGTGAGGTTGTATGTAAGAACAAAACTGCAATGAGTCAATTAGTCCTAAATCTTATGGCCATATTCCATGTTTTTATAGAGACATAATAGCGGTGTGTTAGAAGTCCAGTCCTGCACCCCCAATATCCTTGTGCATGAGCCCTTATATGCAGTTGCAGATATAGGCAGAGTAGTGTGATGCCCCAGAGAGAATTAGCAAGCGACTCGCATTTTGTCTAGGTAATATATCGTACATGTATATTATAGCGTGTTTACAAGTTATATGAAACACAAGGTAAAGTAAGAGGTTGCAGAAATGACAAATGGTCGCTGTCATTTCAAAAAACTTTGCATAAATCAGTATTACAAGTGACTATAAGAAACTTTGTATTAAATCTTATCAGAGATATCTGCTTATTTGTGAATTTCTCAGGATTTCTTCTTCTCCTGCTGCCTCATGAACTCAGTATAAAATGCAGCTAAAATCTTTCTTGACCGAAAAGATAGATATTCTGCTTAAAGAGGGATCAGGTTATGTGCTGCCCATAGTAGTCCATGGAGGAGAAAAGAGCTGCTACAGAGGCAGGGAGATACTCAAATTGTGTTGCTGCCTTGTAGTAAGGTTACTATCTCACCCCAAAGCTGGATATAAAGCCATACTGCTCTGTACTCCCTGTATAATGTCATCAATGCTACCTCCCTATAGAGATAGAAGAGCAGAATCTCCTATTTTTTCTATTTACTGTGTATGGGAGACATCACAGCAGTTATTTTTTTCCACCCACTAGCTCAGAGACAACTGAAAAATATAGACAGAGCCTGCACAGGGCAAAAATGGTGAAAAATTGCAAGTTTCAAGCCCTATAATGGCCAGAAGTAATGCTATCCCTCTTGTACAGACCACTGCTTAATCTGTAAACTTTCTTGAAATGACAGGTATACTTAAACCGGTTTCCAAAACATCAGGTGCCGTACATGTACAGGTCCTTCTCAAAAAATTAGCATATAGTGTTAAATTTCATTATTTACCATAATGTAATGATTACAATTAAACTTTCATATATTATAGATTCATTATCCACCAACTGAAATTTGTCAGGTCTTTTATTGTTTTAATACTGATGATTTTGGCATACAACTCCTAATAACCCAAAAAACCTGTCTCAATAAATTAGCATATTTCACCCATCCAATCAAATAAAAGTGTTTTTTAATAACAAACAAAAAAACCAACAAATAATAATGTTCAGTTATGCACTCAATACTTGGTCGGGAATCCTTTGGCAGAAATGACTGCTTCAATGCGGCGTGGCATGGAGGCAATCAGCCTGTGACACTGCTGAGATGTTATGGAGGCCCAGGATGCTTCAATAGCGGCCTTAAGCTCATCCAGAGTGTTGGGTCTTGCGTCTCTCAACTTTCTCTTCACAATATCCCACAGATTCTCTATGGGGTTCAGGTCAGGAGAGTTGGCAGGCCAATTGAGCACAGTAATACCATGGTCAGTAAACCATTTACCAGTGGTTTTGGCACTGTGAGCAGGTGCCAGGTCGTGCTGAAAAATGAAATCTTCATCTCCATAAAGCATTTCAGCCGATGGAAGCATGAAGTGCTCCAAAATCTCCTGATAGCTAGCTGCATTGACCCTGCCCTTGATGAAACACAGTGGACCAACACCAGCAGCTGACATGGCACCCCACACCATCACTGACTGTCGGTACTTGACACTGGACTGTAGGCATTTTGGCATTTCCTTCTCCCCAGTCTTCCTCCAGACTCTGGCACCTTGATTTCCGAATGACATGCAAAATTTGCTTTCATCAGAAAAAAGTACTTGGGACCACTTAGCAACAGTCCAGTGCTGCTTCTCTGTAGCCCAGGTCAGGCGCCTCTGCCGCTGTTTATGGTTCAAAAGTGGCTTTACCTGGGGAATGCGGCACCTGTAGCCCATTTCCTGCACATGCCTGTGCACGGTGGCTCTGGATGTTTCCACACCAGACTCAGTCCACTGCTTCCTCAGGTTCCCCAAGGTCTGGAATCGGTCCTTCTCCACAATCTTCCTCAGGGTCCGGTCTCCTCTTCTCGTTGTACAGCGTTTTCTGCCACATTGTTTCCTTCCAACAGACTTACCATTGAGGTGCCTTGATACAGCACTCTGGGAACAGCCTATTTGTTGAGAAATTTCTTTCTGGGTCTTACCCTCTTGCTTGAGGGTGTCAATGATGGCCTTCTTGACATCTGTCAGGTCGCTAGTCTTACCCATGATGGGGGTTTTGAGTAATGAACCAGGCAGGGAGTTTATAAAAGCCTCAGGTATCTTTTGCATGTGTTTAGAGTTAATTAGTTGATTCAGAAGATTAGGGTAATAGGTCGTTTAGAGAACCTTTTCTTGATATGCTAATCTATTGAGACAGGTTTTTTGGGTTATCAGGAGTTGTATGCCAAAATCATCAGTATTAAAACAATAAAAGACCTGACAAATTTCAGTTGGTGGATAATGAATCTATAATATATGAAAGTTTAATTGTAATCATTACATTATGGTAAATAGTGAAATTTAACACTATATGCTAATTTTTTGAGAAGGACCTGTATGTCCGTCATTGTAATCACTGTTCATTGTGGGCCCACTGCACTATGGGCTGGGCTTACCCTGGAGGGGTGTAACTAAGCAGCTACCTGGTACCATTGGAGGCTCCAGTGAATGAGGTCAGGCTTGAGCAGCAGGCAGCTGCCAGGTACCACCCACTGGCAGTGTCCAAAGCAGCAGCTGACCCTAAGGGTCAGATGCTGATTCGGATAGTGTGTCCCAGGCAGGACAGGGAGGCCACTGGTATGAATTCACTATAGAATATACTTGGCACACTCTCGTGGGTCTGATGCAATAGGGTGTTTATTATAATACATACAGTATCACAATGTTCAAACGTTTCGGTCAACAAATGACCTTCATCAGTGTGCTCTAAAATAAAATAAAGTGCATAGACAAAATACAAAGAAAAATAACCAAAATAAAGTATATACAAGTAATTTCATTTGGTCATCTATTACAAATGGAAAAACGGGAGAAAACATCCTAACAATATAGCTCCATGTGCCATATGTATGGTACATATCAGAGAGTACATGATGAATAAGTACATAAACTTAATATAGCAAAAACGACTGGAGTGTTAGTGAATATACGGGCAAGCAAAAGGAAAAAAGGAATGCAAAAAAGGGGGGGACTAAGGTATAACGTGTGCTGATAAGTCACCGAATAGATAAGAGGTACATACCTATAAAAGCGGGAAAAGGGTATATAGCACAGACCCTTTGAGAGAGAATATTGCATCTGCAGTGAGACAAAAGTATATAGGTATATAAGTGCATCCATCTATACGTGTGGATTAAAAAGGTGGCTGGATGGTGTGAAAATGGACGTACCAAAAACATGAACTGAGCAGGAAATCCTGAAATAAGAGGGCTATAACCAGCCGATCTATGAGGAAATAAATGCTATTAGGATAGCGCCAGATAATGAATGCGGCATATGGGCGCTGTTGTATCGCACTTCTTGTTCATTTCCAGTTGCGTAACTAGAGTCTGATGAGCCCCAGTGCAAAATTTGGACCTGGCCTGTCTACCTACAACCTAGTATATGTTTATAAATATATACCTTATATACTCGAGTATAAGCTGACCCGAGTATAAGCCGACCCCCCTAATTTTGCCACAAAAAAACTGGGAAAACTTATTGACTCGAGTATAAGCCTAGGGTAGAAAATGCAGCAGCTACCGGTTAATGTCAAAAATAAAAATAGATACCAATAAAAGTAAAATTAATTGAGACATCAGTAGGTTAAATGTTTTTGAATATCCATATTGAATCAGGAGCCCTATATAATGCTCCATACAGTTCATGATGGCCTCATAAGATGCTTTATATAAAAATGTGCCACATATAATGCTCCATACAGTTCATTATTGCCCCATAGATGCTCCATATAAAGCTGGGCCCCATATACAATGCTCTGCCCGGTTCATTATTGCCCCATAGCTGTGCCATAGAGTGCTCTGCACCGTTCATTATTGCCCCATAGCTGTGCCATATAGTGCTCTGCACCGTTCATTATTGCCCCATAGCTGTGCCATATAGTGCTCTGCACCGATTTTTGTCCCATAGCTGTGCCATATAGTGCTCTGCACCGTTCATTTTTGTCCCATAGCTGTGCCATATAGTGCTCTGCACCGTTCATTATTGTCCCATAGCTGTGCCATATAGTGCTCTGCACCGTTCATTATTGACCCATAGCTGTGCCATATAGTGCTCTGCACCGTTCATTATTGCCCCATAACTGTGCCATATAGTGCTCTGCACCGTTCATTATTGCCCCATAGCTCTGCCATATAGTGCTCTGCACCGTTCATTTTTGCCCCATAGCTGTGCCATATAGTGCTCTTCACCGTTAATTGTTGTCCCATAGCTCTGCCATATAGTGCTCTGCACCGTTCATTATTGCCCCATAGCTGTGCCATATAGTGCTCTGCACCATTCATTATTGTCCCATAGCTCTGCCATATAGTGCTCTGCACCGTTCATTATTGCCCCATAGCTGTGCCATATAGTGCTCTGCACCGTTCATTGTTGTCCCATAGCTCTGCCATATAGTGCTCTGCACCGTTCATTATTGCCCCATAGCTCTGCCATATAGTGCTCTGCACCGTTCATTATTGCTCCATAGCTGTGCCATATAGTGCTCTGCACCGTTCATTGTTGTACCATAGCTCTGCCATATAGTGCTCTGCACCGTTCATTATTGTCCCATAGCTCTGCCATATAGTGCTCTTCACCGTTCATTGTTGTCCCATAGCTCTGCCATATAGTGCTCTGCACCGTTCATTATTGCCCCATAGCTCTGCCATATAGTGCTCTGCACCGTTCATTTTTGCCCCATAGCTGTGCCATATAGTGCTCTTCACCGTTAATTGTTGTCCCATAGCTCTGCCATATAGTGCTCTGCACCGTTCATTATTGCCCCATAGCTGTGCCATATAGTGCTCTGCACCGTTCATTATTGTCCCATAGCTCTGCCATATAGTGCTCTGCACCGTTCATTATTGCCCCATAGCTGTGCCATATAGTGCTCTGCACCGTTCATTGTTGTCCCATAGCTCTGCCATATAGTGCTCTGCACCGTTCATTATTGTCCCATAGCTCTGCCATATAGTGCTCTTCACCGTTCATTGTTGTCCCATAGCTCTGCCATATAGTGCTCTGCACCGTTCATTATTGCCCCATAACTGTGCCATAGAAAGCTGTGCCATTGCTGCTGCAATAAAAAAAAAGCCATACTCACCTCTCTTGCTTGCAGCTCCCGCCGTCTCGTCCCGGCGTCTCTCCGCACTGACTGATCAGGCAGAGGGCGGCTCGCACACTATATGCGTCATCGCGCCCTCTGACCTGCACAGTCAGAGCGGAGAGACGCCGGGAAGATGGAGCGACGCCCGGCGCGTGGAACGGGGATAGGTAAATATGACATACTTACCTGCTCCCGGCGTCCCGCTTCTTCTCCCGGACAGCTGGTCTTCGGTGCCGCAGCCTCTTCCTCTATCAGCGGTCACCGTTACCGCTGATTAGAGAAATGAATATGCGGCTCCACCCCTATGGGAGTGGAGTCCATATTCATTTTTCTAATGAGCGGTCCCACGTGACCGCTGTACAGAGGAAGAACGGCAGGGGGAGCGCCAGGAGCACCAGGACTAGGTAAGTATGCCTCAGCGCCCTCTCCCCCTCACCCGCCGACCATGCCACCCACCGTGACTTGAGTATAAGCCGAGAGGGGCACTTTCAGCCCAAAAATTTGGGCTGAAAATCTCGGCTTATACTCGAGTATATACGGTATGTTTATAAAAACTTGATTCCATTGCCCATAGGCAATGAATATGTGCTCCACGCCCAGGGCCGGCTCCAGGATTTTGTGGGCCCCGGGCAAAAGAGTCTCAGTGGGCCCACATACCACGATTCATGATGCACAGATACGGTGGAGAAATAAATATATACTACATAGGGCCTAGCGCCTTCCCCCTCATCCTTCACATAGGCAGATATGCACACACACAATACGCAGACATGCACACATACACAATACGCAGACATACACATACAGTATGCAGATATGCACACACACACAATACGCAGACATACACATACAGTACGCAGACATGCACACACACACAATACGCAGACATACACATACAGTACGCAGACATGCACACACACACAATACGCAGACATACACATACAGTACGCAGACATGCACACACACACACAATACGCAGACATGCACACACACAATACGCAGACATGCACACACACGATACGCAGACATGCACACACACGATACGCAGACATGCACATACAGTACGCAGACATGCACATACAGTACGCAGACATGCACACACACAAACAATACGCAGACATGCACACACACAATACACAGACATGCACACACACGATACGCAGACATGCACACATACAATACGCAGATATTTACATACATATATTTGAAGACAAATTCACAAACTTACTTAAATATGTACAGTCAAACACACTGATATACACACAGATATGCACATCATACAGTCATACCCAGACATACAGACAGACACAAGCCTCACTCACCTCCCCCTGGCTTGTCACCCATCAGGCTCCTCTGGCATGTGGCTGTGGAGGGAGCGCTGCTTGATCGATGGCCCTCACTTAAACTGACATGGCCACCCACAGTGCACGCTGCAGCTGTGTCTGCTGTTAATGATGCGGTCAGGCAGACACTGTGCCTTTAACTTTGCTTGTGTGTCCGCCCGGCCGCGTCATTACTTGCAGAGACATTGTGCGCGGCCATGTTTATTTAAGTGACGGCTGAGCTCAAGTAATGCCAAAGCTGCTGGGGGAGCGGCCCGGGCCCCCTGGTATCCCGGCCACGAGTGGGCCCCCCAATTTGTTCAGGGCCCCGGCATTTGCCCCGGTACGCCGGGTGCTGACGCCGGCCCTGTCCACGCCTATGGGAGTGGAGACGCGTACATATTCATTACCTTAATGAGCGGTACCACTTGACCGCTCAACACAGGAACAGCTGCTGCGCCAGGACAACAGAGATGCAGGGATGCTCAGCGACGTAGCGAGGAGGGTGAGTATGATGTCACAGCCGCCTGCTCCGCCCCTCCCCCTCCTTTGCTGACTTTCTGGGACAAAAAAATGTGCTGAAAATCTCGACTTATACATGAGTTTATATGGTATATCATTTAAAAAAAAAAAATTTCAATTCCAAAAAGGAAAATGGGTGGATGCAAAAGTTTTTGCACCCTTGGAGATTTGTGCTCAGATAACTTTTTTTTTTTTATATTCGTTTATTTATTAATCACAAATAAAATACAGTATAAATGTTTGTCTTTGTTATCGACTTGCACGGTTACATTCACAAGAAAGGAAAAGACACCAGAGCATACATATACCAATCATTTGTATGTATATAAAGAAGACATATATATAAAATTATGAAACTGTCAGTATACAAAGTTCCTAAACTACAACCGAACTACACCTAACTAAACTAAACCTCCAAAGCTACTACTACTTCGCCTTATTACAGTAACATTATACTCTCTATTGCGCAATATCTGCAGAACAAAAGGTCAAATACACTGTATCCTTATCAATTGGTTAGATCACAAAGTGAGATGGGAGGCATTCCACCCATCCCAGATTTTATTGAACTTACCCGGGCAACCCCTATTCTGGTAAAGTGTGCGTTCATATGGGACAATTGTGTTCACCAGCTCAACCCAGGACCTAAGCGTGGGGGGTGACCTTCCCATCCACCGCAGCGCTAACATCTTTCGTGCCAAGAATAATACTTCACGTAAAAAATTCCCAACATAATGTTCCCAAGCCTCCTCATCCCAAACTCCAAACAGACAAACCAGAGGTTCAAGAGGAACCGGGATTGATAGTAGTGAGGTCAATAACGACGTTACCTCCCTCCAATATTGAAAAATAATTGGGCACTGCCATATCATGTGTATGAAGTCAGCATCTGGTGAGTGGCAACGCAGACATTCCGACGTCGAGTATCGACCCATCCGAAAGAGTCTCACTGGGGTCAAATATGACTGATGAATTATATATAACTGGGTCATCTTGTTATTAATTGACGGGGATACTTTAAGGGGAGAGTCAAGAACGTCCTCCCATACTTCATTCTGCATATCGGAGATAAGTCCCTCCCACTTGCTCTTAACCAAGTCTATGGCTGAATTCGACCCCATTGATAACAGATATGTGTATATGGATGAAATAAGACCCTGAGGCCCCTGTGATTTAAGAATGCCTATCAGTGGCAAAGACGAGATGCTGCGATTTGCTCCCATATTTCTAATATATGACTGAATAGCTGTTCTAAGTTGCAGATAGCGAAAAAACTGAGATCTTGGAAAAGCATATTTAGCCTGCAGCTGTTCAAAAGACATAAAGACCCCCTGATCGTATAAATCCCCCACCGAGAAAACCCCGTTGGAAATCCAAAAACCTGCAGATGGATGATCCACCAACATGGGGAAATAACCATTGTCCCATAAAGGCATTTCAGCAATAATATCTCCAAATCCAATAACTTTTTTAATCTGCCTCCAGGCTGATCGTGCCAGTCGGAGCATAGGTAACATACGTGGAGCGTTTATTTTCCCCGACTCCAAAAGGCCCAATGGACATTTAGCGCTAACAGAACTAACCAGATGACTTTCAGAATTAGGGAGGTAGTTATGTGGCATCCATTTACTTAGTGCCCTCGCCTGTCCCGCCAGATAGTATAGAAAAAAATCGGGCAATGCCGCTCCTCCCCCCTGCTTAGATCTCTGCAAAGTAGTTAATTTAAGCTTAGGCCTGCTTTTTCCCCATATAAACGAAGCAACCTGAGAGTTTAAATTGGTGAAGAATAACTTCGGCACAGTTACTGCGCTATGTTGGAGACAATAATTAAATTTAGGGAGCAATATCATTTTAATGAGGTTAATACGACCTGCCACAGATAACGGAATCTTGCTCCAGGACGCAAATTTCAATTTAGCGTGATCTAGCAGGGGAAAAATATTGAGTTGTAAGTCCGACCCACTATGTTGAGACATATATATGCCCAAGTACTTAAAGTTAGATACTATGGGCAACGAGGAAAGAGTATTGAGATTAGATGCTGGGGACTGAGAGAGAGGCATTAGAGCAGATTTATCCCAATTAATATATAGGCCTGAGAACCCACTAAATCTATCTATGGTAGTAATCACCCTCGGTAACGTCTCTTCTGTGTTATCCATGAATACTATCATGTCATCAGCGTATAAACCAATGGTATCAGTGCGATCCGCTATTTTTATACCCTCAATACCGGGGGAAGATCGGAGGCGTATTGCCAATGCCTCTATTGCTAGAGCAAATAGGGCTGGGGAAAGGGGACACCCTTGACGGGTTCCTCTATATAATAGAAAGGGCTCAGAAATGGAGCCATTTACTATTATGCGGGCCTTTGGTTTCATATATAATACATTGACCCAATTCAGGAATTTAGCCCCGAAACCATATTTCTGCAGACAAGCAGACAAAAAGGGCCATTCAAGAGAGTCAAACGCCTTAGCTGCATCCAGTGACGCCAACGCCCAGTTATTATCAGGCAGCAAAGAGCTATATTGGATTATTGATTGAACCCGCCTGATATTTATAGAGGTACTCTTACCAGGCATAAAGCCAGTTTGATCCGGGTGTATAATGTCTAATATAATAGAATTCAGCCTAGTGGCTAAAATCTTAGTAAAAATCTTATAGTCTACATTTACTAACGATATGGGGCGATAGGACCCGCACTCTAATGGATCTTTCCCCTCCTTTCTGAGTACAATAATATGTGCCTCATAAAAAGTATCGGGCAGACATCCCCCTCTCCATATCTCTCTAAATACTTGCAATAAAAGTGGAGCTAGTACTTCTCGGTATTTCCTATACAATTCGATTGGGAAGCCATCTGGCCCGGGGGCCTTCCCAGAGGCCATATCCGTTATAGCTTGCTCTATTTCTTCTAGGGTAAATTCAGCGTCCATAAAAGCCTGTGCTCAGATAACTTTAACCAAGATTTCAGACCTTAATTATCCTGTTAGAGTTATGGCTTGTAATCATTGCTAGGAAAGGCCAGGTGATTTCAATTTCTTAGCTTTATAAAAACCCAGCCTCCTCTAAACTTGTGCCAAAAAAACAGTAGCCAGGGGTTCTTCTAAGCAGCTGTCTAGTACTCTGAAAATGGTGGAGGCCCACAATGCAGGAGAAGTCTGTAAGAAAATAGCAAAGTGTTTTCAAGTTGCCTTTTCCCAGTTTGAAATGTAATTAAGAGATGGCAGTTAACATGGAGGTCAAGATAAGGTCTGGGAGACCAAGTACAATTTCAGGGAGAGCTGCTTGCAGAATTGCTAGAAAGGTAAATCAAAAGCCCATCTTAACTGCAAAAGATCTTCAGAAAGATTTAGCAGACTCTGGAGTTGTGATACACTATTCTACTGTTCAGAGACACCTGCATAAGTATGGCCTTCATGGAAGAGTCATCAGAAGATATCGTCTCCTGCATACTCACCATAAAATTCAGCATCAGAAGAATGCAAAAGAACATCTAAACAAGCCTGATGCGTTTTAGAAATAGAACTCTTTGGCCAGAATGATCAAAGGTATGTGTGGAGCAAAAAGGGCACAGAATTTCAGGCAAAGAACATCTTGACAATCATTAAGCATGGGGGTAGATAAATCATGCTTTGGGGTTGGCTTTCAGCCAATGGCACGGGGAACATTTCACAGATAGAGGGAAGAATGGATTCAGTGAAATTTCAACAAATTCTTGATGCAAACATAATACTGTCTATAAAAAAAGCTGAAGTTAAAGAGAGGATGGCTTCTACAAATGGATAATGATCCTAAACACACTTCTAAATCCACATTAAACTACCTCAAAAGGCAGAAGCTGAAGGTTTTGCAGTGGCCCTCACAGTCCCCTCTACAGCTCTGGCACAAATTAAGAGACCACTGCAAAATGTTCAGTTTCTGATTTTTCTCTTTATAGGTATATTTTTGAGTAAAATGTACATTTTTAATGTATTCTATAAACTACTGACAACATGTCTCCGAATTTCCAAGCAATAAATTTTGTATTTTTCTTTCTGAAAAGAAGTGGTCAAAATTACAAAAAAAAAATGCAGTGCTTTCAGGCCTCAAATAATGCAAAGGAAACACGTTCATAATCAGTTAGAAACAACAATACAATGGTTTAACTCTGGGAGAGTTCAGAAATCAATATTTTGTGGAATGACCATGATTTTTAATCACAGCTTTCATGCGTCTTGGCATGATTTCCACCAGTTTTTCACATTGCTCCTGGTGCAAAAATTAAACCAGTTCTTTGTTTGGCTTGTGACTATCCATCATGCTCTTGATTACATTCCAGAGGTTTTCAATGGGCTGCCCATGACAGGGTTTTGATGTGGTGGTCTCTTAAAGGGAACCTGACACCCCCAAAATCGAAGGTGAGCTAAGCCCACCAGCATCTGGGGCTTATCTACAGCATTCTGGAATGCTGTAGATAAGCCCCCAATTTATCCTAAAAGATGAGAAAAAGAGGTTAGATTATACTCACCCAGGGGCGTTCCCGCTGCGGTCCGGTCCGATGGGTGTCGCGGTCCGGGGCCTCCTATCTTCATCAGATGACGTCCTCTTGTCTTCACGCTGTGGCTCTGGCGCAGGCGTACTTTGTCTGCCCTGTTGAGGGCAGAGCAAAGTACTGCAGTGTGCAGGTGCCGAGTCTTTCTGACCTTTCCCGGCGCCTGCGCACTGCAGTACTTTGCTCTGCTCTCAACAGGGCAGACAAAGTACGCCTGCGCCAGAGCCACAGCGTGAAGACAAGAGGACGTCATCTGATGAAGATAGGAGGCCCCGGACCGCGACACCCATCGGACCGGACCGCAGCGGGAACGCCCCTGGGTGAGTATAATATAACCTCTTTTTCTCATCTTTTAGGATACATCGGGGGCTTATCTACAGCATTACAGAATGCTGTAGATAAGCCCCTGATGCTGGTGGGCTTAGCTCACCTTCGATTTTGGGGTGAGCGGTTCCCTTTAATTTTTGCCAGAGCTGTATGTGGCTAGACCTCAAAATAGCAGTGCATGTAAGACAACCCAGGAATCTCACAGAGATGGAAGAATATTCCAAAGAAGAATGGATGAAGATCCCTCAAACAAGAATTGAAAAACTCTGGCTACAAAAAGCGTTTACTAACTGTGATTCTTGCAAGTGGGTGCTGCTAGGTACTAACCATGCAGGGTGCCCAAACTTTTGCATTGGCCATTTTGCTTTTTGGAGTTTTTAAAATGTAAAAAATGACATATATATTATTTGTCTAAACTACAAAAAAATGTCATCTGTAACTTTAGCCTCTTTAAGGTTAGCATTTTAGAGATCTTTTCATCTTCAAATTGGTATCTGTGTCCCTTATCCTGGATATATATATACACAGTGCCTTGCAAAAGTATTCGGCCCCCTGGAACTTTTCAACATTTTCCCACATATCATGCTTCAAACATAAAGATACCAAATGTAAATTTTTGGTGAAGAATCAACAAATGCAACACAATTGTGAAGTTGAACGAAATTTATTGTTTGTTTTTTTAAATTTTTGTGGAAATTCAAAAACTGAAAAGTGGGGCGTGCAATATTATTCGGCCCCTTTACTTTCAGTGCAGCAAACTCACTCCAGAAGTTCATTGTGGATCTCTGAATGATCCAATGTTGTCCTAAAGGCCTAATGATGATAAATATAATCCACCTGTGTGTCAAGTCTCCGTATAAATGCACCTGCTCTGTGATAGTCTCAGGGTTCTGTTTGACGCACAGAGAGCATCATGAAGACCAAGGAACACAACAGGCAGGTCTGTGATACTGTTGTGGAGGAGTTTAAAGCCGGATTTGGATACAAAATAATTTCCAAAACTTTAAACATCCCAAGGAGCACTGTGCAAGCGATCATATTGAAATGGAAGGAGTATCATACCACTGCAAATCTACCAAGACCCGGCCGTCCCTCTAAACTGTCATCTCAAACAAGGAGAAGACTGGTCATAGATGCAGCCAAGAGGCCCATGATCACTCTGAATGAACTGCAGAGATCTACAGCTGAGGTGGGACAGTCTGTCCATAGGACAACAAACAGTCGTACACTGCACAAATCTGGCCTTTATGGAAAAGTGGCAAGAAGAAAGCCATTTCTCAAAGATATCCATAAAAAGTGTTGTTTAAAGTTTGCCACCTGGGAGACACACCAAACATGTGGAAGAAGGTGCTCTGGTCCGATTAAACCAAAATCAAACTTTTTGGCAACAATGCCAAACGATATGTTTGGCGTAAAGGCAACACAGCTCATCACCCTGAACACACCATCCCCACTGTCAAACATGGTGGTGGCAGCATCATGGTTTGGGCCATCTTTTCTTCAGCAGGAACAGGGAAGATGGTTAAAATTGATGGGAAGATGGATGGAGCCAAATATAGGACCATTCTTGAAGAAACCTGTTGGAGTCAGCAAAAGACCTGAGACTGGGACGGAGATTTGTCTTCCAACAAGACAGTGATCCCAAACATAAAGCAAAATCTACAATGGAATGGTTCACAAATAAACGTATCCAGATGTTAGAATGGCCAAGTCAAAGTCCAGACCTCAATCCAATCGAGAATCTGTGGAAAGAGCTGAGAACTGCTGTTCACAAACTATCTCCATCAAACCTCACTGAGCTCGAGCTGTTTGCCAAGGAAGAATGGGAAAGAATTTCAGTCTCTTGATGCACAAAACTGATAGAGACATACCCCAAGCCACTGGCAGCTGTAATCGCAGCAAAAGGTGGCGCAACAATGTATTAAGTTAAAGGGACCAAATAATATTGCACGCCCCACTTTTCAGTTTTTGAATTTCCACAAAAATGTAAAACAACCAATAAATTTCATTCAACTTCACAATTGTGTTCCACTTGTTATTGATTCTTCACCAAAAATTTACATTTGGTAACTTTATGTTTGAAGCATGATATATCTTGCTTGGTCTTGGTCAGATAGCCCTTACACAGGCTGGAGGTGTGTTTGGGGTCATTGTCCTGTTGAAAAATAAATGATGGTCCAACTAAACGCAAACCGGATGGAATAGCATGCCGCTGCAAGATGCTGTGGTAGCCATGCTGGTTCAGTATGCCTTCAATTTTGAATAAATCCCCAACAGTGTCACCAGCAAAGCACCCCCACACGATCACACCTCCTCCTCCATGCTTCACGGTGGGAACCAGGCATGTAGAGTCCATCCGTTCACCTTTTTTGCGTCACACAAAGACACGGTGGTTGGAACCAAAGATCTCAAATTTTGACTCATCAGACCAAAGCACAGATTTCCACTGGTCTAATGTCCATTCCTTGTGTTCTTTAGCCCAAACCAGTCTCTTCTGCTTGTTGCTTGTCCTTAGCAGTGGTTTCCTAGCAGCTATTTTACCATGAAGGCCTGCTGCACAAAGTCTCGTCTTAAGGGCTCCTTCTCACTTGCGGCCGCACAGCAATACATGGAGCTGCACGCTCCACTCTGGAGTGCCGGCGCCAGAGCAGGGTTTCAACCTGCGAGACTCGTACGTATTTCTTGCAAGTGATATGGAGCCCTAACAGTTGTTGTAGAGATGTGTCTGCTGCTAGAACTCTGTGTGGCATTGACCTGGTCTCTAATCTGAGCTGCTGTTAACCTGCGATTTTTGAGGCTGGTGACTCGGATAAACTTATCCTTAGAAGCAGAGGTGACTCTTGGTCTTCCTTTCCTGGGGCGGTCCTCATGTGAGCCAGTTTCTTTATAGCGCTTGATGGTTTTTGCCACAGCACTTGGGGACACTTTCAAAGTTTTCCCAATTTTTCGGACTGACTGACCTTCATTTCTTAAAGTACTGATGGACACTCGTTTTTCTTTACTTAGCTGCTTTTTTCTGATGGTCCCAACCCCATTTCTAAGGCAAGAAATCCCACTTATTAAACCTGACATGGCACACCTGTGAAGTGAAAACAAATCCTGGTGACCACCTCTTGAAGCTCATCAAGAGAATGCCAAGAGTGTGCAAAGCAGTCATCAAAGCAAAAGGTGGCTACTTTGAAGAACCTAGAATATAAGACATAATTTGAGTTGTTTCACACATTTTTGTTAAGTATATAATTCCACATGTGTTAATTCATAGTTTTGATGCCTTCAGTGTGAATGTACAATTTTAATAGTCAAGAAAATACAGAAAAATCTTGAAATGAGAAGGTGAGTCCAAACATTTGGTCTGTACTGTATACGGTATATATATATACATATATATATATATATATATATATATATATATATACATATATATATATATATATATATATATATATAACCAGTGTATATATATATATATGTACCCCATCCTGGTTTGCATGTCCTCCATCCTGGTATATGTCCCCTGTTTTGCCACTCGGCATCTTCTTCTGAAGCCTTCAGCTGACTTCAGCATGCAAGCGACAGGAGTGCATGACTTCACTGCCATGCATCTCCAGTCACATGCATGCCGACATCGGCTTCTGGTCTCTGATTGGTGGGCAGTGTGTATTGCCACGCACGGACCTGACAGGTCTCTGCACCGCAATACACTTCAGCTGAATGTGTGTCATCCAGCTGAAGTATTTTCTGGTGTCAGCGAGCTCCTTACGCCCCTGGTTGTTCCAGTTAATCCATTTAAATGCCGCTGTTAATGTTCCACAGTGGCAAGTAAGTGTTACGATAGATCTCCATAGCAGCTAGGGCCTCTTTCATCGCCATCTTGGTACACCAAGAAAGTCCATCCACTATAAAATCTGTCAAAATATAACGGTTATTAATTAACCTATACAATTTTTAATGTAAAGAAAAAAGTTAAATTAACATTTCTTATGACTGCACTCTGCCCCCCAACAAAAAATGGCATCAATAAGAATGACAACTGCACACACTGAAAACAAGTCGTCACATGGCGGGGGGGAAAAAAAAAGCGTCACAGCCCAATTTTCATTTCTTTACAAAGTTGAGGGTTGTTTAACCACTAATATATATCTAATATATAATTGCCTAGAATACTACTTCCTGCAATTTGTGCCAACTTCCGTGGCTTTGTCCGGAGCTAATGTCCGGAGCTAATGTCCGGAGATAAGTGACGTCAACAGTGTCCAGTGTCTGATTGGTTGCCGCCTGCTGCAATATGAAGAATCATAATGCTAACATTTTTTTGCCCATTTTGTGCATTGAACACTGTGTAAACAAAAGCCAAAAAAAATCAGATTTTTTTTCATCTTTTTTCCTATTTTTCAGTACGTTATGTTGCAAAGTGAATGTGTCATTGAAAACTACAGCACATCTCGCAAAAAAAAACTAGCTAACATACGGCTATATATATGTAAAAATATGTAAAATAAGGTGGAAAACACACAAACTGTCCGTAGCAGGGGTTTTCAGGTTACCAGACCAATCTGGATACGTAAACCACAATACCCTTTTAAAATAAGGGGGATTCTGTAAGTTCTGCAGTTTTAGCGGTATGTAACCATCCTCTCTTCAGTTCGCATGTAATTTTTCTTCCCCCTGTCCTCTCCCCGTCCTGTGACGGCTTGTTATACTGTAGTGATTGTGATAGCCGTTGTTGGGCTCCAGCTGATGGGACAGACACTGGAGACCCAGATCCTGCGTTATGAAGAAGACGATGATGACAGCTCGTTCAAAGCCAAAATATGATCACAGTGCAGAAGAGAGAAAGTGTCAACCTGAAGGGGAAACCATTATTTTTGGGCCAGCTGTACTGTAAACTGTTGATAAATTGATTCCCAGAAGTGATGTGGAATGAAGTGGTAAATTTCACATCACCGCCTAGAAATGACCTTGCTAGCGAGTCCAGCTTCTCCGTACTGCACTCTGGTAATTGTCATGAATGTTCGTAGCTGTCTCACATTCCTCCCATGTAAAACACAACGATGAGCTATCAACCGTTCAGGGGCAGAAACAAGGGAACGTAACAAACATGAGATCAGTCCTGGAAAGACAGAGCCATCCAACTATGATGATGTATTGTAGGGTCTATGTCATATCAGGACAATACTCTGTTCTTACACTGAGCTGTAACGTAAGGCCCAGATCTACAGGAGCCTCATGAACATCCAAGTAATCTGCAGCAAGGTAACCATTAGTGATGAGCGAGTATACTCATTGCTCGGGTTTTCCTGGGCACGCTCGGATGATCTCTGAGTATTTGTTAGTGCTGCTCGGAGATTTAGTTGTCATCACAGCAGCTGCATAATTTACGGCTGCTAGACAGGCTGAGTACATGTGAGAAATGCTTGTTAGGGAATCCCCACATGTACCCAGGCTGTCCAGCAGCTTTAAATCATGCAGCTGAGGCGAGGAAAACTAAATCTCCGAGCACTAACAAATACTCGGAGACCACCCGAGCGTGCTATTCGCTCATCACAAGTAATCATGTTTGGATAGAAAACAAGGAGAAACGTTCCCCCTTAGTCCCAAAGTCAGCGCCATATTATTGAAGTCCTGCACACAGGACACCAACTCTCACTGTGCCCGCACAATGATGGCGGTGTGGAATTTTAAAAAGGAGACCAGTCACTGAATAATCAGTGACCTGTACAAGAAGTAGAAGAAGCTGGTGGGGGAGGCAGAGAACCAGAAGACTCTGCCCCCATGTCCCGCCCTGAAGCACAGAAGATGTAATTTTATGAAAACTTCATAAGGTGAGTATTCATCAGCCACTGAGCGGATCCTTTCACATCAGGTATCATATTAGTCAGAATCACAGCACCATTATCGCCATGCCTTTAATTTATAGTGCTAAATTCCGACAGGTTCTCTTTAATGTGCTTCCTCGCTAGGGTCATGTGACCTTTTCAAGTCTTCTGTTTCTTCCTGATTGCCTTCAACAATTCTAGTTGTATTTTTATACATCTTTTTGCAAGCAGTAGTTTATTTTATTGTGCTACAAATAGTATTCAGCTCTTTTATGGATTTTTTCTTGTGCACATTTTCCTTCCACTCACAAATGTGTTTTCCCTATATAGGCTGGGTGGTTGGATCCTTAGATATTCTGGGAAGTCCTGCCAGTCTCGTGCGGAGTATCGGGAATGGAATTGCTGACTTCTTCAGACTCCCATATGAAGGTCTTACCCGTGGTCCTGGAGCCTTTGTCAGTGGCGTCTCCAGGGGAACCACATCATTTGTAAAGCACATTTCTAAAGGTACGTCGGAGTCTGTTCTCAGAGGCTATTGTCATCTTGCTGGACATTCAGTGGAAATTCCTCATGTGAATATAACAGTTGTCCCACTTTTTACCAAGTGTAAAAATGTAGTAGATTGCACATAGGACTTGTTCATATGTCATTTCCAGATTTCTTAAAGGGGACATTTCTTGGCATTTTTTTAATTTAAACTGAATACCTCCTCCAGTTGATGCTGCTGCGCTGATTCTGGAACAGTTTTTATTTTTCTTCTGTGCCACTCTGTTGCAAAGTTATGCCTCCCAGTAATAAAGATAGAAATTTTCCCTTCAACCAATCATTGTGTACCACATAACTTGTCTGTAGCTGCTGGTTCTTTATCCTTTGACCCTGTCCAATCAAAACACGGCTGCCTCATACATGGATGTTCTGTGTTCCACACCCATTTGATTGAAAGAAAAACTTGCATCTTTATTACCGAGGATCTTAACATTGGATTGGAGGGGCACAGAAGAAAAAGAAAAACTGTTCCAGAATGGGTGGAGCAGCAGCAATCGGAGGAGGAACTTCCTTTAAATAAAAAAAAATACAGTGAAAGCTCCTCTTTAAACCTAAATCTTTAGTATATACCAGATGTGATGTGTGAGGACATTTAATTGTAGAAAGTAACATATTCTGTAGAACTTGTAATATCTGTAGGCAGGAGGAAGAGCATTTCAGATAATAGGTGCAGCACTAGAGGGATTATGGAAGAATGATTGACAAGAAACAAGAATGATTAGCAAGAAAAAAAATAGTAAGTGAAAAGAAGGAGTTTAAGCTGTTCTATTCTGTAGAAAATTAACTTATGACATTCACTATGTAAAAATTGGAAGCTCAAAGCTACTGGTCCTGGGTCTCCACCTATACCTTTACATGCACCGCACCAGTGAGTGTCATCATATAGTATAGAATCTACATACATGCTGACAAAATGATAAATTAAATATTGTTTTGCAATAAGCACTCCAAGTGTGATCAGAGGGCATGATATCACCGTTCTGCCCCATCTTATAATAACACAGTTGTAACACACATCTTACATGTAAAGAGATCATTTTATCAACAGACTAGTGTCACATGTCAAATACATGTATATAGGGACCGTAACAGGGCCAACTGCAGAATGCGAATAACACAAAACACAAACAAGCAGCCATAGAATCCCATAAAATACGTATAAACTTTATTAAATATCAAATATATAACAATACTAAAAAAGATAGGTAATAATAATAATGATAATAATAATCTTTATTTATATAACGCCAACATATTCCGCAGCGCTTTACAGCTTAACAGTTTCAAGCACAACAGTCATAAGTAATAACGTTAGCAATTCAATAATTACAGCAAAATAAGATGACCCTGCTCGTGAGAGCTTACAATCTACAATGAGGTGGGGGAGGTACGGATTAGTGCAGAGGTTAGTCGAAAGTCATTTGCAGAGCGCAGCGGTCGGTTAGGCCGATAGACAGAAATGAGGGAGGAGATGTAAGGGGGTGCCGCACTGTGTAGAGCTTTGTGGGTGAGAACAAGTACTTTGAATTGTATCCTGTAATGAATGGGCAGCCAGTGTAACGACTGGCGAAGAGCGGACGCGTCCGAGTAACGATTAGCCATATGGACGACCCTGGCTGCTGCATTAAGGATGGACTGGAGAGGGGAAAGTCGAGTGAGGGGGAGGCCAATTAGTACAGCATTACAGTAATCCAGGCGGGAGTGGATCAGGGCGACAGTGAGGGTTTTTGTTGTTTCCATGGTGAGAAAAGGGCGGATTCTAGAGATGTTCTTTAGGTGTAAGCGGCACGAGCGGGCAAGAGATTGTATATGGGAGGTGAAGGAGAGATCGGAGTCAAACATAACACCCAGACAGCGCACCTGCTGCCGGGGTGTTATTATGGTGCCACCCATGGAGAGGGAAATATCAGATTTAGGGAGGTTAGTAGATGGCGGGAGCAGAAGTTGTTCAGTTTTGGAGAGGTTGAGTTTCAGATAGAGAGCAGACATGATGTTTGAAACTGCAGACAGATAGTCAGTGGCGTTCTGTAGTACAGTGGGGGTAAGGTCAGGGGCTGACGTATAGTTGTGTGTCATCAGCATAAAGATGGTACTGAAAGCCAAATCTGCTGATGGTCTGTCCAATTGGGGCTGTGTAGAGGGAGAAGAGAAGGGGGCTAAGGACTGAGCCCTAAGGTACCCCGACAGTGAGAGGAAGAGGAGATGAAGTGGAGCCAGAGAACAGAACACTGAAGGAGCGGTCTGAAAGGTAGGAAGTGTACCAGGAGAGAGCAGTGTCCTTAATGCCTAGTGACTGGAGTCTAGAGAGTAGGAGAGGGTGGTCAACAGTGTCGAAAGCTGCAGAAAGGTCGAGAAGAATGAGCAGAGAGTGGTCACCATTACGTTTTGCTGTCAGAAGGTCATTGGTCATTTTGATGAGTGCAGTTTCTGTCGAATGTAGGGGGCGGAAACCGGACTGTGAAGGGTCTAGGAGGGAGTGAGTGGAGAGGTAACGGGTAAGGCGGGAGTATATCAGGCGCTCCAAGAGTTTAGAGATGAAGGGGAGATTGGAGACCGGTCTGTAGTTGTTTGTGCAAGATGGGTCGAGAGCGGGTTTCTTTAGTAATGGAGTAATGATAGAGTGTTTGAAGGAGGAGGGGAAAATGCCAGAGGAGAGGGAGAGATTAAAGATTCTAGTTAGGTGAGTTGTGACGACTGGAGAGAGTGACTGGAGGAGGAGAGGAGCCTGGAGACTTCTTCTGTGATGGGATTGAATGTGGAGAGTGAGCCAGGGGAAATGCAGGGACAGATGGGAGTCACTGAACTTGGTGATTGGGAGTGGATTTCCTGACGGATATTGTCTATTTTCTCTATAAATTGGGAGGCCAGGTCATCAGCACAAATGTCTGTGATAGGGGCTTGTGCTCTTGGCCTGAGGAGTGAGAGAAAAGTGTAAAAAAGTTTCTTGGGGTTGTTGGATAGTGAGAAGATCAGGGTGGTGAAGTAGGTCTGTTTGGCGAGGTGAAGGGCAGAGTTATAGGTCCTTAAAATAAATGTGAAGTGTATGAAGTCTTCTGGTGTGCGTGTTTTCCCTCATAAGCATTCAGCACACCTAGACCATCGCTGGAGAAATCAGGTTTGCGATGTGAGCCAGGGCTGTTTTACTCTGTGCTTGGAGGTTCTGAGGGTGAGGGGCGCTACTTGGTCCAGGGTTCTTCTAAGAGTGTCATTGTAGTGATGTACAGCCAGATCAGAACAGGAAAAAGAGGAGATTGGGGACAATGATGAGGGTAGGGAGTCTGAAAGTGTGTGAGGGTTGATAGCATGTAGATTTGTGAATGTGTGGTAGGTAGGAGGGTGCTGGGGTGGGCGAGGAATTGTGAGTGTGAAGTGAAGTTATCTAGGTAGGAGATTGAACAGAGCTGGACAAAGACCTGGTCAAGGGTGTTACAGTCATTGTGTGTTTCAGAGGTTGAGAGCTGTGAGAGGCCTTTTGAAGTGGTTAGAGATCGAAGCTGGGATGCAGATGTAGAAGTGGGGCTGTTTATGGGGATGTTGAAGTCTCCCAGGATAAGGGTTGGGAGTTCTGAGGACATGAAGTGTGGCAGCCAGGCAGAGAAATGGTCCAGGAAGTGGGTGGGTGAGCCTGGGGGCCGGTATATGACCGCTACTCTGAGGGAGAGGGGACGAAAGAGCCTGATGGTGTGGACCTCAAAAGAAGGGAATGAGAGTGATGGAGCTGGGGGGATGACCTGGAAAGTGCATTTTGGGGACAAGAGTATGCCGACTCCACCACCATGTCTTTTTATGGGTCTCGAGGAATGTGAGAATTGTAAGCCACCATGGGAAATGGCAGCAGGAGAGACAGTGTCGGAATCATGAATTCAGGTTTCCGTGAGGGCCAACAGATTAAGAGTTTTTCAGAAAGTAATTGTGTAGGAAAGGAAGCTTGTTACATACAGACCGTGAATTCCAAAGGGCACAATTAAAAGGAGATGAAGGAGTGCAAATAATATTAGTAAGATTATTAAGGTTTCGATGTGAGGTAGGGTAGGGGTTGAGGTTGGGGGATGGTGGACCAGGGTTGGGGGAGATGTCACCTGAAATCAGTAGGAGTAGGAAGATAAAGAGCAAGTAGTATTTGGAATTGTATGAAGTTTTTTTGTGCAGTGTGTTTGGACAAGATGGGCTGAAGTTTTTCAGGAAGGTGAGAAGTGCATGGGAGCTGTACATGAGAGAGGGAAGGATAAAGGAGTTGATGTATATGAGTCGTGATGGAGCGGGGATTGGTCGGTGAAAGTGGAATGCAAGGGAACATAGGAGGATAGGAATAAAGCACATGGATAGAAGGGAGAGCAGAGAGTGGGTTACCTGACTCCTGCCCTGACTTACTGCGATGGAATAACTGCTGTATCACGACGCTTAGCTTTGTGACGTTTATCTTCGTGACGCTTGCGTGCACCCCCACATGCGTGCACCCCTAAGGATGTTTCTAAATTGCAATAGCAAAGGTGAGGAACAGTGTACACACTCAATGACCATACATCAAAAAAGGGCTAAAGGACACCACCACTGCATCAACATAATCATAGCATATAATTGTTTAAGGCACAAGAGCCGCAAATGTACCAAAGCAAATGCCTATATATTATATTGGTCAGTGCCACCTAAGCATTCAAAGCAAAGGAATCATGATAGAGTAATGGTAGAGCACCTCCCCTGAGGAAGGAGCTTGGCGCTCCGAAATGCGCGTAGGGGTGGGCTGCCGGTCCTCCGCTGCTACACACATCAGGTGCTCTACCATTACTCTATCATGAATCATTTGCTTTGAATGCTTATATGGCACTGACCAATATAATATATAGGCATTTACGTTAGTACATTTGCGACTCTTGTGCCTTAAACAATTATATGCTATGATTATGTTGATCCAGTGGTGGTGCCCTTTAGCCCTTTTTTGATGTATGGTCATTGAGTGTGTACACTATTCCTCACCTTTGCTATTGTACCTGTCTTTTTTAGTATTGTCATATATTTGATATTTAATAAAGTTTATACGTATTTTATGGGATTCTATGGCTGCTTGTTTGTGTTTTGTGTTAGGGTATGTGCACACGATGCAGATTTAGTGCAGAAAAATCTGCTGCAGTTCTGCACTAAATCTGCATCTCCTGGCAGAATCTGCAGGTGCGTTTTTTATGCGTTTTTTATGCGTTTTTCATGCGTTTTTGATGCGTTCTTGATGCGTTTTTTGAGCACAAATCTGCACAAAAAACGCATGAAAAACGCATCAAAAACGCATCAAAAACGCACCTGCAGATTTCTATTATGGAGGGGTGCAGAAACGCTGCAGAACTGCACAAAAGAAGTGACAGGCACTTCTTTGAAAACTGCAGCGTTTCTGCGCAGATTTTTCTGCACCATGTGCACAGCTTTTTTTTTTCACATTGATTTACATTGTACTGTGATCACAGTGCAGTTCTGCAGCGTTTCTGCTGCAGAAAAATCTGCTGCAGTTCTGCACTAAATCTGCATCGTGTGCACATACCCTTATCCGTCTTACTTATGCCATTGCTTTTCTTCTGCGCCATGTAGGTCCATGGGCAACTCCAATAGCTACATCCCTGGTGGTCTTCTGGTGGTCTACATTTTATCTGTTGCCATTGAAGTGAGATAGCACTTGGGAGACATAAGGAAGTGTGTGCCAAGTAGCAGATCTTTTTAAAGAGTGTCTGCCCTTTTAAAATTTGGAGTAACAGCAGGAAATGTGATAACAAACCCCCCAAAATAAGAAATACCTGTTTAGTAGTCTCTGGTGTTCCCTTCTGGGCTGCGTGTCCTTCCTTGCAGTAGGGCTCATGTGGATGTACGTTGCGTCATCGCCGCATGGAAAGGACCACCAGAGTGTCAGGGCTGGAGCTCCGGGGATTGAACTGCTAAGTATTTTTTTTATATATAGTTTTTTAGGGTTTGTTGAGGATATCAGGCCTTCTTTCCCATATCGTAGAGCTCCCACAATTGCAATCCTGATACCCCACATGTACAATATGTATTCTGCATGTGGGAGCCAGAAATCGGATTATCTTCTGCCGTCTCAGGATTCATGAGCAGGATCTGGGGTACGCTTGATAACACTCGCTGCTTATATATCATATTCACTCCTGGCTACGATGCTGAATTATTACTAGCACTTGCCAGAGGGGAGATTTCATTTCCATGGAGCGTACTGGTAATAAAAATAATGAATAAATCATAAGTTCAGAAATATTAATATTTCTGTGCGGTCTTATACCAGGAAAATCCCCCACATACCAGCACCATTACATTGTGTCCTTTCATAAAACGGTTAGATTTTAAGCTTGTATGGGTATATGATACTCATCTGCAATATATTGCAAATCCTTCTATACATCTACTGTGGGAGCCTTCCAAGAAGTGATGTGCTGACACCCCCCAGGAGTAATGTGATGCTGGCTGTGGATCCCACCGCACGTGATAGATGGGGAAACCGTAAGTGTGTTCAGTGTTCCTGTGGGCTATTAGAAACCCAACCCCGGCCAGCAGAATTCTGCTGCAACCGGCATGGAAGAGAGGACAAGAGCGGCGAGCGTGTACAGACGGTGACATCTAGTGGAGACGTGGAGGGGACTGCGGCCAAAGCCTCAGAGTCCCTTATCATACAAACTGGGTCACAATTGTCCTTTGTGAGTCGCTCAATTTACTAAATGAATCGATTTCCATAAAAAATACAAGTCAATTGCTTCTTGTTATCATTAGGAACCCTGACGTCCCTCACCAACTTGGCTACAAGTTTAGCGCGGAACATGGACCGGCTTTCTCTGGACGAAGAACATTACAACAGGCAAGAGGAATGGAGGAGACAACTGCCGGACAATCTGGGAGAAGGACTGAGACAAGGCTTGTCCCGCCTGGGGATCAGCCTACTGGGTAATGTGACAATATTTCTATAACTAATCTGTGTGTCTGGCTACAAAAGAACTGACCAGCACAGAATAAAGCAAGAGTGAACAGGTGCAAGCTGCTCTGACTGCGTAATATACAAAGAAAAGAATACAGCAGCGCTCTGCATGCGCTAAGGTGTATGCAAACATTGCGGTCTAACGCAGTGTTTAATTAGTGCTGGATCCGAATACCTGTGCTTTAAAGGTACGCCTTGTCATGGCTGGTGGGCTCGTATAAATTGGCCAATTTGTGTGCTAAGTAACTTAATTTTATAGGTATATTCTATATAGCAGTAATACAGTCTAAATGTCATATATTCAGTATTTGCATTCATCTTAGCACTTACAGAGGCTGCTGTGTTCTGTTGTATCTTTCTGTTTATGTACAAAAAAGAAAAGAGAGAAACAGCAACAGCCAGAGGCATTCATGGGTGCCGTGCCCCCCAGGAAAATACCAAACCTTCACTATAGAAGATAAAAAATGGAGGCAGCACACCAGTAAAAGGTGAAAAAAGTGCTATTTAATAGCCCAAAATGGTGATGTTTCAGCTTGAGAAAGGCTCACACTTTGTGCAAAACATCACCATTTTGGGCTGTTCAGTAGCACTTTTCACCTTTATTAGCTTGTGTGCTGCCTCCATGGTTTATCTTCTATCATCTATCTATCTCCGATAATTCTATTATCTATCATCTATCTATCTATTATCTATCATCTATCTATATAATATCTATCTATTATCTATCATCTATCTATTTATCTATTATCTATCTATATAATATCTATCTATCATCTATCTCCTATAATTCTAAAATCTATTATCTATCTATTCTCTATCATCTATATAATATCTATCTATTATCTATCTCCTATAATTCTATTATCTATCATCTAGCTAATCTATCTATTATCTATCATCTATCTATTTATTATCTATCTCTATCTATTATCTATCTATTATCTATCTATTATCTATCTATTTTTCTATCTCCTATAATTCTATTATCTATCATCTATCTCTTATCTATTATCTATCTATTTATCTATTATCTATCTATATAATATCTATCTATTATCTATCTATCTCCTATAATTCTATCTATCATCTGTCTAATCTATCTATATATTTATCTATCTATCATCTATCTCTATCTAATCTATCTATTATCTTTCTATTATCTACAGTCATGGCCAAAAGTATTGACACCCCTGCAATTCTGTCAGATAATACTCATTTTCTTCCTGAAAATGATTGCAAACACAAATTATTTGGTATTATTATCTTCATTTAATTTGTCTTAAATGAAAAAAACACAAAACGAATTGTCCTAAAGCCAAATTTGATATAATTCCACACCAAACATAAAAAAGGGGTTGGACAAAAGTATTGGCACTGTTCGAAAAATCATGTGATGCTTCTCTAGTTTGTGTAATAACAGCACCTGTAACTTACCTGTGGCACCTAACAGGTGTTGGCAATAACTAAATCACACTTGCAGCCAGTTGACATGGATTAAAGTTGACTCAACCTCTGTCCTGTGTCCTTGTGTGTACCACATTGAGCATGGAGAAAAGAAAGAAGACCAAAGAACTGTCTGAGGACTTGAGAAACCAAATTGTGAGGAAGCATGAGCAATCTCAAGGCTGCAAGTTCATCTCCAAAGACCTGAATGTTCCTGTGTCTACCGTGCGCAGTGTCATCAAGAAGTTTAAAGCCCATAGCACTGTGGCTAACCTCCCTAGATGTGGACGGAAAAGAAAAATTGACAAGAGATTTCAACGCAAGATTGTGCGGATGTTGGATAAAGAACCTCGACTAACATCCAAACAAGTTCAAGCTGCCCTGCAGTCCGAGGGTACAACAGTGTCAACCCGTACTATCCGTCGGCGTCTGAATGAAAAGGGACTGTATGGTAGGAGACCCAGGAAGACCCCATTTCTTACTCCGAGACATAAAAAAGCAAGGCTGGAGTTTGCCAAAGCTTACCTGAAAAAGCCTAAACCGTTTTGGAAGAATGTTCTCTGGTCAGATGAGACAAAAGTAGAGCTTTTTGGGCAAAGACATCAACATAAAGTTTACAGGAGAAAAAAAGAGGCATTCAAAGAAAAGAACACAGTCCCTACAGTCAAACATGGCGGAGGTTCCCTGATGTTTTGGGGTTGCTTTGCTGCCTCTGGCACTGTACTGCTTGACCGTGTGTATGGCATTATGAAGTCTGAAGACTACCAACAAATATTGCAGCAAAATGTAGGGCCCAGTATGAGAAAGCTGGGTCTCCCTCAGAGGTCATGGGTCTTCCAGCAGGACAATGACCCAAAACACACTGCAAAAAGCACTAGAAAATGGTTGAGAGAAAGCACTGGAGACTTCTAAGGTGGCCAGCAATGAGTCCAGACCTGAATCCCATAGAACACCTGTGGAGAGATCTAAAAATGGCAGTTTGTAGAAGGCACCCTTCAAATATCAGGGACCTGGAGCAGTTTGCCAAAGAAGAATGGTCTAAAATTCCAGCGGAGCATTGTAAAAAACTCATTAATGGTTACCGGAAGCGGTTGGTTGCAGTTATTTTGGCTAAAGGTTGTGCAACCAAGTATTAGCCTGAGGGTGTCAATACTTTTGTCTGGCCCATTTTTGGAGTTTTGTGTGAAATGATCAATGTTTTGCTTCATTCTCTTTTGTGTTTTTTCATTTAAGACAAATTAAATGAAGATAATAATACCAAATAATTTGTGTTTGCAATCATTTTCAGGAAGGAAATGAGTATTATCTGACAGAATTGCAGTGGTGTCAATACTTTTGGCCATGACTATATCTAATATCATTTATCTATCTATCTATCTATCTATCTATCTATCTATCTATCTATCTATCTATCTATCTATCTATCGTATGTCTACATGTAATTTATCAGTTTAGGGCTCTACAATGCCTGCCCCCACCATCTATAAGGACTTGTGATGTTTTGGGACTCTCTCTCCTGACGCACATTATCTGCTAGCAAGCGCTCCAGCACCAGATGCGGCACACGATCGCTTTCATTCTCAATTGCTTGCAGTACACTGGGGATTCTAAAGTTTTTTGTTTCCATCTTCCAATTAAAGTGACATATACATATTTTTTTACTTGCTGTAAATGCTGCTGTTCTCTTGAATCTGGGGTGTTTTTCTTTTGCTCTTGCTCCTCTCCTGACTTGAGCTCTGGCCCCCTCTTTCCTGTATGAAAATGTAGCTCTTTTGCCAACTGGGTGCGATCATCAAGGAGATTCCCAGAAAGAAGAGTTGAAGGTCACACCTACTTGGATAACAAGACTAGATTTATATACAGCAAAGAGGAGGCCATATCGCAGGAACACAGAGGTGCAGGAACAGCGGCATTTTTTGGAAATAAAAAAACAACATATTTGTGGCAAGTGACAGGTTTTCTTTACTGGATATGTATAAAATTGCTAATAGGATGCAGGACTCGTTTTCTGAACCCTCACCCAGCCGTCATTATCTTCATACAGTTTAATGCCCATGAAACTCTCCTTGGCTCTCATAGACTCGTATTGTAGGTAGTTATGACTTATAGATAGGATTTGCTTTAGATTTATTAGAACTTTTCCTTTAAAGGGAACCTGTCAAAATGTAAGGTGAGCTAAGCCCACCGGCATCAGGGGCTTATCTACAGCATTCTGTAATGCATTCTGTAATGCTGTAGATAAGCCCCCAACGTATCCTGAAAGATGAGAAAAAGAGGTTAGATTATACTCACCTGGGCAGGCGGTCCGATCCAATGGGCGTCGCGGTCCAGTACGGGGCCTCCCATCTTCTTACGATGACGTCCTCTTCTTGTCTTCTTGCCGCGGCTCCGGCGCAGGCGTACTTTGTCTGCCTTGTTGAGGGCAGAGCAAAGTACTGCAGTGCGCAGGTTCCGGGCCCCTCTGACCTTTCCTGGCGCCTGCGCACTGCAGTACTTTGCTCTGCCCTCAACAGGGCAAACAATGTACGCCGGAGCCTCAGCGTGAAGACAAGAAGAGGACGTCATCCTATGAAGATGGGAGGCCCCGGACCGCGACGTCCATCGGATGGGACCGCCCGCCCAGGTGAGTATAATGTAACCTCTTTTTCTCATCTTTCAGGATACATCGGGGGCTTATCTACAGCATTACAGAATGCTGTAGATAAGCCCCTGATACCAGTGGGCTTACCTCACCTTCGATTTTGGGGGTGACAGGTTCCTTTGAGTATAATAGATGTAGGATAGCAAGTAATAGCAAAACAGAAGAAAAAGAAAAACCGCCGCCATTGTACCTTCTCAGTCAGAGGGACGATTGAATGGTTTTGGGCAAGATTGCACCAACTTCCCTCCTTCACATGGGGTCTGTCATATTATGGAAAGTTTTTGTGATCTGCATGGGGGCGCACCAGGCGCAGTTACCCCCCTGCCGTGTCCTGTCTGAATCTGATGTTCTTCAAGTGATTTTTCCGTTTATATGTAATAAACTGTACGATCATTAATGCACATTAACAACCAGCGCTGTAACTCAGGAGATAAAAGCCCTTTTGGCTTAAAGTGAAGTAAACAATAAGAATGGAAAAATTCAAGTTTGTGGAGTTTTACTTGAAAACCGAGCCAATGTTATATTGGAACATGGTTTTATTGTATAATTGTAAATAATTGAAACTGAGAATTTTCTTTATAGTGAAGACTCAATTATTTTCTATTTTCCTTGAGAGAAAAGTCTAGCCGTTCCCAGGTATGGCAAAAATTATGGCGGAAAATCTGTCTCAATGAACATCTCAATGTTTGATCTGCCAGAAGCATGTTATGGAGCTGGAGGAGCGGAGCAGATTGATATAAGGTTTTGTGGTGAAAAGATTTAGTATAACTAGTAATTTATTCATTTAAGTCTATGCTTAGGCGTCCAGTAGGTGGTCCATATGAAGGACCTCCCACAGGACACAAAAGTACAGAAACAGTATAAATTACAAGTTATGCTGAGTAATTTCCCACAAAACATTTATCAATTTGCTCAGTGCAGGATCACAGGTAGATACAGCTGGAGCCTCAACGCGCGTTTCACCATCTTGGCTTCGTCAATGTGACCGTTTCCCTTTAATAAGTTGTGTACTGATATATGGTGGAGCCACAAAGATGACACCTCCAGTGTGATTTATTATTTTTTTTTTTCATATTACATGTCCAAATCCCTATATACAGATAGAAAGGGAGTGAGCCTTGGCCTGTGATGACTGCTGCCATTATTAGCATGGTGTGGTAGGGTCTATTTGAGAAGTTGGGTTTTTAGACAATGCGATTGCAGGGTGGTCCTTGGGCTTGTAGGCATAAAATGTGTGGTATACGCCCATTTGGTTGAAGGCAAAATTTGCACCTTTACTTGCACAACTTTGGAATAGAAGGGCACAAAAGAAAAACAAAAACTGTCCTAGAATCAGTGGAGTAGCGCTAATTAGAAAATAAATGGTCCTCTTTAAAGAAGTCATATATATTCAGCCTTTTTTCCAGCATGGATGCAGGGTGGTGGGTAAGATGAACATTTTAAACGCGATGTTCAAGAAAAACTAAGAAGTTAAAAAACTTTTTTTTATTTACTGTAGCAAAAGTTGGAAGTGTTTTTTATAGATTTTTATGACGATGTGGCCAACAAGCCCATCTGCCACGGCCGACATATTCCGATTTTTGAGTCTTGCTCTGATCAATCACCCTCTGCCCTTCTCTGGGTCTCATTGCTCGGCGGTGAGAGGTGCAGGTTGTGACATTTGCTTTCCGCTCAAGTGGTTTTCAAACAAAATTAGAAGCCTCTTCTCTCACCACACGGGAAGAGAACGATTGTCCAAGCCTTGTCCTGCTGGATCCATGCAGTTCGTGTTTACACGACTGTGTCCTTCTTTCCACTCTGATGCTCGCGAGCATTTCCCAAAGCCCTGTCAGAAATTACTTTTTCCTGCTAAGAGGCTTGAAACCAAAGATCATGTCTGTTTTTGGCAAATGCTTTTATTCCTCGCGAAATAACAATTCTGAAGCATCTTTTCCTAAAATTCTGTGTTGTGCTTTTCCGCTCTTATTCTTCTTGGAAATGTGTGTGTAAATTGTTTCGTTAATCATTTTTTCTTCATTGTCAACCAGTCCCGATAGAAGAAAAAACTAAAATCTATATTTATTGGAGACAGTGAGAATCTTTTCTTGTACATCCATGAGTCACAATGCCCCCAGCATTCCTGAATGGGTCGGGATATGGGAAGTGTCGTGAAAATAAAAATAAACTACTGTTACATCCAATAGTTCAGTATCAGAAGGCAGCTCTTCCATAGTGGCTTCATTTACATAGTAACATAGTTATTAAGGTTGAAGGAAGACTTTAAGTCCATCTAGTTCAACCCATAGCCTAACCTAACATGCCTTAACATGTTGATCCAGAGGAAGGAAAAAAAAACCCATGTGGCAAAGAGTAAGCTCCACATTGGGGAAAAAAATTCCTTCCCCACTCCACATACGGCAATCAGACTAGTTCCCTGGATCAACACCCTAACAAGGAATCTATTATATACAGTGGGGCAAAAAAGTATTTAGTCAGTCAGCAATAGTGCAAGTTCCACCACTTAAAAAGATGAGAGGCGTCTGTAATTTACATCATAGGTAGACCTCAACTATGGTAGACAAACTGAGAAAAAAAATCCAGAAAATCACATTGTCTGTTTTTTTAACATTTTATTTGCATATTATGGTGGAAAATAAGTATTTGGTCAGAAACAACATTTCATCTCAATACTTTGTAATATATCCTTTGTTGGCAATGACAGAGGTCAAACGTTTTCTGTAAGTCTTCACAAGGTTGCCACACACTGTTGTTGGTATGTTGGCCCATTCCTCCATGCAGATCTCCTCTAGAGCAGTGATGTTTTTGGCTTTTCGCTTGGCAACACGGACTTTCAACTCCCTCCAAAGGTTTTCTATAGGGTTAAGCTCTGGAGACTGGCTAGGCCACTCCAGGACCTTGAAATGCTTCTTACGAAGCCACTCCTTCGTTGCCCTGGCGGTGTGCTTTGGATCATTGTCATGTTGAAAGACCCAGCCACGTTTCATCTTCAATGCCCTTGCTGATGGAAGGAGGTTTGCACTCAAAATCTCACGATACATGGCCCCATTCATTCTTTCATGTACCCGGATCAGTCGTCCTGGCCCCTTTGCAGAGAAACAGCACCAAAGCATGATGTTTCCACCACCATGCTTTACAGTAGGTATGGTGTTTGATGGATGCAACTCAGTATTCTTTTTCCTCCAAACACGACAAGTTGTGTTTCTACCAAACAGTTCCAGTTTGGTTTCATCAGACCATAGGACATTCACCCAAAACTCCTCTGGATCATCCAAATGCTCTCTAGCAAACTTCAGACGGGCCCGGACATGTACTGGCTTAAGCAGTGGGACACGTCTGGCACTGCAGGATCTGAGTCCATGGTGGCGCAGTGTGTTACTTATGGTAGGCCTTGTTACATTGGTCCCAGCTCTCTGCAGTTCATTCACTAGGTCCCCCCGCGTGGTTCTGGGATTTTTGCTCACCGTTCTTGTGATCATTCTGACCCCACAGGGTGGGATTTTGCGCGGAGCCCCAGATCGAGGGAGATTATCAGTGGTCTTGTATGTCTTCCATTTTCTAATTATTGCTCCCACTGTTGATTTTTTCACTCCAAGCTGGTTGGCTATTGCAGATTCAGTCTTCCCAGCCTGGTGCAGGGCTACAATTTTGTTTCTGGTGTCCTTTGACAGCTCTTTGGTCTTCACCATAGTGGAGTTTGGAGTCAGACTGTTTGAGGGTGTGCACAGGTGTCTTTTTATACTGATAACAAGTTTAAACAGGTGCCATTACTACAGGTAATGAGTGGAGGAAAGAGGAGACTCTTAAAGAAGAAGTTACAGGTCTGTGAGAGCCTGAAATCTTGATTGTTTGTTTCTGACCAAATACTTATTTTCCACCATAATATGCAAATAAAATGTTAAAAAAACAGACAATGTGATTTTCTGGATTTTTTTTTCTCAGTTTGTCTCCCATAGTTGAGGTCTACCTATGATGTAAATTACAGACACCTCTCATCTTTTTAAGTGGTGGAACTTGCACTATTGCTGACTGACTAAGTACTTTTTTGCCCCACTGTATAACCTGTAACATTATACTTTTCCAGAAAGGTATCCAGTCCCCTCTTAAATTTTATTAATGAATCACTCATTATCACTAGGGTTGAGCGACCTTGACTTTTTTAGGGTCGAGCCGGGTTTCGCGAAACCCGACTATCTCAAAAGTCGAGTCGAGTGAAATCGGCCGATTATGGCGAAAAGTCGAGGATCGACCGAAACACGAAACCCAATGCAAAGCCAATGGGAATTTTTTTTTGTTTTTTTCTTTTTCTCTCTCTCTCTCTCTCTCTCTCTCTCTCTCTCTCTCTCTCCTCCGTCCGTCCCTGAACTGAAAAGCTGGTGTTACACAGTGCAAATCGCTACAGCGCACAAGCGACAACATGGCGATAGGCGTCCACGCCCCTAAGACCTATGTCATCACTCTGCCCACGCCCCTTCATTGGCTGAAAAAAATGGCGCCAAGCGCGTCATACGAAACGCGACTTTGGCACGAAAGTCACGTACCGCATGGCCGACCCCACACAGGGATCGGGTCGGGTTTCATGAAACCCGACTTTGCCAAAAGTCGGCGACTTTTGAAAATGAACGATCCGTTTCGCTCAACCCTAATTATCACATCATACGGCAGAGAGTTCCATAGTCTCACTGCTCTTACAGTAAAGAATCCGCGCCTGTTATTATGCTTAAACCTTCATTCCTCCAGATGTAGAGGATGCCCCCTTGTCCCTGTCTCAGGTCTATGATTAAAAAGATCATCAGAAAGGTCTTTGTACTGTCCCCTCATATATTTATACATTAACATAAGATCACCCCTTAGCCTTCGTTTTTCCAAACTAAATAGCCCCAAGTGTAATAACCTATCTTGGTATTGCAGACCCCCCAGTCCTCTAATAACCTTGGTCGCTCTTCTCTGCACCCGCTCCAGTTCAGCTATGTCTTTCTTATACACCGGAGACCAGAACTGTGCACAGTATTCTAAGTGTGGTCGAACTAGTGACTTGTATAGAGGTAAAATTATGTTCTCCTCATGAGCATCTACGCCTCTTTTATTGCATCCCATTATTTTATTTGCCTTTGTAGCAGCTGCCTGACACTGGCCACTAAATGTGAGTTTGTCATCCACCCATACACCCAGGTCTTTTTCATTGACGGTTTTGCCCAGAGTTTTAGAATTAAGCACATAGTTATACATCTTATTACTTCTACCCAAGTGCATGACCTTACATTTATCCCCATTAAAGCTCATTTGCCAGCCCAAGCTTCTAGTTTACATAAATCATCTTGTAATATAAAATTGTCCTCCTCTGTATTGATTACCCTGCAGAGTTTAGTGTCATCTGCAAATATTGAAATTCTGATCTGTATGCCCCCTACAAGGTCATTAATAAATATGTTAAAAAGAAGAGGGCCCAATACTGACCCCTGTGGTACCCCACTGCTAACCGCGACCCAGTCCGAGTATGCTCCATTAATAACCACCCTTTGTGTTTACTATCCCTGAGCCAGCTCTTAACCCACTTACACATATTTTCCCCTATCCCCATTATTCTCTTCTTATGTATCAACCTTTTGTGTGGCACCGTATCAAAAGCCTTTGAAAAGTCCATATACACTACGTCCACTGGGTTCCCTTGGTCCAGTCCGGAACTTACCTCTTCATAAAAGCTGATCAGATTAGTCTGACATGAACGGTCCCTAGTAAACCCGTGCTGATACTGGGTCATGAGGTTATTCCTCTTCAGATACTCCAGTATAGCATCCCTTAGAATTCCCTCCAGGATTTTACCCACAGTAGAGGTGAAGCTTACTGGCCTATAATTTCCGAGTTCTGTTTTTGTCCCCTTTTTGAATATTGGCACCACATTTGCTATACGTCATACATTGCATGGAGCCTTTTTTGTGATCAGCGTTATTAGTTGTCCATTTAACTAGTTTTAGTAGGAAACCGGCTTCCCTCATGGAGACCGATTCATCATGAGTTTTATTGGCAATGATTTATGGGAGAAACATGCAAATTAGCCATCTGCCGGAAGGAAAGAAAACGGTCTTGTGAGTGCCCCCTATTGGAGGTAGACACCCTCTAAGTTGATGACCAGCACTTTAGCGAGTCTTGGAATATGACTAATGGCTAGGGATGTTGCAAGTCTTGTTAAAGGGTCTGTCATTGACTTACAAGGTAGCTGTTTTTAGTTAATGGCACTCGCAGGATTTGTTTCCTTCTGGAAAAAAACGCTAATTTGTATATTGGTTTACCTGCAGATTCTGTGCACATTACTTATTAACAATACATTCGGTTTTGGTGCAAACATCAAAATATATTCATTACATGTCCTACTACTACTGCAACATCCTTTTCTGCGGCCTCCCTGCTCCACCCTTGCACCTCTCCAGTCCATTCTTAACTCTGCTGCCCGACTAATTCATCTCTCTCCTCACTACTCCTCCTCTTCCCTCTCTGTAAATCTCTTCACTGGCTCCCATTCCCTCAGCGTATCCAGTTCAAATGACTAATACTGACCTACAAAGCCATCCACAACCTCCATATATCTCTGAACTTATCTCCCGATATCTTCCCTCACGCGATCTCTGGTCCTCCCAAGTCCTCCTTCTCTCCTCCACACTTATCCGCTCCTCACCCAACCGCCTCCAAGACTTCTCCCGAATATCCCCCATCCTCTGGAATTCTCTGCCCCAACACGTCCGACTATCAACCACATTTGGATCCTTCAGATGGAACCTGAAAACCCACCTCTTCAGGAAAGCCTACAGGCTGCACTGACCCCTCTGCCTCCTCATCACTACCGAAGCTACCGCCTCACCAACACCGGAGCTACCGCCTCACCAACACCGGAGCTCCTGCAACCCTCAACCTATTGTCTCCTTCCCCACCATCCTGTAGAATGTAAGCCCGCAAGGGCAGGGTCCTCGCCCCTCTGTGTCAGTCTGTCATTGTTAGTTTCCTTACTGTATGTGATATCTGTAACTTGTATGTAACCCCTTCTCATGTACAGCACCATGGAAACAATGGTCCTGTAGAAATAAATAATAATAATATCCAGTGGAAATCTCCGATGTACGTCTTACTGAAGGCTCAGATGTGATGTGAATTCTTAGGGCAAGCACCCATGGAGTTGTTCACAAGGAAGGAGCTACTGGAGTCGCCAACATTTTTATTTCGGAAGTTTTTTGGCGCGTTTTTGGTCAAAGCTTACGTCTTTGCCGTCTGAATGTTTTTAAAACTTGTTTTGTGTTATCTAATGAGCAACATGAAAAATGGTCAGGTTACTTCTTTTAGCCGCCTGGCTTCTTTGGAAACCTGAAGCATTTAAAAAAACGCTAAAAAAATGGAATTTATAAACAGCAAGTGCTTTTTACATTGCAGTTCTTGTGTTTATTCTTTGTAGCATTTATTTAGCGCTTTTTCTTGCGGGATACGATCGGAGAACCCTGAATAAGATGTAATTTGCACATACTTTTACTATACCAAGATATGAGGCTTTTTTTATGCCCCTTGCCTCCATTATGCCACAATTTCATGTGTCAGTCTTTGTGAATTATGATGCCGCAGGATTTTTTATAAGGATGATTGATTCTCTGTAATTAAATATTTAGATGAGTTTTGTAAAGCCGTTTTGTGAGCTTTGCTCGCTTGTGGTGCGTTCTTTGTTGGCTGCAGGATATTATCGGCATGCACGCAGGGTATGTACACATGTACTGTATCTTGTTGTACTTCATGTGACACGAGCCGCCTTTTCAGCTGCTTTCTCTGTTCCATTGTCCTAAGGATGGCAGATCAAAACGACCATAGACATTCCATGGGAAAAGGTTGCAAGAGATGACTCTCTAAGGATTTGTAGATTTTCATAATATGTGGTACGTTGGTCCTGAAATTACAATCACAAACCACAAAAAGGTCCCAAGAGGAAGTGGTGAAACGTTACAAGTCGGGCCAGAAGTGCTGGAAGTGATTTACGTTTAACATCCAATGATGTGGGTATTGTCATGTGATAATCCTGCAAATTCCACTCGGAGGTTCTGGTGAGGTTAATCCCAGGATCCCGGCAGTACAGTGACCTCTGGCGCACGCAATAGAGATGTCATTGTCTTTTTCTTAGAGGATATAGGCATTTTCATCCATTACAGTGTTATTATATAAGACCCATAAACAGGGGGTGTGAAAGGGTTGGTCTCCTCTGTTCTCGATGCCGGGGGGCGCCAACAAGGCTCTCTGCATTGGCTTAAGAATTTAGATAAAGGGCCTAGGCTGAGCGGTAGCTAGGCGTTCCTTTATCGTAGGCATTGGGCAAAGATTCATTGTGGAGCTTCCCCCTCATAAAATGTATCGTAACATATATTGTATGCAGGACTATAATTCATTCATAGTGGTCCTATATCACAACCATAAATAGACCTAATAATCATCTTTATATAGAACCAACATACTTGGTAGCAATTTCCAATTTGGAGGGTTCCTGCGCAATTCTTATCGAACATTACAGAGAAGGAGTAAGGGAAGTCACAAGCTTACAATGTATAAGGAAATAGGGTGACACAGAGGGAAGAAGTGCTCGTATGGTGTGGTCCAGACATCTAAATATTAAATACAGGTGTTCATCTAAGACTGCGTGATCCCATCACCAGCCAGTATCTGTAAATATGCATAGGGTGGGGGAACCTATGGAAGTAACGTTAGCAAGGTGATAGACCTGCTTAAAAAAAGTGTTGTAGTAGGGCACATGACCACTGAGAATTCATCCATTTGGGTAAGCGGATTCAAGAGAACTGATACAATAAATATTAACACTATACTGCACATATACAGTGGGTACGGAAAGTATTCAGACCCATTTACATTTTTCACTCTGTTTCATTGCAGCCATTTGGTAATTTCAAAAAAGTTCATTTTTTTCTCATTAATGGACACTCTGCACCCCATCTTGACTGAAAAAAAAGAAATGTAGTAATTTTTGAAAATTTATTAAAAAAGAAAAACTGAAATATCACATGGTCATAAGTATTCAGACCCGTTGCTCAGTATTGAGTAGAAGCACCCTTCGAGTTAGTACAGCCATGAATCTTCTTGGGAATGATGCAACAAGTTTTTCACACCTGGATTTGGGGATCCTCTGCCATTCTTCCTTGCAGATCCTCTCCAGTTCGGTCAGGTTGGATGGTGAACGTTGGTGGACAGCCAGTTTCAGGTCTCTCCAGAGATGCTCAATTGGGTTAAGGTCAGGGCTCTGGCTGGGCCAGTCAAGAATGGTCACAGAGTTGTTCTGAAGCCACTCCTTCGTTATTTTAGCTGTGTGCTTAGGGTCATTGTCTTGTTGGAAGGTGAACCTTCGGCCAAGTCTGAGGTCCAGAGCACTCTAGAAGAGGTTTTCTTCCAGGATAGATCTGTTCTTGGCCGCATTCATATACCCTTCAATGACAACTAGTCATCCTGTCCCTGCAACTGAAAAACACCCTATAGCATGATGCTGCCACCACCATGTTTCACTGTTGGGATTGTATTGAGCATATGATGAGCAGTGCCTGATTTTCTCCACACATACCGCTTAGAATTATCACCAAAAAGGTCTATCTTTGTCTCATCAGACCAGAGAATCTTATTTCTGATTGTCTGGTAGTCCTTCATGTGTTTTTTTTTTAGCAAGCTCTATGCGGGCTTTCATATATATTGCACTGAGGAGAGGCTTCCATCGGGCGACTCTGCCATAAAGGCCCGACTGGTGGAGGGCTGCAGTGATAGTTGACTTTGTGGAACTTTCTCCCTACTGCATTTGTGGAGCTCAGTCACAGTGATATTGGGGTTCTAATTCACCTGTCTCACCAAAGCTCTTCACCCACGATTTCAGTTTGGCTGGATGGCCAGGTCTAGGAAGACTTTTGGTGGTCCCAAACTCCTACCATTTAAGGATTATAGAGGCCACTGTGCTCTTAGGAGCATTGAGAACTGCAGACATTCTGTTGTAACCTTGGCCAGATCTGTGCCTTGCCACAATTCTGTCTCTGAGCTCCTTGGCCAGTTCCTTTGACCTCATGATTCTCATTTGGTCTGACATGCACTGTGAGCTCTTATATAGACAGGTGTGCGCCTTTACAAATCAAGTCCTATCAGTTTAATTAAACACAGCTGGACTCCAATGAAGGAGCAGAACCATCTCAAGGAGGATCACAAGGAAATGGACAGCATGTGACTTAAATATGAGTGTCTGAGCAAAGGGTCTGAATACTTACGACCATGAGATATTTCAGTTTTTCTTTTTTATTAAATTTGCAAAAAATTCTACATTTCTGTTTTTTTCAGTCAAGATGGGGTACAGAGTGTACATTAATGAGAAAAAAATGAACTTTTTTGAATTTACCAAATGGCTGCAATGAAACAAAGAGTGAAAAATATTAAGGGGTCTGAATACTTTCCGTACCCACTGTACATAGTGCCGCTATTCTGCATACACATATATAGGTCAACTTTATGAAAAGCAAATAAATACACACATATATGCACAATACACACATACACATTACATAGAGTACACACTACACACAATACAGACACATATATACACACACAATACAATACACATATTACACATTTATGCACAATACACAAACATTACATATACATTAAAAAATACATATATTACACATATACAGGTGCTTCTCAGAAAATTAGAATATCATCAAAAATATCATACAGCACACTGTGAACAGCCAGCTTCTTTAGCAATGACCTTTTGTGGCTTACCCTCCTTGTGGAGTGTGTCATTGACGGCCTTCTGGACATCTGTCAGGTCTGCAGTCTTCCCCATGATTGTGGAGCTACTGAAACAGAATAAGGGACCTTTTTAAACACTTAGGAAGCCTTTGCAGGTGTTATTTGTTAATTATTCTAATTTACTGAGATAATGAATTTTGGGTTTTTTATTGGCTGTAAGCCATAATCATCAACAATAACAGAAGTAAACACTTGAATTAGATCACTCTGTTTGTAATGACGCTATATAATATATGAGATTAACTTTTTGTATTGAAGAACTTAAAGGGACTTTGTCACCTGAATATGGAGGGAACAATCTTTAGCCATAGGGGCGGGGTTTTCGGGTGTTTGATTCACCCTTTCCTTACCCGCTGGCTGTATGCTGGCTGCAATATTGGATTGAAGTTCATTCTCTGTCCTCCGTAGTACACGCCTGCGCAGGGCAAGATTGCCTTGTGCAGGTACAGTATGTACTACGGAGGACAGAGAATGAACTTCAATCCAATATTGCAGCCAGCATGCAGCCAGCGGGTAAGGAAAGGGTGAATCAAAAACCTGAAAACCCCGCCCCTATGGCTGAAGATTGTTCAGGTGATAGAGTCCCTTTAAATAAATTAACTTTTTGATATTTTAATTATGTAGGAAACACCTGTACATGCACAATACACAACCATTATAGATTTATGCACAATGCAAACATTGCATATATACACATTAAACACACACATATACATGCTCATACACATACAGGTGCATCTCACAAAATTAGGACATCATCAAAAAGTTAATTTTTTATATATACAGTACATATATTACGCCCACAGTACAAATGCACACATATATACACCACTCACAAAATGTTAGGGATATTTGCTTTTCTGGTGAAATTTATGGAGCACGTGAAGAGTTCACGCTACAGTGATATTTTATCATGACAGTAGGGCATTTAAATGGAAGCTGCGATGGTGATTTCCTCATCTAAAACAATTTATTGAAACAAAAGCCAACAACAGTGGTGGTTATACCCCCGAAAAATGTCAATGTCTCAATAACTTGTCCTGTGGACTTCAGCATCGATTACAGCTGACAACGACGCCTCCTGCTATATACACAATTATATACACAATACACATTAGAGACGCTCACCTCCCCCCTCTAGCGCTATATACACACTAGATGGTAGCCTGATTCTAACGCATCGGGTATTCTAGAATATGTATGCGTAGTGTATAGCACAGCCCACGTAATATATATTGCACAGCCCACGCAGTACATTGCGCAGCCCACGCAGTACATTGCCCAGCCACGTAGTATATAGCACAGCCCACGTAGTGTATTGCCCAGCCCACGTAGTATATTGCACGGCCCACGTAGTATATTGCACGGCCCACGTAGTATATTGCCCAACCACGTAGTATATTGCACAGCCCACGTAGTATATTGCCCAGCCCACGTAGTACATTGCCCAGCCCACGTAGTACATTGCGCAGCCCACGTAGTACATTGCGCAGCCCACGTAGTACATTGCGCAGCCCGCGTAGTACATTGCGCAGCCCGCATAGTACATTGCGCAGCCCACGTTGTATATTGCCCAGCCCACATTGTATATTGCCCAGCCCACGTTGTATATTAAACAGCCCACGTTGTATATTGAACAGCCCACGTAGTATATAGCACAGCCCACGTAGTATATTGCACAGCCCACGTAGTATATTGCACAGCCCACGTAGTATATTGCGCAGCCCACGTTGTATATTGCCCAGCCCACATTGTATATTGCCCAGCCCACGTTGTATATTGAACAGCCCACGTTGTATATTGAACAGCCCACGTAGTATATTGCACAGCCCACGTAGTATATTGCACAGCCCACGTAGTATATTGCGCAGCCCACGTTGTATATTGCGCAGCCCACGTAGTATATAGCACAGCCCACGCAGTATATTGCCCAGCCCACGTAGTATATTGCCCAGCCCACGTAGTATATTGCCCAGCCCACGTAGTATATAGCACAGCCCATGTAGTATATTGCCCAGCGCACGCAGTCTATAGCAATGTGGGCACCATATCCCTGTAAAAAAAAAAAAAAAGAATTAAAATAAAAAAATAGTTATATACTCACCCTCTGTTGGCCCCCGGATCGAAGCGGTTACCGACGCTTCTCGCGCGCTCCGGTCTGAAGAGTGCATTGCGGTCTCGCGAGATGATGACGAAGCGGTCTCGCGAGGCCGCACGTCATCATCTCGCGAGACTGCAATGCATGGAGCGGTCACCGGGGCGTCGCGAGGAGCAGGAAAGGCCTATTCCTGAAGCGGGGGGCCACTGGAGGGTGAGTATATAACTATTTTTTATTTTTTAAATTATTTTTAACATTAGATCTTTTTACTATTCATGCTGCATAGGCAGTATGAATAGTAAAAAGGTGGTCACGCAGGGTTAATAGCAGCGTTAACCGAGTGCGTTACACCGCGGTCAACGCTGCCATTAACCCTGTGTGAGCGCTGACCGGAGGGGAGTATGCGGGCGCCGGGCACTGACTGCAGGGAGGAAGGAGCGGCCATTTTGTTCCGGACTGTGCCTGTCGCTGATTGGTCGTGGTTGTTTTGCCGTGACCAATCAGTGACTTGGATTTCCATGACAGACAGAGGCCGCGACCAATGAATATCCGTGACAGGGAGACAGAAAGACAGACAGACAGACAGACGGAAGTGACCCTTAGACAATTATATAGTAGATACACATTAGACACGCTCACCTCTCCCTCTAGCGCTATATACACACTTATATACACATACACATTAGACACGCTCCCCTCGCCCCTCTAGTGCTATATACACACTTATATAAACATACACATTAGACACGCTCACCTCTCCCCTCTAGCGCTATATACACACTTATATACACATACACATTAGACACGCTCACCTCTCCCCTCTAGCGCTATATACACACTTATATACACATACACATTAGACACGCTCCCCTCTAGCGCTATATACACACTTATATACACATACACATTAGACACGCTCACCTCTCCCCTCTAGCGCTATATACACACTTATATACACAATACACATTAGACACGCTCACCTCTCCCCTCTAGTGCTATATACACACTTATATACACAATACATATTAGACACGGTCACCTCTCCCCTCTAGCGCTATATACACACTTATATTCACAATACACATTAGACACGCTCACCTCTCCCCTCTAGTGCTATATACACACTTATATTCACATACACATTAGACACGCTCACCTCTCCCCTCTAGCGCTATATACACACTTATATTCACATACACATTAGACACGCTCACCTCTCCCTCTAGAGCTATATACACACTTATATACACATACACATTAGACACGCTCACCTCTCCCCCTCTAGCGCTATATACACACTTATATACACATACACATTAGACACGCTCACCTCTCCCCCTCTAGCGCTATATACACACTTATATACACATACACATTAGACACGCTCACCTCTCCCCTCTAGCGCTATATACACACTTATATACACAATACACATTAGACACGCTCACCTCCCCCTCTAGCGCTATATACACACTTATATACACATACACATTAGACACGCTCACCTCTCCCCCTCTAGCGCAATATACACACATATATACACATACACATTAGACACGCTCACCTCTCCCCTCTAGCGCTATATACACACTTATATACACAATACACATTAGACACGCTCACCTCCCCCTCTAGCGCTATATACACACTTATATACACATACACATTAGACACGCTCACCTCTCCCCCTCTAGCGCTATATACACACTTATATACACATACACATTAGACACGCTCACCTCTCCCCTCTAGCGCTATATACACACTTATATTCACATACACATTAGACACGCTCACCTCTCCCTCTAGCGCTATATACACACTTATATACACATACACATTAGACACGCTCACCTCTCCCCCTTTAGCGCTATATACACACTTATATACACACACACATTAGACACGCTCACCTCTCCCCCTCTAGCGCAATATACACACTTATATACACATACACATTAGACACGCTCACCTCTCCCCTCTAGGGCTATATACACACTTATATACACATACACATTAGACACGCTCACCTCTCCCCCTCTAGCGCAATATACACACTTATATACACATACATATTAGACACTCTCACCTCTCCCCCTCTAGCGCAATATACACACTTATATACACATACATATTAGACACGCTCACCTCTCCCCCTCTAGCGCTATATACACACTTACATACACATACATATTAGACACGCTCACCTCTCCCTCTAGCGCTATATACACACTTATATACACATACACATTAGACACGCTCACCTCTCCCCTCTAGCGCTATATACACACTTATATACACATACACATTAGACACGCTCACCTCCCCCTCTAGCGCTATATACACACTTATATACACAATACACATACACATTAGACACGCTCACCTCTCCCCTCTAGCGCTATATACACACTTATATACACATACACATTAGACACGCTCCCCTCCCCCCTCTAGTGCTATATACACACTTATATACACATACACATTAGACACGCTCACCTCTCCCCTCTAGCGCTATATACACACTTATATACACATACACATTAGACACGCTCACCTCCCCCTCTAGCGCTATATACACACTTATATACACATACACATTAGACACGCTCACCTCTCCCTCTAGCGCTATATACACACTTATATACACATACACATTAGACACGCTCCCCTCCCCCTCTAGTGCTATATACACACTTATATACACATACACATTAGACACGCTCACCTCTCCCTCTAGCGCTATATACACACTTATATACACATACACATTAGACACGCTCCCCTCCCCCCTCTAGTGCTATATACACACTGATATACACATACACATTAGACACGCTCACCTCTCCCTCTAGCGCTATATACACACTTATATACACATACACATTAGACACGCTCCCCTCCCCCCTCTAGTGCTATATACACACTTATATACACATACACATTAGACACGCTCACCTCTCCCCTCTAGTGCTATATACACACTTATATACACAATACACATTAGACACGCTCACCTCCCCCTCTAGCGCTATATACACAATTATATACACATACACATTAGACACGCTCACCTCTCCCCCTCTAGCGCAATATACACACTTATATACACATACACATTAGACACGCTCACCTCTCCCCTCTAGCGCTATATACACACTTATATTCACATACACATTAGACACGCTCACCTCTCCCTCTAGCGCTATATACACACTTATATACACATACACATTAGACACGCTCACCTCCCCCTCTAGCGCTATATACACACTTATATACACATACACATTAGACACGCTCACCTCCCCCTCTAGCGCTATATACACACTTATATACACATACACATTAGACACGCTCACCTCCCCCTCTAGCGCTATATACACACTTATATACACATACACATTAGACACGCTCACCTCCCCCTCTAGCGCTATATACACACTTATATACACATACACATTAGACACGCTCACCTCCCCCTCTAGCGCTATATACACACTTATATACACATACACATTAGACACGCTCACCTCCCCCTCTAGCGCTATATACACACTTATATACACAATACACATACACATTAGACACGCTCACCTCTCCCCTCTAGCGCTATATACACACTTATATACACATACACATTAGACACGCTCACCTCCCCCTCTAGCGCTATATACACACTTATATACACATACACATTAGACACGCTCACCTCCCCCTCTAGCGCTATATACACACTTATATACACATACACATTAGACACGCTCACCTCTCCCCTCTAGGGCTATATACACACTTATATACACAATACACATTAGACATGCTCACCTCCCCCTCTAGCGCTATATACACACTTATATACACAATACACATACACATTAGACACACTCACCTCTCCCCTCTAGCGCTATATACACACTTATATACACATACACATTAGACACGCTCACCTCCCCCTCTAGCGCTATATACACACTTATATACACAATACACATACACATTAGACACACTCACCTCTCCCCTCTAGCGCAATATACACACTTATATACACATTAGACACGCTCACCTCTCCCCTCTAGCGCTATATACACACTTATATACACATACACATTAGACACGCTCACCTCCCCCTCTAGCGCTATATACACACTTATATACACATTAGACACGCTCACCTCTCCCCTCTAGCGCTATATACACACTTATATACACATACACATTAGACACGCTCACCTCCCCCTCTAGCGCTATATACACACTTATATACACATACACATTAGACACGCTCACCTCCCCCTCTAGCGCTATATACACACTTATATACACATACACATTAGACACGCTCACCTCCCCCTCTAGCGCTATATACACACTTATATACACATACACATTAGACATGCTCACCTCTCCCCTCTAGCGCTATATACACACTTATATACACATACACATTAGACACGCTCACCTCTCCCCTCTAGCGCTATATACACACTTATATACACATACACATTAGACACGCTCACCTCCCCCTCTAGCGCTATATACACACTTATATACACATACACATTAGACATGCTCACCTCTCCCCTCTAGCGCTATATACACACTTATATACACATACACATTAGACACGCTCACCTCCCCCTCTAGCGCTATATACACACTTATATACACATACACATTAGACACGCTTACCTCCCCCCTCTAGCGCTATATACACACTTATATACACATACACATTAGACACGCTCCCCTCCCCCCTCTAGTGCTATATACACACTTATATACACATACACATTAGACACGCTCACCTCCCCCTCTAGCGCCGTCACATACCAGCATGTAACACACAGCACACTTCTGTATTAGAAGAGCTTAGTACATAACAACTAAGAATACTTACAGCTTCTTCTAAATCTATTATTAACATTTTGATAATACAACAATACAAGAAGATTTGGGTTTTTTATTTTGGCTATATCAGTATAAACCTCAGCCCTGATTATAATATGTAATAGTAATTATTAGAATTATTGTAATCTGTCGCTAGCGAGGTCTGAGCGGTCGGCCTTTTTGATGCAGAGCTCTAGATTCCCTATAGGTAAAGTCATGCTAGAGGCATTCTGTCACCAGGTTTTGCTACTCCATTGAGGGTTGCCAGAAATTCCTGAAAAGTTTGTAAAAATAGATGACTTTTTTCCCTTGTATAAAAATCTTTATACATGTGTAATTGTTGTGACTCTTATAACCTTATTATGACTGTAATTATCACCAGTGTGCAGTGTACAGTAATTACAGCTAATGTCTTCATATCAGAGTTATGGTCTGTAGACAATTATCACTCATAATCTTAATTACTTATTATGGTTTTCCAATATGAACATCAAACATTTTTTTCTGTCTCTGATTATTTGATATGCTGTCCAGAAAACAAAATCAAATTCGCTACCCTGAACCAATAAGAATGCAGCATGATGTAGGGGCAGAGACCCTGATTCCAGTGATGTCACTTACTGGGCTGCTTGCTGTAGTTTTGTTAAAATCATTGTTTTATCTGCTGCAAATCTAGCAGTGCTCTAAATGCTGAGCCCTGTATAACCGCCCACACCACTGATTGGCAGATATCTGTGTACACTGTGCATAGGCAGAGCAGAAGGCTGCGAGTCAGTGGTGTGGGGAGGGGTTATACAGAACACATGAATATGGAGGACTACATGGCAGCAGGTTTACTAGTGATAATCTCCTGCTGATAAAAGTGATTTTATCAAAGCTACATCAAGAAGCTCAGTAAGTGACACATTGCTGGAATCAGGGTCTCTGTCCCTACCTTATGCTGCTGTCGATTAGCTGCTAAAAACCTGGTGACAGTTTCCCTTTATATGATAACATTGTGTCTGCATGTGGCCACCACTAGAGGGAGCTAGTAATAGTCAGAATTCGCCCCAAAGCAAGATTTGTTACTGATCCACAGGACAGAATATGAGTGTATGATTGCTGGAGGTTCAACGAAATGGGACCCCAGCTAATCCTGGAAGCAGACGTCCCTTGTGTGAATGTGGCAGTGGTGCTCGTGCACTCCCATTCTCCATTCCTTTCTATGTGACTGTCTATTATATCCATTCCGTCAGTCTTATAGAAGTGATATGAGCGGTGGTCACACATCACACAGGAGACTTCGGGACCTCCGTTCTTGGGATTAGTGTGGCCCCCGTTTCTCATCTAGGTGATTAATGTTTATTCTTATTCTATCCCAGCAGCCTGCGTCCAGACCTTTAATGATGGTGACGAAGCCTTAATATGGAGGCAGTCATCTGCTTCACGTGTGCCCTGAGCACATGTGAGGATTCGGTTTCTCGTGACCCTACTTCTACCACTAAAGGGATTTTAAGTGTGAAAACTAACATAACATTTTGGCTGTATCCGCCGAGCGTGGATCATTGTCCTGACCTCAGCGTGGAGCCAGGACTGTGACTATGGATGATTGTATGTGCTGCGTGCTCCGTTATTAGCCCCAGGGGTCAGTGTGCGTCCAGATCGCCCCTGATCGCATTGTATCTAATATATAAGACCTTAATTAAAAATCCAGGGATGAGTGATGAGATAGGTACAAGCGTGAGAAAATCCCCCTTTCCAGCCATATTTATGAAGCCCCCGCGTATTGCATTCCATATGCTCCACAGCGAACAGCGGCTGTAGCTTCCCCATCCACGTCTGCAGCCATGATGCAGAAATATTCCAGTGTTATTGGAGATCGCAGGCCTGGCCGTGTCACTGACAGATTTTTGAATGTCACCTCCATCTACAAAAGCCTTTCAAATCTCCATAGTCCAAAAAGTCTAAAGGAAAAATGAGAAGAACAGCGAAAAAAAAAGCAATACCATTAAATTGCTGGGAAGGATTGTGTCCCATGGTAAAGTTAATATTCGCTCATTCACTCCAAAGAAATGAAGTGTTTCAGTGCCGAGCTCAACGAGATCGTGTTTCACGAGGTCTATTGGTTTTTAAACAACAAACGCTATAAAGACAGAAGTAAAAATACACATATATGTCATGTATTGGCCGGGTGCAGACCCCGCAGCGTGAGTCAGCGGGCGGGTGACGGAGCAGTCGGGGACATGGACGGAGCATTAATCACTGCGACGTGACGGCAAGTGCTTCTAGGGTGCTGTGTAGGGCGCAGCGGATGCTGGGGGTTGTAGTCATCTTAGAATTATTGCATCCGGGAAAAAACTAATTTGGGATTTGCTGGCTGGGAATCCACGATGTATTACCGTATTCCCGATGTGGGTGACATTAATACACTATGGAAATAATCCGCAACAGAAACTCGCCTTCCGTGGGGATTCGGTGTCGGTTCTATCGATTCATGCTGCAAATTTTCAACACTGATCTCAACTTTTGCAACTAAACATTGATATCCGTGACAAATCTGTATGTAACCCATGCCGAGGTTGCTGATTTGATGCAGATCCACTTTAAAATGTGCATCAATTTTCCTTTACACTTAGATCTCCTCCTCGCATGTCCTTATCTATCTAAATAGGCTCAAAATTCATTCCTGAATGCCTGATATGCGTGGTCTCCGATGCTGCTACATGAGGCAGCTTTACCTCTGCAACCTATCACAGGAGGAGGAGTACTGACCTGGCCTGATCCGGTGATCGTGCTTGTAAGGTCTGCAGCAAAGAGCTTGGAAGCACGGCATCCTTGCCTATGAGATATCCTGCGTCTGCGGCAATGATCAGTAAACTGTAACATTATAAATCACTCAGATAATCATTACAGGACTAGGTGGCTCAGCATTTGAGCTGTGCTAGATCTGCAGCATAGAAAACAGTGATTTTCTCAAAAAGACAGCATGCAGACCAGCAAGTGACACATCCCTGGATTCAGGGTCTATGTCCCTACATCATGTAAATCTTAATTACATAGCAAAAAAAACTTCTGAAAAAATGTCTTTAAGAAAATGAATCCACACATAATTTTGAAAGACAAGATGATAAAAGTGGAGATTCACGTCAAGGAGTCTGAAGCTCATAACATTTTTTTTTTTTGCTGTTTCAGGTGCAATTGCTGGCATTGTGGATCAGCCTATGCAGAACTTTCAGAGAACATCCGAGGCCCAGGCCTCCGCAGGACACAAGGCCAAAGGGGTCATCTCTGGTGTCGGGAAAGGAATCGTTGGCGTGTTCACAAAACCAATCGGAGGAGCGGCAGAACTAGTGTCGCAGACAGGATATGGTAAGTGGCACGGACCACCGCGGCCATCGGCATGTTCCATGGAACCCATAGAAGTCTATACGAAACCGCTGCAGGTCGCTGACTCAACCTGGAGCAGAGCGGCCTCCTGCCTGGGAAACACGTCCTGAATTTCCCCTCTGGGTATCGGCATTTCTTTTTATCTCACAATCGATACCATTTTTTAATTGAAGTAAATTACAAGTAAGTTTTATTTTTGAAATAGGACATTTATGGTAATGAGAAAACTTATTTAAAGTGGTACACGCACCCGTTTTGTTAGTGGTAAATGTGCCTTATATTTGCGGAATTTCTCTATAGCCAGGAATGAGGTGAGGAAAAGTCACCGATAAAAAAAAATAAAATAAATAAACTTGCATTTGTTTTTGTGATTCCTCAGCTGAAACTCTATAAAAACGAATTTAAGCTGTACATGACTTAGCAATAAAGTTTTATCAAAGCTAAATGACAGGAAATATTGAAAATAAAGCAGCTTTATTTAAAACATGACATACCAAGCAAAGACAAATCCCGCACCACAAAAAAAAGCGATAAAAAGCATGCAACATGTAAAACAGCAAAAAACCTCAACCTAATTTTGCAGAAATACAGCAGAAAATCTGCTCCATCAAGAAGGCAACCAAAACTCATCGTAGGAACGTCGCCTTACTGTCCACCGTGGCTTCATCAGATCTGTATAGACGGCTCCATAGTAGTTGATGCAGCCTGTGATTTCTCTTCCCAGTCGATGAATTTGGCTTAGGCTTCATTCAGACACTCGTTTTTCTAGTTTTCCGATGTTTTTATAGATAAATCATGTCCCCATTATAGTCTACGCTGCTGTTCACACAACCCATTGTAATGGGTAGGATAATGTTTTTATTTTAATTTTTTTTGCATAAAATAAAATCACCAATGAACCTGGTGGTAAAAATTGACTCACTGACAAAACTGTGATGAAAATTAATAAAAATTTTTGCATACAGCAAAAATTACTGTTCACCGAAAGAGGCCTTAGACCAGGCGGGACCTTTTCCACTTTTCGAACACTTAAACTGGGACATCATTTGCAGCAGAATTGGGCAAGTACCTGTCCAGGGACGGCCACAGAAGAGGCCCCTGTGCAAGGGCAGTGTATGGATGGACCCTTTGCGGTCTAATAGCCGTGCTCTGGGGGCAGTGACCCCTTTCCCCCGAGATCCAATGATACATCCGCCCCTGCGTCTGTCAATCACCGTAATGTGTGAGTGAGGCCAAGCATAGCGGTGAGAGATAGACCTGATATTCCGCCAGTGATAATGGCATTAGTGCGCAGAGAATTCTGGAAACAATTACATTCCAAGCTCTGCTCATTCTAATGTATGTGAAACCCATGAGCAAATGTTACTTTTTTCCCCCCATTTAAATCTTTATGAACTGGGATGTATATTTTGCAGTGGAAAAACCGGGCCGTGTTCACTCCCATCTCAGCCCAACATGTTCTCCATGTCTGGCGTTCCAGGGAATTCATCCCCCGTAAAACCATTTTATAGTATCGCTGACGGTTTTACAAACCACTAATTCTTGCAGTAATGACCATGCCTCATTTATTAGACCTTTACGAGCCATCACAGTGTGCACATGTTGTCTCCTCTTCTGTTCTCGCCGCCGGCCGGTGCTCGCTGGCACTCGCTGCCGCATCCTCGCAACCACAAGTCTCCGGAGGGCTCATAAACCTAGACGTATCAGTGTGTAACAGCTGGATTAAGTAACTTCTCGAGAAATACCATATCTAGGCAAACTGTTTGTTTTTTCAATTTTTACCATCCATGACACGTATGGAGAAGAATTTTCTTTTTAAGGGAGGACGGTAACTTCAGCCTCGAGTTCTTTTCTTTCTCCACGGAACTTGTAAACGATGTGTGCGATACCGGCTCTCAAGAGGATTAGGTTTCCACTAATTGCCTATACGAGATTGCTTTTCAAACATTCATTTTGTGGGGATTTCAGCTAATGCCAATTCATGAGGGTTAAGTGCACGGCCATTGCATTTTAATGCTCCATGTTACAGAAGTGGCTTCCAAAGAACGGACTTCATTGTAAAGTACCTGGAATGCTGAGCGGCGAGCAGTGGGTTAAACACGTGCAGTATATCGTTATACACCATATAATTGGGTGTAGCCCTTTAAGAGTCCCCTGAATGAACCAATATAACTATTGTGGGTTTTGTCTCTCAGGGGTAGTATGAATAGGAAGTGTTCCATCCAAGTGTCGTTGTCTCTTTCCCTCACCCAGGAATATTACATGGGGCCGGACTATCTCAGCTTCCGAAGCAGCGCTACCTGGCCAGTGATCTGCACACCCACAATGCCGCCAACAGCCACGTGAAATATGTATGGTAAGCTTACTCACAGCTATAATGGCTACTTTGGCCAAAACTTAAGGGGGTCCTAAACTAGCCTTAGGTAAGACTGTAAGGTAAGACCCTTTAAAGCGTAGGGTGACCCTATATTATATTAGGAAATCTGATGCTTAAAGGGAAAAAGTGACCTATTGTATAAATAATGACGTTATGTTACATTTATTTTTTTAAAATATTTTCCTTTTTTTTCATATCACAATCTGTGTTAAATAAAAAAGTATAAATCTTGCCAATTTTCACACTGGCCACTTCAGGATATTTTGGAGTCGCACTCCTGGTTATTTACAGAATACTTTTCATAAGTCTCATTATCATCACAGACAGTATTCAATGAAAGATAACCATCCTGATACACAGCTGATAACACAGGATCCACTGCAAAGTCCTGTAACAGCTCCCCATCCCTTGGCACATGCTCATTAGATGCTTCAGGACAAAATATTACCTGAGTCAGTCTATTGCTACTAATGTGCATGTGCAAAAGATGGAGAATTATTGAGTCTAGAAAATCCCCAGTGTGACAACAGCAATGTATATGTATGTATTACAGTATAGACCAAAAATTTGGACACACCTTCTCATTTAAAGATTTTTCTGTATTTTCGGGACTATGAAAATTGTACATTCACACTGAAGGCATCAAAACTATGAATTAACACATGTGAAATTATATACTTACCAAAAAAGTGTGAAACAACTGAAATTATGTCTTATATTCTAGGTTCTTCAAAGTAGCCACATTTTGTTTTGATGACTGCTTTGCACACTCTTGGCATTCTCTTGATGAGCTTCAAGAGGTAGTCACCAGGAATGGTTTTCACTTCACAGGTGTGCCCTGTCAGGTTTAATAAGTGGTATTTCTTGCCTTATAAATGGGGTTGGGACCATCAGTTATGTTGAGCAGAAGTCTGGTGGATACACAGCTGATAGTCCTACTGAATAGACTGTTAGAATTTGTATTATGGCAAGAAAAAAGCATCTAAGTAAAGAAAAACGAGCGGCCATCATTACTTTAAGAAATGAAGGTCAGTCAGTCCGAAAAATTGGGAAAACTTTGAAAGTATCCCCAAGTGCAGTGGCAAAGAACCATCAAGCGCTACAAAGAAACTGGCTCACATGAGGACCACCCCAGGAAAGAAAGACCAAGAGTCACCTCTGCTTCTGAGGATAAGTTTATCCGAGTCACCAGCCTCAGAAATCGCAGGTTAACAGCAGCTCAGATTAGAGACCAGGTCAAAGCCACACAGAGTTCTAGCAGCAGACACATCTCTACAACAACTGTTAAGAGGAGACTTTGTGCAGCAGTCCTTCATGGTAAAATAGCTGCTAGGAAACCTTCTAAGGACAGGCAACAAGCAGAAGAGACTTGTTTGGGCTCAAGAACACAAGGAATGGACATTAGACCAGTGGAAATCTGTGCTTTGGTCTGATGAGTCCAAATTTGAGATCTTTGGTTCCAACCACCATGTCTTTGTGTGATGCAGAAAAGGTGAACGGATGGACTCTACATGCCTGGTTCCCACCGTGAAGCATGGAGGAGGAGGTGTGATGGTGTGGGGGTGCTGTGCTGGTGACACTGTTGGGAATTTATTATACTGAACCAGCATGGCTACCACAGCATCTTGCAGCGGCATGCTATTCCATCTGGTTTGCGTTTAGTTGGACCATCATTTATTTTTAAACAGGACAATGCCCCCAAACACACCACCAGGCTGTGTAAGGGCTATTTGACCAAGAAGAAAAGTGATGGGGTGCTACGCCAGATGACCTGGCCTCCACAGTCACCAGACCTGAACCCAATCGAGATGGTTTGGGGTGAGCTGGACCGCAGAGTGAAGGCAAAAGGGCCAACAAGTGCTAAGCATCTCTGGGAACTCCTTCAAGATTGTTGGAAGAACATTCCTGGTGACTACCTCTTGAAGCTCATCAAGAGAATGCCAAGAGTGTGCAAAGCAGTCATCAAAGCAAAAGGTGGCTACTTTGAAGAACCTAGAATATAAGACATAATTTCAGTTGTTTCACACTTTAAGTATATAATTCCACATGTGTTAATTCATAGTTTTGATGCCTTCAGTGTGAATGTACAATTTTCATAGTCATGAAAATACAGAAAAATCTTTAAATGAGAAGGTGTGTCCAAACTTTTGGTCTGTGATATATATATATATATATATATATATATATATATACAGAAGTGCAATATACAAAACCTGATTTAACCTGAAGGTCAGTGACACATTCGTTGGTGAGCAGATATTATGGAATATTGACAAAGCTCGCCAGTGGGTTGTAAAAGTAGAAAAAAAAAATTCTCCATACAGGTGAAATTACATAAATGTCTCAAGCTTGACAAAGACTATAACTGTCGAAATGTTTCAGTTTTTTCATATGTATGGAGGACTAAGAGTCCATAGATGGCTTGTTTGGTGAAAGGTTTGCCGCTTTCTAAACATATCAAGGCAGCATGGCTAAAGTTTGCAAAGTTGCATCTGAACAAATCAAAAAACCCAATGTGATTTGGACAGAAGAAACAAAATTGGAGATGGTTGGCTAAAAAGACAAACACAGCATATCAGTACAGACACCTCACTGCAACCGTCCAGCATGGTGGTGGAGGGGTGATGATTTGGGCTTGATCTAAAGACACAGGACCTGGGCACCTTGCACTCATTGAGTGGAACGTGAACTCCTCTGTATACCAAAATATTCTACAGTCAAATTTGAAGCCATCTATCCAAAAGCTAAAGCTTGGCCAAAGGTGGGTCAAGCAACAGGACAATGATCCCAATCCCATCAGCAAATGTTCATCAGAATGGCTGAAGAAAGAATTGAGGTAATAAAATGGCCGAGTCGCAGTCCATACTAGAACACAATTGAAATTTTATGGTGGGAACTTACAGGGGTATTCCATCTCCAATATCCCATCCCAATGACAGTGGGTGTAATAATAATAATAATAGCAAATACCTCCAATTAGAAAGGTAGTATAGTTGCAGTAGCTCAGGTATCCATGGTTACGACCACTGACAGCTGTCACTTTGAGTGATTGTTACCATGGATACCTAAGCTTCTGTAATGCCCTGCCCATGGGCTAATCAGCATAGCTAATGAGAAGAACTATACTACATTTCTAGTTGGAGGAATTTTCTAATATTATTACACTTATTATATATTGGGATAGGATCTTGGAGATGGGAATGCCTCTTTAAGAGAATTAAATAAATGAATGCCCACAAACCTCAATATACTTAAGCAACGTTGTAAAGAAGAGTAGCCAAAATTCCTTCAGAACGATGTGAGCGACCGATAATCATACAGAAAATTATTACTTCAAGTGATTGCTGCTAAAGTTTCTACAAGCCACAGATTCATGGGTGTACTTAATTTAAATGCTTCTGCATTTTGGCCTAGTTTTTGTTAAATAATGACATGATGTAATTGATCCTGTGTTGTTCATCTTAACTTGAGACCTTCTGAGGACGAGGTTTTTTATTTTTAACCATAAAGTTGTTACGGGGTGTACTTTTTCTCATGTAAATTTTGTCTCTTCTCCAGGAAAATGCTGCAGTCGCTGGGAAGACCGGAGCTGCACATGGCTTTGGACGTAGTGATTGTCAGCGGCTCAGGCCAGGAGTACGCGGGCTGCTTGCTGCTCACGTCGGAGGTTCTCTTTGTGGTCAGTATCAGTGAGGACACCCAGCAACAAGCCTTCCCGGTCACCGAAATAGACTGCATGGAGGACCGCGGCTCCGAGAACTGTCTCCTCCTGCAACTCAAGCAGCAGCCGGTCTCCAGCGAGCTGGAAGTAAGTGTCCGTTACCCTCGGCTTTTGCCCCCTTGGGATTTTAATGAGCAGTGTAGAGGGAACGGTCTTGTCCTGGAGGTCGGACATATTGATACACGATAATTTGTGACTTGGAATAGTACACCTTTTTTTTCTTGGCGCAAGCATCAGGGTGCCCACCTAGTTGAGCTGCGCTGTACCAGTGTCTGTGATTCAGGCCGATCGTACTGACCTTAGGGACCGCTATCTCTGTGTCTTCTAGGTGATCAGACAATCATCATATTAAAATTGTGATGGAAAATCCATGAGTCTAAATAGTGCAGGAAGTGGCTTGTGTTACTCAAAGAGGAACAGACGTTTTCCTAACATTTTGTTTTTAATTAAATCCATGAAAATAAGAAACTTTGTAATATATATTATCAGAGACGACTGCTTTTTCTGCTCCTGGACTAATCAATCATTGTCATTTCTACAGACTTTCCCATCACGGAGACAGGAGATGACTCTCTTAGTTGTCATACATGTTCCCAGTATCTGGTCAATTCTGTGGATTTCCTGGGTTTTAACATCCAGGCCTATCCTTAGCTCAGGCTTTCGATCTACCAGTTGTGTGCAGGTGATTGGTGAGATTACTCATGCGCATCACCTACAGCTATGGATTTTCCCAGTACTAATGCTCGGCCCCCATTAAAGTAACAAAGGCTGACCTGCAGGAGGAACAGGGAATAGAGGAGACACTCTGCTGAGACTTAGTGGATGCAAAGGTCCTGGGGTCAGATCCCCTAAAAATATAACACTGATAGCTTTTCCAATTCTATAGGTCCTTCATAAAGATCCATTAAATGTAATTTTAATATAGAAATGAAAATGTTGATCTCTTCTTTTCTTCCAGTGTGATGGGACCAGGGAGCGGCTCTCTGAGCAGCAGTACAGCCGACTGGTGGACTACGTGGCAAAAAGTTCTCCTCACCTGATCCCTAGTCAGTCTACACTACACATCGCCACCCAAGTCGTAGCCGCTGAGCCCCCGCCGTCCAACATAAAGACTTACCAGTTCCTGGTGGAGGCCGCCTTTGCCCAAGTGTTCACTAGCAAATTCAAGATGGTGAAGAATAAGGCTCTGCAGAGAGGATTCTACTGAGTGGTCTCCATGTCATGGTGCTGAACAGTCAGAACTGAAGCCACTGCCAAAACCTTTATTAACACGAGACCCCATCAGATTAGAATCTGAAATCTGTAAACTCTGACAACTGTCATTGGAAATAATATCCGATGTGTTCAGTTCTTATATTTGAGAGGAAATGTATAAAATGCTCCGAGGGGGCATAAAGGGGCTGATAGGTTTCCTTTAAAGCTGCTATGTAAGTAATGGTGTCTGGCGTTGTGTGCGGTTCTGAGCCAGGACCAGCAATTTTATAGTCAGACATGAGACATTTATTCATTAGATTGCTAATAAATTCCTCCAAAAGAGGCCAAAACTCGAGATGGGCACTTAATTAGTGATGAGCGAGTATACTCATTGCCCGGGTTTTCCCTAGCACGCTCGGATGTCCTCCGAGTATTTGTTAGTGTTCGGAGATTTAGTTTTCATCGCAGCAGCTGAATGAATTACAGCTACTAGCCAGGCTGAGTACATGTGGGGATTCCCTAGCAACCAGGCAACCCCCACATGTACTCAGCCTGGCTAATAGCTGTAAATCATTCAGCTGCTGCGATCTAAACTAAATCTACGAACACTAACAAATACTCGGAAAAACCTGAGCAACGAGTATACTCGCTCATCACTACACTTAATGCCCTTTTCCAGCTATCTTTTTATTTTTCTCCTTCCAACCGCAAGATCTGGGCTCAGTGGGTATGCTCAGTAACGGGTGTATTTCATATAGATGACCAGTAAAGCTGGCGTAGCAGCTGCCGTCATTCACAGATGGGTGTGCAACCTTCCTGGAGGTCCTCACTACTGGACTTTGACGGTAGACACTTTTTTTGTCCCAAAATTATTCTTCCTTGTCCTAGATGTATTGGTTGAGCTATTGGCATGGATTACCACAATGACCTGATTCTGGAAAATCCTGAACAAAGTAGAACAGTTTTCAGTGACTCCATATCTAGAAAATTCTCCATATTGGCGTTTGGCAAGTGGATATTTCAATGTGGAGACGCCACCTCTCTCTACAAATTGTTTGTCAACTCTTCCTTTTAAAAGGGTTTTCTATTTTCAGGAGAGCCGGCCCCAGACACTCTAAAATATCAATTAGTAGAACTTACCTACCTCGTGTGCAGCACTGGCTTCCTGCTACTACCCAGCTTTCATTGGCCACAGCGGAGAATTCACTCTCGACAGCCGGCATTACCGCTGTAGCCATTCACTTAGCATCTCATGCTGTCTGCTGTAGCATAGCCGCTGAGCTCAGTGCTGCCGACATGTCACCGCTGTAGTCAAAACCGGTGCAGCAGCGGCGAAGCTGGCGCTTGGCCTGAGGAGGGCAAGTACCTGTTCTATTAGATTAGCATTTGGGGTCCTTTCCTGAAATCAGAAAACACCTTAGGGTACCGTCACACAGTGCAATTTTGATCGCTACGACGGCACGATTCGTGACGCTCCAGCATCGTAACAATATCGCTCCAGCGTCGTAGACTGCTGTCACACTTTGCAATGTACGACGCTAGAGCGATAATTTCATGACGTATGTGCGATGTAGAAGCCGTTGGTTACTATGCGCACATCGTATACGATATATGTTACACCATGCGATCATGCCGCCACAGCGGGACACTAGACGACGAAAGAAAGTTTCAAACGATCTGCTACGACGTACGATTCTCAGCGGGGTTCCTGATCGCAGGAGCGTGTCAGACACAGCGATATCGTAACTATATCGCTCGAACGTCACGAATCGTGCCGTCGTAGCGATCAAAATTGCACTGTGTGACGGTACCCTTAAAGACATATTGTAATTAAGACTTCTGCCACTTACACATAACGGAAAGTCCGGCTTCTGCCACTTAGTACCAGTAATTAGTGACACCTCCAGGAGCTTGTGGGGAACCGGATTGGTGCAGATGCTGCCTGACTACCAAAACTGGGCTTACAACATCCCCAGGAAATGTGAGACATTATGTATGAGTAGCCGAGCGGTGGTCGTGTGACACTAAGCAAATGCGGACCATCTATTTACTCATGATGGATGCTACAAACACCGCGCTGGGGACTTATCATAAGTGAAGAATGGAGATTGCTTCTTGCACCACAGGCAGGTTAACTACTAAGAGCCATTGCATCAGTTCTGCAAAATCTCCCGTGTGTAGTATGAAGTCGTCATTGAAGGATTCTTAACATAGTGCTAATGCTCCATAGGAGTGTAGATGTAGCAGAGCTGAGTTTATCACCTAAAACAACTCACAGCAGTAACTGTATTTATATAGCACTGCTGATAAATGATATATTATTTTATCTTCATCTGGTTATCATAATGTAAAACAAGCGTCAAATGACAAGTGGACCTCTGATTCTAAGCATTCAAAAATCTTAACTTTCCAGTTTTTAATGAAAATACATTAAGACATTTTCTCTAGTTTTTTTTTTAGTTGTAATAAAAAGAGCAAAGTTTTGTGAGGGATTTTAGTCTATTAATAATTACACAGCCTCATCAAAAAGTGCCTCATTTCTCTAGGAAGTCACGGGGATCCAGACATTTCATTGCCAAAATAGACTTTGCAGCTAAAGAACATGGCCATTTTCTTAAAAAAAAAAAAGTGTCCAGCGATATTGGTATTACTGTTTTCAGGACCAACTTGTCTCTTCCTATCGGAGCTCGTCCCTAGGGTAAAACTACATAGAGATTTGAGATGAACGTTAGCAGAAATGGTCAATGTTGACCACTATGACTGTTCGCACTGTCTATCCATGTAGTGATCCATGAATTGAGGCGCTCGCGACACATGTACAACTATGTAGTGCGGATGCTTCATATCCTGGTTGTCAGAATCAATATCAACTGAACCAATAACATTATAGAGTGTCAATATGGCCAAATGCCTACATCAATGGACACAATGTGTAATCCCTAAGGGCACTCCCAGAATATATGGTTCCTACAAAAACCATGGCAATATAGAAAAAAATTAAAGTTTATTATATCAATGCAAAGCATAAGGGTATGTCCACACGATGTGGATTTTGCTGCACATCCGCAGCAGTTTCCCATGCGTTTACAGTTCAATGTAAGCCTATGGGAAACAAAAAAACGCTGTGCACATGCTGTGGAAAAAAAAAACGTGCAGAAATGCAGCAGTTTACATTCCGCAGCATGTCACTTCTTTCTGCGGATTGTGCAGCGGTTTTACACCTGCTCTAATAGAATTCCGCAGTTGTAAAACTGCAGAAAAACCGTGATAAATCCGCAGCGGTTTTCCACTGTGGATTTATCAAATCTGCAGTGGACCCAGAATACGTGTGCACATACCCTAAATCAATATATCTACAGTCAAAAGAAAAAGGGATCAGATGTATAGGACAGCATATCATCAGAAATATACCTGGGTAAGATATATTATGATAGAGCGGCACATTATTCTACCGTACATAAAGTGTTTAGTGCAATCAAGTCATAGGTGATAAGACAATGACTGTAGTACCGTCCATATATAATGTGTGCACATATGACGCAGGTACAATCATCTGTGAATGATGATAGCGGGGCCCAATACCCTGATATATTTCTGATGATATGCTGTCTCCTGTACATCTGAACCCGTTTGCTTTTGACTTTTTAGTTGTATTGATACAATAATTTTTTTTATTCTATATTGGTGGACATGGATTCCATGGTTTTTATAGGAACTATACTTGGTGGTTGTAACAATTATTTTCCTACATTGTCACTATCTGCTTGCGTTACATATGAGTGAAGCCTTCGCCGTCTCCAGGACCATCGTCTTGCACTTCACATACCTGTATCTTCTATTACAGGGAACATCTCTCAGCTGTTCACACTTGACCCTGCGGCCACATGTGCGATGCCAATAACATCTGACGCCGGCTCAGTCTCTGCTACGTCAATGTATTGAAGAGCACAGTTATAAGATGATCTCTACATAGGCTTTTAGGATTGAAAATAAATCTTTATGAAGTGTTTCATAGAACTGAACCTCTGTAAATTACTAAATATCTATATTTCAAGAATAATAAAGTGATATTAAAAAGTAATACCTGGCCTGTGTGTGTCTTGTAGACTAACAGCAAACATTTGTATTGCGTTTCTCACAATGAATTAATTTGGAGAGTACCGTAAATTAATCAGCTTGGTATAATGGCCGATATCGCAGGCAAAGAGGTTGTCTTTAAACGCCAAACTCAATAGGGGTGTCAAGTCTGGATGATATTTATTGGATTGATACAAGTAATGAGTTCCAGACTGGGTGCTGCAAAAAGACTGACTAAGGCTCCTTTCACACTAGCGTCGGAATCTCCCCGTCGCAATGCGTCGGGGAGAGATTCCGACGCTAGCGTTTGCTGCATTGCACAATGGAGGCAGCGGATGTATTTTTCCGGCGCATCCGCTGCCCCATTGTAAGGTGGGGGCGGAGTTCCGGCCGCACATGCGCGGTCGGAAAAAGCGGTCCGTCGGGAGAAAAAAACGTTACATGTAGGGTTTTTTTCTCCCGACGGTCCGCCAAAGCACGACGCATCCGTCGCAAGACGGATGCGAAGTGTGCCAATCCGTCACAAATGCGTCGTCAATAGAAGTCTATGGGGAAAAAACGCATCCTGCAAGCACTTTTGCAGGATGCGTTTTTTCTGCAAAACGACGCATTGTGACAGATTTAAAAAAACGCTAGTGTGAAAGTAGCCTAAGAGTTCATTCACACTAGCATATAAACCGCATTGCACTCAGACCAATGTTAATTACTAAGAAAACGTCTCCCAATGAATCGGAAGCGATTTGGTGATGAACTGGGCTTTTCCCAGCATGATGGGTAACACTTGTGTGTAGTCTAAAGTGGCTCAGTGAACAAAACATTGAAATTCCCCAGAACTCAATCCCACTGACAACCTGTGGTCAATCCTCACAAAGCAGAAAAAAAAAAAAAATAAACCAGAACGTACTGGTGACCCAGTCTAATCAGTCAGGATTTGGACCAGAAGCTGATAAACTGCTACCAGGACAAAGTGCAGAAGTTTTGAAAAATAAGGAACACGCACTGTAAGGGTATGTGCACACGTTGCGGAGTTTCTGCAGATCCGCAGCTTATTTGCAGTGCAGAAACGCTGCAGATCCGCAATTGATTTACAGTACAATGTAAATCAACGAGAAAAAAAAATACTGTGCACACTTTGCGGAAAATCCGCTGCGGTTTAGAAGTAGCATGTCACTTTTTTGTGAATCTGCAGCGTTTCTGTACCCATTCCATTATAGAAAACCACAGTGGTAAAAAATGCAGCAAACCCGCAAGAAAACCGCAGCAAAACCGCACAAAAAAAAACACAACAAATCTGCAGGTGAGTTTTCTGCCAGGAGAGGCAGAATCTGCACCAGAAATTCCTAAGCCTAATCCGCAAGGTGTGCACATAGCCTTAATAATCTTTGCAGAAACTTGATTTGTCAATAAAAGTGTAAAACTCATGAAATGCTGATAGTTGAGTAACCAGAAACATCAGACTAAGATCTACAAAACACAAAAGCAAAAAATTCTGAAAACCAAAGATTTGTGTTAGTCTCAAAGCTTTTGGCCACAACTGAAGTGCTACAGTAGATCCTGTAAGTAGCTCAGGTCCAAGTTGTTTGTGCCTTTAACCCTGCTGTTCTGTTGGTCAAAAATGACCGACTTTGAACTTCAATATTCTTTAAAATATTCAAGATGCGGCTCTGAAACCCGTGGCCGGCCGACCGACCCATCCTCATTTAAGTCAATCAACCACAAGTTTCAGAACCGCATCTTGAACACCCCAAAAAATACCAAAGTTCAAAATAGGTCTCCCCAGACCGAACAGAACAGCAGGGTTAACTTGGGAAGAAAAAAAAAAATCCTGAATTTTACAGGGCACCAAAACCGGCAGCCACTGACATCCCTGCTCCACAACTCTCCAAACAGCAAGATGTTCCTAGAGATCTACACAATTATGGAGAAAAAAAAAAAATCATGAGTCCGATGTCACCATTCAGCCTCTAATCCACTTTCCCAACATGTGAAAATCAGCAACCCATTCATTTGCAAAAGTCACAATCTCCCCTGCCTCCTAAGGAGCCGATTAATATAAAGACCCCAATTCACCAAGCAACTGTTGCCCGACTCTCTGCTGTATACCGGTAATTCCTTGTTCTTTTTGCTTATTTTATATCTATGCTTCCTAATTCTTACAGTCCGGTACTTTGCCTTGTTTCCCCATGTCATCTTTTTATTCCTCTCGGCCTTTTTCTCTGCTCCCAGGAGCTGTGCATGCCTTGTATAAACCTTCTTCTCTGGTCTCGTGTGCCCCCCTGGTTTCATTTACCAGCCTGCGCACTGGATAACTACTGGCAGAGGTCTGCCCTTCTTTCACGCTGTGTCCCCGTCACTTCTGTTTCCTGCTGGGACGCCTCCACACACCGATCACCTATGTTACAGGTATATAAATGCTTACCTCCCCTGACGAAGCCATCCAGTCTTACCCTGCTTCTCACTGGCTTCCTAACATGGATCTTTTCTCAGATGACATCTTGCTTTGCATGTGAGCAGTGTCTCCCCCCTGCTCCACAGATCGGACCCTAAATCCTTACATGTAGGCATTTGGACTGCGCACTGTGGCTGGTTTCACCTTGCCACAATTGAATTCACACCTCTTTACCATTGGGGGCCATTTATTCACTTTTTAAATCCCCAGGTGCAATTTCATTTTCAATTGTCATTGTTTGACTGTGTTGTGTTTATTCTGCAGAAAGATTACCATGTGTAAAACTCTGGTTGCCATGTGTTTAAATTAGTTGTGAGTTGTTACACACTTAATGGTTCATACAGAAGCAGGAATCATGAGGGTTTTTTTATATACTGCTTTTAGGTTGTTTTACGCATTGTCAAAGCTTTTTACTCTTATAATAATTATACTGGTGGTGTGCATCCCTTACAGTGGTTCTATTCTGGTGGTGTGCATCCCTTACAGTGGTTCTATACCGGTGGTGTGCATCCCTTACAGTGGTTCTATTCTGGTGGTGTGCATCCCTTACAGTGGTTCTATACCGGTGGTGTGCATCCCTTACAGTGGTTCTATTCCGGTGGTGTGCATCCCTTACAGTGGTTCTATTCCGGTGGTGTGCATCCCTTACAGTGGTTCTATTCTGGTGGTGTGCATCCCTTACAGTGGTTCTATACCGGTGGTGTGCATCCCTTACAGTGGTTCTATACCGGTGGTGTGCATCCCTTACAGTGGTTCTATTCCGGTGGTGTGCATCCCTTACAGTGGTTCTATACCGGTGGTGTGCATCCCTTACAGTGGTTCTATACCGGTGGTGTGCATCCCTTACAGTGGTTCTATTCTGGTGGTGTGCATCCCTTACAGTGGTTCTATTCCGGTGGTGTGCATCCCTTACAGTGGTTCTATACCGGTGGTGTGCATCCCTTACAGTGGTTCTATTCCGGTGGTGTGCATCCCTTACAGTGGTTCTATACCGGTGGTGTGCATCCCTTACAGTGGTTCTATACCGGTGGTGTGCATCCCTTACAGTGGTTCTATTCCGGTGGTGTGCATCCCTTACAGTGGTTCTATTCTGGTGGTGTGCATCCCTTACAGTGGTTCTATACCGGTGGTGTGCATCCCTTACAGTGGTTCTATACCGGTGGTGTGCATCCCTTACAGTGGTTCTATTCTGGTGGTGTGCATCCCTTACAGTGGTTCTATTCTGGTGGTGTGCATCCCTTACAGTGGTTCTCTCCTCTTTCATTGTCATTACTTCTTGACCACTATGTATGCACCCCCATGTTTATTTATACCGTTTGTCAGTGACACTTTCTCTGGTTGTCATGCCGACACTCCAATGACACCCCCCCCCCCATCATGTGACGGGAAGGGGGGCGGGGGGGTGGGGGGATGGTGTCACCGGTGTATGTATTTGCGGCCTGATGGCATTTAGCTAGTTAATAGCTACGGGCAGATCGTGATTCTGCCCGCGGCTATTGCGGGCACATATCAGCTGCTCAAAACAGCTGACATGTCCCGGCTTTGAGTTGGGCTCACCGCCGGAGCCCACATCAAAGCGGAGGAGTATGTCCAATGTCAGTAAGGGGTTAATCGAAGCAAAAACGAACCAAGTGGTTATTTCCAAATGTCTCCCGCAATAACCAGGTTAATTCCTGCAGTGAGCCACCAGAGGGCAGCATAGACAGCTCTTAATCATTAAATCACATAACACTATACACTTCATGATGTCTATTCTGGCTTTAACTTATTTCTATCAAGGACTTTGATCCGTGGAAGGTTATGGACAGCCGATGCCTTCACTAGCAAATTAAAAGGACTACATGGTTCCGACATCTGTATGTCAGGCCAGTCTCACACGGCCAGATAATTCCGGTACCGGAGAAAACGGTACCGGAGTTATCCATGTCCATGTGCTCACGTAGGCCATCCGTGTGGGATACGTGTGATGTCCGTGAGTACGTTTTTAGGGTCCGTGTGCTGTACGTGTGTCCGTGTATTGCAACAATTTTTACAATTTTAACCCTATGACAGGAAAAACGCACAGACAGCATCCGTGTGTGGTACGTGTTTACACGGACCCATTGACTTTAATGGATCCGTGTGATCCCTTCGCTCCCACGAACACTGACAGGTCTCGTGTTTTGCAAACGGACACATGGTCTGTGAAAACACGCTGACATGTGCAGAGACATTTACTTTAATGTGTCTACGTGTGTCGGTGTCTCCAGTATGTGAGCAAACCAGCCTCAGTCTCCCAAGAGCCACAGCAAACATCACACGTGTAAGGCCCTACAGTCACATGCATTTAGAATATGCATCCAACAGTGTCTAACATGTGATTTGGGATTCTGCATATATAGTGGGGAAAAACATCTGGGCAGATTGTTGGTGCAACTGCAGAAATAAGCACATTTTCAAGAAATCTAGGAAAGAAGTCTGAAATGCCCGGCGGGTGGAAGGCAAAGATAAGAGCAAGGCGAGAGGAACGCTGTGACCGCCGGAGCTGCTCCGCATCCCGTTACAGATTTACACATCACACAGATCCAGGTAGAATTGATATATTTAAGCACATTTACAGAGAATTGTAAAAACCAGCCCAGTGGCATTCATCATTATCACTGGTATCGGAATCGTCTCACATCAAGTATGGCCAGCACAGACCCCGAATGGAGGGAGAACAGTTACCAGAGCGATGGATCCTCCTAGAAGAAAAAAAAGCCTTAATTAAATGGAGACTATTCATGTCGCTGAAACCTAAGCGGATGCAGTTTCTTTTCTCCATAAGGATTTGCAAAGGTCAAAATAAATCAATTTATTAACTGAATCCGGCATATTACATGTATAACTAACTTAACGAAAAGCTATAATGGAAAGGAAGACACCTGTCCTGTGTTTTGGAGAGACTCGTGGTATTAGCTACAAATACTGATATGTGAATAAGGCTAGGTTCACATTGCGTTAGTGCAATCCGTTTAGTGCATATGCTAACAGAATGCCCTAACGCAATGTCCAAAAAGGGATTGCGTTTGGCGATCCCGCTAGCGTAGTTGCCCGATCTGCGCTAGCGAAGAACGGACCCTGAACACTGCAAGCAGCATTCGAGGTCTGTCCGAAAACAACGGGACAATGCTGATGCATGCCAAAAATGGCATACGTTAGCACATTGCGGTCAATGGGTGCACTAACGGATCTGTTACATAGCGTTAATTGCGCCAATTTCACCATGTAACGGATTCTGTTAGCGAACACCCACTAACGCAATGTGAACCCAGCCTTAAGCTTAGGTAATGAAGCAGCTGACGGCTGAAGTTACTTATATAGAGGGACCTTTATTTTCCTATAGACTCACCTGAAGTTCGGTCTCATTTGGGGCTCACCCCCTGGAAGACTCCTGCATCCCTCATTGCCTCAAACTCCTTCACTGCATCGTAGTTCTTGTAGAAATCGGCATACGCCTTCTTCCTTGGTTCAGCCACACCAAACTAAAGTCAATGATCAGAGCAGACATGTGTTACATGCAATCAATCTCCGCATAACCAAGTGTTGTAGAAGGGATCTGCTTCTGGGCGACACTTAACAAGATTCTAGAATTCAGCATTTGATGGATCGGTGATACCTAGGTATAATGCTGCCCGTACATGACATAACACAGCCGCCTGCACAAGGACTCCAAAATTTGGCGGTAAGGTTACCTTGTACAGTGCCACAACGCTTAGTGAGAAGATAAAGGAGCCAATAATGTGGAATCGCAGACGCTTGCCCAGGAGGCCTCTCATCTGAGGCTTGGGAAGAAGAGCTTGTGACATGATGAGCTTCTGTAATCTGCAGACAAAGCACAAAAGTGAGAACCACAACGATCTGCAGGTACAGGAAGGAATGGCGCATCCTGCAAGACATCATTAAGGGCAAGGAATGCTTAGTGCAAAGATGCACAAGTTCTCACAACACTTATACAAGTGACAAATTCAAGTTTTCGTCTAGTAATTCACAAGAGGCGTACACGTCTTATTACAGCAGATTCGACTGACGGTCCCGTTCACTAATATGAGGATTGCAGAAATCAGCGTGTATCCCGAAGAAACCACGTTAGGGTCATTCCATGTCAAGTGAACCAATGATTTTTACCTCTATATTTGTAACTCTTTGGAGATTTTGTTATTTGGTAATAGTGTGTCAGAGAATGCAAAATGTGAAGAAAAAAAAAAAAAATTCTAGATTATTTTTTTTATTGATTTTCAAAGTTCGGAAAAAGTGCGAATTTTGGTGTTGCCTGCCTTTACATTTCTCCCCATAACTCAGGCTAGAAATAAGATAGAGAAACAAAATAAACACCATTCTACTCAGAACTGTACAGGCTTTCACCAGATATGTCACAAGAGTATCTTTGATAAAATTTTACCCACGTGAATGCAAAATTTTAAAATGCATTTCCGAACAAAATGTTTAATTTCAAAGTTTCAAAAAATCTGCACATGTGCCTGCTCTGCTCCAAGCCACATCTGTACCAAAATACAAGCTGGGATCATATTTTAAAAAATAAAACTATTAGTGTCAATTCAAAAATCTCAAATTCAGATCTGTAAACAAAAAAGAAAGACGGGGGGCGGCACCACTGCCAACATGAAGCTGCAGACCACTGATAACCACAGGTACGGCTTCAAAGCCGGTATGATAGGACGCTATGTTCCAAGATCTCGGGTGCTATATCCAGAAAAAACAAATCCGTCCACTTGTACAATAGAAGAAAGAAAAGCACTCACCAATCTGAAAAATCCTTAGCTTTATTGAGTCTTCATTAAAAAGTCGGTGAGTGCTTTTCTTTTTTCTATTGTACAAGTGATGAAATTCAGATCTGTTGAGCCTGTGGTCTAACAGTGTGGGGTCTATATTTACCAAATAATCCATGATTTTTAGACGCTACTGTATTATATTATTATGTTATAGCTTAGAAGCAGGAGAGGACAGAGGAGAAGCTTTGTTAGGGCTGAGAATGACCAGGGGTAGACGGTGACTGCAGAGCAGATGACCGGCCGGCAGCTCCTCAAATGGAGGGAGAAAACTATTCTTAATATCCAGTTCATGTATTTTACAAACCAGGAAGCAGAACCCATCACAGGGACTCGGAAATATCAGACTGTCATTCCATGTAGGGAAACAGAAATAAAAACAAGGGTTTTTTCATTCAGCAAAGACAGTGACGTCCATGACGTGGTAGAAGACGGCACAAGATCGGCAATGGATGACAACTGGTGATGTGACCTGTGAATATGATCGGTGCTGGTGGCGGCTACTGGACTCTCCAAAGATTGTGAAAATGAAGAAGTAGAAGTGACTTTTCTGCAGCTTCTGGTCCAGCGCCGTCCTTTGTGTATCCAAGAAAACCAGACATTGTAAAAGTTACAAAAATCAGATATTAACTCAGGTGGAGCCGAGCACCATGACCGGCCGCACATACTCGGACACAAAAGGAAACGGCCATTGCTAGTAAACGCACATGACAAGATGACATTTCACCCACTAGAAGGGACACATTGATGATAAAAGGCCAGTGTAAAAACCTACCATCATATTTTATAGAAAGAGGATTTAACTCCTGGACTATTCTTCAAAACACTTCATAATTGACATGTTTAGTGATATAATAGAAAAAAAAAATTGTTAATGTATAAATAGGTGGTAAAATATTGGTTCTTTTAATCTTGTTTGTAACATAATTAGGATGAGACTGTATTTAGAGAATCACACTTGAGGATATGATCTCCTTTTTTCTTTTGGTTTGTTCAGTGCATTCAGGTTAAAAATGCTGAGCAAGTTGTTATGATGATTGATGTATTTATTCTGGCACTTCGGTGTTTGTTTTTTGTGTTTCTTTATTGTTGCATATAAATGTTGAATTCTATAATTTGTAATTTGAAAAGAAAAAAGGAAGAAACTCAAACAAAATCAGATGATTCAAGGCTTTAACCCCTTCCCGACATTTGACGCATACGCTGCGTCATGAAAGTCGGTGCCATTCCGACCCATGATGCAGCGTATGCGTCATGGCAGAATCGCGTTCCTGCAGGCCGGGTGAAAGGGTTAACTGTAATTTCACCCGGCGTGCAGGGACAGGAGGAATTGTACTTTAGCCCGGGGGGGGGGGGGGGGGGGGGGGGGGGGTGGCTTAACCCCCTCCCCCCCCCCCGTGGCTACGATCGCTCTGATTGGCTGTTGAAAGTGAAACTGCCAATCAGAGCGATTTGTAATATTTCACCTAAAAAACTGGTGAAATATTACAATCCAGCCATGGCCGATGCTGCAATATCATCGGCCATGGCTGGAAACACTTATGTGCCCCCCCCACCCCACCGATCGCCCCCCCAGCCCCCCGATCTGTGGTCCGCTCCCCTCCGTCCTGTGCTCCGCTCCCCCGTCCTCCTGTCCGCTCCCCCCGTGCTCCAATCCACCCCCCATGCACTCCGATCCACCCCCCCGCACACCGATCCACCCCCCCATGCTCCGATCCCTCCTCCCCGTGCTCCGATGCCCCCCCCTTGCCCTGATCTCCCCCCCTCCCCTTATACTTACCGAGCCTCCTGGGGTCCGTCCGTCTTCTTTCCTGGGCGCCGCCATCTTCCAAAATGGCGGGCGCATGCGCAGTGCGCCCGCCGAATCTGTCGGCCGGCAGATTCGTTCCAGAGTGAATTTTTGATCACTGTGAAAAAACCTCACAGTGATCAAAATAAAAAAAAAAAACAGTAAATGACCCCCCCCCCCCCCTTTGTCACCCCCATAGGTAGGGACAATAATAAAAGAAATTTTTTTTTTTCCCCCACTAAGGTTGGAATTAGAACTAGGGTTAGGGTTAGGGGTAGGGATAGGAATGTGCACACGTATTCTGGTCCTCTGCGGATTTTTCGGCAGCGGATTTCATAAATCCGCAGTGCTAAACCGCTGTGGATTTGTCGCGGATTTACCGCGGTTTTTCTGCGCATTTCACTGCGGTTTTACAACTGCGATTTTCTATTGGAGCAGTTGTAAAACCGCTGCGGAATCCGCAGAAAGAAGTGACATGCTGCGGAATGTAAACCGCTGCGTTTCCGTGCAGTTTTTCCGCAGCATGTGTACAGCGATTTTTGTTTCCCATAGGTTTACATTTAACTGTAAACTCATGGGAAACCGCTGCGGATCCGCAGCGTTTTCCGCAGAGTGTGCACATACCTTTAGAATTAGGCTATGTGCACACGGTGCGGATTTGGCTGCGGATCCGCAGCAGAGTTCCATCAGGTTTACAGTACCATGTAAACAAATCCGCTGTGCCCATGGTGCGGAAAATACCGCGCGGAAACGCTGCGTTGTATTTTCCGCAGCATGTCAATTCTTTGTGCGGATTCCGCAGCGTTTTACACCTGTTCCTCAATAGGAATCCGCAGGTGAAATCCGCACAAAAAACACTGGCAATCCGCGGTAAATCCGCAGGTAAAACGCAGTGCCTTTTACCCGCAGATTTTTCAAAAATGATGCTGAAAAATCTCACACGAATCCGCAACGTGGGCACATAGCCTTAGGGTTAGGGTTGTGTTGGAATTAGGGTTGTGGTTAGGGTTAGGGGTGTGTTGGGGTTAGGGTTGTGATTAGGGTTACAGCTACAGATGGGATAAGGGTTAGGGGTGTGTTGGGGTTACGGTTGTGATTAGGGTTACGGCTACAGTTGGGATAAGGGTTAGGGGTGTGTTGGAGTTAGAATTGAGGGGTTTCCACTGTTTAGGCACATCAGGGGGTCTCCAAACGCAACATGGCGCCACCATTGATTCCAGCCAATCTTGTATTCAAAAAGTCAAATGGTGCTCCCTCACTTCCGAGCCCCGACGTGTGCCCAAACAGTGGTTTACCCCCACATATGGGGTACCAGCATACTCAGGACAAACTGCGCAACAATTACTGGGGTCCAATTTCTCCTGTTACCCTTGAGAAAATAAAAAATTGCTTGCTAAAACATTTTTGAGGAAAGAAAAATGATTTTTTATTTTCACGGTTCTGCGTTGTAAACATCTGTGAAGCATTTGGGGGTTCAAAGTGCTCACCACATATCTAGATAAGTTCCTTGGGGGGTCTAGTTTCCAAAATGGGGTCACTTGTGGGGGGTTTCTACTGTTTAGGCACACCAGGGGCTCTGCAAACGCAACGTGATGTCCGCAGACCATTCCATCAAAGTTTGCATTTCAAAAGTCACTACTTCCCTTCTGAGCCCCGACGTGTGCCCAAACAGTGGTTTACCCCCACACATCAGGTATCAGCGTACTCAGGAGAAACTGGACAACAACTTTTGTGGTCCAATTTCTCCTGTAACCCTTGGGAAAATAAAAAATTGCAGGCTAAAAAATCATTTTTGAGAAAAGAATTTTTTTTTTTATTTTCATGGCTCTGCGTTATAAACTTCTGCACTCTTTAGCGGACACCATGTCACATTTGGAGAGCCCCCGTGTGCCTAAAAATTGGAGCTCCCCCACAAATGACCCCATTTTGGAAACTAGACGCCCCAAGGAACTTATCTAGATACATACTGAGCACTTTAAACCCCCAGGTGCTTCACAGAAGTTTATAACGCAGAGCCATGAAAATAAAAAATAATTTTTCTTTCCTCAAAAATGATTTTTAGCCTGGAATTTCCTATTTTCTATTCGCCACGACAGCACCCACTAGAGAGAGGGGATCCGCCCCTAGGAACAGGAAACCTACAGAGAGATAAAAGGGGCGGCCCCCCCTCGCTCCTCAGTTGTTTTACAGAGAATAGGAGGAACCGCCGCCAGGTTTTAGTTAACAGGTTCAGGTATATATATATATACATATTTACAACCTTATGCTACTTTCTTCTAATATTTACACCTCACCAAAGAAGCACCACGTGCGACTATATACAGAAAAGGGAGGGATGTGAAAGGGTGCTGTCGTGGGCTCTATAAAAGAGCATTACCGGTGAGTAATCCGGTATTTTCTATTCGCCACGACAGCACCCACTAGAGAGAATTTCAGAGACTATAGACTGGGTGGGTTTACTGAGTCAAGGACCGATACACCAAAGGTTAGATCAGAAGTAGAGGATAGATCTAATCTATAATGTTTATAGAAGGTATTAGGTGAAGACCAAGTTGCAGCCTTACATATAAGGTCTATTGGCACATTCGCCCTTTCTGCCCAGGAAGTCGACAAGGCTCTTGTAGAGTGTGCTCCTATATGCATTGGAGGATCTCTACCTCCAGCTTTATACGCCAGGATTATGGCCTCTCTGATCCAGCGAGATAATGTGTTCTTTGTCACTCTGGTACCTTTGGTTTTACCCTGGAAAGACACAGAGAGCCCTACTCTTCCTCCAGTCCCTGGTTTTCTCTAAATAGGCTAGCACAATTCTTTTTACATCTAGAGTATGAAGTTTTACTTCTTCTGGAGTTGAGTGGTTCTCATAAAAGGTAGGTAACAAGATCTCCTGGGCTCTATGAAAAGTAGTGGCTACTTTAGGAAGATAACAAGGGTCTGTTTTCAAAATTATCCTATCTGATGTTACAGATAAAAAGGGAGGATCTATAGATAATGCCTGGAGATCACTCACTCTTCTAGCAGAAACTAATGCCACTAACAATACCGTTTTCAAAGAAATATTTTTTAGTGAGGCTGTATGGAGAGGCTCAAACGGTGGCTGTGTCAATGCTTCCAGGACTATGGATAAATCCCACTGAGGAACCTGCGGTATGCTAATTGGTCTTGAACGCTCACAGGCAGATATAAATCGGGATATCCACCTATTACCCGCAACATCATAATTAAAAAGAGCTCCTAAAGCTGAAACCTGGACCTTCAGAGTGCTTACGGAGAGTCCTAATTCCAAACCTCTTTGTAGAAATTCCAACACTGGAAATATAGGAACTTCAGATGAAAGTAGTTGAAGGTTCTCTACTCTTCATAAGAGTGTTAATTAACCCACTAGAAAACCCCCTTATACTTAGTAACTGCCTCTCAAACTCCAGGCAGTCAGGTTCATGCCCTTTGCCTGAGGATGGAGGAATGGTCCCTGAGAGAGCAAGTCCTTGGACTGAGGCAGAATCCACGGGTCTGACACCGACATCGCCCTCAGCCATGAGAACCATGGCCTTTTGGGCCAGAATGGGGCTATTAACAGAACTCTTGCGCCTTCCTCCCTTATTTTTCTTATTACTATAGGTAATAGATTCCATGGGGGGAAAGCATAGGCCAGGTCGAATGTCCATGGTACCTGGAGGGCATCGAGTATGTCCGGCTTGTCCTCCCTGCATAGAGAGGCAAACCTCCTGACCTGACGGTTGGCTCTTGTGGAAAACAAGTCTATTTGAGGAACACCCCATCGAGCTGTTATTAATCTGAAAATCTTCCTGTTCAGCATCCATTCTCCCTGATGAAGAGTGTGACGGCTGAGGAAATCGGCATGAAAATTGTCTATGCCCCTGATGTGCACTGCTGACAAGGATAGCAGATGACCTTCGGCCAACTCCATGATGTCTGAAGCCACTTCTCTGAGTTTGTCCGACCTTGTACCTCCTTGATGGTTCAGATACGCCACCGCAGTGGTGTTGTCGGAGAATACTCTTGTGTGTGAGCCGCTGAGCTGAGGAAGAAAGTGAAGTAGGGAGTAGTATATAGCCCTCAACTCTTTGACATTTGAGGAATTATTAAGTTCTGAACTGGACCAAAGACCCTGGACCCATTGATCCTGAAAATGTGCCCCCCAGCCTTCAGGACTAGCGTCTGTGGTCACTATACTATTTGTGATAAAAACGGAAATTTGGCGAAAATTTTGCAATTTTTATTTTGTTAAACCAGAGAGTTATGTGACACAAAATAGTTAATAAATAACATTTCCCACATGTATACTTTACATCAGCACAATTTTGGAAACAAAATATTTTTTTGCTAGGAAGTTATAAGGGTTAAAATTTGACCAGCGATTTCTCATTTTTACAACGAAATTTACAAAACCATTTTTTTTAGGGACCACCTCACATTTGAAGTCAGTTTGAGGGGTCTATATGGCTGAAAATACCCAAAAGTGACACCATTCTAAAAACTGCACCCCTCAAGGTGCACAAAACCACATTCAAGAAGTTTATTAACCCTTCAGGTGCTTCGCAGAAGCAACATGGAAGGAAAAAATGAACATTTAACTTCTAGTGGGTTAATTAACACTCTTATGAAGAGTAGAGAACCTTCAACTACTAGAATTTATGTTAGAATTTGGAGAAAATTTCTTCAATTCCATACTGCACAACTTTCATCTGAAGTTCCTATATTTCCAGTGTTGGAATTTCTACAAAGAGGTTTGGAATTAGGACTCTCCGTAAGCACTCTGAAGGTCCAGGTTTCAGCTTTAGGAGCTCTTTTTAATTATGATGTTGCGGGTAATAGGTGGATATCCCGATTTATATCTGCCTGTGAGCGTTCAAGACCAATTAGCATACCGCAGGTTCCTCAGTGGGATTTATCCATAGTCCTGGAAGCATTGACACAGCCACCGTTTGAGCCTCTCCATACAGCCTCACTAAAAAATATTTCTTTGAAAACGGTATTGTTAGTGGCATTAGTTTCTGCTAGAAGAGTGAGTGATCTCCAGGCATTATCTATAGATCCTCCCTTTTTATCTGTAACATCAGATAGGATAATTTTGAAAACAGACCCTTGTTATCTTCCTAAAGTAGCCACTACTTTTCATAGAGCCCAGGAGATCTTGTTACCTACCTTTTATGAGAACCACTCAACTCCAGAAGAAGTAAAACTTCATACTCTAGATGTAAAAAGAATTGTGCTAGCCTATTTAGAGAAAACCAGGGACTGGAGGAAGAGTAGGGCTCTCTGTGTCTTTCCAGGGTAAAACCAAAGGTACCAGAGTGACAAAGAACACATTATCTCGCTGGATCAGAGAGGCCATAATCCTGGCGTATAAAGCTGGAGGTAGAGATCCTCCAATGCATATAGGAGCACACTCTACAAGAGCCTTGTCGACTTCCTGGGCAGAAAGGGCGAATGTGCCAATAGACCTTATATGTAAGGCTGCAACTTGGTCTTCACCTAATACCTTCTATAAACATTATAGATTAGATCTATCCTCTGCTTCTGATCTGACTTTTGGGGTATCGGTCCTTGACTCAGTAAACCCACCCAGTCTATAGTCTCTGAAATTCTCTCTAGTGGGTGCTGTCGTGGCGAATAGAAAATACCGGATTACTCACCGGTAATGCTCTTTTATAGAGCCCACGACAGCACCCTTTCACATCCCTCCCTTTTCTGTATATAGTCGCACGTGGTGCTTCTTTGGTGAGGTGTAAATATTAGAAGAAAGTAGCATAAGGTTGTAAATATGTATGTATATATATACCTGAACCTGTTAACTAAAACCTGGCGGCGGTTCCTCCTATTCTCTGTAAAACAACTGAGGAGCGAGGGGGGGCCGCCCCTTTTATCTCTCTGTAGGTTTCCTGTTCCTAGGGGCGGATCCCCTCTCTCTAGTGGGTGCTGTCGTGGCGAATAGAAAATAGGAAATTCCAGGCTAAAAATCATTTTTGAGGAAAGAAAAATTATTTTTTATTTTCATGGCTCTGCGTTATAAACTTCTGTGAAGCACCTGGGGGTTTAAAGTGCTCAGTATGTATCTAGATAAGTTCCTTGGGGGGTCTAGTTTCCAAAATGGGGTCATTTGTGGGGGAGCTCCAATGCATAGGCACACAGGGGCTCTCCAAACGCGACATGGTGTCCGCTAACAATTGGAGCTAATTTTCCATTCAAAAAGTCAAAAGGCACGCCTTCCCTTCCGAGCCCTGCCGTGTGCCCAAACAGTGGTTTACCCCCACATATGAGGTATCGGCGTACTCGGGAGAAATTGCCCAACAAATTTTAGGATCTGTTTAATCCTATTGCCCATGTGAAAATGAAAAAAATTGAGGCGAAAAGAAATTTTTTGTGAAAAAAAAAAAGTACTTTTTCATTTTTACGGATCAATTTGTGAAGCACCTGAGGGTTTAAAGTGCTCACTAGGCATCTAGATAAATTCCTTGGGGCGTCTAGTTTCCAAATGGGGTCACTTGTGGGGGAGCTCCAATTTTTAGGCACACGGGGGCTCTCCAAATGTGACATGGTGTCCGCTAAAGAGTGCAGCCAATTTTTCATTCAAAAAGTCAAATGGCGCTCCTTCCCTTCCAAGCCCTGCCGTGCGCCCAAACAGTGATTTACCCCCACATATGAGGTATCAGCGTACTCAGGACAAATTGGACAACAACTTTCGTGGTTCAGTTTCTCCTTTTACCATTGGGAAAATTAAAAAAATTGTTGCTCAAAGATCATTTTTGTGACTAAAAAGTTAAATGTTCATTTTTTCCTTCCATGTTGCTTCTGCGAAGCACCTGAAGGGTTAATAAACTTCTTGAATGTGGTTTTGTGCACCTTGAGGGGTGCAGTTTTTAGAATGGTGTCACTTTTGGGTATTTTCAGCCATATAGACCCCTCAAACTGACTTCAAATGTGAGGTGGTCCCTAAAAAAAATGGTTTTGTAAATTTCGTTGTAAAAATGAGAAATCGCTGGTCAAATTTTAACCCTTATAACTTCCTAGCAAAAAAATATTTTGTTTCCAAAATTGTGCTGATGTAAAGTATACATGTGGGAAATGTTATTTATTAACTATTTTGTGTCACATAACTCTCTGGTTTAACAAAATAAAAATTGCTAAATTTTCGCCAAATTTCCGTTTTTATCACAAATAAACACAGAATTTATTGACCTAAATTTACCACTAACATGAAGCCCAATATGTCACGAGAAAACAATCTCAGAATCGCTAGGATCCGTTGAAGCGTTCCCGAGTTATTACCTCATAAAGGGACACTGGTCAGAATTGCAAAAAATGGCAAGGTCTTTAAAGGCCAAAATAGGCTGGGTCATGAATGGGTTAAAAAAAAACAACAATTTGACAGGTCCCAAGTTGAATCCCTGCACAAATATAAACAAGAACACAAGTAACACACATGCATTTTTTCACAATTTAAAAAAAAAATTTTTTTTTTTTCACAATTGAGCATCAAAATTTTGAATGTAATTTCTCCAAAACAAAATATAAAGAAACAGTCTTGTGACATATCGAATGAAAGCCGGTGCCGTTCTGAGAACAATGATGCCTCTCCCAACTCTATCTTAATTCCAGGGTGGATAAAAATCAATGTTTTAAAAAAAAAAAAAAAAAGGATTTTTTTTATTTAAATCGGATTTTTTTTTCAATAAACTGCTTTTTGAGGAAAATATTTTACCATCCAAAGGTTCTTCCATCATGAGATAAAGCCGAGTTGTTTAACTCAGTAGAATAAAGGCTGTATATGTGTAACATTCACAATGCCATGCTCTTCCAGAGGTTTCTGTAGGATTAGTGGGCAGTTTCTCTCCTATATTATCATAGACGCTCGCTTTACTTACGCAGTTCTCAAAACTGAATTTGACTCCGCAGAGGTCCCAGCCTCTTCTTCACGGCAAAAATGTTACAACATGAACAGAGTTGAGAAAAAGACCTTAACCCCTCTGTGACCTTAGACGTACTATCCCGTCGAGGTGCCCTGGGCTTATCTGACCCTGGACGGGATAGTACGTCATAGCCGATCGGCCGCGCTCACGGGGGGAGCGCGGCCGATCGCGGCCGGGTGTCAGCTGCTTATCGCAGCTGACATCCGGCACTATGTGCCAGGAGCGGTCACGGACCGCCCCCGGCACATTAACCCCTGGCACACCGCGATCAAAGATGATCGCGATGTGCCGGCGGTGCAGGGAAGCACCGCGCAGGGAGGGGGCTCCCTGCGGGCTTCCCTGAGCCCCCCGCAGCAACGCGATGTGATCGCGTTGCTGCGAGGGTCTCCTCACCTCCCTCCCTGCTCGAGCCCCGGATCCAAGATGGCCGCGGATCCGGGTCCTGCAGGGAGGGAGGTGGCTTCACAGAGCCTGCTCAGAGCAGGCACTGTGAAGGCTGCAGCGCTGCATGTCAGATCAGTGATCTGACAGAGTGCTGTGCAAACTGTCAGATCACTGATCTGTGATGTCCCCCCCTGGGACAAAGTAAAAAAGTAAAAAAAAAATTTTCCAAATGTGTAAAAAAAAAAAAAAAAAATATTCCAAAATAATGAAAAAAAAAAAAAAATATTATTCCCATAAATACATTTCTTCATCTAAATAAAAAAAAAAAACCAATAAAAGTACACATATTTAGTATCGCCGCGTCCGTAACGACCCGACCTATAAAACTGTCCCACTAGTTAACCCCTTCAGTAAACACCGTAAGAAAAAAAAAAAAAAACGAGGCAAAAAACAACGCTTTATTATCATACCGCCGAACAAAAAGTGGAATAACACGCGATCAAAAGGACAGATATAAATAACCATGGTACCGCTGAAAGCGTCATATTGTCCCGCAAAAAAAGAGCCGCCATACAGCATCATCAGCAAAAAAATAAAAAAGTTATAGTCCTGAGAATAAAGCGATGCAAAAATAATTATTTTTTCTGTAAAATAGTTTTTATCGTATAAAAGCACCAAACCATAAAAAAATGATATAAATGAGGTATCGCTGTAATCGTACTGACCCGAAGAATAAAACTGATTTATCAATTTTACCAAACGCGGAACGGTATAAACGCCTCCCCCAATAGAAATTCATGAATAGCTGGCTTTTGGTCATTCTTCCTCACAAAAATCGGAATAAAAAGCGATAAAAAAATGTCACGTGCCCAAAAATGTTTTCAATAAAAACGTCAACTCGTCCCGCAAAAAACAAGACCTCACATGACTCTGTGGACCAAAATATGGAAAAATTATAGCTCTCAAAATGTGGTATTGCAAAAAATATTTTTTGCAATAAAAAGGGTCTTTCAGTGTGTGACGGCTGCCAATCATAAAAATCCGCTAAAAAACTCGCTATAAAAGTAAATCAAACCCCCCTTCATCACCCCCTTAGTTAGGGAAAAATAAAAAAAAATGTATTTATTTCCATTTTCCCATTAGGGCTAGGGTTAGGGCTAGGATTAGGGTTAGGGCTAGGGTTAGGGCTAGGGTTAGGGCTAGGGTTAGGGCTAGGGTTAGGGCTAGGGTTAGGGCTAGGGTTAGGGCTAGGGTTAGGGCTAGGGTTAGGGCTAGGGTTAGGGCTAGGGTTAGGGTTAGGGCTAGGGTTAGGGTTAGGGCTAGGGTTAGGGCTAGGGTTAGGGCTAGGGTTAGGGCTAGGGCTACAGTTAGGGTTGGGGCTACAGTTAGGGTTTAGATTACATTTACAGTTGGGAATAGGGTTGGGATTAGGGTTAGGGGTGTGTCAGGGTTAGAGGTGTGGTTAGGGTTACCGTTGGAATTAGGGTTAGGGGTGTGTTTAGATTAGGGTTTCAGTTATAATTGGGGGGTTTCCACTGTTTCGGCACATCAGGGGCTCTCCAAACACGACATGGCGTCCGATCTCAATTCCAGCCAATTCTGCGTTGAAAAAGTAAAACAGTGCTCCTTCCCTTCCGAGCTCTCCTGTGTGCCCAAACAGGGGTTTACCCCAACATATGGGGTATCAGCGTACTCAGGACAAATTGGACAACAACATTTAGGGTCCAATTTCTCCTGCTAACCTTGGAAAAATACAAAACTGGGGGCTAAAATATAATTTTTGTGGAAAAAAAAATATTTTTTATTTGCATGGCTCTGCGTTATAAACTGTAGTGAAATACTTGGGGGTTCAAAGCTCTCACAACACATCAAGATGAGTTCCTTAGGGGGTCTACTTTCCAAAATGGTGTCACTTGTGGGGGGTTTCTACTGTTTAGGTACATTAGGGGCTCTGCAAACGCAATGTGACGCCTGCAGACCATTCCATCTAAGTCTGCATTCCAAATGGCGCTCCTTCCCTTCCGAACCCTCCCATGCGCCCAAACGGTGGTTCCCCCCCACATATGGGGTATCAGCGTACTCAGGACAAATTGGACAACAACTTTTGGGGTCCAATTTCTCCTGTTACCCTAGGGAAAATAAAAAATTGGGGGCAAAAATATAATTTTTGTGAAAAAATATGATTTTTTATTTTTACGGTTCTGCATTATAAACTTCTGTGAAGCACTTGGTGGGTCAAAGTGCTCACCACACATCCAGATAAGTTCCTTAGGGGGTCTACTTTCCAAAATGGTGTCACTTGTGGGGGGTTTCAATGTTTAGGCACATCAGTGGCTCTCCAAACGCAACATGGCGTCCCATCTCAATTCCTGTCAATTTTGCATTGAAAAGTCAAATAGCGCTCCTTCCCTTCCGAGCTCTCCCATGCGCCCAAACAGTGGTTCCCCCCCACATATGGGGTATCAGCGTACTCAGGACAAATTGGACAACAACTTTTTGGGTCCAATTTCTCCTGTTACCCTTGGTAAAATAAAACAAATTGGAGCTGAAGTAAATTTTTTGTGTAAAAAAGTTAAATGTTCATTTTTATTTAAACATTCCAAAAATTCCTATTAAACACCTGAAGGGTTAATAAACTTCTTGAATGTGGTTTTGAGCACCTTGAGGGGTGCAGTTTTAAGAATGGTGTCACACTTGGGCATTTTCTATCATATAGACCCCTCAAAATGACTTCAAATGAGACGTGGTCCCTAAAAAAAAATGGTGTTGTAAAAATGAGAAATTGCTGGTCAACTTTTAACCCTTATAACTCCCTAACAAAAAAAAAAATTGGTTCCAAAATTATGCTGATGTAAAGGAGACATGTGGGAAATGTTACTTATTAAGTATTTTGTGTGACATATCTCTGTGATTTAATTGCATAAAAATTCAAAGTTTGAAAATTGCGAAATTTTCAAAATTTTCGCCAAATTTCCGTTTTTTTCACAAATAAACGCAGGTACTATCAAAGAAATTTTACCACTATCATGAAGTACAATATGTCACGAGAAAACAATGTCAGAATCACCAGGATCCGTTGAAGCGTTTCGGAGTTATAACCTCATAAAGGGACAGTGGTCAGAATTGTAAAAATTGGCCTGGTCATTAACGTGCAAACCACCCTTGGGGGTAAAGGGGTTAATCCTATTGTTCTACAAACCTATGAATACAGAATCAACCCCTTCAGTACCAAGTCCAAGAAGTTAGACAATATGTTTCTGAGTGTTTGGAGTGGAATAGATCTGCACAACACAAGAAGAATGTGAATCTAAGTGTGAGGAGGAGGAAGGGCAAGCAGACAAGAAAATGAAAGTGAAACTTTGAGCACAATACTGCAGCATAGCCACAGACAGACAAGTGTGGATCTGTTTGTGTGTACGATCTGAGGTTTATTACATTCTTTCCTTATAATGGCAGCAGGCCGTAAAAGAGACCCAGTTTGGGAATATTTTAATGAAGCTCCTTCGCCTATCGGTAAGGCAGGCATGCGTGCAAAATGCAAACGATGCAACAAAGAGATGCAAGGCCTGGTGGCGCGAATGAGGCCACAACATCATGAGAAGTGCAGTGATGAAGATGAGCTTCATTAAAATATTCCCAAACTGGGTCTCTTTTTTTACGGCCTGCTGCCATTATAAGGAAAGAATGTAATAAACCTCAGATCGTATACACAAACAGATCCAGACTTGTCTGTCTGTGGCTATGCTGCAGTATTGTGCTCAAAGTTTCACTTTCATGTTCTTGTCTGCTTGCCCTTCCTCCTCCTCACACTTAGATTCACATTCTTCTTGTGTTGTGCAGATCTATTCCACTCCAAACAATCAGAAACATATTGTCTAACTTCTTGGACTTGGTACTGAAGGGGTTGATTCTGTATTCATCGGTTTGCAGAACAATAGGATTAAGGTCTTTTTCTCAACTCTGTTCATGTTGTAACATTTTTGCCGTGAAGAAGAGGCTGGGACCTCTGCGGAGTCAAATTCAGTTAGGTAGAAACTTTGATTTAAATCAAGCCTTACTGACTAGTGATTTAAATCGTGATTTAAATCAAATCCACCCTGCTTAATTCTAGCCCGAGATACGATAAAAAATGTAAAGCCATACCAGGCCAAAATTAGCACTTTTTCAAGACTATAAAAATCTAAAAAATTAACTGAACAAAAAAAAAAAACTAAACTTTCAATTTGTAATTAACTAAAGTTGTACTTCATAAAAAAAAAAAAAATTAAAAAAAAAATCACGTCTGGTAAAACAAATATTCATATTTGGATCACTTGATATGGAATGACCCTCAAGTAATGAAACGTTCATAGTGAGATCATGAACGAGCGTTCCCAGAATGACGCATTCACGATAATCCTGAACAGACTGCCGATCACCCAAAGTGCTCAGACATCAGGTGAAGGGAACGTCAGTTTTCACTAAAGATCATTTTTGCCCACACATTCTGTGTGAACAGGGCCTGTGCTGCCGAGAACAATGGCAGCCTAGGATCAGATGACTTAGTGCGCAGCGCTATGGTGGTCTGCTTGTGTAAACAGGTTATCAACCGACTCTTTATCATTTAATGCTACAAAATTTGGGCAGTGTAAACCCACCGTAACCCCTTCCTGCCCCATGATGAAGTATTACAGCAATGGAGCTGTGTGGGATCAAAGACTGCCCACATGTATCAGCCGTTACCTGCGGCACCGGTCGGTGTCAGTGCTGGCATCGATCCCAAGAGTTTAACGTTCTAGATTAACATTTCTAAAAATAAAGATATTGGGTCCTGGATCTTATGTCACCAAGCAATACAGATGTATAAGAAGCGCTGGCAACAAACCCCCATTAATAGTTGGTGTGGGGTATACGCTGTTTTACAGACACACAGATTTGAAAACTGCAGATTTTTCCTTATTTTATAAAATGGAGTTTTTCTTTATTATAAATTTTAAAACATATCGATCCAAGTTTACTAATATAAAGTCCGAAGAGTTGAAAAAAAAGCAAAGAAAACCCGTCTCAGAACCACAGGATAAGTAAAAGCGATACAAGGTTGTTGTTGTTCTAACATCCCAAATAGGCCGCGTCGTTAAAAGGGTGAAGATGTATAGAAATGGGTGCTTTTAGGTCACAAATTTCACCAGTAAAAGGGTCATTCATGTGTTATGGCTGGTAATTCAGTACCACAATGGACATAGAGGTCAGTGCACATACAGTGACCTGGCAATAACCCAAAAACATAGAACGAGCTCTGAGACGTGGGAACTCTGTTGACCGCAATCCCTAATCCTCTCCAACACAACTAGAGGCAGCCGTGGATTGCGCCTAACGCTGCCTATGCAACTCAGCACGGCCTGAGAAACTAGCTAGCCTGAAGATGGAAAATAAGCCTACCTTGCCTCAGAGAAATACCCCAAAGGAAAAGGCAGCCCCCACATATAATGACTGAGTTAAGATGAAAAGACAAACGTAGAGATGAAATAGATTTAGCAAAGTGAGGCCCAACTTCCTGAACAGAGCGAGGATAGAAAAGGCAACTTTGCGGTCAACACAAAACCCTACAAAATCCACGCAAAGGGGGCAAAAAGACCCTCTGTACCGAACTAACGGCACGGAGGTACACCCTCTGCGTCCCAGAGCTTCCAGCTAACAGAAAAAACAAATTGACAAGCTGGAATAGAAAAAACAGCAAACAAATCGCAAAGAGGAACTTAGCTATGCAGATCAGCAGGCCACAGGAACACTCCAGGAGGAAACAGGTCCAACACTAGAACATTGACTGGAAGCAAGGATCCAAGCACCAGGTGGAGTTAAATAGGGTAGCACCTAACGACTTCACCATATCACCTGAGGAAGGAAACTCAGAAGCCGCAGTACCACTTTTCTCCACCAACGGAAGATCACAGAGAGAATCAGCCGAAGTACCACTTGTGACCACAAGAGGGAGCTCTGCCACAGAATTCACAACATTCATGGCTGAGAACAGCAGAGCTGCGTTACACCTTCCTGCAACTCCTATAGAAGTGTATGGGGTTATGGAGCAGCCTGGATCACACACACAGACCCTCCATTACACTACCAGCCATAGACCTCGCTCCGTGCGCCCCAAATCATCAGCCGGAGCCGGCACCCACAGTCCGTCCATCTGGACAACATCACCCAGCAAGTCCTGCACACCGTCACTGATGAATGGGCAACACTGGGCAACCAAATGCATCTTCCCCCGTATACCCAGGAGGGAATCCACACACATGGGGCGGCCGTGTGACGTCCGTGCCCCCCAGAGACCACCTCAGTGACATTACACAGGTCACCTCTGCGCACCATCGTACTCATCCCAGGGGTCCGCTCACATCCCGCCCGCCCCGGGGTCCGCTCACATCCCGCCCGCCCCGGGGTCCGCTCACATCTCGCCCGTCCCGGGGTCCGCTAACATCCCGCCCGTCGCGGGGTCCGCTCACATCCCGCCCGCCCCGGGGTCCGCTCACATCCCGCCCTCCCGTCCGCCCCGGGGTCCGCTCACATCCCGCCCGCCCCGGGGTCCGCTCACATCCCGCCCGCCCCGGGGTCCGCTCACATCCCGCCCGCCCCGGGGTCCGCTCACATCCCGCCCTCCCGTCCGCCCCGGGGTCCGCTCACATCCCGCCCTCCCGTCCCCCCGGGGGCCACTCAAATCACACCCTCCCATCCGCCCCTCACATCCCACCCTTCTGGGGTCCCTATAACCCTGCAGACCCCCGGCCTCATTTCTGCGGTTTCTGATTTTCTCCACATCAGAAGGGAATAAAGACTTCTGCAGCTTCTGGATCCGCTTGGAGTCAGTACATTGCCGCCATGATGGTGATTTGTCAGTGACTGGAAGGACAGCGCCAGGCGGAGTCTGTGCTCATCATGTCCTACAGCAGCAGAGCTCGTCACAGTGTGTCAGGCCTGGGGCAGGAATGCAGCCTGTACATAGACCGCAGGAAAGTGAGAGGTGGCTGATAACAGGGAGCACCAGATGGCGGCACACAGTCCGTGCAGAGGTCACCAGGGAGGAGGAGGCCTCTATACACCGCGCTTCCCCACCCGTCACCGCCTGCCCCGTTACTCCGCCATGACCGCCGCTCACCGGCTGCCCAGTAACCACTCACCTCCGCAGCGGGCGCTGTGTCCTTCCTCAATGAGACGAGACCGGGTGGAAATAGAGATAACTCCGCCCTTTCCTCTACGACAAGTGCCGAGGAGGGACAAACCTGCTCCGAGTGCGCTGTCTGAAGACGTGCCTGACGTGCCTGACGTGCCTGACGTGCCTGACGTGCCTGACGTGCCTGACGTGCCTGACGTGCCTGACGTGCCTGACGTGCCTGACGTGCCTGACGTGCCTGACGTGCCTGACGTGCCTGACGTGCCTGACGTGCCTGACGTGCCTGACGTGCCTGACGTGCCTGACGTGCCTGACGTGCCTGACGTGCCTGACGTGCCTGACGTGCCTGACGTGCCTGGACGTGTAATAATGCGGTGCCGGCAGCACAGGAGCCTCCTGCAGGGGGCGCCACAGCCCAACTCTGACCACACCCCGAAATAAATCCACACCCACACCTGACTCTTTAACCCCTCACTAATCGGGTCATTGTTCATTTTTGCTGTTTCCTTCCTTTTAAGGCCGGCGTCACACTAGCGAGTATTACGGACGTATGAGAGGTGCAGAAAATACGGATTGCATATGGTACAATGATTCTCTATGGCCCAGCTCCTATCTGCCGTATTTTACTGATCCGTATTATACGGCTTTCTACGGCTGTAGAAAATCACAGCATGCTGCGTTTGTCACCGTATTGCGCAAAAAATACGCCAATGAAAGTCTATGGGGGCGAGAAAAATACGGATTACACACGGACCAGCAGTGTGACTTGCGAGAAATACGCAGCGGTGTTCTATAGAAAAGCCGGCAATTCAGCGCGGTGTACAGTAAAATCACACTGACAGGTTAGAATAGAATAGCTAAGATAAATGTCTACACATAGTATAGGGGTGTATATCTACTATATAATTGTCTAGGGGTCACTTCCGTCTGTCTGTCACGGTTATTCATTCGCTGATTGGTCTCGGCAGCTGCCTGTCATGGCTGCTGCGACCAATCAGCGACGGGCACAGTCCGGAAGAAAATGGCCGCTCCTTTCTCTCCGCAGTCAGTGCCCGGCGCCCGCATACTCCCCTCCAGTCACCGCTAACACAGGGTTAATGCCGGCGGTAACGAACCGCGTTATGCCGCGGGTAACGCACTCCGTTACCGCCGTTATTAACCCTGTGTGTCCCCAACTTTTTACTATTGATGCTGCGTATGCGTATGCAGCATCAATAGTAAAACGATCTAATGTTAAAAATAATAATAATTTAAAAAAAATCCTTATTCTCACCTTACGCCGTTGCGCCCTCTCCTCCGCACTGCAAGCGGCAGGTTCCGCTTCCATAATGCTATGGGAGAAGGACCTTCGATGACGTCACGGTCATGTGACTGCGATATCATGGAAGGTCCTGCGCTCATACCAAACCTGGGACCGGACACCGCACACAAGCGCCGGAACTACAACGGGCTCTTCGGATGGTGAGTATGTTTCTTTTTTATTTTTTAATCTGTTACATACGTGGCTGGGCAATATACTACGTGTCTGTGCTGTATACTACGTGGCTGGGCAATATACTACATGGCTCTGTGCTTTATATAACGTGGCTCTGCAATACACTACGTGACTGGGCAATATACTAAGTGGCTGGGCAATATACTAAGTGGCTGGGCAATATTCTACGTGGCTGGGCAATATACTATGTGACTGGGCAATATACTAAGTGGCTGGGCAATATTCTACGTGGCTGGGCAATATTCTACGTGGCTGGGCAATATTCTACGTGGCTGGGCAATATACTACATGGCTCTGTGCTGTATATTACATGGCTGTGCAATACACTACGTGACTGGGCAATATTCTACGTGGCTGGGCAATATACTACGTGACTGGGCAATATACTACGTGGCTGGGCAATATACTATGTGGCTCTGTGCTGTATATTACGTGACTGTGCAATACACTACGTGACTGGACAATATACTACGTGGCTGGGCAACATACTACGTGACTGGGCAATATACTACGTGGCTCTGTGCTGTATATTGTGTGGCTGTGCAATACACTACGTGACTGGGCAATATACTACGTGACTGGACAATATACTAAGTGACTGGGCAATATACTACGTGGCTGGGCAATATACTACGTGACTGGGCAATATACTACGAGGCTCTGTGCTGTATATTGCGTGGCTGTGCAATACACTACGTGACTGGACAATATACTAAGTGACTGGGCAATATACTACGTGGCTGGGCAATATACTACATGGCTGGGCAATATACTACATGGCTGGACAATATAGTACGTTGCTGGGCAATATTCTACGTGGCTGGGCAATATACTACGTGGCTGGGGAATATACTACAAGGACATGCATATTCTAGAATACCCGATCTGTTAGAATCGGGCCACCATCTAGTATATATATGTCAGTGAGACACATATATGTATATATATTATTATTTCATACAGCGCTAGATAGCTTAAAAGCCGGTACTTCAATTGCTGTCTTTTGCTATCTCCTTCACAAACCCGACATGATATGAGACATGGTTTACATACAGTTAACCATCTCATATCCCTTATTTTATTACATATTCCTCTTTAGTAATGTAAGAAGTGTCTTGATGTAAAATTTGCGCGCTGTAGCTATTAAATTAAAGGGGTAAATCGCAGAAAAAATTGGCGTGGGCTCCCACGCAATTTTCTCCGCCAGAGTAGTAAAGCCAGTGACTGAGGGCAGATATTAGTAGCCTGGAGAGGGTCCACGGTTATTGGCCCCCCCCTGGCTAAAAACATCTGTCCCCAGCCACCCCAGAAAAGTCACATCTGGAAGATGCGCCTATTCTGGCACTTGGCCACTCTCTTCCCATTCCCGTGTAGCGGTGGGATATGGGATAATGAAGGGTTAATGTCACCTTGCTATTGTAAGGTGACATTAAGCCAGATTAATAATGGAGAGGTGTCAATTATGACACCTATCCATTATTAATCCAATAGTATGAAATGGTTAATAAAACACACACACTCATTATTACAAAGTATTTTAATGAAATAAAGACACATGGTGTTTTAATATTTTATTATACTCTTAATCCACCTGAAGACCCTTGTCACCTGAAACAAAGCTAAAAAAAAAACAAACAACAATATTACATACCTTCTGTCGTTCAGTCTTGTCCCACGCTGTAAATCCATCTGAAGGGGTTAAATCATTTTACACCCAGGAGCTCTGCTAATGCAGCTGTGCTCCTGGCTGTAAAACTTGGTGAATGAATGGAATGCAGGGGAATGTACTGTAGTTACCTCGAGTCGCGGTGATGCGCCCTCTGCTGGATGAACTCATATGAACTCGAGCGTGGGAAAATATTCTGAAAAGTTCCCAAGGCAGCACGGTGGCTCAGTGGATAGCAAGTGGATGAAGAGTATAATAAAATATTAAAACAACCTGTGCCTTTATTTCATTAAAATACTTTGTAATAATGTGTGTGTTTTATTAACCATTTCGTACTATTGGATTAATAATGGATAGGTGTCATAATTGACGCCTCTCCATTATTAATCTGGCTTAATGTCACCTTACAATAGCAAAGTGATATTAACCTTTCATTATCCCATATCCCACCGCTACACGGGAGTGGGAAGAGAGTGGCCAAGTGCCAGAATAGGCGCATCTTCCAGATGTGCCTTTTCTGGGGTGGCTGGGGGCAGATGTTTTTAGCCAGGGGGGGCCAATAACCATGGACCCTCTCCAGGCTATTAATATCTGCCCTCAGTCACTGGCTTTACTATACTGGCGGAGAAAATTGTGCGGGAGCCCACGCCAATTATTTCCACGATTTAACCCTTTAATTTAATAGCTAGAGCGCCCAAATTTTACATCAAGACACTTCTTACATTACTAAAGAGGAATATGTAATAACAGAAGGGATATGAGATGGTTTACTGTATGTAAACCATGCCTCATATCATGTCGGGTTTGTGAAGGAGATAGGAAAAACCAGCAATTGAATTACCGGCTTTTGAGCTATCTAGCGCTGTATGAAATATAAATATATATATATATGTGTGTCTTACTGACATATATATACTAGCTATTGAACCCATTCTACGCCCGGGTGGCGAGCATTTATATTGGTATATGGTCTCCATCCTGGTATGTGCTGCTCCATCCTGCGTCCCCATCCTGTCATGTGCTGCACCCATCCTGCGTCCCCATCCTGTCATGTGCTGCACCCATCCTGCGTCCCCATCCTGTCATGTGCTGCTCCCATCCTGCGTCCCCATCCTGTCATGTGCTGCTCCATCCTGCGTCCCCATCCTGTCATGTGCTGCACCCATCCTGCGTCCCCATCCTGTCATGTGCTGCTCCCATCCTGCGTCCCCATCCTGCGTCCCCATCCTGTCATGTGCTGCTCCATCCTGCGTCCCCATCCTGTTATGTGCTGCACCCATCCTGCGTCCCCATCCTGTCATGTGCTGCACCCATCCTGCGTCCCCATCCTGTCATGTGCTGCACCCATCCTGCGTCCCCATCCTGTCATGTGCTGCTATATCCTGCGTCCCCATCCTGTCATGTGCTGCACCCATCCTGCGTCCCCATCCTGTCATGTGCTGCACCCATCCTGCGTCCCCATCCTGTCATGTGCTGCTCCCATCCTGCGTCCCCATCCTGTCATGTGTTGCTCCATCCTGCGTCCCCATCCTGTCATGTGCTGCACCCATCCTGCGTCCCCATCCTGTCATGTGCTGCTCCCATCCTGCGTCCCCATCCTGCGTCCCCATCCTGTCATGTGCTGCTCCATCCTGCGTCCCCATCCTGTTATGTGCTGCACCCATCCTGCGTCCCCATCCTGTCATGTGCTGCACCCATCCTGCGTCCCCATCCTGTCATGTGCTGCACCCATCCTGCGTCCCCATCCTGTCATATGCTGCTCCATCCTGCGTCCCCATCCTGTCATGTGCTGCTCCCATCCTGCGTCCCCATCCTGCGTCCCCATCCTGTCATGTGCTGCTCCATCCTGCATCCCCATCCTGTTATGTGCTGCACCCATCCTGCGTCCCCATCCTGTCATGTGCTGCACCCATCCTGCGTCCCCATCCTGCGCCCCCATCCTGTCATGTGTTGCTGCCATCCTGCGTCCCTATCCTGTCATGTGCTGCACCCATCCTGCGTCCCCATCCTGTCATATGTTGCTCCATCCTGCGTCCCCATCCTGTCATGTGCTGCAAACATTCTGCGTCCCCATCCTGTCATGTGCTGCACCCATCCTGCGTCCCCATCCTGCGCCCCCATCCTGTCATGTGTTGCTCCCATCCTGCGTCCCCATCCTGTCATGTGCTGCACCCATCCTGCGTCCCCATCCTGCGCCCCCATCCTGTCATGTGTTGCTCCCATCCTGCGCCCCTATTCTGTCATGTGCTGCACCCATCCTGCGTCCCCATCCTGCGCCCCCATCCTGTCATGTGTTGCTCCCATCCTGCGTCCCCATCCTGTCATGTGCTGCACCCATCCTGCGTCCCCATCCTGCGCCCCCATCCTGTCATGTGTTGCTCCCATCCTGCGCCCCTATTCTGTCATGTGCTGCTCCCATCCTGCGCCCCCGTTCTGTCATGTGCTGCTCCCATCCTGCTCCCCGTTCTGTCATGTGCTGCTCCCATCCTGCGCCCCCGTTCTGTCATGTGCTGCTCCCACACTGCTTCATTATGGTTTATGGCCTCATAAGATGCTCCATACTCTATGCCCCCGTACACTGCTCCATTATGGTTGATGGCCCCCTTAACATGCTCCATTCTATATGCCCCCGTACACTGCTCCATTATGGTTGATGGCCCCCTTAACATGCTCCATTCTATATGTCCCGGATGCTGCTGCTGCAATATAAAAAAAAAAAAAAAAACACATACTCACCTATGGTCGCTGGGCGCCGAGTGCTGGGGGGCCTGAGCAGGTGGGGACACCGGCGCGCTGTGGGGGTCAGGTGCCGGTATCACTGCCAGCTCAGGCCCCCCAGCACTTACTATATTCACCTGGCCCCGTTCCACCGCTGAGCGCCGCCATCTTCCCGGCTCCTCTGGCTGTGACTGTTCAGTCAGAGGGCGGCGCCGGCGTGCATTAAGCTCGTCATCACGCCCTCTGAACTGAAGGTCACAGGCCGAAGACCGGGAAGATGGCGGCGCTCAGCGGTGGAACGGGGACAGGTGAATATGGCCGATACTCTGCTTCTCTGTTGGAGATCGCGGTGTGCGTTCAGTGTGAACGCATACCGCGATCTCCCGGGAGCGTCACTCTGTGAGGCCCAGACTGCGCCGGCGCCTGCGCTTGCGCAGTCTATAAAGGCTTCGGACAGAGTGACTCTCCCAGCGTTATATTATAGATATATATATACTGTATATAGACAGTATATATGTTTTAACGAATATTTGAGCCCATGGATCCATTGCATGTCTGTATGTCTGTTTTGCAAGCCTGCAAGAAAATCTCGCAGTACGGATGCCATACGGATTACATACGGAGGATGCCATGCGCAAAATACGCTGACACACCCTGCCTACGGAGGAGCTACGGACCACTATTTTGGGGACTTTTCTGCGTATTACGGCCGTAAAAAGCGGACCATATTTTCATACACTGAGTGTGACGCCGGCCTAACCCAGAACTAAAACTGTCCTTACTCCTCACTCTACACCGCAAAATGTGTTTTTTTTGCACATCAATTTCACCACATAATGAACTGAAAAGCGGATACAATTCTAGCCATGTGAAAAACCATTAAAAACATTTTTTACGCCGTTCATTGTGAGGTAAATATGACCTGATACTATGATTCTCCCTCTGATTACAGCGATACCAAACTTGTTTTTCCAAACAACTTTATTAACATTTTCATCCAATACAAGACATAGAGAGAGAGCAAGGTTAACACAAAGGCAATGACATGAAACATGCATGAAGAATAAAAGTAACAATAGAATAATAATAATCTTTATTTTTATATAGCACTAACATATTCTGCAGCGCTTTACAGTTTGCACACATTATCATCACTGTCCCCGTTGGGGCTCACAATCTACATTCCCTATCAGTATGTCTTTGGAATGTGGGAGGAAACCGGAGAACCCGGAGGAAACCCACGCAAACACGGAGAGAATATACAAACTCCTTGCAGATGTTGTCCTTGGTGGGGTTTGAACCCAGGACTCCAGCGCTGTAAGGCTGCTGTGCTAACCACTGAGCGACCGTGCTGCCCTATAGAATAAAATAACATAACAATAAATACAGTAAATTCTCAACACCAAACTTGTACATTAATTTTATTAGTGACACAAAAATATCAGAACTTCCTGAAGAAATGTTTGATGTGCCGCCATATCCTGAGAGCGATGCGGGGGATTGTTATTTGCATCACAACTTTGATGTACAGTCAAAACTTTTCTCATTTTTTTGTGGGGGTGAGTAGTTCGGCCGCTGAAAAAAAAGGCCAGTTCTGGAATTTAGATTTTTTTGTTTCTCTTTACAGCGTTAATTGGTTACAGGGATATTCCCACCTGCAAGACCTAATATGTAGTAGGTGTAATAATAATAATATTAGCAAATATCTCCAATAAGAAATGTGGAATAGTTCTTCTGATTCACTGTCTCTTACCTAATGTGCAGGGCATTGCTGTGGGTTAAGTATCCATGGTTACAACCACTAGCAAGTATCTCTTATTATATGAGAGGTCATATCCATGTATACCTAAGCTACACAAAGAGTGGCGTAGCTAGAGTCTAATGGGTCCCGCGCCCCCTATACATGTCAGTCAGATGTATGGGTCCTTGTAGCTTTCTAAATCCTATAAAGACATATGTGTTGCCCCCTCCCCCATTATGTAGCCATGTCCCTCATCCTGGTATCTATGTCCCCTAGACTGTTATATACTGTATGTCCCCCATCCTCAGCCCATCCTGTAGGAGGCCTGCCGATGGCAGCACATATTTCAGCTGGATGTGCGTCTGAAGAGGTGCAGACACCCGCCGGGTCCCTGCACGGTAATACACGCCGTTGGCCAATTAGAGGCTGGCAGCTGACGGCATGAGGGTAAGCAACATACTGAATCAGAAGAACTATTCTACATTATTTGCTAATTAGTGATGAGCGAATATTCTCGTTACTCGAGATTTCTGGAGCACGCTCGGGGTCCTCCGAGTATTTTTTAGTGCTCGGAGATTTAGTTTTCATCACCGCAGCTGAATGATTTACATCTGGTAGCCAGCATAAGTACATGTGGGGGTTCCTGGTTGCTAGGGAATCCCCACATGTAATCAAGCTGGCTAAGAGATGTAAATCATTCAGCTGAGGTGAGGAAAACTAAATCTCTGAGCACTAAAAAATACCCGGAGGTCACCCGAGCATGCTCGGGAAATCTCGAGTAAGGGTATGTGCACATGTCCGGATTTCTTGTAGAAATTTCCTGAAGAAAACCGGAAATTTTCTGCAAGAAATCCGAATTTTTTTTGCGTTTTTTTTTTGCGTTTTTTTTCGCCTTTTTTTAGCATTCTGCAAGCGTAATTAGCTTGCAGAATGCTAAAGTTTTCCAAGCGATCTGTAGCATCGCTTGGAAAACTGACTGACAGGTTGGTCACACTTGTCAAACATAGTGTTTGACAAGTGTGACCAACTTTTTACTATTGATGCTGCCTATGCAGCATCAATAGTAAAAGATAGAATGTTTAAAAATAATAAAAAAATTAAAAAAATGGTTATACTTATCTGCAGACAGCCGATCTCCTCGGCGGCGTCCGTTCCTATAAATGGTTTGTGTGTGAAGGACCTTCGATGACGTCGCGGCTTGTGATTGGTCGCGTGAGCGGTCACATGAGCGGTCACGCGACCAATCACAAGACCGCGACGTCATCGCAGGTCCTTGACACAGACCATCTAAAGGAACGGAACCGGCAGCGTGCACCGGAGAGGCGGGAACACTCCTGGGGCCATCAGAGGGTGAGTATATCACTATTTTTTATTTTAATTCTTTTTTTTTTTACCAATTATATGGTGCCCAGTCCGTGGAGGAGAGTCTCCTCTCCTCCACCCTGGGTACCAACCGCACATAATCTGCTTACTTCCCGCATGGTGTGCATAGCCCCATGCGGAAAGTAAGCAGATCAATGCACTCCTAGGTGTGCGGAATCCCCGCAATTCCGCATATTTAATGAACATGTTGCTTTATTTTTCTGCGATGCGATTTTTTCGCGGAAAAAAATGCAACATTTGCACAAAAAATGCGGAATACCCTGCAAATAATAGGAGGCATATGTTAGCGTTTTTTTCGCGTTTTTATCACGTTTTTATAGCGAAAAAACTCTAAAAATCCTGAACGTGTGCACATGGCCTAATGATTATATTTGCTCGTCACCATTGCTAATATTATTATTATTACACCTACTACGTATTGGGATAGGATCTTGGAGAGGGGAATACCCCTTTAAGAAATGTCATATTTTGTTAGATCAGACTTTTTTGAAAGTGGCAATACCAATTTTTTTTTCTTAACTGGGAAAATGGAGGAGGGGGGCTGTGATTCAAACTTTAATATTTTTAAATACCTCTTTATCTTCATTTTTACCTTTATTTTGTTGTCAGTATTGGATTATATAGAAGGAATGACAGTGGTGGCAATGGGATTCTTTAGTAAGTTTCCACAAGTGTTTTCTATGTGAGAGTCTATGCTACACTCCATTTGGCAGCAGCTCCTCTCCCCGATAAGGCCACTTTCACACGGTCAGTATCCGGTCAGTATTTTATATCAGTATGGAACAATCAGAGGTAAAGTATAATAGAAACACGTCACCACTTCTGTATTTATCACCCACCCCTGGTTTTGGTTACAAATACTGACGTAAAAACTGACTAAATACTGAACATGTTAACATGACCTTATAGTGATACACTACGTTGTGTACCTCTATATCTGCGGCTGCTTTCCGTAATGTTGGACCGCTCAAATTTGGGTTTGTCTGGCGCTGTCTCCATGTAAAGGGAAACATCATGCGAGAAAATACCCTACATTGCACCATCCTCAAACCAGGTAAATTCTCAAGATATTATAAAATCGTCCAATCTGGGATAGTCGGTAGGGTCAGGTCACCATCAGATGCCATTGCCCATTGGATTTCCCTGGGATAAGCCAATCTACATAAGCCTGTGTGTTTTCTTCCTCCTCATATTAAATGGACTTTGTTTCCTTTGGCACTGAAGAGGTTGGGGATTTATTATGATGGAATATAGGCTGAACTGGATGGACAAATGTCTTTTTTCGGCCTTACTAACTATGTTACTATGTTACTATGTTAACAACTCTTTGTATGCTGGTTGGAGACATGCAGCTCCATCTCACAGCTGCTCCTGACCTGCTCATTTTCTCCTTCTATAAAACCTGGCCAGACCTTCTTATCCCAGCCTGTGAAAGTTTTGCTTCCCGGCTTGCTGGAGTTGATGTGCTGACGTTGGAGTTCATAGTTGCTGCTGGAGATTGTTGTCTGCTGTTTTTAAGTGTATGCTTTCCCATTATCCTATTCCCACTTGGTTAGTACCTTCCCATCCTTCCCATATTCCTCCCTAACTTTGGTAAGTGCTTTTGTATGTAAGTTGCTTTTTGTTATCCCTGTTTGTCTTACGTGTTTACACACCAACATATCTGTCCCAGGCCTCCTGGGGTGGAGGAGAGAACAGCTTAGGGCACATCAGGAGCATAGTAAGGTCGGAGACTCGGACCTCTCTACCATCAAGACTACCCCTGGGACAGGGATATTTAGGGTCCCAGTTCCAACGACAGTTTCAGTCCCCCCCTTCCTTATCGAAGACCGTCACAGCGTGACAAAAACAGAGGCTTCAAAGTCTATGTTATCTTTTGAATACGTACTCCCATATACATGCTACATGTTCTCCCATCGCCTGATCTATACACCTCTCAGAGGGAAAGTTTGAGTGACTGGTGCAATTATGAGGGCATAAAAATATTACAAAAGAAATGTTAGAACGGTTAAGTTATCCTTTAACAGTGTTTACACATTGATTTAATCACAGAGGTTAAACCTACAGTGCACATAAAAAGTCTTCACACCCCTGTTAAAATACCAGTTTTTTGTCACAGAAAAGAAAATGACACCAATAACAATCCTTTCAGAACTTTATCCGCCTTTAATGGAACCCATAATCTGTACAAATCCATTGAGAAACAAACTGAAATTATTTTGAGGTGGAAAATAAAAGTAACAAAATTAAAGTAATATGGTGGTATAAGTGTGAACACCCTCTTATAATTAGGGGTGTGGTTGTGTTCAGAATCAGTCAATAACATTTACACTTATGTTAAATGGTAGTCATACACAGCTGCCATCATTAACAATCATTCGTTTCCGGCACATGTCAGTTGTTTTGAACAGCTGACATGTGCCTCTAACAGCCGCGGGTGGAATCGTGATCCATTCGCGGCTATTAACCCATTAATTGTCAAACCCTGACAGCGGCATTTAACACGCGTTTCCAGGAAAGCGCGATGGAAATCCGCTCATCGGTGACCCCTTCACGTGATCGCGGGTCACCGATGGGTTGGCATGACAACCAGAAGTTTCCCATCAGTTTATGAGACCACCTTGACGTTGGTTGATGGGCAGGCATGACTTGGCAAAATTATGTGCAAAGCGTCTCATTTTTTTCTAGTATTCAGAAGCCGCATTTCTATTCATACTTCATATATTTCACATTGACATGCTTTAGCACGATAGAGTGCAACTTTTTTTTTATATTGTATATGGAGGTAACTCCTCCTGGTATGCACCTATTCACACTAGTCTGGATGTGCCAGTCAGTCTTTTGTTATTTGTATGTTAGCTTACTGACCGAGCACTCCATCCTTCAACATGTGGTGATTTTAATTACAGCAAGTTCCTATCTACCCATAAATGTAGGCTTTCCTGAGAGAGGTGTCCACATTCACAAAAGGGATTCAGACATCAACCAAAGAGAGGTATTCACATTGATGGGACCCATCAGTTTTTGAGACCACCTTGACGTTGGTTGATGGGCAGGCATGATTTGGCCTAATTATGTGCAAAGCGTCTAATTTATTTCTAGTATTCAATAGCCGTATTACTATTCATATTTCATATATTTTACATTGATATGCTTTAGCATGATAGATTGCAACTTTTTTTTGTATATTGTAGTTCATGTCACTATGTGTCAGCAGATGTAAAAATAGATGAGGGCAGACCAGGACCGGGGTCCTGACTGGTCAGACACCCACCTGTGGAAATCTATGTAAACAAAGAGTTAGGTACCATTGCAATTGGGGTACACCTTTTCATGGTGGGATGGCTTTTACCTCTTTTCGATGAAAACAATATTAACTAATTATCCTATGTTATTTACATATACTATTACTCCATAGAAAAGAAAGCGGATTGGCACATACCGTCCCGTGCAACAAAATCCTTTATTGTGGCATCATCATACCAACAGCAGGCAGATAAAACAGTGGAGCAAATACAGACGACAATCGTTTCACGCTTACATTGCGCTTCAACAGGATTTTGTTGCACGGGACGGTATGTGCCAATCCGCTTTCTTTTCTACGGACATACAGATTCTTTTTCTTTGGAAGTGGCACCCATAATCCCTGATGTGTGTGCAGCTTCATCAACCCGAGGTCATACAGCTGTGCCTTTGTCCTGCGTCTGTTCTATGGTATGTGAATATACTATTACTATTTACCTACTGGAGGGTATTTTCTAATTTTGCTTTTATCTTAGGTTCTGTTTATAAAATGTAATTAAAAAATAATACAGAATACATGAAAAAAAAAATCATCCATATCTTATGTGTGCTGTCTGCTATTTATTGTCAAACAAGAAGAGAAAAATTGATGCCACGGTGGCTCAGTGGTTAGCACTGCAGCCTTGCAGCGCAGGAGTTCTGGGTTCAAATCCAACCCAGGACAACATCTGCAAAGAGTTACTATGTTATCCCTGTGTTTGTGTGGGTTTCCTCTGGTTTCCTCCCACACTCAAAAGACATACTGATGGGGAATTAAGACTGTGAGCCCCATCAGGGACAGTGATGACAGCGCTGCGGAATATGATAGTGTTATATAAAGATTATTATTATGCCAAACTGAAAAACACACGGAAGACATCACGCATGCCACTATGGAGCGTTTAGTGATAGTGGGACTAGGAGACGGGGGTTGCATTATTGATATTAAGGGACCCCAGAAAGTTGGATCCTCATATGAGGCGGAATAGATCTAGCTCAGGAGCATCGACATAAGCACCATAGAGATAGACCAAGGTTCTAATGGCTCGCCCCCTGGAGAAAACCTTGTTCCTAGAGACAAGACATCTGGGTAAGATTTGGTGTTACTACTTTATAGTATAAACACATTACCAGCTATTGAATTAATAAATTATATATATTATATACTGTATGTATTGAGGTGTCGCATTCCCAGTTGATGAGCCGAGATGCATGGTGGATGGTAATGAAGCTTACTCTGCACGTCAAGTCTCACAGTTTATTTTATGACTTGATTGAAGGATGTGGGAACGGACGTGATCTCATGTGCGTCTGACATGACTACACCTTTATCATAAGCTTGTGTGAGTGGGATCAGTGTTCTTGCCGGTGGGTGGTGAGAACTTCTTCCATCACTAGGGGCTGATATCATAGTTTCCAGCATGAATCTTCGTGCTTTGATGTGTTCTTGATGGGGCTATGACCAGGCTTGGCTGTACTGGAGATTTGGATTGTTACCTGTATTTCAGAGAGCAGTCTGTTCCTTCTGCTAATTGTTGCAGAACTTTTTTTTTCTTAAATAAAGGGCTGTATGTATTATTTTCCATTTTGGTAATGGTGGATGATATCTCACATGCCTTCACAAAATTGTAATTTGTTTTGCAATCAACGAATGAGTCACAGTTTTGGGCACCGGTACTCAGGAAGGATATAATGGAACTAGAGAGAGTACAAAGGAGGGCAACAAAATTAATAAAGGGGATGGGAGAACTACAATACCCAGATAGATTAGCGAAATTAGGATTATTTAGTCTAGAAAAAAGACAACTGAGGGGCGATCTAATAACCATGTATAAGTATATAAGGGGACAATACAAATATCTCGCTGAGGATCTGTTTATACCAAGGAAGGTGATGGGCACAAGGGGGCATTCTTTGCGTCTGGAGGAGAGAAGGTTTTTCCACCAACATAGAAGAGGATTCTTTACTGTTAGGGCAGTGAGAATCTGGAATTGCTTGCCTGAGGAGGTGGTGATGGCGAACTCAGTCGAGGGGTTCAAGAGAGGCCTGGATGTCTTCCTGGAGCAGAACAATATTGTATCATACAATTATTAGGTTCTGTAGAAGGACGTAGATCTGGGGATTTATTATGATGGAATATAGGCTGAACTGGATGGACAAATGTCTTTTTTCGGCCTTACTAACTATGTTACTATGTTACTATGTTACTTTATCCCTAGTAATCGTTGGTGCAATATGGAGATATTTTCTGGTGCGCAATACCGGGTGGGGAGAACTTGTAATAAGCCCGGATGATGGGACTACTACTGTCCCATCATTGGCTAATATGTCGCTCACTGTCACTGTAGCAGGCATAGCCCGATGGGACTTGTAGTCCAGCTTTTTCTCTAGAAAAATATTTAGAACTAGCTGAAGAGCCCGGCGTTGCCTGGGCATAGTAAATATCTGTGGTTAGTTATAGCACGTCACTTCTCTTATTTTCCCATCACGCCTCTCATTTTCCCCCTCACATCTCTCATTTTCTCCCTCACACCTCTCATTTTCTCCCTCACTCCTCTCATTCCCCCCAACACTTGTCATTTCGACCTCACATCTGTCATTTTCCAATCACTACACTATTTTCCCTCACTCCTCTCATTTTGCACTCACACCTTTTCATTTTCACCTCACACCTCTCATTTTCACCTCAGTATATACATGTTTGTTATCTCCCTTATATATAGTATACACCTGTATGTCATCTCCTGTATATAGTATATACCTGTATGTCATCTCCCCTGTATATAGTATATACCTGCTGTGTGTCATCTCCCCTGTATATAGTATATACCTGTATGCCATCTCCTCCTATATATAGTATATACCTGTATGTCATCTCCTCCTATATATAGTATATACCTGTATGTCATCTCCTCCTATATATAGTATATACCTGTATGTCATCTCCTACTATATATAGTATATACCTGTATGTCATCTCCTCCTGTATATAGTATATACCTGTGTGTCATCTCCCCTGTATATAGTATATATCTGTGTGTCATCTCCTCCTGTATATAGTATATACCTATATGTCATCTTCTATATATAGCATATACCTGTATGTCATCTCCTCCTGTATATAGTATATACCTGTAGGTAATCTGCTCCTGTATATAGTATATACCTGTGTGTCATCTCCTCCTGTATTTAGTATATACCTGTATGTCATCTCCTCCTGTATATAGTATGTACCTGTATGTCATCTCCTTCTCTATATAGTATATACCTGTGTGCTATCTCTCCTGTATATAGTATATATCTGTGTGTCATCTCCCCTGTATATAGTATATACCTGTGTGATCTCCTGTATTAGACCTCGTTAACACGTTATTTGCTCAGTATTTTTACCTCAGTATTTGTAAGATAAATTGGCAGCCTGATAAATCCCCAGCCCTCCCCCTGGCAGTATATATTAGCTCACACATACACATAATAGACAGGTCATGTGACTGACAGCTGCTGTATTTCCTATATGGTACATTTGTTGCTCTTGTAGTTTGTCTGCTTATTAATCAGATTTTTATTTTTGAAGGCTAATACCAGACTTGTGTGTGTTTTAGGGCGAGTTTCGTTTGTCAAGTTGTGTGTGTTGAGTTGTGTGTGGCGACATGCATGTAGCGACTTTTGTGAGATGAGTTTTGTGTGGCAACATGCGTGCAGCAACTTTTTGTGTGTCGAGTTGCATGTAACAGGTTAGTGTAGCAAGTTGTGTGCAGCAAGTTTTGCGCATGGCGAGTTTTGCGCGTGGTGAGTTTTATGTCTGGTGCCTTTTGAGTATGTGCAAGTTTTGTGTGAGGCAACTTTTGCATGTGTTGCAACTTTTGTGCATGTGGCAATTTTTCCGCGTGTGCAAGTTTTGCGTGTGGCGAGTTTTCCATGAGGTGAGTTTTGCACTTGTGGCGAGTTTTGCGTGAGCCTAGTTTTTGCATGTGGCAAGTTTTGCGCGTGGCGAGTTTTGAGCGGCGACTTTTGTGTTTCGACTTTTATGTGGTGAGGTTGGTGTATGTGTGGTGAAATGTGTGCTGAGGGTGGTATATGTGTTCAACCACGTGATAGTGTGTGGCGCATTTTGTGTGTGTGTTCATATCCCCATGTGTGGTGAGTATCTCATGTCGGGGCCCCACCTTAGCAACTGATCGGTATATACTCTATTGCGCCATCGCTCTCATTCTTTAAGTCCCCCTTGTTCACATCTGGCAGCTGTCAATTTGCCTCCAACACTTTTCCTTTCACTTTTCCCCATTATGTAGATAGGGGAAAATTAGTTTGGTGAATTGGAAAGCGCGGAGTTAAAATTTCACCTCACAACATAGCCTATGACGCTCTCAGGGTCCAGACGTGTGACTGTGCAAAATTTTGTGGCTGTAGCTGCGACGCCTCCAACACTTTTCATTTAACTTTTTACCCATTATGTAGATAGGGGCAAAATTGTTTGGTGAATTGGAAAGCGCGGGGTTAAAATTTCACCTCACAACGTAGCCTATGACGCTCTCAGGGTCCAGACGTGTGACTGTGCAAAAGTTTGTTTCTGTAGCTGCGACGCCTCCAACACTTTTCCTTTCACTTTTTTCCCCATTATGTAGATAGGGGCAAAATTGTTTGGTGAATTGGAACGCGCGGGGTTAAAATTTCACCTCACAACGTAGCCTATGACGCTCTCAGGGTCCAGACGTGTGACTGTGCAAAATTTTGTTGCTGTAGCTGCGACGCTTCCAACACTTTTCCTTTCACTTTTTTCCCCATTATGTAGATAGGGGCAAAATTGTTTGGTGAATTGGAACGCGCGGGGTTAAAATTTCGCCTCACAATATAGCCTATGACGCTCTCGGGGTCCAGACGTGTGACTGTGCAAAATTTTGTGGCTGTAGCTGCGACGGTGCAGATGCCAATCCCGGACATACACACACACACACACACATACACACACATACACACATTCAGCTTTATATAGTAGATTGAGAGTCATATTTTGAATTGAGGACTCTCAATTCTAAATATTTTTCTATCTACTGGATAACACGGTACGAAGATATATATCTTTCCTGTATCAGATTTTTCTCTGTAGTCCTTAACCCCTTTCCGACGTTGGGCATAATGGTACACTGATGTCGGACTCCCTTCCTTTGATGTGGGCTCCGGCGGTGAGCCCACATCTTTCCCGGCACATATCAGCTGCTTTGAACAGAATCGCCCAAACTATCAATAAAAAAAGGATGAACCTGATCGCTAGACGCCGTAGCGAGAGATAAAGTCAAAACGCAAGAATTTTTTTTTTGTCGCCGTGACATTGCATTAAAATGCAATAATGGGCGATCAAAAGATCATATCTTCACAAAAATGGTATCATTAAAAACATCAACTCGGACCGCAAAAAATAAGCCCATATATATATACAGCCCAGTAGAAGCCTCTCATACATATACAGCCCAGCAGAAGCCTCTCATATATATATACAGCTCAGCAGAAGCCTCTCATACATATACAGCCCAGCAGAAGCCTCTGACATATAGAGCCCAGCAGAAGCCTCTGACATATAGAGCCCAGCAGAAGCCTCTCATACATATACATCCAGCACAGCAACAACCTCTGATATATACAGGTAAACAGCCTCTGATATATACAGCCCAGCAGAAGCCCCTTTTATATATATATATATATACAGTTAGGGCCAGAAATATTTGGACAGTGACACAAGTTTTGTTATTTTAGCTGTTTACAAAAACATGTTCAGAAATACAATTATATATATAATATGGGCTGAAAGTGCACACTCCCAGCTGCAATATGATAGTTTCCACATCCAAATCGGAGAAAGGGTTTAGGAATCATAGCTCTGTAATGCATAGCGTCCTCTTTTTCAAGGGACCAAAAGTAATTGGACAATGGACTCTAAGGGCTGCAATTAACTCTGAAGGCGTCTCCCTCGTTAACCTGTAATCAATGAAGTAGTTAAAAGGTCAGGGGTGGATTCCAGGTGTGTGGTTTTGCATTTGGAAGCTGTTGCTGTGAGCAGACAACATGCGGTCAAAGGAACTCTCAATTGAGGTGAAGCAGAACATCCTGAGGCTGAAAAAAAAGAAAAAAATCCATCAGAGAGATAGCAGACATGCTTGGAGTAGCAAAATCAACAGTTGGGTACATTCTGAGAAAAAAGGAATTGACTGGTGAGCTTGGGAACTCAAAAAGGCCTGGGCGTCCACGGATGACAACAGTGGTGGATGATCGCCGCATACTTAATTTGGTGAAGAAGAACCCGTTCACAACATCAACTGAAGTCCAGAACACTCTCAGTGAAGTAGGTGTATCTGTCTCTAAGTCAACAGTAAAGAGAAGACTCCATGACAGTAAATACAAAGGGTTCACATCTAGATGCAAACCATTCATCAATACCAAAAATAGACAGGCCAGAGTTAAATTTGCAGAAAAACACCTCAAGAAGCCAGCTCAGTTCTGGAAAAGTATTCTATGGACAGATGAGACAAAGATCAACCTGTACCAGAATGATGGGAAGAAAAAAGTTTGGAGAAGAAAGGGAACGGCACATGATCCAAGGCACACCACATCCTCTGTAAAACATGGCGGAGGCAACGTGATGGCATGGGCATGCATGGCTTTCAATGGCACTGGGTCACTTGTGTTTATTGATGACATAAGAGCAGACAAGAGTAGCCGGATGAATTCTGAAGTGTACCGGGATATACTTTCAGCCCAGATTCAGCCAAATGCTGCAAAGTTGATTGGACGGCGCTTCATAGTACAGATGGACAATGACCCCAAGCATACAGCCAAAGCAACCCAGGAGTTCATGAGTGCCAAAAAGTGGCACATTCTGCAATGGCCAAGTCAATCTCCAGATCTAAACCCAATTGAGCATGCATTTCACTTGCTCAAATCCAGACTTAAGACGGAAAGACCCACAAACAAGCAAGACCTGAAGGCTGCGGCTGTAAAGGCCTGGCAAAGCATTAAGAAGGAGGAAACCCAGCGTTTGGTGATGTCCATGGGTTCCAGACTTAAGGCAGTGATTGCCTCCAAAGGATTTGCAACAAAATATTGAAAATAAAAATATTTTGTTTGGGTTATGTTTATTTGTCCAATTACTTTTGACCTCCTAAAATGTGGAGTGTTTGTAAAGAAATGTGTACAATTCCTACATTTTCTATCAGATATTTTTGTTCAACCCTTCAAATTAAACGTTACAATCTGCACTTGAATTCTGTTGTAGAGGTTTCATTTCAAATCCAATGTGGTGGCATGCAGAGCCCAACTCGCGAAAATTGTGTCACTGTCCAAATATTTCTGGCCCTAACTGTATATATATATATATATATATATATATATATATATATATATATATATATATATATATATATATATATATATATATATATATATATATATATATATATATATATATATACAGCCCAGCAGAAGCCCCTCATATATATACAGCCCAGCAGAAGCCTCTCATACATATTCAGCCCAGCGGAAGCCTCTCATACATATAGAGCCCAGCAGAAGCCTCTGACATATAGAGCCCAGCAGCAGTCTTTGATATAGATAGCCCAAATTTTTACAATATACACACATACATATATACATATTTTAATCTTTAACAACCTTTCAGGACTTCAAGGGTTGACAGGGTCAGATATACTGCGTGAATTGGACTTTAGTGACATTAGTGATTTTGCAGCACAAAAATCAAGTAAAGTGCCCGGATTGTAAAAAATGAATGATTTTACTTGAATTACTCTGTGTAAATGATTTTTGTAAATAAACTTGCATTCGTTTCATTTTGTGTTTTTGCATTACATATTGCAGCACCTTGAAAAATGGGCCTCCCTCCAAAATGGGCCCCCGGGCCACCCACCTCCTAAATCCGGCCCTGATTAGTGTTGGACCTGATGCATACCTCTGCCCAATGTTTGCTTGTCCTTTTTGTATTATGTCATCCCTTTTTTAATTATGTTTTAAATATGATTCAATAAAAACTATATTTTTATATGATCTCTTTGGAGGACTTTCTTTGTAGGTTGTCCTGATTTTCACGGTCCTCCATGTTTGTAGTCTAGGGCATATTTTGTGCGCTTCCCAATGGTATCGTTCAAAAGTACAACTCGTCCCGCAAGAAAACAAGCCCTCACATGGCCATTTTGACCAAAAAATAAAAGAGTTATGGCTCTGAGAAGAAGGGGAGCAAAAAATGAAAATGCAAAACCAAAAATAACTTTGGTCGTTAAGGGGTTAAAATGACCTTTCAGTATAAAAACTTTTAAAGCTGTCATACTGTATCCGGGTCCAGAGAAATGTTTACAGAGGCATGTCCAGCTCATTCCTTATAGCATACCTGTGTAGTCTAAATGTAGTTTGTAGTTTCAATAATTACAGTGTTGTCTCTTAGGCTGCCGTCACACTAGCAGTGTTTGGTCAGTATTTTACATCAGTATTTGTAAGCCAAAACCAGGAGTGGAACAATTAGGCCGGGATCACACATACGCGAGATACGGCCGAGTCTCGCAGGTGAAATCCCTCCTCTGGCGCCGGCACTTGGGAGCGGAGCGTGCAGCTCCATGTATTGCTGCACGCTCCGCTCCGGAGTGCCGGCGCCAGACTCGGCCGTATCTCGCGTATGTGTGATCCCGGCCTTAGAGGAAAAGTATAATAGAAACATATGCACCACTTCTGGGTTTATCACCCACTCCTGGTTTTGGCTTACAAATACTGATGTAAAATACTGACCAAATACTGCTAGTGTGACGGCAGCCTTATTTTTCAAGACTTGTGCAATTTGCCCTGACAGCTGGATATCTGCTTCTGGGCCAAATCCTGACTGACTACGACACATTCTTGCCTTATAAGTGCTTGAAGTTTGTCACAAATTCTGTATTATTATTTGTCCACCGCTTTTTGTGGATTGACTGCAGGTTCTCAATGGGAAAATAAGTTTGTAGGAAGTACAAGAATTAGACTGCAGAGGACTGAGAAGTTATTTTCTCTGGTGAAGCTCCCTTCAGTCTGGGACATCTATAAGAATGAATATCTGGAGAAGAAATGGTGATTGCTACCATACGTCCTGTGTCATGCCAACAGTAAAGCATCCTGAGTAGTGTTGAGCATTCCGATACCGCAAGTATCGGGTATCGGCCGATATTTGCGGTATCGGAATTCCGATACCGAATTCCGATACTTCCCGCGTATCGGATACCAGAATCGGAAGTTCCCAGAATTCAAACTGAACGCAGCAGCCAATGAGGAATGATTGGAAGTGTGGGCACATCCTGTTTAGCATGGTGGGCATGTAAGTACTGGCAAGGCTGTGATTGGCTGCTGAAATGATGTCACTCTGCACTATAAAAAACGCTGCCGCCATTTTGCGCTCACTCTGCTGCGATTTCAGTTAGGGACAGGACGCTGTGTTCTAACTGAGGGCCAGTTGAGATAGCTAATTGCTTTATTTTCCTTTCCAAAGGCTAATTTAGCAAAACGCTGTGTGTTCTTCACTGTTCACCTTGCTCTTGCCTTGCAGCGCTGTTTTAACAGCATTCTGCAAGGTCTCTCTGTGTGTGTGTGTGTGTGTGTGTGTGTGTGTGTGTGTGTGCAGCTCACTCTGTAGTCTGTGTGCAGCCATATACCCGGTTGTATTCAGCTCAGGGGGGGTTCACACTGCCTCACACAGTTGTCCTTTTTTGCTCATAGTGCAGCCTGCTGCACATTTTTTCTCAAATTTCCTATTAGTGTTTTTCCACCCGTCTCCAGCTAAATTGTGGAAAAACACTACATAGGATAACCTAGAGGGGGGTTTTTGGGCCTTGCAGCGCCGTTTACGGCTGTCTGCACGGTCTCCGTGTGAGCCCAGCTCGCCCTGTAGTCTGTGTGCAGCCATAGCCGGTTGGATTCAGCTCAGGGTGCGTTACTGCCTCATACCTTGAAAAAAAATTTCCTTTTTTTCAAATAGTGCAGCCAGTTTAAAATTTAAAAAAAAAATTTCCTATTAGTGTTTTTCCACCCGTCTCCAGCTAAATTGTGGAAAAACACTACATAGGATAACCTAGAGGGTGTTTATTGGGCCTTGCAGCGCCGTTTACGGCTGTCTGCACGGTCTCTGTGTGAGCGCAGCTCGCCCTGTAGTCTGTGTGCAGCCATAGCCGGTTGGATTCAGCTCAGGGTGCGTTACTGCCTCATACCTTGAAAAAAAATTTCCTTTTTTTCAAATAGTGCAGCCTGTTTAAAATTTTTTAAAAAAATTCCCTATTAGTGTCTTTCCACCCGTCTCCAGCTAAATAGTGGAAAAACACTAAATAGGATAACCTAGAGGAGGTTTTTTGGGCCTTGCAGCGCCGTTTACGGCTGTCTGCACGGTCTCCGTGTGATTTAAACTAGCTCTGTAGCCCGATCTGCAAAAAAAAAAAAGTAAAGTTCACCAAACACAACTAAACACTTGTGTAGGCCACATTTGAAAAATAATAAAGTTTAGTCCACACTTTACAACATTAGTGTTTCTTACACCTGTTAGGAGGAGCATTTCAGGAATAAGCACACTAAGGCCTTAGTACTTTTCTGCTTATCTTTATCTGTCAACCAAGATGAAGAGGGCAGGGAGTAAGGCACGTGGGCGTGGGCGCGGAGCAGGGAGAGGAGCAGGGAGAGGACGTGGTGATTCTGTGCCTGCTGCGGGCGCCGGTGACTCGTCGTCACTCAGTTTCAGCAGGGAACAGTCCTTCATGCGCAGCTTTGTCGGAGAGCGCCGTGCACCGCTGCTGCGTGAAGACCAAATTGAAGCCGTTGTCGGGTGGATGGCAGCTAACGCCTCGGCATCGACTTCAGTTAGTGCCACATCCTCTCAGGCACAGACCACTGGAGAGCAGCCATCTGTCTCTTCACCACCTGCCAAATTGGCAAGGCAGTCAGAGAGCCCAGGACAGGAGCCGTCTCTACTTCTGTTCTCTGAATCTCTTGGCTTGGAAACAGGGGGCCAGCCAAGCAGCATTGGAGAAATGGAAGAAGAGGCAGTGTGCAGTGATGCCCAACAGCTTTGTCTCTCTGACTCTGAAGAGGCGGGTGGGCCAGTGCCTCCGGTGACCACAGCGCAGTACGCATCTGATGATGAAACTCAGGTGCCGCTTTCTGGTGCGTACTGTGCTGCCGAGACTACCCAGGAGGAGCAGTTGGTGGCAGAGGGTAGTGGAGATGATGAGGTCGTTGACCCATCGTGGCGTGAGGAACAGGAAGGTGGTGGGAGCAGCTCTGAGGAAGAGATTCCCCTTACGGGCCAAAGAGGGAGAGGGAGGGGGAAGACTGCGGAGCCTGTAGCCTCCACTTTGGCACCCGTTAGGAGCCTGTCTCTTTCCAAAGCCAAAAAGGGCGCTCCCAAGACTTGCAGTGCCTGGTCCTTTTTTGACACAGTTGCAGATGACATTTGTTTTGTCAAATGCAAGCTGTGTCATCAGAAAGTAAAAAGAGGGAAAAATGTCAGCAACCTCAATACCACAAATATGTGGAAACATGTGCGGACCAGGCATGCGGTGGAGTTACAGAAACAGACTGAAGATGTAGGCCAACCAACAGCGGCAGCTACCACCTCTTCAGCTCGTGTTGCCTCTTCCTCCAGCTCACGCACAGCTGGTTTGGCTTCCTCCCAGGATCGCCATGGAAGAACCTCTGGCACTGTTGTCCAGAGACCTTGTGTAATTCCACCCACAGCACCACCTTCCCAGTCATCCTCACACTCCCAGTCTACTCTACAGCCATCGGTAGTACAGGCATGGGAGAAAAGGCGGGCATTCTCGGCCAACCACCCCCGAGCACAGGCTCTGAATGCAGGCATTGCCAAACTGTTGTCCCTGGAAATGCTCTCGTTCAGGCTGGTGGAGACTGACAGCTTCCATGACTTGATGGCATTGGCAGTCCCACAGTACAAGGTGCCCAGCCGCTTTTACTTCAGCAGGCAAGCTGTCCCTGCCCTGCACAGGCATGTTGAGGGAAACATAAAACATGCGCTACTGAACGCCGTCAGTAGCAAGGTCCACCTCACCACCGATGCGTGGACCAGTCAGCATGGACAGGGGCGATACGTTTCCCTCACTGCCCACTGGGTTACTGTTGTTGAGCCAGGTACAGATCGTGCGAGTGGCGCAGGACGTGTCCTGCCCACTCCAAGGATTGCAGGAATCCAGTCTGTACGCATTGACTCCTCCTCTTACACAAGTTCCTCAGAATCAACTCTGCAGGAGCCTTCACAGTCCACCTCCACATGGACCCGTGAACGTTTACCTATGACCGACATGAGCACAGCCGTGGCCAAACGTCAGCAGGCCGTCTTGAAACTAGTTTCATTGGGGAATCGAAGCCACACAGCGCAGGAGCTCTGGAATGCCATCAAGCAGGAGAGCGATGTGTGGTTACTGCCAGCGAATCTCCAGCCAGGCATGGTAGTGTGTGACAATGGCCGAAATCTGGTGGCAGCTTTGGCCCTTGGCAACCTCACTCACATCCCATGTCTGGCACATGTGCTCAATTTGGTTGTGCAGAGTTTTCTGAGGGACTATCCGGATCTTGATGCCCTGCTGCACAAGGTCCGCCTAGAGTGTGTTCACTTGCGGCGTTCCAGCTTGGCCAGATCCCGCATTGCTGCTCTGCAGCGCCGATTCCGCCTTCCGGAACACCGCATCATATGTGACCTACCTACCCGGTGGAATTCCACGTTACATATGTTGGAGCGGTTGTGTGAGCAGCAGCAAGCAGTTATGGAGTACCAGCTGCATCAGGCGCAAAGAAGTCGCAGTCAGCGCCGATCAGACTTCACAACCACAGAGTGGGCCACTATGAAGGACGTCTGCCAGGTTTTGCGTCCTTTTGATTATTCCACGCGGATGGCAAGTGCAGATGATGCACTAGTCAGCATGACTGTCCCCCTTATCTGCCTGCTTCAGCAAACTTTGCAAGGGTTAAGGGATGATGTTGTGGAAGAGGTGGAGGATGAGGAGTCACCTTTTCCATCAGCTTATGGAGAGTCAGCGCCACGTGGTTCCTCACAAAGGGGTACGCAGGGGCCAATTTGTGAGGAGGATGAGGAGGAGTCAATGGAGGAGGAAGAGCTCCCTCCAGAGGAGGGAGCGACACAATTGTCCAGTGGTCAGTGTGTACAGCGAGGGTGGGGTGATGACAAGTGGGCAGAGATCATGTCTCAAGCAGGGGACAGCGTTTCTGGGCCAGTTGGCACTCTGCAGCACATGGTGGATTTCATGCTGCAGTGCCTGAGAAACGACCGCCGCATCGACCACATTCTCAACATGCCTGATTATTGGGTGTTCACCCTCCTCGATCCTCGCTACTGGGACAACGTCCAAAACCTCATCCCAGCGTTGACCCGGGAGCGTAAATTGCGGGAGTACCACGACACACTGGTGAATTCCATCATCTTCTCCTGTCCAACTGAGAGGAGTGCTGCTAGTGCTTTACAAAGCAGCTCAGTGCGTCGAGGCAGTGGGGGAGGCTCTGCCCAAAGAGGGAGCAGAAGCAGTGCCTCTGCCCAAGGCAAGCCCAGTATGGCACAACTCTGGCACACTTTTGTGTGCCCGCCCCAAATGTCTACACCATCACCGGCGGCTCCAGTCAGCAGGAGGCAACGGTTCCGTCAGATGGTGACAGACTACATGGCTTGCCCTCTTACTGTACTCCCAGACGGCTCTTCCCCGTTCAAGTTTTGGGTCTCTAAGCTGGATACATGGCCAGAGCTAAGCCAGTATGCATTGGAGGTGCTGGCTTGCCCTGCGGCTAGTGTCTTATCGGAACGTGTCTTTAGTGCCGCAGGTGGTGTACTAACAGACCGTCGCATGCGACTGTCCTCCGATAACGTTGACCGGCTTACTTTCCTGAAAATGAACCAGGCCTGGATCTCGCAGGAATTTGCCACTCCTCTGCCTGATTAAGTAATTGTGTGTCATCCAGGTCTCCTGCTGTGTTCATCTTTCTACCACCTGAACTGCTATTCCTGGGCTCCAACACCGCCAGTTGCGGCTCAGAAGTGCAGGCTGCACAGTAAAAACATACGACCCAGTGTTATTGGGTTTCAGTAACGTCAGCTGATCCCCAGCTGTGTAGCCGGCAACGTGTCCTGCGACCACCACGCTGGCACAACAACCTAAATGTAAGGGAACCTCCCCCCCCCCCCCCCCCCCCCGTCGTTTGTTACTGAAAGAGCCATCTTGTGCAGCAGTAATGCTGCACAAGGAAAAGGTAGCTCTTTTGGTTTAGCTCCTTGCACACGCAGAACTTAACACTTATAAAATGTGTTCACTGATACCGTTATACCGTCCTGGAGCTGGGACTTTCCTTCGTAATGTGACGCAGCACAGCCGTCATTCCTACCCCCTTGGTGCCATGCGCTGCCTCCTCAGCGTTGTTTTAAGCTGTCACGGAGCCTGCGCTGTTCTGTTATCCCTTGGGCATGCCCTATTTGCGCTGCCTGTCTTCTGACATAATTTGGTGTCAGGCTGGCTGCACCTGTGCGGCCGCGCTGCCCGAGATCCCGCCTCGCAGTGTCTTCTGATTGAGTCACACTGTGGGCCTGGGATCCATGGGCATGCACAGTGCATATCTTCCCCTCGGGCTCTCGCTCATTTCCCTCCGCCTTCTTTAGAATGTGCGCCGTCAGCTGATCCCTAATAGCATGCCACGGCCATGACACCGCACAGTCTGAAGAAGAGGGAAGGAGGGGAGTGAGAGTCGAGTATATGCACTGTGCATGCCCATGGATCCAAGGCCCGCAGTGGGATTACGTTAGACGAGACTGCGAGGTGGGATCTGGAGCAGCGTGGACGCACAGGCACTGACAGCCTGACACCAAATTATGTCAGAAGACAGGCAGCGCTAATTGGGCATGGCCAAGGGCTAACAGAACAGCGCAGGCTCCGTGACAGCTTAAAACAACGCTGAGGAGGCAGCGCACGGCACCAAGGGGATAGGAATGACAGCTGTGCTGTGTCCCATTACGAAGGAAATTCGCACCTCCGGGACGGTTGAACGGTATAAGGGGACACATTTTTAGTGTTTACTTCAGTGTTTGCAAGGAGCATAATTAAAAGAGCAACCTTTTCCTTTTGCATCCTTAGTGCTGCACAAGATGGCTCTTTCAGCTACAAACGTCTTGGGGGGGGGGTTAAAGGTTCCCTTTCAACTTGCTCCAATCAGGCTTCGGCCTACACTCTGTTCCTCTGCTCCTCCTGCTGACCCTGGGCTCTAACACCGCCAGTTGGTGCCTGGAAGTGCTGTGTGCACAGTTAACAGTCGCTCCTCTGTTATTGGGGTTCAGTAACGTCAGCTGATCCCCAGCTGTGTGTGCGGCAATACCTCCAATCTGCTCCTCCTGCTGTCCCTGGGCTCTAACACCGCCAGTTGGTGCCTGGAAGTGCTGTGTGCACAGTTAACAGTCGCTCCTCTGTTATTGGGGTTCAGTAACGTCAGCTGATCCCCAGCTGTGTGTGCGGCAATACCTCCAATCTGCTCCTCCTGCTGTCCCTTGGCTCTAACACCGCCAGTTGGTGCCTGGAAGTGCTGTGTGCACAGTTAACAGTCGCTCCTCTGTTATTGGGGTTCAGTAACGTCAGCTGATCCCCAGCTGTGTGTGCGGCAATACCTCCAATCTGCTCCTCCTGCTGTCCCTGGGCTCTAACACCGCCAGTTGGTGCCTGGAAGTGCTGTCTGCACAGTCAACAGTCGCTCCTCTGTTATTGGGGTTCAGTAACGTCAGCTGATCCCCAGCTGTGTATCCGGCAACGTGTCATGCGACCGCCACGCTGGCACAACTAAAATGTAAGGGGACCTGTTCCCTCCCCCCCCCCAGGCGTTTGTTACTGAAAGAGCCACCATGTGCAGCACTAATACTGCACAAGGGAAAGGTCGCTCTTGAAATTATGCTCCTTGCAAACGCTGAACTACACACTCATGTAATGTGTCCCCTCACACCGTCCAACCGTCCCGGAGGTGGGACTTTCCTTTGTAATGTGACACAGCACAGCCGTCATTGCTACCCCCTTGCCACCGTGCACTGGCTCCTTAGCGTTGTTTGATTCCGTCATGGACCCTGCGCTGTTATGTTATCCCTTGGCCATGCACAGTTTGCGCTGCCCGTCCTCTGACATCATTTGTTGTCGTCCTGGCTGCGCCTGTGCGTCCACGCTGCCCGAAATCCCACCGCACAGTGTCTTCTAATGTGATCCCACAGTGGGCCTGGTATCCATGGCCATGCGCAGTGCATATACTAGCCTCTCACTCCCCTTCTTCACGCTTCTTCAGACTAGGCGGCGTCAGCTGATCCCTAATAGCATGCCACGGCCGTGACGCCGCACAGTCTGAAGAAGCAGGAAGGAGGTGAGTGAGAGGCGATGATATGCACTGCGCATGCCCATGGATCCCTGGCCCGCAGTGGGACTACATTAGATGACACTGCAAGGTTGGATCTCGGGCAGCTTGGACGCACAGGCACTGCCAGCCTGACACCTACATGATGTCAGAAGACGGGCACCGCTAACTGTGCATGGCCAAGGGATAACATTACAGCGCGGGCTCCGTGACAGAACCAAACAACGTTGAGGAGGTGGCGCACGGCACCAAGGGGGTTGGAATGACGGCTTTGCTGTGTCACATTACAAAGGAAAGTCCCACTTCCGGGACGGTTTGACAGTGTGAGGGGACACATTATATGAGTGTGTACTTCAGCGTTTGCAAGGAGCATAATTTTCAGAGCCACCATTTTCCATGTGCAGTATTACTGCTGTACAACATGGCTCTTTCAGCAACAAATGCCTGGGGGGGGGGGGTTAAAGGTTCCCTTTCAACTTGCTCCACTCCAGTCTTCGGCCTACACTCTGCTCCTCTTTGATTCCCTGGGTTTCAACACTGTCAGTCAGAGGCGTATCTAGGGTTTCTGGCACCCGGGGCAAGAATTCATTTCGGCGCCCCCCCCAGGACATATGTGATTTTCACACTTAGTCATGTACCCACGAGCTCCTCTCCCTAATGCTCTCAATATTCAGTGAAAAACTGAGAGAAGCAGAAGAGAAGCTCGTTGTCACAGGACCACAAGTCTGAAAGTCGCATATGAGTGAAGTGTCCATGTGACGACTACTGGAACCTGCAGAGCTGAATCCTGACATCGCAGCTTCTGAATTCTTTTAGGATTCTCCCTTGCCGGTGGACGGTCATGTCAGCAAAAGCATGTGATTAGTATACTTCTGACCACATTCCGACTAGACGTGCCGGCCTCGCTCAGTTCATTTTCATTGAGTGAGGCCACACATGTCTAGTCAGCACGTGACCGCATGTATGTAAATCACCAGCACGAGAGAATCCTGACAGCGTGCAGGGCGCACTGTGAGAATTCAGAAGTCTGCAGTCACAAAGAATGACTGCAGACTCATTACAAACCTGGACAACCCCTTTAATGCTCCTAACATAAATAAAAACATGAGTTAGTCAGTATCACAATGTTATGATTAGGTAATTCAGAACCACAATGGACCTTGAAGTTCAGAGCACACAAGTGACCTGACAAAACCCACAAAACATAGGACGAGCTCTGAGACGTGGGAACTCTGCTGACCGCAATCCCTAATCCTATAATACCACACTAAAGGTAGCCGTGGAGCGCTCCTGACAGACCTAGGCGCCTCGGGCACAGCCTGAGAAACTAGCTAGCCCTGAAGGTAGAAAAATAAGCCTACCTTGCCTCAGAGAAATTCCCCAAAGGAAAAGGCAGCCCCCCACATATAATGACTGTGAGTAAGATGAAAATACAAACACAGAGATGAAATAGGTTTAGCAAAGTGAGGCCCGACTTACTGAATAGATCGAGGACAGGAAAGATAGCTTTGCGGTCAACACAAAAACCTGCAAACAACCACGCAGAGGGGCAAAAAGACCCTCCGCACCGACTAACGGTACGGAGATGCTCCCTCTGCGTCTCAGAGCTTCCAGCAAGCAAGCAAAACCCAAAAAGCAAGCTGGACAGAAAATATAGCAACAAAATAAACACAAGCAGACTTAGCTTATGCTGAGCAGACAGGCCACAGGAAAGATCCAGGAGGAAGCAAGACCAACACTAGAACATTGACTGGAGGCCAGGAGCAAAGCACTAGGTGGAGTTAAATAGAGCAACACCTTACGACTTCACCACATCACCTGAGGAAGGAAACTCAGAAGCCGCAGTACCACTTGTGACCACAGGAGGGAGCTCTGCCACAGAATTCACAACACACAAATAACATTTACATCCAGGTACCTTATAGATGTCGTCATCTCTGGAGTCGTTCTACTTCTTTTCTTCATCTTGTCCAGACCCCATGATGAGTTTTCTCATCCACAGCCGTCTCTGCAGACTTCCATCTTGTCCGCTCTTTTGCAGAAAATCTCCACATGACGCCCTTAAAGATACAAGTGTCATTATAATGCTCCTGAATAAAAAATTGCCCCTCACTATATTGTCTGCCCAAAATATGACCCCCACACTGTCCCTCTTATGGTACATACTCTTCACTCTAACCTCTCCTTTCCATACCGGTCCCCTCTTCACACTGTCCTCTCACACTGTGTCCCCCTCTATAGGGCCCAGTATTTGTACTGTACTCTGATTACACTCCCCCCTCCTTGGTATACCGTCCTCTGCTGGCTGTGCCTTTACACTGTCCCCTCATTCTACACCCCTACTGCTCAGTTTCTATTCTGTGCCCACTCACTTTTCTCCCGCATACTGTCTCCTCACACTATTCCCTTCCCTCCTCATACTGTCTCCTCTCACATCCCTCCTGTTCACCAAACTGTCTCCTCATATATTTACCCCCTCGCTTTCTATACTGCCTGCTCACCTGACTCCCTATATTGTGTCTGCACACATCCCATCACCCTCACTCCCCGTACTCTGTCCACATACATTTTTCACATTGCTACTCATACTGTGTCCACATACATTCCCCCGTTCGCTCCTCATACTGTCTGCACCCATCCCCCATACTGTTTCCTCAGATATGCCCCCCATTCTCCTGAACTGTTTCCTCATATATGCCCATTATTTTCCTCTACCCCACCCCATCATTGCTCTCTTCACCACCTCCATCTTTACTTTCTCCACCACCACTATAATTGCTTTCTCCCCCACCACCCCATAATTTCCCATTCCACCACCTCCATCATTTCCTCCTTTGCCTTTTCTACCATATCCATCATTTTCTTTTCCCCCACCATCTCCATCTTTGCCCTTTCCACCACCATCATCATTGTCCTTTCCACCATCACCATACTTGCCCATTCCACCACCTCCATCATTTTCTCCCCCTCCAATATCATCAGTGTGCTTTCCACCACCACCATCCTTGTCCATTCTACTACCTCCATCATTTCTTCCCCCCCTCATTATTGCCCATTCCACCACATCCATCATTTCCTCCTCCCCCTCCATCCCAATTATTGCCCTCTCCCCGTCAGTCCCATCATTGCCCTCGCCTCTCCTCTCCGTACACACACAAAACCATTTACGTCTCTGCACATTCACCCGCAGCGCTACGCATGCACGCACAAACACACACACACACACTGAGTACAGTAATGTAATGGCCACACCTAGTTACTCCTACACACGTGGCTGAGCTCCGTACACCTTGCACACACGGCTCCGCTCCGTACACACGTGGCTCCACTCCATACACCTCGTATACACACGGCTCAGCTCCGTACACCTTGCACACACGGCTCCGCTCCGTACACCTCGTACACACACGACTCCGCTATGTACACCTCGTACACACACGGCTCCGCTATGTACACCTTGCACACACGCAGTTCAGCTCTGTACACCTCGTACACACACACACGGCTCCGCTCCGTACACACACACACGGCTCCGCTCCGTACACACACACACACGGCTCCGCTCCGTACACACACACACGGCTCCGCTCCGTACACACACACACGGCTCCGCTCCGTACACACACACACGGCTCCGCTCCGTACACACACACACGGCTCCGCTCCGTACACACACGGCTCCGCTCCGTACACACACACACGGCTCCGCTCCGTACACACACACAGCTCTGCTCCGTACACATATGGCTCCGCTCCGTACACACATGGCTCCGCTCCGTACACACATGGCTCCGCTCCGTACACACACACACGGCTCTGCTCCGTACACACACACAGCTCTGCTCCGTACACACATGGCCCCGCTCCGTACACACATGGCTCCGCTCCATACACACACACGGCTCCGCTCCGTACACACACACGGCTCCGCTCCGTAAACACACACGGCTCCGCTCCGTACACACACGGCTCCGCTCCGTACACACACACACAACTCCGCTCCGTACACACACACGGCTCCGCTCCGTACACACACACACACGGCTCCGCTCCGTACACACACACACGGCTCCGCTCCGTACACACACACACGGCTCCGCTCCGTACACACACACACGGCTCCGCTCCGTACACACACACACGGCTCCGCTCCGTACACACACACACGGCTCCGCTCTGTACACACACGGCTCCGCTCCGTACACACACACATGGCTCCGCTCCGTACACACATGGCTCCGCTCCGTACACACATGGCTCCGCTCCGTACACACAAACACGGCTCTGCTCCGTACACACACACAGCTCTGCTCCGTACACACATGGCCCCGCTCCGTACACACATGGCTCCGCTCCATACACACACACGGCTCCGCTCCGTACACACACACGGCTCCGCTCCGTAAACACACACGGCTCCGCTCCGTACACACATGGCTCCGCTCCGTACACACACGGCTCCGCTCCGTACACACACACACAACTCCGCTCCGTACACACACACGGCTCCGCTCTGTACACAGACACGGCTCCGCTCCGTACACCTTGCAGACACGGCTTCCGCTCTGTACACCTAGTACACACATGGCTCTGCTACATCCACACAAACCACTCCTGACCCTTACCCTCGTCCAGCACCGAGCACCATGACAATCAGCAGAGTCCTGCACTACACAGAAGCCCTTCATCATGTGACTCCTGACTCCTCCCCCCCCGTGACCTCATCACAGGTCCTGTGAGCACAGAGCTGCACAAGCAATAGCTGTGGTGTGCGGCTCTCTGCGGTGCAGGGGCTCTGCTCAGCTGCGGGACAAGTGCAGTCCCACCCGAGCCTCCTTGGACCGCCGCATCATCAGGCGGCCCGCTGGCGCCCCCCTGTCGGCTGCGCCCGGGGCACATGCCCCGGCTGCCCCCCCCTGGATACGCCACTGCTGTCAGTTGCCACCTGGAAGTGTTGTCTACACAGAAAAAACACTAGGTGATGTGTCAGTGGGGTTCAGCACCGCCAGCTGTTCCCCTGCTGTGTAGTCGGCAACGTGTCCAGCACAAGCCACGCTGGCACAACAGAACAAAAGCTGCCACCAGTGCAGGCTTCGGCCTACACTCTGCTCCTCTCCTCCTCCTGCTGACCCTGGCCTTAAACACCGCTAGTTTTTGCCCGGAAGTGCTAGCTGCACAGAGAAAAACACCAGCCAATGTGTTAGTGGGGTTCAGCAACGCCAGCTGTTCCCCTGCTGTGTAGCCGGCAACGTGACCTGCAAACGCCAAGCAGGCACATGAACTGAAATTAAAGGGAACCTGGCCCCACCCCCCCAGGTGTTTCTATGTATAACAGCCACCTAGTACAGCAGTACTGCTGCATTTGTATAAGGTGGCTGATTTTTTATCCTTGCCCACGTAGAATTAAACACGTAAAATATGTGTCTCATTACAGACCATTACAATGTCCCTGAGGTGTGACTTTCCTTTTTAATGACACGCACCACCCCCCTTGGTAGCGCTGCCCGTCTTCTGACATCATTGGTTGGCTGCCTGTGCCTGTGCGTCCGCCCTGCCCGACACAACCCCCCTCGTTTCATATATTTTGGCTGCGAGGGTGTGATTGATGGGCATGTGCAGTGCATATGTTCACCTGTCTTAACTCATCTCCTTCCGCCTTCTTCAGACTGTGCGGCCTCCTGGCCGTGGTAGGCGATAAGGGATCAGCTGAGGCTGCCCAGTCTGAAGCAGGTGTAAGGACATATGTGAGCGGCAAACATATTTACTGCACAAGGCCACGAATCCCAGCCACGCAGTGTGATTTTTTGAAAACACACTGCGGGCCTGGGATTCATATCCAATGCTAACCGCAACGGCCAACATGAAATGAGGTGAGAAGACAGGCAGCGCTCACAGCGCATGGCCAAGGGATCACAATAGCGCAGACTCCTGTACAGCTAATAACAACGCTCAGGAATCTGCGCCCAGCACCTTGGTGTAAATTTTGACACCTGTGCTGGGTCTCCTTAAAAAGACAAGTCACGCCTCCACTACTGTTAGACAGTATAATGGGCTAAATAGTGTACGTGTTTTATTCAGCGTGTGCAAGGAGCAAACTAAATAGAGCAACCTTTTACTTGTGCAGCATTAATGCTGCACAAGGTGTGGCTCTTGTACCTTGCAACACCTGAGGGGGGATTAAAGGTTACCTTTGAAATTGGTTCAACTAGGCTTCGGCCTACACTCTGCTCCTCTCCTCCTCCTGCTGACCCTGGGCTCTAACACCGCTAGTTTTTGCCCGGAAATGCGAGCTTCACAGAGAAAAACACCAGCCAATGTGTTAGTGGGGTTCAGCACCGCCAGCTGTTCCCCTGCTGTGTAGCCGGCATCGTGTCCAGCACAAGCCACGCTGGCACAACCGACCAAAAGCTGCCACCAGTGCAGGCTTCGGCCTACACTTTGCTCCTCTCCTCCTCCTGCTGACCCTGGGCTCTAACACCGCTAGTTTTTGCCCGGAAATGCGAGCTTCACAGAGAAAAACAACAGCCAATGTGTTAGTGGGGTTCAGCACCGCCAGCTGTTCCCCTGCTGTGTAGCCGGCAACGTGACCTGCAAACGCCACGCAGGCACATGAACTGAAATTGAAGTGAGCCTGCCCCCCACCCCCAGGTGTTTCTATGTATAACAGCCACCTTGTACAGCAGTACTGCTGCATTTGTACAAGGTGGCTGACTTTTTCTCCTTGCCCACGTGGAACTCAACACGTACAAAATGTGTCTCATTAGAGACCATTACAATGTCCCTGAGGTGTGACTTTCCTTTTTAATGACACGCAGCACCCCCATTGTTAGCGCTGCCCGTCTTCAGACATCATTGGTTGGCTGGCTGTGCCTGTGCGTCCGCCCTGCCCGACACAACGCCCCTCGTTGTCTCATATATTTTGACTGCGAGGGTGTGATTGATGGGCACGAGCAGTGCATATGTTCGCCTGTCTTCACTCCCCTCCTTCCGCCTTCTTCAGACTGTGCGGCCTCATGGCTGTGGCAGGCAATAAGGGATCAGCTGAGGCCGCCCAGTCTGAAGCAGGTGTAAGGACATGTGTGAGCGGCGAACATATTTACTGCACAAGGCCACGAATCCCAGCACCGCAGTGTGACTTTATGGAAAGGCACTGTGGGTCTGGGATTTATGGCCATCGTTAACCGCACCGGCCAACATGAAATGAGGTCATAAGACGGCCTGCACTAACAGGGTATTGCCAAGGGATAACACAAGAGCGCACTCTCCTGTACTGCAAATAACAACGGTAAGGAGTCTGCGCCCAGCACCTAGGTGTAAATTTTGACACCTGTGCTGCGTCTTCTTCAAAAGAAAAGTCACGCCTCCACTACTGTTTGACAGTATAATGGGCTAAATAGTGTACGTGTTTTATTCAGCGTGTGCAAGGAGCAAACTAAATAGAGCAACCTTTTACTTGTGCAGCATTAATGCTGCACAAGGTGTGGCTCTTGTACCTTGCAACACCTGAGGGGGGGTTAAAGGTTACCTTTGAAATTGGTTCAACTAGGCTTCGGCCTACACTCTGCTCCTCTCCTCCTCCTGCTGACCCTGGGCTCTAACACCGCTAGTTTTTGCCCTGAAGTGCTAGCTGCACAGAGAAAAACACCAGCCAATGTGTTAGTGGGGTTCAGCACCGCCAGCTGTTCCCCTGCTGTGTAGCCGGCATCGTGTCCAGCACAAGCCACGCTGGCACAACCGACCAAAAGCTGCCACCAGTGGAGGCTTCGGCCTACACTCTGCTCCTCTCCACCTCCTGCTGACCCTGGGCTCTAACACCGCTAGTTTTTGCCCGGAATTGCTAGCTGCACAGAGAAAAACACCAGCCAATGTGTTAGTGGGGTTCAGCACCGCCAGCTGTTCCCCTGCTGTGTAGCTTGCAACGTGACCTGCAAACGCCACGCAGGCACATGAACTGAAATTGAAGGGAGCTTGCCCCCCACCCCCAGGTGTTTCTATGTATAATAGCCACCTTGTACAGCAGTACTGCTGCATTTGTACAAGGTGGCTGACTTTTTCTCCTTGCCCACGTGGAACTCAACACGTACAAAATGTGTCTCATTGAAACCATTCAACTGTCCCTGAGGTGTGACTTTCCTTTCTAATGATACGCAGCACCACCCTTGGTAGCGCTGCCCGTCTTCTGACATCATTGGTTGGCTGCCTGTGCCTGTGCGTCCGCCCTGCCCAACACAATGCCCCTCGTTGTCTCATATATTTTGGCTGCGAGGGTGTTATTGATAAGCATGTGCAGTGCATATGTTCGCATGTCTTAACTCATCTCCTTCCGCCTTCTTCAGACTGTGCGGCCTCATGGCCGCAGCATGCGATAAGGGATCAGATGAGGCCGCCCAGTCTGAAGCAGGTGTAAGGACATGTGTGAGCGGCAAACATATTAACTGCAGAAGGGCACGAATCCCAGCCACGCAGTGTGATTTTTTCCAAACACACTGTGGGTCTTGGATTCATGTCCACCGCTAACCGCATCGGCCAACATGAAATGAGGTCAGAAGACAGGAAGCGCTCACAGCGCATGGCCAAGGGATAACAAGAGCGCAGACTCCTGTACAGCAAATAACAACGCTCAGGAAGCTGCACCCATGCACCAAGGTGTTATTTTCGACACCTGGGCTGCTTTTCTTTAAAAAGACAAGTCACGCCTCCACTACTGTTTTACAGTAGAATGGGCTAAATAGTGTACGTGTTTTATTCAGCGTGTGCAAGGAGCAAAATTAATAGAGCAACCTTTTACTTGTGCAGCATTAATGCTGCACGAGGTGTGGCTCTTGTACCTTGCAACACCTGAGGGAGGTTAAAGGTTACCTTTTAAATTGGTTCAACTAGGCTTCGGCCTACACTCTGCTCCTCTCCTCCTCCTGCTGACCCTGGGCTCTAACACCGCCAGTTTTTGCCCGGACGTGCTAGCTGCACAGAGAAAAACACCAGCCAATGTGTTAGTGGGGTTCAGCACCGCCAGCTGTTCCCCAGCTGTGTAGCCGGCAACGTGACCCGCAAACGCCACGCAGGCACAACAGAACAAAAGCTGCCACCAGTGCAGGCTTCGGCCTACACTCTGCTCCTCTCCTCCTCCTGCTGACCCTGGGCTCTAACACCGCTAGTTTTTGCCCGGAAGTGCTAGCTGCACAGAGAAAAACACCAGCCAATGTGTTAGTGGGGTTCAGCACCGCCAGCTGTTCCCCTGCTGTGTAGCCGGCAACGTGACCTGCAAACGCCACGCAGGCACATGAACTGAAATTAAAGGGACCCTGCCACCCACCCCAAGGTGTTTCTATGTATAACAGCCACCTTGTACAGCAGTACTGCTGCATTTGTACAAGGTGGCTGACTTTGTCTACTTGCCCACGTTTAATTAAACACGTAAAAAATGTGTCTCATTACAGACCATTACAATGTCCCTGAGGTGTGACTTTCCTTTTTAATGACACGCAGCACCCCCCTTGTTAGCGCTGCCCGTCTTCTGACATCTTTGGTTGGCTGGCTGCGGCTGTGCGTCCGCCCTGCCTGAAACCACGCTCCTCGTTGTCTTACTTATTTTGACTGCGAGGGTGTGATTGATGGGCACGAGCAGTGGATATCTTCGCCTGTCTTTACTCATCTCCTTCCGCCTTCTTCAGAATGTGCGGCCTCATGGTCGCGGCATGCGAGAAGGGATCAGATGAGGCCGCCCAGTCTGATGCAGGTGTAAGGACATGAGGGACAGGCGACAAAATTTACTGCGCAAGGTCACGAATCCCAGCTCTGCAGTGTGACTTTATTAAAAGACACTGCGGGTCTGGGTTTCATGGCCATCGCTAACCGCACCGGCCAACGTGAAATGAGGTGAGAAGACAGGCATCGCTCACAGCGCATGGCCAAGGGATAACAAGAGCGCAGACTCCTGTACAGCAAATAACAACGCTCAGGAATCTGCGCCCAGCACCTAGGTGTAAATTTTGACACCTGTGCTGCATCTCCTTAAAAAGACAAGTCACGCCTCCACTACTGTTTGACAGTATAATGGGCTAAATAGTGTACGTGTTTTATTCAGCGTGTACAAGGAGCAAACTAAATAGAGCAACCTTTTACTTGTGCAGCATTAATGCTGCACAAGGTGTGGCTCTTGTACCTTGCAACACCTGAGGGGGGGTTAATGGTTACCTTTGAAATTGGTTCAACTAGGCTTCGGCCTACACTCTGCTCCTCTCCTCCTCCTGCTGACCCTGGGCTCTAACACCGCCAGTTTTTGCCCGGACGTGCTAGCTGCACAGAGAAAAACACCAGCCAATGTGTTAGTGGGGTTCAGCACCGCCAGCTGTTCACCAGCTGTGTAGCCGGCAACGTGACCTGCAAACGCCACGCAGGCACAACCGACCAAAAGCTGCCACCAGTGCAGGCTTCGGCCTACACTCTGCTCCTCTCCTCCTCCTGCTGACCCTGGGCTCATAACACCGCCAGTTTTAGCCTGGAAGTGCTAGCTGCACAGAGAAAAACACCAGCCAATGTGTCAGTGGGGTTCAGCACCGCCAGCTGTTCCCCAGCTGTGTAGCCGGCAACGTGCCCTGCAAACGCCATGCAGGCACATGAACTGAAATTGAAGGGAGCCTGCCCCCCACCCCCAGGTGTTTCTATGTATAACAGCCACCTTGTTCAGCATTACTGCTGCATTTGTACAAGGTGGCTGACTTTTTCTCCTTGCCCACGTGGAACTCAACACGTACAAAATGTGTCTCATTGAGACCATTCCACTGTCCCTGAGGTGTGACTTTCCTTTCTAATGATACGCAGCACCCCCCTTGGTAGCGCTTCCCGTCTTTTGACATCATGGTTAGCTGGCTGCGCCTGTGCATCCACCCTGCGTGAAACAACGCCCCTCATTGTCTTATTTATTTTGTCAGCGAGGGTGTGGTTTATGGGCACGAGCAGTGCATATGTTCGCCTTTCGTCACTCATCTCCTTCCGCCGTCTTCACACTGTGCGGCCTCATGGCCGCGGCATGCGAAAAGGGATCAGCAGAGGCCGCCCAGTCTGAAGCAGGTGTAAGGACGTGTGTGAGCATCGAAAATATTTACTGCTCAAGGCCACGAATCCCAGCACCGCAGTGTGACTTTATGAAAAGGCACTGTGGGTCTGGGATTTATGGCCATCGTTAACCGCAGCGGCCAACATGAAATGAGGTCATAAGACGGGCAGCGCTAACAGGGCATTGCCAAGGGATAACACAAGAGCGCAGACTCCTGTACAGCAAAAAACAACACTCAGGAAGCTGTGCCAAGCACAAAGGGGTTATTTGGGACACCTATGCTGCGTCTCCTTAAAAATACAAGTCACGCCTCAACTACAGTTTGACTGTAGAATGGGCTAAATTGTGTACGTGTTGCATTCAGCGTGTGCAAGTAGAAAAATTAATAGAGCAACCTTTTACTTGTGCAGCATTAATGCTGCACAAGGTGTGGCTCTTGTACTTTGTAACACCTGAGGGGGGGTTAAAGGTTACCTTTGAAATTGGTTCAACTAGGCTTCGGCCTACACTCTGCTCCTCTCCTCCTCCTGCTGCCCCTGGGCTATAACACCGCTAGTTTTTGCCTGGAAGTGCTAGCTGCACAGAGAAAAACACCAGCCAATGTGTTAGTGGGGTTCAGCACCGCCTGCTGTTCCCCCACTGTGTAGCCGGCAAAGTGTCCTGCAAACGCAACGCAGACACAAAGCTGACTCCAGTGCAGGCTTCGGCCTACACTCTGCTCCCCCTGCTTACCCTTTGCTCCAACACCGCTAGTTGGGGCTGTATGAAGACATTCTTTGATAGGCAACGCATCCGGGTTCCAGCACCGCCAGCTGGTTCTCGGCAGTGTTTTTGTCACAGGTACTCCCTCGTGCCAAACCTGGTTTCAGCACCGTCAGCTGTTTCCGGGTTGTGTCAAGCTCACTGAGACGCCTATGCTTGCCCCGTCGTGGTGCGGTCGGGTTAGCCAACTCCAGGGTGCCTCCAGTTTAGGAGCTTCCTATGTGGGCTGCGTGAACTGGTAGTCAAGGCTGGTTCTGTAGTGCCAGTAGGCCCAGCTCCCCCTGTAGGACTGTTGGGGTTCGGTAACTGCGGCTGCCTCGCGGCCTAGCTGTTCTCTCCTCTCCTGTGGGCCTTCGGGTCCACCACCTGGTTCCAGCACCGTCAGCTGGTTCCGGGCCGAGCCTTTGGCTTAGGTGCCTCCTCCTGGGTATCCGAGTTCCGCCAACGTCAGGCGGTCCTTGGTAGTGCTTTTAAGCGCGGGCACCTACAGCTTAGTAACCGGGTTCCAGCACCGTCAGCTGGTCCTCGGTCGTGCCATTGGCTCTTGCACACTGGGGCAACGCATCTGGGTTCCAGCACCGCCAGCTGGTTATCGGCAGTGTTTTTGTCACAGGTACTCCCTCGTGCCAAACCTGGTTTCAGCACCGTCAGCTGTTTCCGGGTTGTGTCAAGCTCACTGAGACGCCTATGCTTGCCCCGTCGTGGTGCGGTCGGGTTAGCCAACTCCAGGGTGCCTCCAGTTTAGGAGCTTCCTATGTGGGCTGCATGAACTGGTAGTCAAGGCTGGTTCTGTAGTGCCAGTAGGCCCAGCTCCCCCTGTAGGACTGTTGGGGTTCGGTAACTGCGGCTGCCTCGGGGCCTAGCTGTTCTCTCCTCTCCTGTGGGCCTTCGGGTCCACCACCTGGTTCCAGCACCGTCAGCTGGTTCCGGGCCGAGCCTTTGGCTTAGGTGCCTCCTCCTGGGTATCCGAGTTCCGCCAACGTCAGGCGGTCCTTGGTAGTGCTTTTAAGCGCGGGCACCTACAGCTTAGTAACCGGGTTCCAGCACCGTCAGCTGGTCCTCGGTCGTGCCATTGGCTCTTGCACACTGGGGCAACGCATCTGGGTTCCAGCACCGCCAGCTGGTTCTCGGCAGTGTTTTTATCACAGGTACTCCCTCGTGCCAAACCTGGTTTCAGCACCGTCAGCTGTTTCCGGGTTGTGTCAAGCTCACTGAGACGCCTATGCTTGCCCCGTCGTGGTGCGGTCGGGTTAGCCAACTCCAGGGTGCCTCCAGTTTAGGAGCTTCCTATGTGGGCTGCGTGAACTGGTAGTCAAGGCTGGTTCTGTAGTGCCAGTAGGCCCAGCTCCCCCTGTAGGACTGTTGGGGTTCGGTAACTGCGGCTGCCTCGCGGCCTAGCTGTTCTCTCCTCTCCTGTGGGCCTTCGGGTCCACCACCTGGTTCCAGCACCGTCAGCTGGTTCCGGGCCGAGCCTTTGGCTTAGGTGCCTCCTCCTGGGTATCCGAGTTCCGCCAACGTCAGGCGGTCCTTGGTAGTGCTTTTAAGCGCGGGCACCTACAGCTTAGTAACCGGGTTCCAGCACCGTCAGCTGGTCCTCGGTCGTGCCATTGACTCTTGCACACTGGGGCAACGCATCTGGGTTCCAGCACCGCCAGCTGGTTATCGGCAGTGTTTTTGTCACAGGTACTCCCTCGTGCCAAACCTGGTTTCAGCACCGTCAGCTGTTTCCGGGTTGTGTCAAGCTCACTGAGACGCCTATGCTTGCCCCGTCGTGGTGCGGTCGGGTTAGCCAACTCCAGGGTGCCTCCAGTTTAGGAGCTTCCTATGTGGGCTGCGTGAACTGGTAGTCAAGGCTGGTTCTGTAGTGCCAGTAGGCCCAGCTCCCCCTGTAGGACTGTTGCGGTTTGGTAACTGCGGCTGCCTCGCGGCCTAGCTGTTCTCTCCTCTCCTGTGGGCCTTCGGGTCCACCACCTTGTTCCAGCACCGTCAGCTGGTTCTCGGCAGTGTCTTTTGCTCTTGTACCTTCTGCTCCCCATCCTGGTTCCAGTACCGTCAGCTGGTTCCGGGCAGAGCCTTTGGCTTAGGTGCCTCCTTCTGGGTATCCAAGTTCCACCAACGTCAGGTGGTCCTTGGTAGTGCTTTCAGGCACGGGTACCTCCTGCTTAGTAACCGGGTTCCAGTAACGTCAGCTGGTCCTCGGTAGTTCCATTGGCTCTTGGACCTTCGGCTACCCATCCGGGTTCCAGTACCGTCAGCTGGTTCTCGGCAGTGTCTTTTGCTCTTGTACCTTCTGCTCCCCATCCTGGTTCCAGTACCGTCAGCTGGTTCCGGGCAGAGCCTTTGGCTTAGGTGCCTCCTTCTGGGTATCCGAGTTCCGCCAACGTCAGGCGGTCCTTGGTAGTGCTTTTTAGCACGGGTACCTCCTGCTTAGTAACCGGGTTCCAGTAACGTCAGCTGGTCCTCGGTAGTTCTATAGGCTCTTGAACCTTCGGGTAGCCATCCTAGTTCCAGTTCCATCATCAGGTTCTTGGCATTTTCTCAGCCTTCTTGTACCTTCTGCTACATTTCCAAGTTGAAGACCCTAAAGTCGACGACCCGGAAGACCACCCCGATGACGACGACGACAACCTGGAAGACCACCCCGATGACGACGACGACGACGGCGGAGACGACGACGGCGGAGATGACGACACTGGAGACGACGACATGGAAGACCGAGAAGCAGAAGAACAAGAGGCTGCAAAACAAAGAGCAGAAGAACATTAAGCATAACACTTAATATCAGAGCAAAAGATATTATCTAAATTATATGCAGAAGAAGACTAAGCAGTGTATGGGGGTGAGTCCGTTCCTCCTCGTGGTGCCCCTGGATAAAGCCTGATGCTGCAGGCCAAACTGAACGCGGACAAATGTAACTTTTGTGACTGGCAGAACGGAAGGTGTAATCTTCCAACTTTTATAGATAACAACTACGGGAATGCCTGTCACAAATGAGAATATGATGAAGAAGTAGAATAGGAAGAATAATACAGTTGAATAAAATGAATATGTAGAATAGGAAGAATAATAATAGTTGAATAAAATGAATATGAAGAATGTAATAAAAAAAAAAAAAAAGGTAAAGGATGAAGAAGAAGATGAATAAGGTGAAGAAGAAGTTGATGTCAAAGATGCTGATGATGATGAAGATGAAAGTGTGGGAAAAGTAAAAAAAAAAAGAAGGGGAAGGGCGTGGAATAGTGAAACATCAATATCTGACAAAATAAAAAAAATATTTACATAGTCAATATCTTTGTCACTCCGAACGTCTTTAAAAAAAAACAAAAAAACATGCTATTCTATTTGATTGGGCTAAACCTCTATGACTTTAATGTCTCCGCCACCTTCCCAAATACATCCTGCATTATTCTTACTTGTTTTCCTTCATGTAGAATGAACCTACAAGGAAAGAAAGGGTTTATTTTAATTCCGATATTTTGGTCCCATTGACTTGCATTGGGATCGGGTATCGGTATCGGCGATATCCGATATTTTTTGAATATCGGCCGATCCTATCCGATACCGATACTTTCCGATATCGGAAGGTATCGCTCAACACTAATCCTGAGACCATTCATGTATGGGGGTTCTCATCTATGGAGTGGGCTAATTCACAACTTTGTCTAAGAACACTACCATGAATAAAGAGTGGGATCTAAACCTCCTCCAAGTGCATCTTCTCCCAATGATCCAGGAGCAATTTGATGATGAGCAATGCTTTTCCAACGTGATGGAGACCATGTCACAAGGCAAAGGTTTTAACTCAGTAGCTTGATGAGCAAAACATTTTTGGGTCCATAGTCAGGAAACTTCCCAGATTTCAATTCCATGAATAACCTGTGGTAAATCCACAAAAAGTGGGAGGACAAACAAAACAGAAATTGTGATAAATTCCAAGCACTGATTATGTAAGAACGTGTCATCATCAGTCAGGATTTGGCTAAGAAGATAATATCCAGATGCCACGGCGAAGGACAGAAGTCTTCCAAAATAATGGATAAAGCTGTAAATATTTTCAGCGCCCCAGGGTCCTGGTCATTGCAGTAATATCGTTCTCCTCTAGGGGGGAGTGATGTTACGTTTGAGGGCAATAAAGGAGATCTCTTTACCAGGTATCACAAACATGCAACACACTTCACACTCCAGTCCACCTGGGGGAGCTATGCTCCTATTTATTAGGGCACTTTTCACAATTAGGTAAAACTGGTGGTCTGGATAGGAAGTTAAGCAGAAGCTGGCTGGGCTTCACCCAGTTAGCTGCTATCTGAGCTCCACTCAGGTAGTGGGACCCTGACAGGGGTGGGATCCTGTCAGAGGCCTAGACAGAAGGACACGGAGCTGCGCCTGCCTAGTGATGCGGCAGCATCCTAAGAAAGGACACAAACAGTGAATTGTATTGTAGAGGGTGAGAAACGAAGTCATAGTAAAAGGAGAGGAAACCAGAAGGAGTTCTGCCCTGTACAGGCTGCCTTCTTCTGAGGCGCAGGATCCGGTAGCCGGTACACCGAGGGAGCAACAGTCTCTATGCCTTGCTCCAGAGACCGGCAGGACAGCTAATTCCACGTTACCTGCCCGACTTATACCCAGGAGGCACGATGGCAACTTGTGGGGGCTGGGGCTTGCTAGAGTCCCTGTAAAAAGCCTCAGGCCATCAGTCATACGGGTTTGTTCCTATCCATCTGGGGGACAGAGAGAAAGACATAAAATCTAGAACACCAACATCAGTTGTGAGGACCTTACCGAGAAGCTCAGTAGGAAGGGACTACAATACCCAGGCGCTAGAGGAAGGCTACTGAGTTCCACCTAGATAAGGGGACTCTGGATTTGCCTTCAGACTGGCCGGACTCTGCCTGCCCTGTGATCTGTGCTCTGGACTGTGGATACTGAAGTCTTCAGTAAAAGGTAAAGAGACTGCAACCTTGTGTCCTCGTTCTTCACTGCGCCTCACACCATCCACCATCTACACTTTGGGAAGCCCTGGGGACATACTTCACCTGTGAGAAGGTATACCATCTAACTGCCATAACATCACCCCAGCGGATCCCTAAGCAGCGTCGGTCACCCTGACTGAATACCACAGGTGGTGTCACAAACATATCCCTTTAAAGACCTTTACCCTTTTACAACGGACGTCCCTAGGGCCACGGACTGGGTCAGCCACCGTGACATCCCCCTTGAGAACCGAAGGACCCGGTACTGAGTACCCCACTGCCCAAACGGGGGCGCTCCATATTTTGCATAAACTTGACGTATTTGTCAATCAAAGTGCAAAAACTTATGAAATGATAATAAATAAATAATAATCTTTATATAGCGCTAACATATTCCGCAGCGCTTTACAGTTCTGCACACATTATCATCACTGTCCCCAATGGGGCTCACAATCTAGAATCCCCATCAGTATGTCTTTAGAATGTGGGAGGAAACCCACGCAAACACAGAGAGAACATACAAACTCTTTGCAGATGTTGTCCTAGGTGGGATTAGAACCCAGGACTCCAGCGCTGCAAGGCTGCAGTGCTAACCACTGCGCCACCAAATGATGATAATTGTACTTCAGTAACCATGGAAACATCTAGCTAAAAGATCTAAAAACAATGAATTCTCAAACTGTCAAATAAAACTTGTGTCAGTCTCAAAGCTTTTGACCACAATTGTACACTGACGGTACACACTTGGCATAAACTTTTTTGTTGGCATTACGCAAAAGGTAAAATTTTTTGTTGGCATTACGCAAAAGGTAAAATGTAGACAATGCTACTAATTTTGACAGGGATACCCATTCATATCATATGTATTGGAGCCTACAAATTGTTCTCCAACATATTTCTAGGAAAAGAGGTATTGGGCTTGCTCACTTCATACTGTAGTTCCTAGGGAATAAAAGCCGCTGTCAGGTGTCTAGTCCTCTATACATTGAAGTAAACATACATGTACAGTCAAGTGTGCATTTTTATGGTGGAATTATTATTTTTTATTATTTATTTATATGGCACCATTAATCCCATGGTGCTGTACATGTGAAAAGGGGTTATATACACGGTTATAGATATTGTTAACAGTAAACAAATTTACAGTGACAGACCGGTACAGAGGGGAGAGGACCCTATCCTTGCGGACTTACATTCTTCATGATAGTGGGGAAGAGACAGGAGGTTGGTGTGCTGCAGCACTGGTGGTGGTGAGGCGGCAGCTCTGGTGGTCATGGCGGCAGGTCGGGTGGTCGGTGACGTGGCGGCAGCTCGGGTGGTCGGTGACGTGGTGGCAGCTCGGGCGGTTGGTGAGGCGGCAGAATGGTTATTGCAGGCTGTAGGCTTTCCTGAAGAGATGGGTTTTCAGGTTCCGTCTGAAGGATCTGAGGGTGGTGGATAATCGGATGTGTTGAGGCGTGGAATTCCAGAGGATGGGGCATATTCGGGAGAAATCTTGGAGGCGGTTGTGTGAGGAACGAATAAGTGTGGAGCAGAGTAGGAGGACTTGGGAGGATCGAAGATTACGTGAGGGAAGATAGTGGGAGATTAGTTCAGAGATATAGGGAGGGGACAGGTTGTGGATGGCTTTGTAGATCAGTGTTAGTAGTTTGAACTGGATTCGTTGGGGAATTGGGAGCCAGTGGAGGGATTTGCAGAGGGGTGAAGCAGGGGAGTAGCGAGGAGAGAGATGGATTAGCCGAGCAGCAGAGTTGAGGACAGACCAGAGTGGTGCAAGGGAGTTAGCGGGGAGGCCACAGAGGAGGGTGTTGCAGTAATCGAGGCGGGAGATGATGAGGGCATGCACAAGAGTTTTAGTAGATTGTGGGCTGAGGAAGGGACGGATTCTGGCAATATTTTTGAGTTGGAGGCGACAGGAGGCGGCAAGGGTTTGGACGTGCGGTTTGAAGGATAGGGCAGAATCGAGAGTTACCCCGAGGCAGCGGATTTCAGGTGCGGGAGAGAGCGTGATGCCGTTTACTATAATAGATAGTTCAGGTAAGGGGGATACGCGAGATGGGGAAAGATGATGAGTTCGGTTTTGTCTACATTAAGTTTTAGGAAGCGAGAATTGAAGAAGGAGGATATGTCTGACAGACACTCTGGGATTCTGGACAGAAGAGAGGCGACATCTGAGCCAGAGAGGTAGATCTGAGTGTCGTCCGCATATGGGTGGTACTGGAAGCCATGGGACTTTATGAGTTGTCCTAGGCCAAGGGTATAGATGGAAAAAAGTAGAGGCCCTAGGACAGAGCCTTGAGCGACTCCAACAGAGAGGGGGTGAGGTGAGGAGGTAGTGTGGGAGTGGGAAACGCTAAATGTGCGGTCGGAAAGGTATGAAGCAATCCAGGACAGGGCAAGGCCTTTGATGCCGAGGGAAGAAAGAATCTGTAGCAGTAGGAGGTGGTCGACTGTGTCGAAAGCAGAGGACATATCGAGAAGGAGGAGGTTGGAGAACTGTCTGTTTTTTTTGGCTGTGAGTAAGCCATTAGTAATTTTGGTCAGAGCAGTTTAGGTGGAGTGGTGGGGGCGGAAGCCAGATTGGAGGTTGTCAAGGAGAGAGTTAGATGAGAGGTGGGAGGAAAGTTGACCACGGACATACTGCTCAAGGACTTTGGAAGCAAATGGGAACAGTGATATAGGGCGATAGCTGGGTATAACAGTTGGGTCAAGGTTAGCTTTTTTGAGGATATGTGTTATGGTGGCATGTTTGAAGGCAGAGGGGAAAGTACCAGAAGATAGAGATAGGTTGAAGAGATGGGTTAGGGCTGGAATGAGCGTGTTAGTGAGGTTGGGGAGCAAGTGGGAAGGGATGGGGTCAAGTGCACAGGTGGTGAGGTGTGATTTTGAAAGGAGGCGAATAAGTTCTCCTTCAGTGATGTTGGAGAGGGAAGTTATTGGGGAAGGGCAGAGGTCTGGTATATGGAGTGGTTGGGGTGGTGGAAAAGTAAAGGTTTGCCTTGTTTGGTCGATCTTGTCTTGGAAGTAGGTGGCAAAGTCCTCAGAAGAGATTAGGGGAGTTGAAGGTGGCAGTGGTGGGCGGAGGTGAGAGCTAAATGTGCTGAACAGTTGTTTTGGGTTGTAGGATAGTGAAGATACAAGGTTAGTGAAATAGGTCTGTTTAGCAGAAGTGAGGGCTAGTTTGCAGGCAAGTGTAGCTTGTTTGATAGTGGTGAAGTTGTCTGGCAGGCGTGTTTTTTTCCAACGCCGCTCAGCGACCCTGGATGCTTGTCGGAGTTTTTTGGTGAGGTTGTTATGCCAGGGTTGCCTATTGATTTGTCGCACTTTGCCATGCATGAGAGGGGCGACTGAATCTATGGCTGATGTGAGGGTGGAGTTATAGAAAGCGGTGGCGCTATCCGTGTCGTGGAGTGAAGATATGGAAGACAGGGGTGGAAGAGAGTCTGAGAGTCTGTGAATGTCTAGGTGTGCAAGGTTTCTGCGAGGATGTGGTACTGGCTGGACGTGGGGGGCAGATGAGGAGGACAAGGAAGAGAAGGTGAGTAGATGGTGGTCAGATAAGGGGAAGGGAGAGGTTGTGAGATTAGATAAGGAACAGAGGCGGGTGAAGATGAGGTCTAGCGTATGTCCGTCTGTGTGGGTGGCTGTGGAGGACCACTGAGTAAGTCCAAGGGATGAGGTAAGGGCCAGGAGCTTGGAGGCTGCTGGTTGGCGGGTGTCAGTAGGGATATTAAAGTCACCCATTATGATGGTGGGGATGTCAGCAGAGAGAAAGTGTAGAAGCCAGGTGGAAAATTGGTCATTGAAGGCAGTGGCTGAGCCCGGTGGTCGGAATATGACAGCCATTTGGAGATTAGAGGGAGAGTAGATACGGACAGAGTGAACCTCGAAAGAAGGGAGGTTTAGGGAGGGTGGGGGTTGGATAGGGTTGAAGTAGCAGTTTTTAGAAAAAAGGAAACCCACTCCCTCACCATGTCTGTTGCCAGGGCGAGGAGTGTGGGTAAAGTGGAGGCCACCGTAACTCAGGGGAGGGGAGGCCGTATCAGGGGCGTCAGCCAGGTCTCAGTGAGGGCCAGGAAGGAAAGGTTGCGGGAAGTAAAGAGATCGTGGATCACGTGGAGCTTGTTGCAGACAGAGCGGGCATTCCAAAGTGCCCCAGAAAGAGGAAGCAGGGGGGTGGGAGTGAGTTGCAAAGGTTTTAAGTGTGAGGGATTGCAATAGTTTCTTATAGTGTAAGAAGGATAGGGGTGAGGATTAGTGGAGTTAAAATAGTGAGGGCAAATGTGAGTATGGTTTAATCGCAGGAGAAGAAAGGAGATGCAAGTATTAGAATTGAGAAGAATAGCTGCCAATACCTACTCCAAGTATATGACCAGCTTTACAATCTAGCTAGGGCCACTGGATCCAAGGCTCAGAATCATGATCGACTGCTATGAATTAAAATCAATTACCTTAGCATTGCATAATAGGACAAGGATTGAAGTTCCTACAAAGAGTAAAGATTTTTTTTTTTTTTCCATAGGGTTTATTTTGTATAAAAAAAAGTCTGCTGGGTTTAACAGTTCAAGCAAAGTGGATATGATTTCATGAAAACTCTTGCATTTTTAGGCACTAACAAAAAAATACATAAATAAAAACACTGCTCCAAATCTGTGACAGAACCATACAAAAAATCAGCAAAAATGCAATAATCAGAGCAAATTACTACTACATATTTTGGTGCAGACACCTGTAGAAAGAACCTGCAGCGTTTTTGCATGTATTTCTGACCACCGTAGTAAAACTCGGGTCAGTCAGCGGACGTGACTTGCTCCATGTGCGCATCTGCAAATGAATGAAGGAGCTGCCTGTTACTTACATGCACTGGCCTGGTCCAAAAAAATCAGAACTGACATTTTTTTCCACCCAGACCATTGGTCCATTTGGAGAAATTGGTCATGCGCACTGGCACTGGCTATAATGGGTCAATGTGCTCTTAGTGTGTGGTCCATGATGAACACGGACAGCTCTCGCATGTGGGTACGCTCATCTGAGCGAGCCCTAAAGCTGACCAATCTGTTAAATACTTTTCTGAGCCAAGATTTAAAGACCTTTCAGTGATATATTTTTTATGTCATCTCTCCTCCTCAATGGTTTTATAGAAGAGGTTGAGCAGAGGACTTGTACCCAAAGCCAGGACTCAGAAGTTCACCTGATTGCTTAGGTCATTTAGGAACATAGAGAATCTGCTATTATTCATAAGGTATAATAAATGTATTAAATCATGCCTTTTGTACTAGGAAAACTTGCAGTAATGAGGCAAAAGATGAGTTATGGTGAGAACAAGATGTAATAAATCACTGGAAACTATGAATCAGTAAAGGGCAAGGTCTATTCTCAGGGTCCTGGTTGTGTATCTCGGTATGTAATGACCTTCTCATCCTGTAATCTGTAATCTGGAAAATGGCAATTTGTCCTCACAAAAATCATCTTGGGGGAAGCGTACCAAAGCAGAACAAAATCAATGCATTCCTCAAATCCATTAAAAAAGTACAATTACACAGTGTGGAAAATACGCTGTAGGACATGGTGTCTTATTCTGTGTTACTATAATGTCAATAGATCAATCTAGTAAAGTAGGAAGAAATGAGACATTAGACCACGTAATACCTGATAATGATGAAACACCATTACCTCAACTTGAGGAAACAGATGTCGATTGTACAGAGTGTACACAGCTGTATCACCACAGCTCCTTACACCATGTAGTGGTCATTTTCAGGTACTGCAGCTCAGCTACCGTTAGGCTGCACCTTTGGCCTCAGCACAGGTTGTGCTGCCAAAGATATGTGTCTGTGCTACATGGCAGTACAATGGGGTCACATTGCGACACTTTGGGTGAGGTGACCATGACAAGCAAGTTGTAAAAAATGCATACAGCTTCAATTTTTTGCAATTTGCTTGCCTCGGGGTCACAATGCAACAGTATTCATTTGTTTTGCATTACTACGTTATGTAGCAGCGTCACATAGAAATCCTTGCTCGCACGACATGTGTCGCAGCCAATGTCGGCCTGTAAGACTGGTTTCACACTTGCGTTTTTGAACGCATGCGTTTTTTAAAAAAACGCATGGTACAAAAACGCATGTAAACGCATGTAAACGCTGCGTTTTTTTGACGCACGCGTTTAACGCGTGCGTTAAAAAAAACGCAGCGTTTACATGCGTTTTTGCATGCGTTTGCGTTTTTTTGGGGATTTTCAAAAAAAAAAAAAATTTAAAAAAAAGGTTACCAGACACAACCAATGGGAATAGAGAGGGCGTACATGATTGGCAATCAATATATAGACCCTAGGGGTACAGAAATTTTCAGAGCTTGCTACTGTTTCCGGTGTCATGATGGATCTTTCAATGGCGAACTTTTATTTCAAACTGGAGTTCAGCTTCAAGATTTTCCTTGCCTGTGTTTTTGCTTGGGAGCAAGACTGAAACCGCCAAAGATGGAGAAGGAGACAGCGTCGGCGTTTTTGGAGGCACCCCATCATTGAAGTGCGTGAGACCCGTGGAGCATATCACACGCTCTATGCGGAGCTGAATGCCAACCCGGAGAAATTCCAGGATTACACCAGAATGTCTCAAGATTCTTTCCGGGATTTACTGTCTCGTGTAGAAGGTTCCATACGGCGACAGGACACACGGCTCCGTAGAGCAATTCCACCCGAGGAACGTCTGTTAGTGACATTACGGTACGTTCCAAAACTAAACCAATGACAGTCCAAATTTTTGGTTATGACATGTATTTTTGGTTGTTTTTTTTTACCTTTTTCTTATTTAAAAACACCATTAAGAGCCGATTTTAAATGTTTTTTTTGTTTCCTTTTCTTCTAGATTTCTGGCCACAGGAGAGAGTTTATCTTCCCTGCACTTCCAATACCGCCTTGGAATCTCAACCCTGTCCGGAATTGTTGTGGACACCTGTCGTGCGTTATGGAATGTACTCCGTGAGGAGTTTATACCCGTACCCACCATGGACATGTGGCGGGAAATATCAAAAACATTTTTGAACGTGTGTGATTTTCCAAACTGTTTAGGGGCGGTGGACGGGAAGCACATCCGCATTGTTAAACCTGCCAGAACCGGATCTGAGTTTTTTAATTATAAAAAATATTTTTCGGTAGTGCTCATGGCAATAGCGGATGCGGAGTGTCGCTTCATCGCCGTGGACATTGGAGCTTTTGGCCGTGGCAATGATTCCCAGACCTTCAAGAGCTCGGATATGGGCCGTCGGGTATATGGCAACAATTTTAATTTTCCGCCTCCACAGCCTCTCCCCAACACTCAAGGCCCACCGCTGCCATTTGTTATGGTTGGGGATGAGGCCTTCCAGATGTGTGAAAATCTCCTGAAGCCCTATTCTAGTAGGGACTTGGACCACACACGCAGAATATTCAACTACAGACTGACCAGGGCCAGAAGAACCGTAGAGTGCAGCTTTGGTATTCTGGTTGCTAAATGGCGCATTCTTGCAACAGCCATCAATCTAAAAGTGGAAACAGTGGACGAGGTGGTCAAAGCCTGTGTGGTTCTACACAATTATATAATGGCTAAGGAGCGACCCCACATTGAACTTGATGAACCAGTTTCACACCCATTGCCAGATTTTCAGCATCACCCGATGCGGTCAACTGCAGCCGTTGGTCTTATGCGGGACCAATTTGCGGCCTATTTTGTGTCCGATATTGGACGGGTTTCATGGCAGGACAATGTTGTTTAAATGTCCTGTTGTATGTTAATGTTTACCAATTATTAAATACTGATACAAATTTTTCTAATAATAAACTTTTTTGTGTTCACCAGGTCTCCTGTCTTTTTCCTCTCTAAAAAAAGGTTGAACAAAGATGGGCAGTAGATATGTATATCATAATTTGTAATCCAAAACCAGGAGTGGGTGATAGTTGATGAGGTAATAATTAGATTTTTTTAATCATAATTGACCTCTGTTGCACTCCCTATTTTGGTTTACAAAGAATGATATAAACACGCATACTTATAATAATGTAACCAGATTTAAATTTATTTATTGGTAATCTTCTTGACGTCATTGCGTCAAGACTGGCACGCTCTCTATACCCATCAAGTCAAGTGTAAGAAATAATGAATTCATGATGAACATATACATGATCATGAATTCAAAATTCTACACCTGCCCAGGTGAGGATAGATAGTTAGCGTGTGCCAACCCTTGTCCCATCAGTTTGACAAACATTTTCACATAATGTGCTATATAGAATATGGTGAATATACAGGTCCTTCTCAAAAAATTAGCATATAGTGTTAAATTTCATTATTTACCATAATGTAATGATTACAATTAAACTTTCATATATTATAGATTCATTATCCACCAACTGAAATTTGTCAGGTCTTTTATTCTTTTAATACTGATGATTTTGGCATACAACTCCTGATAACCCAAAAAACCTGTCTCAATAAATTAGCATATCAAGAAAAGGTTCTCTAAACGACCTATTACCCTAATCTTCTGAATCAACTAATTAACTCTAAACACATGCAAAAGATACCTGAGGCTTTTATAAACTCCCTGCCTGGTTCATTACTCAAAACCCCCATCATGGGTAAGACTAGCGACCTGACAGATGTCAAGAAGGCCATCATTGACACCCTCAAGCAAGAGGGTAAGACCCAGAAAGAAATTTCTCAACAAATAGGCTGTTCCCAGAGTGCTGTATCAAGGCACCTCAATGGTAAGTCTGTTGGAAGGAAACAATGTGGCAGAAAACGCTGTACAACGAGAAGAGGAGACCGGACCCTGAGGAAGATTGTGGAGAAGGACCGATTCCAGACCTTGGGGAACCTGAGGAAGCAGTGGACTGAGTCTGGTGTGGAAACATCCAGAGCCACCGTGCACAGGCGTGTGCAGGAAATGGGCTACAGGTGCCGCATTCCCCAGGTAAAGCCACTTTTGAACCATAAACAGCGGCAGAGGCGCCTGACCTGGGCTACAGAGAAGCAGCACTGGACTGTTGCTAAGTGGTCCCAAGTACTTTTTTCTGATGAAAGCAAATTTTGCATGTCATTCGGAAATCAAGGTGCCAGAGTCTGGAGGAAGACTGGGGAGAAGGAAATGCCAAAATGCCTGAAGTCCAGTGTCAAGTACCCACAGTCAGTGATGGTGTGGGGTGCCATGTCAGCTGCTGGTGTTGGTCCACTGTGTTTCATCAAGGGCAGGGTCAATGCAGCTAGCTATCAGGAGATTTTGGAGCACTTCATGCTTCCATCGGCTGAAATGCTTTATGGAGATGAAGATTTCATTTTTCAGCACGACCTGGCACCTGCTCACAGTGCCAAAACCACTGGTAAATGGTTTACTGACCATGGTATTACTGTGCTCAATTGGCCTGCCAACTCTCCTGACCTGAACCCCATAGAGAATCTGTGGGATATTGTGAAGAGAAAGTTGAGAGACGCAAGACCCAACACTCTGGATGAGCTTAAGGCCGCTATTGAAGCATCCTGGGCCTCCATAACATCTCAGCAGTGTCACAGGCTGATTGCCTCCATGCCACGCCGCATTGAAGCAGTCATTTCTGCCAAAGGATTCCCGACCAAGTATTGAGTGCATAACTGAACATTATTATTTGATGGTTTTTTTGTTTGTTATTAAAAAACACTTTTATTTGATTGGATGGGTGAAATATGCTAATTTATTGAGACAGGTTTTTTGGGTTATCAGGAGTTGTATGCCAAAATCATCAGTATTAAAAGAATAAAAGACCTGACAAATTTCAGTTGGTGGATAATGAATCTATAATATATGAAAGTTTAATTGTAATCATTACATTATGGTAAATAATGAAATTTAACACTATATGCTAATTTTTTGAGAAGGACCTGTACAAGTCAGTAATCAACTAAACAGGTCAGGTGTCTATTTTGACATCAGACCGGTTCAGTTGAGTTCTGAACTTGATTGCCACCATTTTCTCTTTGTACAGTGACACTACACTAGTTAAAAATTAAAAATAAGAGTATGGAAATAACTACTATTTTTTTGGCCAACTCATATCTGTATACTAAAGAAACACATATAGATGTTGTCTGGTATTTTATACTACTGGAGATATGTGTAGGCCAAAAGAATAAGTGTGTGACGAAGTTTATTGGTGTGTATTGAGAGCGGTGAAAGACACAATAAACCAAACATAATTGTTGCAAATAAACTTTTTTTTTATTGAGGAAAAACAAAACAAATTTATTTTTTGGTACCGCGCCGGGTTGAACCACGCCGGCTTGGGGTTGAGTGACGTAACTGGGGGGTATTCAGAACTGAAGCCTGGCTCACCGTGGAGGAGGCAGAGGTGGCAGGAGAATGGGCAAGAAAACTTGAAGGGTCTGGAAGTTCGGGGATGGGGCTTAAAACATGAGGGGCTTGAGACACACTGGAAGGTTGAGACACATCGGTAGGTGATGGGGGAGGAATAATCAAAGTTTTTTGTTTTTTATGCGTTTTGCCAGTTTTACGTTGGGTTTTCCGGGTTGGGGGAAGTCTTCTTGGGCTAGGTTGTAAAGTGTGGGCGGGAGACACGTCAGGACCCGGCTCCACAATTACACAGTCAGTCTCCATTGTGGAGTGCTCGGCAATGTCTGAGTCCAATGGGGGGAAAGATAAAGTCCCGCCTGGGTCCTGGTGCCTCGTTGGGGGGGAAACAAAAACCCTCCCAGGATCCTGGTGCCTCGTTGGGGGGGGGGAACATAACACCCTCCCAGGGTCCTGGTGCATCGTTGGGGGGGAACATAAAGCCATGGATGGGTCCTGCTGCATCGGGGTGGGTCCTGTCCGGAAAGGTATGGCTTGGTCATGCTGCATCATGGGGGGCCCGGTGCGATACGCCATGGATGGGTCCTGCTGCATCGGGGGGTGTCCTGCCCGGAAAGCAACGCCTCGGTCCTGCTGCATCGGGGTGGGTCCGGTCCGATATGCCAGGTCTCGGTCCTGCTGCATCGGGGTGGGTCCGGTCCGATATGCCAGGCCTCGGTCCTGCTGCATCGGGGGTGGGCCGGTCCGATATTGCATGGATGGGTCCTGCTGCATCGGGAGGGTGCCGGGACGATAAGCCACGCCAGGGTCCTGCGTCATCGTGGTGTCAGCGGAGGAGGTCCAAGCCGGAGCAGCGGTCGTCACGGTGGTGGCGGTGGGATGTCCAACAGCACTCGTCATCGTGTTGGCGCTGTAGTGGAGTACACCTGTAGAGGGAATAGAGGTGGCCGTGCAGTGGTATGCAGCAGAGGTAGGAATAGTGTTTACTTGTGACAGTGACGGCACAGTTGGATATGCCGCCACATTACGACTCTGACTCTGCTGCATAGCCTGCAGAAAAGCAACATTGCAGGCCTGCATCACACTCAGCTGGAGATCAGGGCTAAGGTGTTCCGACATGCCCTGTTCGATTTGATTAAAAAAATGATGAGCTGGCTTCTGGAGGTCGGCTTTCACTTGATCAACGCTTTTGGCGACATCCTGGATGCGGCACTCTAACAGGTTATGGGACACATCCATTCTGTCACCTAAAGCCTTGATAGCTTCGTGTAAAACCGAGCTCAAGTGCAAAAACTCGGGCATGAGGGACCTATCCGAAGCCCTCTGTCGCTGCCGGGATGAGCCCGCAAAAATGGGTGCAGCGAAAGAGGACTGCGAAAGGGGAAGACCTGATGGGCCAGCCCCCTGGTCTCCAGTGAGTGTGGAAGACCCACCTGGTGCTGCGCTGCTGGATGGCTGGGACGGGTCCGTGGCTGCCGGCTGAAGGACCGCTCCAGAACCTGTGGCGACAGTCGTGCAGTGTGTGCTGTGAAAAAAGAAAACAGAAAATTAATACCAAACTATAACAAGACGGTACATCCTGTGGAATTAAAAATGACAGATTATGTCAATGCAGTACAACCGGAGGCATGTGAGAAATACTTACGTTCTCATGAGAAGGACCGGTCTCAGGAAGGCCAACACACGGTGGTATTTGTAGAGCCGGTGCCTTGCTCCGGAACCACTAGCTGCACTCTTCTCTGCACGCAGGTCCTTGTTGAAGCGGTCCTTCATGGAACGCCAACGTGTCCTTACTTTGTCCACTGTGAAATAGCAATAAAATATAATGGTCAGAATAAGGACTTTTGCCCGTGCTCTCGTGACTGTGTGTGATGACAGAAACTACGAAAAGTTTCTTTCATCACACACAGTCAAGAGAGCATGGCCAAGGTCTGTTGCTTCACACTACCGTGCAATACTTACCAAATGCATTACGGACCCGTGGCGAGGAATTCTCCCAGCCATCCCACAACGCTTGGGCCACCTCACTCCACAAACGACGGAGAACACTATTGACGGCGTGCTGTTGATCCCGGCTGTCCCACAACGGGACTCGCTCCTGGACCAGACTGATCAGCAGGTCATTATCAATCCGGTCGTCGTCCCGTTGTGAAACCTAAAATTAAAAGAAAATCATTTAAGTTTGCTCAACCACATTTGGAAAAAATAAGACACGAAGATGAGAAAGGGCAGGAATATGAAAGACAACTTTCAGAAAAGGATGATACAAGAAAAATGTAAAGAAAAACAAGGGTACAGAAAGGAAGTTAAAAGAATATTACAATAAGGACAGTCTGCCTGGTATACATACCCGCTGCCGTCTTCCACCTGGACCTTGACTCCGCTGCTCAGTACCTCTCTGTCCCTCAGTTGAAGTGCTCTATAAAATTAAAAAAAAAAAATTGCCTCATGTGTCGATGTGACAGTCAATACTTACCAAGCTGACGGACAAAAAACTTACCTCGCTCACGTGATCCACTTCTGATTGACGTGGCTGGAACTCCTCATCAGACGAGGAAACCGGAGAAGACATTCTGATGCGTGTTGAAAGAAAAAAATAGAAGAAATTAGGACATGTAGATCAAAAAAATTGAAAATGAATGCATTGGCTAGGATATACTCACATTGCTCTGTGTCTTGTCCAACAATGCGTCCGGGCAGGGTGCTGTCTTCTTTGGAGTCTGATGAGAAGTGACCAGAAACTTCCCCCAACCTTCCTTTTATAACCCTGCTGCTATGGGGGAGGCTTATCAGTGTCTAGACATCCTTATCTACAGTTAATTCAATGGTGCCAAAAAAACGCATGCGTCAAAAAAACGCATGCAAACGCATGTCCAAAAAAACGCATGCGTCCCCATTGACTCCAATGCATTTTTTTGTCAAAAAAAAAAACGCATGTAAACGCATGCGTTTTTTTGGTTAAAAAAAATGCCCCTCAAAATACTACAAGTTGCATTTTATAAAATGAACGCATGCAGTTAAAAAACGCATGCGTTCACAAACGCGTGCAAACGCGTACACCTAAAAACGCATGCGTTTTCAATGTTAAATATAGGGGAAAAAAACGCATGTGTTTTTTTTTGTAAAAAACGCTGCAGACAAAAACGCAAGTGTGAAACCACCCTAACCCAAATCTTAAAGTAAATGAAAATTAGGCTGCAGAACCTGCAAATGGCCATAACAGTGTACGGCGCTGTGGTTTTCTCTGTTGAGGGACCAGTAAGATCCAACACAATTGTTTTTTTCTAAGGCTACTTTCACATTAGCGTTGGTACGGGGCCTTCGCGCTGCGTCGGCCCGACGTACCGACGCATACTGTGCAAGCGCCGCACAACGGGGGCAGCGGATGCATTTTTCCAGCGCATCTGCTGCCCCATTGTGAGTTGCGGGGAGGTGGGGGCGGAGTTCCGGCCGCGCATGCGCGGTCGGAAATGGCAGACCCAATGCAGCAAAAAACGTTACATGTAAAGTTTTTTGCTGCCAACGGTCCGCCACAACACGGCACAACCGTCGCACGACGGTTGCAACGTGTGGCAAAGCGTCGCAAGGCGACGCTAATTTTAGTCAATGGAGAAAAACGCATCCTGCAAGCAATTTTGCAGGATGCATTTTTTCTCCTAAACGACGCATTGTGACGTGCAGTGCACGACGCAAGTGTGAAAGTAGCCTAACTGGTAAATGACTTATGGTCAGGTGATTACTTCCACTAAACAAATGTTTTTGGTCCTGTTGCTATCGCATTTGGACCATGGAAATTAGACACCTCCACATCAGTTAAACAATAGATTTTTGTACTTTTATTGCTCACCTGGTCAGGTGGCTGGATGAGCAGATTGAATGCAGCATGACCTGATGACATTGATGCAACGAGAATAACCAACTGGAGCAAAGGAGGCCATGGAGACTGGATGGCAGGTGTAGTAACAGAGGTTGCAGGAGCTGAATACTAGCAGCAGGAACAGTGGAGCCAGTGGCATACCGCCAATGTGAGCAGGCCACACGGCCGCTGTGGGGCCCATGAGTGGATGCCGATACAGTTGAAAACAATGATGAAAAACGGAGTGTCATCTGACAATCCCTCATCCATCATTCTCCCTATGCATCTGAGCTCTGACGTCTCAGAGCAGCAGGCACGGTGAGGTCACTACAAGGAGCCCTCTGGACTGAGATGTACGACGCTTCAGAACACTTGGCTGCAGAGACCAGAGCAGTGAGGGACTAGGGAAAAGTGAGTTGTTTTTTTTAATCAATGAGAACGTTTTAGGGCCCATTATACTGTACACTGGAGGACAATCTGGGGAGCATTATACTACATGGAGGACTACTGGAACCATTATGCTACATAGAGAACTATCTGGGACCCTTTATACTACATGGAGGACAATGTGGGACCCAACATACTACATGGAAGACAATGTGGGTCGCATTATACTAGATGGAGCACAATGTGGGGTGCATTATACTTCATAGAGGACAATGTGGGGTGCATTATACTTCATAGGGGACAATGTGGGGTGCATTGTAGTACATGGAGAACAATGGTGGACACATTAGACTACATAGAGGACAGTGTGTGGCGCGTTATACTGCTACCCCTGGCAAAAATTATGGAATCACCGGCCATGGAGGATGTTCATTCAGTTGTTTAATTTTGTAGAAAAAAAGCAGATCACAGACATGGCACAAAACTAAAGTCACACTAAAAGAAATCAAGAAGAAAAAATGTGGTAGTCAGTAATGGTTATTTTTTTTAGAACAATTAGAGGGGGAAAATGATGGACTCACTCAATTATGTGTGAAAAAATTATGGAATCACCCTCTAAATTTCAATTCCCAAAACCTGCATCAAATTAGATCTGCTCATTATTCTGCATCTAAAAAGGAGTGATCACACCTTGGAGACCTGTTGCACCAAGTGGACTGACATGAATCATGGCTTAAACAGGAGAGATGTCAATTGAAACAAAGGAGAGGATTATCAAACTCTTAAAAGAGGGTAAATCATCACACAATGTTGCAAAAGATGTTGGTTGTTCACAGTCATCTGTGTCTAAAATCTGGACCAAATACAAACAACATGGGAAGGTTGTTAAAGGCAAACATACTAGTACACCAAGGAAGACATCAAAGCGTCAAGACCGGAAACTTAAAGCAATTTGTCTCCAAAACAGGAAATGCACAACAAAACAAATGAGGAATGAATGGGAGGAAACTGGAGTCAACATCTGTGACCGAACTGTAAGAAACTACCTACAGGAAATGGGATTTACATACAGAAAAGCTAAACGAAAGCCATCATTAACAACTAAACAGAAAAAACAAGGTTACAATGGGCTCAGGAAAAGGAATCGTGGACTGTGGATGACTGGATGAAAGTCATATACAGTGATGAATCGCGAATCTGCATTGGGCAAGGTGATGATGCTGGAACTTTTGTTTGGTGTCGTTCCAATGAGATTTATAAAGATGACTGCCTGAAGAGAACATGCAAATTTCCACAGCCATTGATGACATGGGGCTGCATGTCAGGTAAAGGCACTGGGGAGATGGCGGTCATTACATCTTCAATAAATGCACAAGTTTATGTTGATATTTTGGACACTTTTCTTAGCCCATCAATTGAAAGGATGTTTAGGGATGATTAAATCATTTTTCAAGATGATAACGCATCTTGCCATAGAGCAAAAACTATGCAAACATTCCTTGAAAATAGACACATAAGGTCAATGCCATGGCCTGCAAATAGTCCGGATCTCAATCCAATTGAAAATCTTTGGTGGAAGTTGAAGGAAATGGTCCATGACAAGGCTCCAACCTGCAAAGCTGATCTGGCAACAGCAATCAGAGAAAGTTGGAGCTAGATTGATGAAGAGTACTGTTTGACACTCATTAAAGGGAACCTGTCACCCCGAAAATCGCGGGTGAGGTAAGCCCACCGGCATCAGGGGCTTATCTGCAGCATTCTGTAATGCTGTAGATAAGCCCCCGATGTTACCTGAAAAAGGAGAAAAAGACGTCATATTATACTCACCCAGGGGCGGTCCCGCTGCTGGTCAGGTCGGATGGGTGTCTCTGGTCCGCTGCGGCGCCTCCCATCTTCATTACAAGATGTCCTCTTCTGATCTTCAGCCATGGCTCCGGCGCAGGCGTACTTTGCTCTGCCCTGTTGAGGGCAGACAAAGTACTGCAGTGCACAGGCGCCGGGCCTCTGACCTTTCTGGCGCCTGCGCACTGCAGTACTATCCTCTGCCCTCAAGAGGGCAGAGCAAAGTACGCCTGCGCCGGAGCCGTGGCTGAAGATCAGAAGAGGACGTCTTGTAATGAAGATGGGAGGCGCCGCAGCGGACCAGAGACGCCCATCCGACCTGACCAGCAGCGGGACCGCCCCTGGGTGAGTATAATCTAACGTCTTTTTCTCCTTTTTCAGGTAACATCAGGGGCTTATCTACAGCATTACAGAATGCTGCAGATAAGTCCCTGATGCCGGTGGGCTTACCTCACCCGCGATTTTCGGGGTGACAGGTTCCCTTTAAGTCCATGCCTCAGAGACTGCAATCTGTAATAAAAGCCAGAGGTGGTGCAACAAAATACTTGTAATGTGTTGGAGATTTTTTTTGTTTTGTTTTGTTTTTCATTATTCCATAATTTTTTTTCCCACATAATTGAGTGAGTCCATAATTTTTCCCCTCTGCTTGTTCTAAAAAAGTAACCATTACTGACTACAACATTTTTTGTTCTTGATTTCTTTTAGTGTTTATTAAAACCAGAAAGTTGTAATTTGAAATGACTGTAGTTTTGTGCCATGTCTGTGATCTGCTTTTTTTCTACAAAATTAAACAACTGAATGAACATCCTCCAAGGCCGGTGATTCCATTATTTTTGCCAGGGGTTATATATGGAGGATAATGTGGAGTGCATTATACTACATAGAGGACAATGTGGGGTGCATTATACTACATGGCGCCGTGGCTCAGTGGTTAGCACTGCAGCCTTGCAACGCTGGAGTCCTGGGTTCAAATCCCACCAAGGACAACATCTGCAGGGAGTTTGTATGCTCTCCCCGTGTTTGCGTGGGTTTCTTCTGGGTACTCTGGTTTCCTCCCACATTCCAAAGTCATACTGATAGGGAATTTATATTGTGAGCCCCATTGGGGACAGTGATGATAATGTGTGCAAACTGTAAAGAGATGCGGAATATGTTAGCGCTATATAAAAATAAAGATTATTATTACGTGGAGGACAATGTGGGGTGTATTATACTACATAGAGAACAAAGTGGGGTGCATTATACTACATAGAGGACAATATGGGGTGCATTATACCACATGGAGGACAATGTGGGGTGCAGTGGCCAGACGCCACTGACATAGGCGTGGTAGTGCCTTGCTCCTCCTCTATAGTAAACAACTATTGTGACAAAGACCAAGGAAAGGTCAAAACGTCTTAAAGTCTTACCTCCAAGCATCGTTGATGTTATTTGCAAGTTTTCTTTGAAACAATAAAATAACCTACATCTTTTGGATAAGAATGTTAAGTGAATTTACTTTATATGGGTGCATTTACCGGTAATTATATGAAGGACAATGTGGGTCACATTATACTACCTGGAAGCCAATGTGGAGTGAATAATAGTACATGGAAGGCAATGTGGGGCCCATTATACTACATGTAGGGCTATGTGGAAAATATTATACTTTATGAAAGGCAATGTACACTGGGGCATTATAATATTTGGAGGGCTATTTGGGGTCCATTATATTATATGGAGGACTATGTGGGACTCATTATACTAAGGCTATGTGGGGAGCCATTATACTATTTGAAGGGCTATATGGGGCCCATTATACTATGTGGGAGCCATTACAATATTTGGAGGGCTATGTGGGGGCCATTTTACTATTTGGAGGGCTATGTTAGGGCCAACATACTATTTGGAGAGCTATGGGGTGGGCCATAAAATGATTTTGCAGAGCTATGTGGGGGCCATTATACTGTTTGTAGGGCTATGTGGGGGCTATTACCCTGCTTGCAGGGTTATGTGGGGGCCATTAAACTGTTTGCAAAGCTATGTGGGGTCCATTATACTGTTTGCAGGGCTATGTGGGAGTCATTATACCATTGCCAGGGCTATGTGGGGCCCATTATACTATATGGGAACCATTAGAATATTTGGAGGGCTATGTGGGGCCATTTTACAATTTGAAGCCCTATATGGGAACATCATACTATTTGGAAGGCTATGTGGTGGGCCATTATATGGTTTGCAAGGCTATGTGGTGGGCCATTATACTGTTTTCAAGGCTATGTGGGGGTCATTATACTATTTTCAGGGCTATGTGGGGCCCATTATACTATGTGGGAGCCATTATACTATTTGCAAGGTTATTTTGGGGTCCATTATACTTTTTAAAGGTCTGTGTGGGGGGCAATTATGCGGTTTAGAGGGTTTTGTGGGGGTCATCGTGTTGTTTTGTGGGCTAGTGGAGGCCATCATACAATGTGGATGGTTGTGTTGGGGCCATCATAGTCTGTGGAGGGTTGGATTTGGGCATTCATACTGTATGGAGAGCTCTGTTGGGGTCACAGTTGGGGCATCATACTGTATTGGGGTCACCATACTTTGCCGGAGGAAGTACAGTAGGGTTATTATACTGTGCGTGTGGAGAGTACTATGGAGGAATTCACTCAGGGAGTATCATACTATGTTTGGGGGGCACTTTTGTTAGCATCATTTTTAATAGGGGAATATAGGGGCTTCAAGAGTAGGAAAATGACTTTCTACGGGCTGCATAGTTGTGAGATATGATCTACTATTACCTAGCTGAATATATTTTCTTTTTTTTCTGGGGGGGCAATTAGAACTTCTTCTATGAGGCCCCATGATTCCTATGTATGCCCCTGAGAGGAGCTGGGTGTGCTGGAAGACACATTGATCCTGGAATGGCAGAGCTGAGTAAGCAGGGCCGCACAGATATGTCAAGAGATTCACTTGGATGGAGTAGCAGAGCTGAGTATATTTGGAGGCACACTGAATGAACAGAGACTGGTGGAATTTTGGCAGCCCAGGAGTCCGGTTGCCACAGTGGCATTGCCTTCCTCAGGGGGGTGATGCCATGCCTGGAAGCAAGAAGGATCCCCTTAGCAGGTAATACATCAGCATGCAACACCTTTCCTACTCCAGACCAGAAGGGGGAGCTCTAACACCTGATTTCAGGGGAGCTTCCTGATATAAGTTCTGGTCTGGAGGCAGAGTTAGTCAGTTTGAGTCAGAGAGCAGACAGTGAAGGAGGAAGAGGCAAGAAGTGAGGAGAATCTGGGGTATAGGAGCTGCAATTCAGCTCACCCCAGGACTAAGCGCCGAAGACTGGACACTGGAGTCCATGTTTGTGTGAGAGCTACAGGCCCCGCAACCAAATCCGGAGGGCAGGGGACTGCAGGTAACATCTAAAGGCACAGCAGCAAATGAGAGCCCGGAGCCACCACGAAGGAGTGGCACCTGTAATAGGCTCAAGCTGCCTGCCATACAGACAATGACTAAAGAACAAGAAGGAGCAGTGGGCTGCGCACAGCTTTAGGCAGTAAGGACCTCAAAATGCAGCGCATTAGGGAGGCATACTTTGAACTCACCTGGTTAAGTGGATCCCAAATTGCTTCCAGGCTGCCCGGATCTCCATTACCATCTGTAATCAGTGCCATGGACTGCACCACAAAATATGAGTAAAAGTGTGGAAACTGCACCCTGCTGTGTCCTCAGTGTTAAGGTACCTTCACACATAACGATATCGTTAACGATATCGTTGCTTTTTGTGACGTAGCAACGATATCGTTAAGGATATCGTTCTGTGTGACAGCGACCAATGATCAGGTCCCTGCTGGGAGATCATTGGTCGCTGAGGAAAGTCCAGAACTTTATTTCATCGCTGGACTCCCTGCAGACATCGCTGGATCGGCGTGTGTGACACCGATCCAGCGATGTCTTCACTGGTAACCAGGGTAAACATCGGGTTACTAAGCGCAGGGCCACGCTTAGTAACCCGATGTTTACCCTGGTTACCAGCGTAAAAGTAAAAAAAACAAACACTACATACTTACCTACCGCTGTCTGTCCCCGGCGCTGTGCTCTGCACTCCTCCTGTACTGGCTGTGAGCGTCGGTCAGCCGGAAAGCAGAGCGGTGACGTCACCGCTCTGCTTTCCGGCCGCTGTGCTCACAGCCAGTGCAGGAGGAGTGCAGAGAAGCTGAGCGCCGGGGACAGACAGCGGTAGGTAAGTATGTAGTGTTTGTTTTTTTTACTTTTACGCTGGTAACCAGGGTAAACATCGGGTTACTAAGCGCGGCCCTGCGCTTAGTAACCCGATGTTTACCCTGGTTACCTGGGGACCTCGGGATCGTTGGTCGCTGGAGAGCTGTCTGTGTGACAGCTCTCCAGCGACCAAACAGCGACGCTGCAGCGATCGACATCGTTGTCGGTATCGCTGCAGCGTCGCTGAGTGTGAAGGTACCTTTATTTACTGCACCATCCACTCTGCACTACAATCATCACTACTATCTTTCACATCATAAGTGCCCTGGGACTTAGCTCTACCTGTGGAGAGCTGTACCAACTCTGCTGCATCACAATCAGCCCCAGCGGTCTCTTTAAGCAGCGTTGGCTATCCCTTGCTGAATACCACAGGTGGCGTCACAAACTATCCCCCATAAACTTTATTTTCCCCTTTATTTCACTTTTATTGGACGCCCAGGGCCACAGACCGGGTCACTGCTGCCGTGACACATCCCCCTTTAGAACTGTCTGACCTGGCCCGAATACCCCACCGCCCTGGCAGGCACTCCAGAATGGTAGTGGGGAACAGGTGTAAATATCTGAATACTGTATTCAGCTGATGTGCCACCATCTATCTTAGCCTGAACCAGGAGTGCACAACTTTTTTTGGTCCAAAGGCCACATTGTCATACTAAACCAATCCGGGGGTCAAACTAAAATTTAAAGGGGAATTGACTTCTGTAACATTTGTGGCATATTGAAGGCATATACCATAAATGTCTGTTAGGTACACATTCTACTTACAGGATTCTTACATTAAAAAAATCATCATTCTAATAGTATGTTCACAATGAGTTTTTTTGACTAAATAGATTATGCTCAAAAATATTTCCAGAATCCATTTTGATGTAACCCCTCTTCATGTACAGAACCATGGAATTAATTTGTTATATAAATAAATAATAATAATGATAATAAACACACAGAGTAAAGTCCTTTAATTGAAATAAATACACAAATTCCTTTATTTCAAATACAAACTCCCCGGCCCTCTTTTACCCATTTATTCACCAACAATTAAAGCAAAAAAGCAAAGTTATACTCACCTATTTTTCGATAATCCATTAATGGCGATGTCCCACGACGATCCGGATGGTTAGGAGAGCGGTTACATCATTGATGCAACCACTCTCCACACCAGCTGCCTCACACTAAGCGTGAAAAGCTCTGCCTGTGACCAGCGGTGACATCATTAAGGTTACCGCTGGTCACAGACAATGCTTCTCACACTCTGCTCAGTGTGTTCCGGGTGGCGTGAAAAGTGGTTGCATCCATGATGTAACCGCTCTCCAATCACCGTATTATTGGTCCACCTCCACATAAATTGTACGGAACCCAGTATCTCATTTTATTTAGTAATCGCTTACAGTGAAGGAAATAATTATTTGATCCCTTGCTGATTTTGTAAGTTTGCCCACTGACAAAGACATGAACAGTCTATAATTTTAAGGGTAGGTTAATTTTAACATTGAGAGATAGAATATCAAAAATAAAATCCAGAAAATCACATTGTATAAATTAAATTTATTTGCATTTTGCAGTGAGGAATAAGTATTTGATGCCCTACCAAAGAGTTCTGGCTCCTAGAGACCAGTTAGACGCTCCTAATCAACTCGTTACCTGCATTAAAGACAGCATCCACTCTGCACTATGTGCATGCTCTTCTGTCTCCTGAATTGCAGTCTTCTATGTCTTTGTTTAGCGATTGGTGGGGAAATCAGAACCAAGTGACCCACGATCTGCTCAGAATGGACATAAAACATAAAAAATATCCCAAGAGTTTAGATACTCTTTAAAGCAGATGTCTCAAGTTTTATAGTTATTCCCTATCCACAGGATAGAGAATAACTTTCCAATCACTGGAGGTCTAATCGCCATGTCCCCACTGATCCTGAGAACTGGGGTCAATGAAGCAGAGGTTGATCATCCACACTAGTGCACTAGTCATTCTACAGGAACGCTGAAGATCAGCAGAGCGCTGCACTCAGCAATCTCCGGTGCTCACATGAAGAATGAATGGAACGGTAATGTGGATAAATAACCGCCGATTCAATTCTTGGAAATGCTCGGGGTCTGACCACCTAAGGATAGGGAATAACTTTCCAACTTGACACAACTCCTTTAACCCCTTCCCAAGATTGGACTTATCGGTGTGTCCTATTTTACAGTGAGTTACCGCAAATGAACGTACCAGTACATCCTGGCGATCGTGAGGGCTCAAGAGCCTCGCCCACACAATCGCCGCTGAGAGCTCAGCTTACATGATAGCCAAGCCCCGGCTGTCACAGTCAGGAGCGGTGCCCCCACTGCCTCTGGCTGTTAAGCCCTCTCAATGCCGCAATGAATCGCAGTATTTAGAAGGCTAGGAGAGGGAAAGAGCTCCTTCTCCCTTCCGACTGGCACCCACATGGCCTAATCTGCACTTTTTAAAGGGAGTCTGGGACTTAAAAGAATTGTCCACTTTCACCAATCTTTAGCCCAGAGGCTCAGTTAGGTGTAGAAAACCTTTCCTTTCCCTCCCCGGTTCCCTTGCTGTGTCTCCTCCGATGAGCCAGTGTTTTGTCGTCACCATCACTTTTGCAGTCAAAATAATTGAGTTCAGCAGCTTTGATGATGTAGATGATGTGAGCCGCCTAGCTTGGTGATTAGCTTCAGCGCTGGTGAAGAGACATCACTGCTGCAGGCGAACAATAGAGAAAATGTAAAATAATGACTATAAAAATATAAAATATAGATTTCCAAAGAATTTTACAGTTTGGGATGTAAGATACAAGGGGGTAGCAAAGATTTGATTCTAATATTATTCTTGATACAAAGTTGAGTCAGCAAGGAATTAAAGTTTAATGAAATGATGACGGCCATGATCCAGCCTGAGCTGCAGTCCCAGCAGTGTTATCTTCTTGCAGCTGATGACATTCTCTGCGCCGGTCTGGACTGGGGTGCCGAGCTGACGGTCTTGCCAGTTCTTTTCGTTTCATCAGTTTTCACGCTGTAGATTGACGTGACATCTGAGTAAGAAAGTAGTGAGAAAACAAAACATATGAGACATGATCTCACCAATCCCAGAAAAAAACAGCGATAATCCCATTGTCGTAACACACAAAATGCTTTATGGAGGACCATAGAAAAAAAATCCAACTGCAGTGAAATGATGAAGAAAGAAAAAAACGCAGCTTTAAACTTTCAGAATATGGGGCTGTGTAAGGGCTTATTTTTTGCATCCTGAGCTGACATTTTTACTGATACGATATTAGGTCATGATTTCCCTTTGAAAAAGCGAGGACGCGAAACGCGCGTCAGGCTATGTTCACACGTGAGAAGGGGGCTGCGGGTTCTCCCGTGGGTTTTCCCGCAGCGGATTTGATAAATCTGCAAGGCAAACCCGCTGCGGTTATCCCTGCAGATTTATCGCGGTTTGTGTTGCGGGTTCCACTGCGGGTTTATCCTGCACTGGTTTTACTATTGATGCTGCATATGCAGCATCAATAGTAATGTTAAAAATAATAAAAATAATGATATACTCACCCTCTGACGTCCCGATCTTCTCGGCGCTGCAGGCGGCGGTCCAGTTCCAGAGATGCTATGCGAGAAGGACCTTCGTGACGTCACGGTCATGTGACCGCGACGTCACGGTCATGTGACCGCGACGTCACCGCAGGCCCTGCTCGCATAGCAAACCCGAGACCGGACGGTCGTGTGCAGCGCTGGGAGGTGAGTATAGCATTATTTTTTATTTTAATTCTTTTTTTTTTTTTTTTTACACAAATATGGTTCCCGGAGCCTGGAGGAGAGTCTCCTCTCCTCCACCCCGGGTACCACCTGCACATTATCCGCTTACTTCCCGCATGGTGGGCACAGCCCCATGTGGGAAGTAAGCGGATCAATGCATTCCTATGGGTGCAGAACCGCCGCAATTCTGCACAAAGAAATGACATGCTGCGGGTTGTAAACCGCTGCGTTCCCGCGCGGTTTTTCCCGCAGCATGTGCACAGCGGTTTGCGGTTTCCATAGGGTTTACATGTTACTGTAAACGCAATGGAAACTGCAGCGGACCCGCAGCTGCAAAATCGCCGCGGTTCCGCGGTAAAAAACGCAAAGTGTGAACATGGCCTCAGGAGTCGTGGAGAGGCTGCTTTGGGTCTGGACTGACGATGGGTAAGCTTTCACCTTATTGCAGTAACGTGTGTGGGCAGTAACTAAGTGTTTGTATTTTCACATGGGATACGCTCTCTTGTGACATTATATTGGAGCTGGACTTTTTATATACACATGACTGACTACTCGCTTTTTTTTTTGCTTTCCCAAGTCCTATTGTGGACCTGTAACCCTCCCTTTGTGTACCTGTCTGTTTCCTCCATTCCCTTTTTTGTGTTGTGGTTACATACTTCTTGTGTTGTATTTGAATTAATAAAGGATCCTTTTTGATTTTACTTTTGGTGGCTCTTTAGTTACTCCTTTTTCTTGGTGTTTATCGTATTGTTGGAGTTCTCCACTTTGGTTTATTTATCTTTACTATTTGGGGAGAGTGTTAACCACCATGCTCTCGGCCTATTTACATATAACGTGCTTTTTAATTATTGTATCTGATACCATTTTAGGGTAGATGCAATGTTTTTATTGTCACTTATTGCATTTTATTGCAACGTTGTAATTGCAAAAAAAAAGTTATTCTAGCATTTTGGGTTTTTTTACATTTTTTTCTTGTTACGTCATTTACCGTTTCAATTCATTTACTTTATATTTGATACATCGGACTTTTATGACAGCAGCAATACCAAATGTTTGTATTGTTTTTATTATTGTATTATTTTTAATGGGGCAAGAGGGGGGTGGATTTGTACTTTTGACTTTTTTTTATTGTTTTCACATTTTTAAATCCTTTTATTTGTAACTATTTATTGTGCTTAATAGCCCCCTTATAGGACGTGAAGCTGCAATCATCTGATCACATGTACTATACATAGTACAAACTGATGCACTGTTATGTATAGTGAAAATCACAATCTCCTGCCTGCCGCTGTTAAAGGGACTCTGTCACCTGAATTTGGAGGGAACAATCTTCAGCCATAGAGGCGGGGTTTTCGGGTGTTTGATTCACCCTTTCCTTACTCGCTGGCTGCATGCTGGCTGCAATATTGGATTGAAGTTCATTCTCTGTCCTCCATAGTACACGCCTGCGCAAGGCAAGATTGCCTTGTGCGGGCATGTACTACAGAGGACAGAGAATGAACTTCAATCCAATATTGCAGCCAGCATGCAGCCAGCGGGTAAGGAAAGGGTGAATCAAACACCCGAAAACCCCGCCTCCATGGCTGAAGATTGTTCCCTCCAAATTCAGGTGACAGAGTCCCTTTAAAGGCACATCATCTACCGTGAAAGATGCAGACTCTGTGTGCGAACCAGCATCAAAGTCAATGACACAACATATCACATAACTGTACATCATATGTTGTGAAGGGAGTTATACAGGCCTAGTGGTCAGTGTGAAAATTGCAAGATTTTAGTTCAAATGTTCAATACTAGTTGTGATATAGAAACAAAAATATAAAAAAATGTTAACCATACATTTCACAGAAAAAAAATGATTTAATAGATCATTTCCTGATGGCACATTCCCTTTTAGGCTGGAGTCACACTCAGCGTAAGACAATACGGTCCGTATATTACGGCCGTAATACGCTGAAAAGTCCCCAAAATAGTGGTCCGTAGCTCCTCCGTAGGCAGGGTGTTTCAGCGTTTTTTGCGCATGGCATCCTCCGTATGTAATCCGTATGGCATCCGTACTGCGTGTTTTTCTCGCAGGCTTGCAAAACCAACATACCGCTACACAAGAGATCCATGTGTCCAAAAAAACTTCATACAGCGCTAGATAGCTTTAAAGCCGGTAATTCAATTACCGGCTTTTGCTATCTCCTTCCTAAACCCGACATGATATGAGACATGGTTTACATACAGTAAACCATCTCATATCCCCATTTTTTTTGCATATTCCACACTACTAATGTTAGTAGTGTGTATGTGCAAAATTTGGGCGCTCTAGCTATTAAATTAAAGGGTTAAATGGCGGAAAAAATTGGCGTGGGCTCCCGCGCAATTTTGTCTGCCAGAGTAGTAAAGCCAGTGACTGAGGGCAGATATTAATAGCCTGGAGAGGGTCCACGGTTATTGCCCCCCCCCCCCTGGCTAAAGACAACTGCCCCCAGCCACCCCAGAAAAGGCACATCTGGAAGATGCACCTATTCTGGCACTTGGCCACTCTCTTCCCATTCCCGTGTAGCGGTGGGATATGGTGTAATGAAGGGTTAATGCCACCTTGCTATTGTAAGGTGACATTAAGCCAGATTAATAATGGAGAGGCGTCAATTATGACACCTATCCATTATTAATCCAATACTAGTAAAGGGTTAAAAAAAACACAAACACATTAATAAAAATGATTTTAATGAAATAAAAACAAAGGTTGTTGTAATAATTTATTCTACGCTCAATCCTTCTGAAGACCCTCGCTCTGTAACAAAGTAAAAATAATAAACCAACAATATACATACCTTCCGAAGATCTGTAAGGTCCCACGATGTAAATCCATCTGAAGGGGTTAAAAAAATTTGCAGCCAGGAGCTCTGCTAATGCAGCGCTGCTCCTTGCTGCAAAACCCCGGAGAATGAAGGTAAAGTAGGTCAATGACCTATATTTACCTTCATTTGCAGTGAGGCGCCCTCTGCTGGTTGTTCATGGAGTGTGGGAACTTTCCTAGAAAGCTCCCAGGCTTGAGTTCATATGAGGGCGCCCTCTGCTGGTTGTCCTCATATGAACTCGAGCCTGGGAGCTTTCTAGGAAAGTTCCCATGCTCCAGGAACAACCAGCAGAGGGCGCCTCACCGCAAATGAAGGTAAATATAGGTCATTGACCTACTTTACCTTCATTCTCCGGGGTTTTGCAGCAAGGAGCAGCGCTGCATTAGCAGAGCTCCTGGCTGCAAAATTTTTTGTCACTGATATCACTGGGTGAATGATGAAGCCGGTGCAGGTGCCAGCCAGCCTCACAGATCGGCCCATCTAAATGGCGTTGTCAGAGATTGACAGTGGCATTTAAATGGATAAATAACAGTTGTCAGCAATTGGAACAAGCTTGGTCGCTGCTGTCACAGGTAGTTGCCAGCCGGCTCCTGAGCTCACTCGCTATGTGTGGACTCCATGTAGGACAAAGTATTATATCCTATGTGGGGAAGGGGTTAAATAATAGGTGGTAAATATCTGATTGCTGAAGGTACAATCACTGAGTCCCCCACTGGTCATGAGAGCGGGGGTTTTGTCCCTGTTTGAATAAAGCAGCGATTGTGCATGGATGCTGCCGCTCCATTCAACGTCTATGGGGTTGACTTAGATGGATAACCAAGTACAGTAGTCAGCTACGTCAGCCCCAAAGACTTGGAATGAAGTGGCCTTGTGTACACCAACCACCAATTGTTGTGAATTTGCTTTTTGGCTCCCTCTAGTGGTTACTAGTTTTTTGACTCTGGTTTTTCTGTCTTTCCTTTTATCCGCACCTGGGTCGTTAGTTAGGGGCGTTGCTTTATAAGCTCCCTGGACACTCAGTTCTATGCCTGGCAACGTAGTTATCAGAGCTAATCTGCTGTGCTCTTGTCTACTGATCCTGGTCCGGCTATTCAGCTAAGTCATTTACTTTGCTTTTTGCTATTTGTTTTTGGTTTTGTATTTTTGTCCAGCTTGTTCCTAATCTGTATCCTGACTTTTGCTGGAAGCTCTAGGGCGCTGGTGTTCTCCCCCCGGACCGTTAGACGGTTCGGGGGTTCTTGAATTTCCAGTGTGGATTTTTGATAGGGTTTTTTGTTGACCATATAAGTTACCTTTCTATATTCTGCTATTAGTTAGCGGGCCTCTCTGTGCTAAACCTGGTTCATTTCTGTGTTTGTCATTTCCTCTTACCTCACCGTTATTATTTGTGGGGGGCTTCTATCCTGCTTTGGGGTCCCTTTCTCTGGAGGCAAGAGAGGTCTTTGTTTTCCTCTACTAGGGGTAGTTAGATTCTCCGGCTGGCGCGAGTCATCTAGGATCAACGTAGGTATGACCCCCGGCTACTTCTAGTGTTGGCGTTAGGAGTAGATATATGGTCAACCCAGTTACCACTGCCCTATGAGCTGGATTTTTGTATCTTGCAGACTTCCACGTTCCTCTGAGACCCTCGCCATTGGGGTCATAACAGTTTGCCAGGCCTATATTAAATGTTTAATGCATTGCAAAAGAGGGATTATAAGAAAGAAGATTCTGAGTTTTTTTTTCTCCTCTCTCATTTTTTTTTTTCTTCATCCCCTTTACCTCAGAGTGGCTTATGCTTGCTGCAGACATGAATGTCCAGACCTTGATTACAAGTGTGGACCAGCTGGCTACTCGTGTGCAGGGCATACAAGATTATGTTATCAGAAGTTCTGGGTCAGAACCTAAGATACCGATTCCTGAACTGTTTTCCGGAGACAGGTTTAAGTTTAGGAATTTCAAGAATAATTGTAAATTGTTTTTGTCCCTGAGACCCTGTTCATCTGGAGACTCCGCTCAGCAAGTAAAAATTGTTATTTCGTTCTTACGGGGTGACCCTCAAGATTGGGCTTTTTCGCTGGCGCCAGGAGATCCGGCATTGGCTGATATTGATGCGTTTTTTCTGGCGCTCGGTTTACTTTATGAGGAACCCAATCTTGAGATTCAGGCAGAAAAGGCCCTGCTGGCTATGTCTCAGGGGCAGGACGAGGCTGAAGTGTATTGCCAAAAATTTCGGAAATGGTCCGTGCTGACACATTGGAACGAGTGTGCACTGGCCGCTAATTTTAGAAATGGTCTTTCTGATGCCATTAAAGATGTTATGGTGGGTTTTCCCATTCCCACAGGTCTGAATGATGCTATGGCACTGGCTATTCAAATTGACCGGCGATTGCGGGAGCGCAAGACCGCAAATTCCCTCATGGTGTTGTCTGAACAGACACCTAATTCGGTGCAATGTGATAGAAAAACCGCAAATTCCCTCATGGTGTTGTCTGAACAGACACCTGATTTAATGCAATGTGATAGAATCCTGACCAGAAATGAGCGGAAAATTCATAGACGCCGGAATGGCTTGTGCTACTACTGTGGTGATTCTACACATGTTATCTCAGCATGCTCTAAACGTATAGCTAAGGTTGTTGGTCCGGTCACCGCTGGAAATTTGCAACCTAAATTTATTCTGTCTGTAACTTTGATTTGCTCACTGTCGTCTTATCCTGTCATGGCGTTTGTAGATTCAGGTGCTGCCCTGAGTCTTATGGATCTGTCATTTGCTAAGCGCTGTGGTTTTACTCTTGAACCATTAGAAAATCCTATTCCTCTTAGGGGTATTGATGCTACGCCATTGGCAGCAAATAAACCGCAGTATTGGACACAGGTTACCATGTGCATGACTCCTGAACACCGCGAGGTGATACGTTTTCTTGTTTTACATAAAATGCATGATTTGGTTGTTTTAGGGCTGCCATGGTTACAGACCCATAATCCCGTCCTGGACTGGAAGGCTATGTCAGTTTCTAGTTGGGGCTGTCGTGGTATTCATGGGGATACCCTGCCTGTGTCTATTGCTTCTTCTACGCCTTCGGAAGTTCCGGAGTATTTGTCTGATTATCAGGATGTCTTTAGCGAGTCCAGGTCCAGTGCATTGCCTCCTCATAGGGACTGTGACTGTGCTATAGATTTGATTCCAGGCAGTAAATTTCCTAAGGGAAGACTCTTTAATCTGTCGGTACCTGAACATACCGCTATGCGTTCGTATATCAAGGAGTCTTTGGAGAAAGGACATATTCGTCCGTCTTCTTCCCCTCTTGGTGCAGGATTCTTTTTTGTGGCTAAAAAGGACGGATCTTTGAGGCCTTGTATTGATTATCGGCTTTTAAATAAGATCACTGTCAAATTTCAGTATCCTCTGCCGCTGTTGTCTGACTTGTTTGCCCGAATTAAAGGTGCCAAGTGGTTCACCAAGATAGACCTTCGTGGTGCGTACAACCTTGTGCGCATTAAGCAAGGTGATGAATGGAAAACCGCATTCAATACGCCCGAAGGTCATTTTGAGTACTTGGTGATGCCTTTTGGGCTCTCCAATGCGCCTTCAGTTTTTCAGTCCTTTATGCATGACATTTTCCGGAAGTATCTGGATAAATTTTTGATCGTTTATCTGGATGATATTTTGGTTTTTTCTGATGATTGGGACTCGCATGTGGAGCAGGTCAGGTTGGTCTTTAAAATTTTGCGTGAAAATTCTTTGTTTGTCAAAGGCTCAAAGTGTCTCTTTGGTGTACAGAAGGTTCCCTTTTTGGGGTTTATTTTTTCCCCTTCTGCTGTGGAGATGGACCCGGTCAAGGTCCGAGCTATTCTTGATTGGACTCAGCCCTCGTCAGTTAAGAGTCTTCAGAAGTTCTTGGGTTTCGCTAACTTCTACCGTCGTTTTATCGCTAATTTTTCTAGCATTGTGAAACCTTTGACGGATATGACCAAGAAGGGCTCCGATGTAGCTAACTGGGCTCCTGCTGCCGTGGAGGCTTTCCAGGAGTTGAAACGCCGGTTTACTTCGGCGCCTGTTTTGTGCCAGCCCGATGTCTCACTTCCCTTTCAGGTTGAGGTGGATGCTTCGGAGATTGGAGCAGGGGCCGTTTTGTCGCAGAGAGGCCCTGGTTGCTCTGTTATGAAACCTTGTGCCTTTTTCTCTAGGAAGTTTTCGCCTGCCGAGCGAAATTATGATGTGGGCAATCGGGAGTTGTTGGCCATGAAGTGGGCATTTGAGGAGTGGCGTCATTGGCTCGAGGGTGCTAAGCATCGTGTGGTGGTCTTGACTGATCACAAAAATCTGATGTATCTCGAGTCTGCTAAACGCCTTAATCCGAGACAGGCCCGCTGGTCATTGTTTTTCTCCCGCTTTGATTTTGTTGTCTCGTATTTACCAGGTTCAAAGAATGTGAAGGCCGATGCTCTTTCTAGGAGCTTTGTGCCTGATGCTCCTGGAGTCGCTGATCCTGTTGGTATTCTTAAGGATGGAGTTATCTTATCAGCTATTTCTCCGGATCTGCGACGTGTGTTGCAGAGATTTCAAGCTGATAGGCCTGAGTCTTGTCCACCTGACAGACTGTTTGTTCCGGATAAGTGGACCAGCAGAGTCATTTCCGAGGTTCATTCCTCGGTGTTGGCAGGTCACCCGGGAATTTTTGGCACCAGAGATCTGGTGGCCAGGTCCTTTTGGTGGCCTTCTTTGTCAAGGGATGTGCGGTCATTTGTGCAGTCCTGTGGGACTTGTGCTAGAGCTAAGCCTTGCTGTTCTCGTGCCAGCGGGTTGCTCTTGCCCTTGCCTGTCCCGAAGAGACCTTGGACACATATCTCCATGGATTTCATTTCTGATCTTCCGCTATCTCAGGGCATGTCTGTTATCTGGGTGATATGTGATCGCTTCTCCAAGATGGTCCATTTGGTTCCTTTGCCTAAGCTGCCTTCCTCTTCCGATCTGGTTCCTGTGTTTTTCCAGAACGTGGTTCGTTTGCACGGCATCCCTGAGAATATTGTGTCAGATAGAGGATCCCAGTTCGTTTCCAGGTTCTGGCGATCCTTTTGTAGTAGGATGGGCATTGATTTGTCGTTTTCGTCTGCTTTCCATCCTCAGACTAATGGACAGACGGAGCGAACCAATCAGACTTTGGAGGCTTATTTGAGGTGTTTTGTCTCTGCTGATCAGGACGATTGGGTGACATTCTTGCCGTTGGCTGAGTTTGCCCTTAATAATCGGGCTAGTTCCGCCACCTTGGTTTCGCCTTTTTTCTGCAACTCTGGTTTCCATCCTCGCTTTTCTTCAGGTCATGTGGAGTCTTCTGACTGTCCTGGGGTGGATTCTGTGGTGGATAGGTTGCAGCGGATCTGGAATCATGTGGTGGACAACTTGAAGTTGTCACAGGAGAGGGCTCAGCGCTTTGCCAACCGCCGCCGCGGTGTGGGTCCCCGACTACGCGTTGGGGATTTGGTATGGCTTTCTTCCCGCTTTGTTCCTATGAAGGTCTCCTCTCCCAAATTTAAACCTCGTTTTATTGGTCCTTACAAGATATTGGAAATCCTTAATCCTGTATCTTTTCGTCTGGATCTTCCTGTGTCGTTTGCTATTCACAATGTATTTCATAGGTCCTTGTTGCGGCGGTACGTTGTGCCTGTAGTTCCTTCTGCTGAGCCTCCTGCTCCGGTGTTGGTTGAGGGCGAGTTGGAGTACGTGGTGGAGAAGATCTTGGATTCTCGCCTCTCCAGGCGTAGACTTCAGTACCTGGTCAAGTGGAAGGGCTATGGTCAGGAGGATAATTCCTGGGTGGTCGCCTCTGATGTTCATGCGGCCGATTTAGTTCGTGCCTTTCATGCCGCTCATCCTGATCGCCCTGGTGGTCGTGGTGAGGGTTCGGTGACCCCTCACTAAGGGGGGGGTACTGTTGTGAATTTGCTTTTTGGCTCCCTCTAGTGGTTACTAGTTTTTTGACTCTGGTTTTTCTGTCTTTCCTTTTATCCGCACCTGGGTCGTTAGTTAGGGGCGTTGCTTTATAAGCTCCCTGGACACTCAGTTCTATGCCTGGCAACGTAGTTATCAGAGCTAATCTGCTGTGCTCTTGTCTACTGATCCTGGTCCGGCTATTCAGCTAAGTCATTTACTTTGCTTTTTGCTATTTGTTTTTGGTTTTGTATTTTTGTCCAGCTTGTTCCTAATCTGTATCCTGACTTTTGCTGGAAGCTCTAGGGCGCTGGTGTTCTCCCCCCGGACCGTTAGACGGTTCGGGGGTTCTTGAATTTCCAGTGTGGATTTTTGATAGGGTTTTTTGTTGACCATATAAGTTACCTTTCTATATTCTGCTATTAGTTAGCGGGCCTCTCTGTGCTAAACCTGGTTCATTTCTGTGTTTGTCATTTCCTCTTACCTCACCGTTATTATTTGTGGGGGGCTTCTATCCTGCTTTGGGGTCCCTTTCTCTGGAGGCAAGAGAGGTCTTTGTTTTCCTCTACTAGGGGTAGTTAGATTCTCCGGCTGGCGCGAGTCATCTAGGATCAACGTAGGTATGACCCCCGGCTACTTCTAGTGTTGGCGTTAGGAGTAGATATATGGTCAACCCAGTTACCACTGCCCTATGAGCTGGATTTTTGTATCTTGCAGACTTCCACGTTCCTCTGAGACCCTCGCCATTGGGGTCATAACAACCAATACCTTCAGACCAGAGACATAGGACACTTGCTGTCAAGATCGTGAGGGTCCCAGTGAAGTGAAGAAATTCTTTCTACAGGATAGGTGATAAGTGTAAATATTGGGATCGGACCTCCCTATGGGCTCGAATTGTTCATACCTGATATGACACTTGAATTCGCTTTATTTTCCAAGTCTTGCTGTATCTTTAGAAGCATCCTTTCCCGCTCCAAAGCTTCCAGGTATTTTGAGTATCTCCACGATATCTAGGTGAGCAGTGACATAATTAACTATAATAGGTATAAAAAGCTAGGAAATACAATACATAGATACTGTTACACAGTAAAATGTATATTAAGCACATACTTATTGCACCATCAAAAGCGTTAAATCCAAAAGTAGCTATCCCTCTATGTGCCAAGTATTCACTTGGGGTCACTAGCTTCAACCGATGGTTCTGGTAACTGGTTTATAAAGGAAGCGACAGCTGTGCCCGATTCCTGCAGACTGGCAGAGAAATGCGTGGGACAACGCAGCTGTGAAAACGGAGTTTGGGTAATGAAACATCACTTGTCATTCCATCATATAATGAGAAATTTTAATCATGGTTAATTGGGAGCCGTTTCCTGTCCTGTAACATTAATAGCTGCACTTTTTCCTGTACTTATGCAGATGCATGAGGCCCCGTCTGTTAGTGGGTGTTTTGTTTATCACTTACATTTTGTCATATCTACTGTACCTGTATAAGAGTATATAGCGTAGCAGTAAGAGCTCCATTTTTCTGCATAGACCAAGTATCATAGATGGTTGTTACCAACCACACATTTCAAATTGAAGACAGTGAAGCAATCAGCGATCGTTCAGGTTCAGGTTAAAAAATCCCTGACAAATAGGTTATTTTGTCAACCTGGAATTTCTTCTTCAGTGGTCGCGACAGTATACATGTAATTTTACATTGCAGCCATTTAATAGTGGCCATCTATGTATTGCGAGGACAGCTTAAAGTTGTTGGACCAAGTTTGTAAGTTAACCAGGATCCATAGGTGATAACCTTCTGGCAGCCTGACCCACTGATTCTGAGAATGACCCATCTAAATAGAGGTCCCAGCAGTCAGATCCCCAGCTGGATCCTAGTGATCAGACCCCCATTGATCGGTAGGTTATTCCCATTGATAGGGGATAATTTCCAAAATTAGGACAACCCCTTTAAGTTTGGAGTGCTTTCGTGAAGTGCTTCTTTATTCTGGCCTACATAGGGAGGTCCTGAGTGGGGAACCCATCGATGAAACTGCAAGCATAATGACTACCACAGAGACTTCTGAAAGACATGAATAGAATTGAAAACTGGCAGCCAGTGTGTTACATCTTCTCTGAGCCGGCTGCCAATTTGACACTCGGCTCAGAGAACGGTTGAATCTCACTCCTGGGGGAGGCAACATTGCCGGCAAGACACTTCAGACCACCGCACCAGGTGGCCCGAAGGAATCCCCCTGCCGGATGCCTTCAGAGCAAATGCCCCTCTTATCTCCCCACCAGATACACCCCTGAATACTACCACTTCAGTGACCACCATCTATTACTGTAGACAATGATGTATAATGAAATGTACTCACATGTCTGCTACGTTCAAAAGTGTCGCGGCCAGAAAATGTCTCGTCACTGTAAGCGCTGTCATTGTCATTATACAAGTCTGAATAGGTGCCCTTTCTCTTTGAGCCATCACGTTCATGTTGCTGCTGCTGCAAATGTAATAATATAATAATAATAATAATCTTTATTTTTATATAGCGCTAACATATTCCGCAGCGCCCCGTACAATGATCACCGACTGATAAAGTAGAGAACATCCAGTGAGAGAGGTACGAGACAAGGGGTCGGATATATTAGGAAGAAAGTAAACTATACAGAAAGGGAAGAAATGAAGTAAAGATTTCAAAATTCAAAAATGTCCTGCCCTTAATTTAGAAGGAACCATAAATCTGATAAGGGGTTGTATATTTCATAAATGTAAAACAGGCTTTTATTTCTTTTAAAGTATAATACGTAAAGTATCATGGGAGGGAAATGAGAAGAGTTTTGCATTATCCTTCACAATTTTCCAGACTTGAATACTGGGCTATTTAGAATTTGTGGGGAGATCTTCAGCAAATAAAGCCGGAAATCCAATATTTCTGCTAAATATTAGTTCTGTATAGAAGAAGAGGCAAAGCCAAATGGTAAGAGCCATGGGGACTCGAACATATTTTTTGGACACACTGAAGTCACCAGGTTAGCACCCGAGCATGCTCCGATAACACCTTAGTACACAGTCGATCATCACTATTAATGACAGATTCTAGTTGTATTAATCATTTATAGTTTCTAAAATATTCCAGTGTTCATACTGGACCAAAAAAAAGGGTCATACAATCCACCTAAAAGACAGAAAACTAAAGCAGAGGCTAAAGATCTGGCCAATGTCGCGGACAGAAAATGTCTATTTAGAAATACAATTAACTCAAGATGTTTCTGTGTATAAAAATGTTTCAAAGGTTTCATGGTTATAACAATAACTCTCCCCTTGTATAAGTCCAGAAAATTCCAGTGAATTTATATCATAACGATATGTAAACACGGGATAGAAATGCTGAAATTTTTTGTCCCAATTTGCGAATTAAAAATAGCAGCAAAGTGGATGAAATTACACCAAATCTCATCCACATGCTGCAAATTTTTTTTTACATAAAAATTGACCTGTGTTGTGGATGTTAAAATTTACAGAATCTCAATTTCTTTTGTAGATTTTCTTTCTAGAATTTCCCTTTTTCAATTTAAAAGGCTGAAATCTGCCACAAATCTGCAGGCACATGCGCACAAAGCGTTAACGTACGCTAAGGGACCTGGCTCTTTCCGTGCATCCCAAAAATGTGTCATTCTACATATTAGATGGAGATTTACCCACCTTGGCGAGTTTCTCTTGTTCCTTCATCTTCTGTTTCATCTGTTCTGTTTTCTTTGCCTTCTTCCGCTCTAGATGGGGAACAATCTTCTCATCTGTCAGACGATTCCGGAATTCACAGAACTCGGGCCAAAACTTGAACAGTATGCTGAAGATTGTCATCTAGGTGCACAGATACATTCACAGTTATTACTGTCTATTTGTATTTTAGACAATTGCAAAAAGTTGACAGATTTCAGTCAGCCATTTGCAATAACCAGCCATCAGCAGAATGTTGGGTTAGTCAACGGCTATCTCTGCTCACCTCCCATACATATGTACACTCGAATGAGACCTCAGCAGAAAGAAGGCAATGAGCCGCAGTTTGGCCTTTTTTGTTTTACATATTTTTTTGTATTTTTTAATGTTTATTTACATTTTAAATTAGGGAACTTGAACCTTATGTTGCTTGATTGCCTACACAATATACTGTAATACTACAGCATCACCGCCTAATATGAAATCAACAATCTCTTATGAAACATTATATATAGGGATGCGGTAACCATGATGAGGAGGCAAGGAAAGCAGCAACATCCAAATACCATCAAAGGGTTAGACAGGTCCTGAAGAGTCAGTTCAATGGGAAGAATAAAATCCACGCCATCAATACATATGCCATGCCAGCTATCAGATACCCTGCTGGCATAGCGTGCTGGCCAAAAGAAGAGAAGGAAGCTGCAGATGTGAAGACACAAAAGCTCCTCACAATGCATGGAGGTCTCCACCCTAAGTCTAGCACCCAAAGATTGTATACCAACAGAAAGGAGGGTGGGTGAGGCTTGATAAGCACCCAAGCCACCATCACGGATGACACAAGGAGTATCCAGGAATACATCAGAAAAATGGCACCAAAAGATGAGATGCTGAGAGAAAGCCTAAGGCAGAAACAACCACAGATCTGGAAGGAAGAATAGGAACATGAAGCGCCATGGCAAGAAAAGCCGCTGCATGGGATGTACCATCGACAGATAATGGAGAAATCCTACCAATGACTGGAGAAAGCTGGGCTCAGACAGCACAGAGGCACTAATAATAGCGGCACAAGAGCAAGCACTAAGTACCAGATCCATAGAAGCAGGAATCTACCACACAAGACATGACCCAAGGTGCAGACTATGCAAAGAAATCTCAGAAACAGTCCAACATATAGTGGCAGGATGCAAAACACAAGCAGGAACAGCGTATACCGAAAGCCACAATCAAGTAGGGGGAATTGTATTATTATTATTATTATTTATTGTTATAGCGCCATTTATTCCATGGCGCTTTACATGTAAGGAGGGGTATACATAATAAAAACAAGTACAATAATCTTAAACAATACAAGTCATAACTGGTACAGGAGGAGAGAGGACCCTGCCCGCGAAGGCTCACAATCTACAAGGGATGGGTGAGAATACAGTAGGCGAGGGTAGAGCTGGTCATGCAGCAGTTTGGTCAATCAGTGGTTACTGCAGGTTATAGGCTTGTCGGAAGAGGTAGGTCTTCAGGCTCTTTTTGAAGGTTTCGATGGTAGGTGAGAGTCTAATATGTTGTGGTAGAGAGTTCCAGAGTAGGGGGGATGCGCGAGAGAAATCTTGTATGCGATTGTGGGAAGAGGAGATAAGAGGGGAGTAGAGAAGGAGGTCTTGTGAGGGTCGGAGGTTGCGTGCAGGAAAGTACCAGGAGACGAGGTCACAGATGTATGGAGGAGACAGGTTGTGGATGGCTTTGTATGTCATGGTTAGGGTTTTGTACTGGAGTCTCTGGGTAATGGGGAGCCAGTGAAGGGATTGACAGAGGGGGGAAGCTGGGGAATAGCGGGGGGACAGGTGGATTAGTCGGGCAGCAGAGTTTAGAATAGATTGGAGGGGTGCAAGAGTGTTCAAGGGGAGGCCACAGAGCAGGAGGTTGCAGTAGTCAAGGCGAGAGATGATGAGGGCGTGGACTAGGGTTTTTGCAGATTCTTGGTTGAGGAATGAACGGATTCATGAAATATTTTTGAGTTGAAGTTGGCAGGAAGTGGAAAGGGCTTGGATATGTGGTTTGAAGGAGAGATCAGCGTCAAGGATTACCCCGAGGCAGCGAGCTTGTGGGACTGAGGAGAGTGGGCAGCCATTTACTGTAATGGATAGGTTCGTTGGGGGGGTCACGTGAGATGGGGGAAAGATGATGAATCCTGTTTGTCCATGTTAAGTTTCAGTAATCTAGCCGAGAAGAAGGATGAAATAGTGGACAGACACTGAGGAATTCTGGTTAGTAGGGTGGTGATATCTGGTCCAGAGATGTAGATCTGTGTGTCATCAGCATAGAGATGATACTGAAAGCCATGAGATTCTATGAGCTGTCCCAGGCCAAAGATGTAAATGGAGAACAGTAGGGGCCCTAGGACTGAACCTTGTGGGACTCCGACAGATAGGAAGCGAGGTGAGGAGGTGGTGTGTGAGTGGGAGACGCTGAATGTCCTGTCTGTTAGGTATGATGAGATCCAGGATAGGGCCAAGTCTGTGATGCCAAGGGACGAGAGGGTCTGTAATAATAGGGAATGGTCCACTGTGTCAAAGGCAGCCGACAGGTCCAGGAGGAGGAGGACAAAGTAGTGTCGCTTGCTCTTGGCGGTTAAGAGGTCATTGGTGACCTTAGTTAGGGCAGTTTCAGTGGAGTGGTGTGACCGGAAGCCAGATTGTAAGCGGTCGAAGAGGGAGCAAGAAGAGAGATGGGAGGACAGTTATACAGGAACATCTGCACAGCATATGGGCTAAGTCCCCTAAGTCCAAGTGGGAGACCCCAGAAAAAGTGCAGGTATTGGCCAACCAACCAGACATTGTGATAGTAGACAAGGATCAGAAGACAGCAATGATAATAGATGTGGCAGTGCCAAGTGACACCAACACCAGAAAGAAGGAGTATGAGAAGCTGGAGAAATACCAGGGCCTGAAAGAAGAACTGGAGAAGATGTGGAAGGTGAAGGCAACAGTAATTCCGGTGGTGATAGGAGAACTTGAAGCAGTGACCCCTAAGTAGGAAGAATGGCTACAACGGATCCCAGGAGCAACATCTGAGCTCTCTTTACAGAAAAGCGCAATGCTGGGAACAACTAAGATCCTGCGCAGAACCCTCAAACTTCTAGGCCTCTGGTAGAGGACCCGAAAATGAGAAAGGACAACAAAGACCACCCCCTTTAGGGGTGAGAAGGAAGTTTTATATATTTTGCATATAATATATATATTTATATATATATATTATATACAGTGCCTTGCGAAAGTATTCGGCCCCCCTGGAACTTTTCAACCTTTTCACACATATCATGCTTCAAACATAAAGATACCAAATGTACCGTATATACTCGAGTATAAGCCAAGAATTTCAGCCCATTTTTTTAGGCTGAAATTGCCCCTCTCAGCTTATACTCGAGTCATACCCAGAGGTCGGCAGGGGAAGGGGAGCGGGATCTGTCTAAGAATACTCACCTGCTCCTGGCGCTGTCCCTGGTTCCCCGGCGCCGGCAGCTTCTTCCTGTAGTGAGCGGTCACATGGTACCGCTCATTACAGTAATGAATATGGACCCCACTCCACTCCCATAGAGGTGGAGCCGCATATTCATTACTGTAATGAGTGGTACCATGTGAACGCTCAATACAGGAAAGAAGCTGCCGGCGCCGGGGAAGCAGGTGAGTATAAGCAGTGCGTGATATTCATCTGCTCCCCGTTCCACCGTCGCCGGCTGCCGTTGCGTCTTCTGCATCCTCTGCACTGATGCTCAGGTCAGAGGGCGCGGTGACGCGATTAGTGCGCGCCGCCCTCTGCTTGATCGTCAGTGCGGAGGACGGGGAAGACACAGCGGTGGCCGGCGCTGGAACACAGAGCAGGTCAATATAGCAAGTACTGGGGGCCTGAGCGACAAGAGGTGAGTATGTGATTTTTTTTTTTATCGCAGCAACAGCATATGGGGCAAATGACTATATGGAGCATCTTATGGGGCATAATCAGCATGTATGGAGCATTACATGGGGCAAATGACTGTATGGAGCATCTTATGGGGCCATAATCAGCATTTGTGCAGCATTAAATGGGGTGTATTTTGTATGCAGCATCTTATGGGGCCCATCATAAACTGTATGGAGCATTATATGGGGCGTATTTTGTATAGAGCATTATATGGGGCCCATCACGACCTGTATGGAGCATTATATGGGGCTCCTGATTCAATATGGATATTCAAAAACACTTAACTTACTGATGTCTCAATTAATTTTACTTTTATTGGTATCTATTTTTATTTTTGACATTTACCAGTAGCTGCTGCATTTTCCACCCTAGGCGTATACTCAAGTCGATTAAGTTTTCCCAGTTTTTTGTGGCAAAAATAGGAGTCTCGGCTTATACTCGAGTATATACGGTAAAAGAATCAACAGCAAGTGGAACACAATTGTGAAGTTGAACGAAATTTATTGGTTATTTTAAATTTTTGTGGAAATTCAAAAACTGAAAAGTGGGGCATGCAATATTATTCGGCCCCTTTACTTTCAGTGCAGCAAACTCACTCCAGAAGTTCATTGTGGATCTCTGAATGATCCAGTGTTGTCCTAAATGCCTAATGATGATAAATATAATCCACCTGTGTGTAATCAAGTCTCCATATAAATGCATCTGCTCTGCGATAGTTTCAGGGTTCTGTTTGAAGCACAGAGAGCATCATGAAGACCAAGGAACACAACAGGCAGGTCTGTGATACTGTTGTGGAGAAGTTTAAATCTGGATTTGGATGCAAAATGATTTCCAAAACTTTAAACATCCCAAGGAGCACTGTGAAAGCGATCATATTGAAATGGAAGGAGTATCATACCACTGCAAATCTACCAAGACCCGGCCGCCCCTCTAAACGTTCATCTCAAACAAGGAGAAGACTGATCAGAGATGCAGCCAAGAGGCCCATGATCACTCTGGATGAACTGCCGAAATCTACAGCTGACCATAGGACAACAATCAGTCGTACACTGCCCAAATCTGGCCTTTATGGAAGAGTGGTAATAAGAAAGCCATTTCTCAAAGATATCCATAAAAAGTGTTGTTTAAAGTTTGCAACAAGCCACCTGGGAGACACACCAAACATGTGGAAGAAGGTGCTCTGGTCAGATTAAACCAAAATTGAACTTTTTTGCAGCAATGCCAAACGATATGTTTGGCATAAAGGCAACACAGCTCATCACCCTGAACACCTGTTGGAGTCTGCAAAAGACCTGAGACTGGGACGGAGATTTGTCTTCCAGCAAGACAATGATCCCAAACATAAAGCAAAATCTACAATGGAATGGTTCACGAATAAACGTGTCCAGGTGTTAGAATGGCCAAGTCAAAGTCCAGACCTCAATCCAATCAAGAATCTGTGGAAAGAGCTGAAAACTGCTGTTCACAAACGATCTCCATCAAACCTCACTGAGCTCGAGCTGTTTGCCAAGGAATAATGGGCAAGAAATTCAGTCTCTCGATGTACAAAACTGATAGAGACATACCCCAAGCGACTTACAGCTGTAATCTCAGCAAAAGGTGGCGCAACAAAGTATTAAGTTAAAGGGGCCGAATAATATTGCACGCCCCACTTTTTTAGTTTTTGAATTTCCACAAAAACTTAAAATGAGCAATAAATTTCATTCAACTTCACAATTGTGTTCCATTTGTTGTTGATTCTTCACCAAAAATGTACATTTGGTATCTTTATGTTTGAAGCATGATATGTGGGAAAAGGTTGAAAAGTTCCAGGGGGCCGAATACTTTCGCAAGGCACTGTGTATCTATATACAGTGGGGCAAAAAAGTATTTAGTCAGTCAGCAATAGTGCAAGTTCCACCACTTAAAAAGATGAGAGGCGTCTGTAATTTACATCATAGGTAGACCTCAACTATGGGAGACAAACTGAGAAAAAAAAATCCAGAAAATCACATTGTCTGTTTTTTTAACATTTTATTTGCATATTATGGTGGAAAATAAGTATTTGGTCAGAAACAAAATTTCATCTCAATACTTTGTAATATATCCTTTGTTGGCAATGACAGAGGTCAAACGTTTTCTGTAAGTCTTCACAAGGTTGCCACACACTGTTGTTGGTATGTTGGCCCATTCCTGCATGCAGATCTCCTCTAGAGCAGTGATGTTTTTGGCTTTTCGCTTGGCAACACAGACTTTTTAACTCCCTCCAAAGGTTTTCTATAGGGTTGAGATCTGGAGACTGGCTAGGCCACTCCAGGACCTTGAAATGCTTCTTACGAAGCCACTCCTTCGTTGCCCTGGCGGTGTGCTTTGGATCATTGTCATGTTGAAAGACCCAGCCACGTTTCATCCTCAATGCCCTTGCTGATGGAAGGAGGTTTGCACTCAAAATCTCACGATACATAACCCCATTCATTCTTTCATGTACCCGGATCAGTTGTCCTGGCCCCTTTGCAGAGAAACAGCCCCAAAGCATGATGTTTCCACCACCATGCTTTACAGTAGGTATGGTGTTTGATGGATGCAACTCAGTATTCTTTTTCCTCCAAACACGACAAGTTGTGTTTCTACCAAACAGTTCCAGTTTGGTTTCATCAGACCATAGGACATTCTCCCAAAACTCCTCTGGATCATCCAAATGCTCTCTAGCAAACTTCAGACGGGCCCGGACATGTACTGGCTTAAGCAGTGGGACACGTCTGGCACTGCAGGATCTGAGTCCATGGTGGCGTAGTGTGTTACTTATGGTAGGCCTTGTTACATTGGTCCCAGCTCTCTGCAGTTCATTCACTAGGTCCCCCCGCGTGGTTCTGGGATTTTTGCTCACCGTTCTTGTGATCATTCTGACCCCACGGGGTGGGATTTTGCGTGGAGCCCCAGATTGAGGGAGATTATCAGTGGTCTTGTATGTCTTCCATTTTCTAATTATTGCTCCCACTGTTGATTTCTTCACTCCAAGCTGGTTGGCTATTGCAGATTCAGTCTTCCCAGCCTGGTGCAGGGCTACAATTTTGTTTCTGGTGTCCTTTGACAGCTCTTTGGTCTTCACCATAGTGGAGTTTGGAGTCAGACTGTTTGAGGGTGTGCACAGGTGTCTTTTTATACTGATAACAAGTTTAAACAGGTGCCATTACTACAGGTAATGAGTGGAGGAAAGAGGAGACTCTTAAAGAAGAAGTTACAGGTCTGTGAGAGCCAGAAATCTTGATTGTTTGTTTCTGACCAAATACTTATTTTCCACCATAATATGCAAAAAAAATGATAAAAAAACAGACAATGTGATTTTCTGGATTTTTTTTTCTCAGTTTGGCTCCCATAGTTGAGGTCTACCTATGATGTAAATTACAGACGCCTCTCATCTTTTTAAGTGGTGGAACTTGCACTATTGCTGACTGACTAAATACTTTTTTGCCCCACTGTAATGTGTGTTTTTAAAGAAAAAAATATATATTTTTTTACTACATTTTAAATTGTGTATTGAATAGGCTTGATTGCATACTCAGTACATAACCTTCATAGGGGTTCTAATATTCCAGACACGAGGGCTTTCAGTAGGCCCTTAGCTGGAATGAAAATGTATTGCCACCCTGTGATCAAGTAGTTGGTGGGACTTGGGGGGGGATCAATGGTTGTTTTATCAAAGTCTTTTAACCCCTTCATGACCCAGCCTATTTTGACCTTAATGACCTGGCCATTTTTTGCAATTCAGACCAGTGTCCCTTTATGAGGTAATAACTCAGGAACGCTTCAACGGATCCTAGCGATTCTGAGATTGTTTTTTCATGACATATTGGGCTTCATGTTAGTGGTAAATTTAGGTCGATAATTTCTGCGTTTATTTGTGAAAAAAAAAAACGGAAATTTGGTGAAAATTTCGCAATTTTCACATTTTGAATTTTTTTTCTGTTAAACCAGAAAGTTATGTGACACAAAATAGTTAATAAATAACATTTCCCACATGTCTACTTTACATCAGCACAATTTTGTAAACAAATTTTTTTTTGCTAGGAAGTTATAAAGGTTAAAATTTGACCAGTGATTTCTCATTTTTACAACAAAATTTCCAAAACCATTTTTTTTTAGGGACCACCTCACATTTGAAGTCAGTTTGAGGGGTCTATATGGCTGAAAATACCCAAAAGTGACACCATTCTAAAAACTGCACCCCTCAAGGTACTCAAAACCACATTCCAGAAATTTATTAACCCTTCAGGTGTTTCACAGCAGCAGAAGCAACATGGAAGAAAAAAATTTACATTTAACTTTTTAGTCACAAAAATCATTTTTTAGCAACAATTTTATTATTTTTCCAAGTGTAAAAGGAGAAACTGGACCACGAAAGTTGTTGTCCAATTTGTCCTGAGTACGCCGATACCTCATATGTGGGGGTAAACCACTGTTTGTGCGCACGGCAGGGCTCGGAAGGGAAGGAGCGCCATTTGACTTTTTTAATGAAAAATTGGCTCCAATCTTTAGCGGACACCATGTCGCGTTTGGAGAGCCCCCGTGTGCCTAAACATTGGAGCTCCCCCACAAGTGACCCCATTTTGGAAACTAAACGCCCCAAGGAACTTATCTAGATGCATAGTGAGCACTTTAAACTCCCAGGTGCTTCACAAATTGATCCGTAAAAATGAAAAAGTACTTTTTTTTCACAAAAAAATTCTTTTAGCCTCAATTTTTTCATTTTCACATGGGCAACAGGATAAATTGGATCCTAAAATTTGTTGGGCAATTTCTCCTGAGTACACTGATACCTCACATGTGGGGGTAAACCACTGTTTGGGCACATGGTAAGGCTCGGAAGGGAAGGAGCGCCATTTGACTTTTTTAATGAAAAATTATCTCTATCGTTAGCAGACACCATGTCGCGTTTGGAGAGCTCCTGTGTGCCTAAACATTGGAGCACCCCCACATGTGACCCCATTTTGGAAACTAGACCCCCAAGGAACTTATCTAGATGCGTAGTGAGCACTTTAAACCCTCAGATGCTTCACAAATTGATCGGTAAAAATTAAAAAGTACATTTTTTTTTCACAAAAAATTTCTTTTAGCCTCAATTTTTTCATTTTCACATGGGCAACAGGATAAAATGGATCCTAAAATTTGTTGGGCAATTTCTCCTGAGTACGCCGATACCTCATATGTGGGGGTAAACCACTGTTTGGGCACATGCCGGGGCTCAGAAGTGAAGTAGTGACGTTTTGAAATGCAGACTTTGATGGAATGCTCTGCGGGCGTCACGTTGCGTTTGCAGAGCCTGATGTGCCTAAACAGTAGAAACTCTCCACAAGCAACCCCATTTTGGAAACTAGACCCCCAAAAGAACTTATCTAGATGTGTGGTGAGCAATTTGAACCCCCAAGTGCTTCACAGAAGTTTATAACGCAGAGCCATGAAAATAATAAATACGTTTTCTTTCCTCAAAAATAATTTTTTAGCCCAGAATTTTTTATTTTCCCAAGGGTAACAGGAGAAATTTGACCCCAAAAGTTGTTGTCCAGTTTCTCCTGAGTACGCTGATACCCCATATGTGGAGGTAAATCACTGTTTGGGCACATGCCGGGGCTCGGAAGTGAAGTAGTGACGTTTAGAAAGGCAGACTTTGATGGAATGCTCTGCGGGCGTCACGTTGCGTTTGCAGAGCCCCTGATGTGCCTAAACAGTAGAAACCCCCCACAAGTGACCACATTTTGGAAACTAGACCCCCAAAGGAACTTATCTAGATGTGTGGTGAGCACTTTGAACCCCCAAGTGCTTCACAGAAGTTTATAACGCAGAGCCGTGAAAATAAAAAATCATTTTTCTTTCCTCAAAAATAATTTTTAGCCCGCAATTTTTTATTTTCCCAAGGGTAACAGGAGAAATTGGACCCCAAAAGTTGTTGTCCAGTTTCTCCTGAGTACGCTGATACCCCATATGTGGGGGTAAACCACTGTTTGGGCGCACGTCGGGGCTCGGAAGGGAGAGAGCACCATTTGACTTTTTCAACGCAAGATTGGCTGGAATCAATGGTGGCGCCATGTCACGTTTGGAGACCCCCTGATGTGCCTAAACAGTGGAAACCCCTAAATTCTAACTCCAACACTAACCCCAACACACCCCTAACCATAATAACAAACCCTAACCACAACCCTAACCCCAACACACCCCTAACCCTAGACTTAACCCTAATTCCAACCCTAACTCTAATTTCAGCCGTAACCCTAAGGCTATGTGCCCACGTTGCGGATTTGTGTGCAGATTTTTCCGCACCATCTTTGAAAAATCTGCAGGTAAAATGCACTGCGCTTTACTGCGAATTTCCAGTGTTTTTTGTGTGGATTTCACCTGCGGATTCCTATTATGGAGCAGGTGTAAAACGCTGCGGAATCCACACAAAGAATTGAGATGCTGTGGAAAATACAATGCAGCGTTTCCGCGCTGTATTTTCCGCACCATGGGCACAGCGGATTTGGTTTTCCATAGTTTTATGTGGTACTGTAAACGTGATGGAAAACTGCTACGAATCTGCAGCGACCAATCCGCTGCGGATCCGCAGCCAAATCCGCACCGTGTGCACATAGCCTAATTCTAACCCTAATTGCAACCCTAACCCAAATTCTAACCCTAATTCTAAACCTAGCCCTAAGTGCAACCCTAGCCCTAAGTGCAACACTAACCCTAAGTGCAACCCCAACCCTAAGTGCAACCCTAAGTGCAACGATATCCCTAAGTGCAACCCTAACCCTAAGTGCAACCCTAGCCCTAAGTGCAACACTAACCCTAAGTGCAACCCTTAGTGCAACGATATCCCTAAGTGCAACCCTAACCCTAAGTGCAACCCTAACCCTAAGTGCAACCCTAAGAGCAACCCTAGCCCTAAGTGCAACCCTAGGTGCAACCCTAGCCCTAAGTGCAACCCCAGCCCTAAGTGCAACCCTAACCCTAAGTGCAACCCTAACCCTAAGTGCAACCCTAAGTGCAACCCTAACCCTAAGTGCAACCCTAAGTGCAACCCTAAGTGCAACCATACCCCTAACGGAAAAACAAAAATAAATATATTTTCTATATTTTATTATTTTCCCTACCTATGGGGGGGATAAATGGGGGGGGTTATTTACTATTTTTTTATTTTGATCGCTGTGATAGAACCTATCACAGCGATCAAAATGTACAAGGAACGAATCTGCCAGCCGGCAGATTCGGCGGGCGCACTGTGCATGCGCCCGCCATTTTCCAAGATGGCGGCGCCCATGGGAGAAGACCGGGGACACCGGGAGGGACACCGGGACTAGGTAAGTATGGGGGGGTGCAATCGGACAGCGGAGGGGAGGACGGGGGAGGGTCGGAGGGGAGAGGAGTGCAGCGGCGGACAGATCGGGGGGTAGGGAACAGTGACGGCGGCTGCAGATTGCCGCCGTCAGTCGTGGGGGGGCCAGATCGGGGTCTCCAGCCATGGTCGATGCTATTGCAGCATCGGCCATGGCTGGATTGTAATATTTCACCAATTTTCATAGGTGAAATATTACAGATTGCTCTGATTAGCTGTTTCACTTTCAACAGCCAATCAGAGCGATCGTAGCCCTGGGCTGTAGTACCACTCCCCCTGTCCCTGCAGATCGGGTGAAATTGAAGTTCACCCTTTCACCCGATCTGCAGGGACGCGATCCCTCCATGACGCCACATAGGCGTCACAGGTCGGATTGACACCGACTTTCATGACGCCTACGTGGCGTCATGGTTCGGGAAGGGGTTAAGAGCCATTATCATGCCCAACCGATGCTTCTAAGAGATTAAGTTGAGCTACATGTAGCTCCGATCATGTCAGTATCATAGCGCTGGAGTATGTGCCAAACTTTAACTACACTTTAGAATACAATGAAAAAAAAGGGGTGTTGATCCTTACTATCTGATTATGTGCACATTTTTTTCAACTTAAGTCAATTAAAGCCTATGAATCTATTCGGTATATATGAGACTAGTACATTGCCTATGCTATAATACGTTTCTGATTGTATAATTGTATTTCATAACAAACTACAAAAGCAGTGAAAATATATAATTATAATATAAAATATAATTATAATTCCTCTCTTTAAAAGGGAACCCGTCACCAGATTTTCCTTATATAAATTAAATCAACCACCTTTGAGTAGTCTTGAACAGCAGCCCAGCTGTTGTGAATTCTGCTCTTGGGCTCCCTCCGGTGGTTATGAGTGGTAGTGCTGCTGTCTTTGGATCGCAGCATTTATCAGGTGTGTCCACTTATTGCAATTTGGACTAGGGCTATTTAGTCTTGCTTGATCCTTTAGTCAGTGCCAGTTGTCCATTGTTTTTGGAGGATTCACATCCATACCTGTTCTCTCCTGTTTTGCTGTTCATTTCAACAAAGATAAGTTCTGGCTTTGTTTTTGCTGTCCACATGCTGTGGACCTCATTGTTCAGTGCATTTTCATGTTTTGTCTTGTCCAGCTTTGTCTGTGAAGGATTTTTTGCAGCCAAGCTGTGTCTCTGGAGGTGCAGATATACCCTCCATGTCTTTAGTCAGATGTGGAGATTTGTATTTTCTGTGGTGGATATTTTCTAGTGTTTTAATACTGACCGCATAGTACTCTGTCCTATTCTTTCTTTTTAGCTAGAATGGCCTCCTTTGCTAAATCCTGATTTCAGTCTGCGTATGTCATTTCCCTCTCCTCTCACAGTCAATATTTGTGGGGGGCTGTCTATCCTTTGGGGATTTTCTCTGAGGCAAGATAGTTTTCCCGTTTCTATCTTTAGGGGAAGTTAAATCTTAGGCTGTGTCGAGGTGTCTAGGGAGTGTTAGGTACATCCCACGGCTACTTCTAGTTGCGGTGCTAACTTCAGGGTTTGCGGTCAGTACAGGTACCACCTTCTCCAGAGTACGTCTCATGCTGCTCCTAGGCCACCAGATCATAACACCCAGCGCCCCGACATATAAAATAAGATACATTTTTCTCCAGAATGACATGCTAATCGGCGCTGTCCAGTCTGATGGGTGTCATTGGTCTGTGTTCGTCGCCTCCTCATTCCCCCAAAATCGCCATCCTCCTGCCATAACTGATGTAGCTGCCATCTCCTACCTTATCCACAGTTTGTTCAGCTCACACGTCTGCACAGCAGAGAACAGGAGCTGCGCCAATGCAACAGGCCATGTGGATGACGTAGGAGACGTCAGCCAGGAGGACTGGTGATTTGCGGAGGGACAGCGAGCACCGACCAATGACATCCATCGGACTGGACCGATTTGCATATGGCACAGAAGGATTATAAAAAGTATTTTCTTAGATATGTGGGGGAGCTGAGTACATGTGAACAGGTTACTGGAGTGCTGATCAAAATTACTTAAAAGTGGTGGATTAGGTTATTCAGAGAAAATTGGTAGCAGTTCCCCTTTAAAGGGTCAATGAAACCCCTTCTCATTGACTCACTATGGATTTAGGGTGAATAAGGCCCCCCACTTATTAGTAGAAGCCATATGTTGTCACTATATGCCGGGGAACTATGAGTGTTGATTGAAAGTCAGAATTTACACCTAAGACTTCCCAGGGGAGCCACAATATAAGGTTCATGTATATATAGACCCGCTCCTATAACTCAAGCATACTAATGTATTCATCTGCTTCAGCTGACCTCTGCTTCCCGAAACACATATGGTCCAAGATCCCGACGTCGCTCTATAATTTTCTCTGCTTGCTCTGGAGGAATGTCTATCTGCAGAGCTGGAGGGATGGAGGAGTTGATGAAACAGTTGATGATAGCAGTGATTTTGTTCTGAATCGTAGACTCATCACAGTGCGAGTGGCACAATTCCTGAAGGACACGTAACAGATAAAAAATGAAGAAGAGATGAGATTGTATCAAGAACAGATGAGCAATTCGTAGTAACCGGTCTTCACTTGTGCTGGGAATCTTTGGCATCTCTCGCACTTACAAGGTCCTGTGACATCATGTTGTGATGTGCCATACATCATGTGAGGCCTAGCGATGCCGGGCCGAGGAGCCACACATGCCTAGCACAGAAGTGAAGACCGGGCGCCTCGGAGGACCGGACGCTGGACCAGGGCAGCGTGAATCTAATTGCGATCTCTAATGTTCAATGGATTCCCTGAGACTACAAACAGTTGTAGCTATAAACTCATACGGCAGAAATAATGATAATCATTCATAGATATAATGATATTTGCTAACACTCCAAATATACGGATATAGCAATCTTTAAATGTACGAACAGCAGCCAACAGATATCAGGATCACTGAGTGCTCATATGTAATGTGAATAGCAGGGACACTCCAATATGAAGTAAATGAACGCATGTGATCTGCAAACGTACACATGCTGCACCATCGATGTAGCCATACCTTCCTTGCTTGCATTACCATTTTCACATGGCAGCATTTTGCTCAGTATTTGCAGTTTTTTGCATTTTAGACACACTCGTGATTTTGACTTACAAATATTGCAGTAATACACTGACCAATATACTGCCTTGTGAAAGTGGCCTACAAGAAGATTGAGAACAAACAATGAGTTGTATCTAGGCTTTTCATTACTTGGGACAAAGATTTAACTTGCAGTCTTAAATCTAAACTCCCTGGCTAAGGCAGAGTGTGACTTGTCGGTGCTTCCTTTGTGCTCGTGTGTGATGTCGATTAAAATAAAACAATTGGTTCAATCTCACCTTATACTTATGCACCTCTTGCCAGAAGAGCAGTCCGTTTTCAAGAAAATCCCCCTTTAAACATATAAAGCGCTGAAATTGGCTGGCCGTAACAGAGTTCAGTAATGCTTTGCGGAAAGCTATGATTTCTTTGGAGGAAGTAATCCACTTGCTGTCCAATTGCTAAAGAGAAAAGTCCAAATTAGCAATCTCCTATGCATAGCTGTAGATAGACGAAAACGAGTAATCCCCTAAAGATAGAAGAAAATGAGTACAGTAATTCCCTATACATAGCAGTCACAGATAGAAGAAAATGAGTAATCCCCTATACATAGCAGTCACAGAAAAAAATAAGTAATCCCCTATACACAATGGTCACAGATAGATGAATAATCCCCTATACTTAGCAGTCACAGATAGAAGAAAATGAGTAATTCCCTATACATAGCAGTCACAGATAGAAGAAAATGAGTAATCCCCTATACATAATTGTCACAGATAGAAGAAAATAAGTAATCCCCTATACATAGCAGTCACAGAAGAAAATAAGTAATCCCCTATACATAGCAGTCACAGATAGAAGAAAATTAGTAATCCCCTATACATAGCAGTCACAGAAAAAAATAAGTAATCCCCTATACACAATGGTCACAGATAGATGAATAATCCCCTATACATAGCAGTCACAGATAGAAGAAAATGAGTAATCCCCTATACATAATTGTCACAGATAGAAGAAAATAAGTAATCCCCTATACATAGCAGTCACAGAAGAAAATAAGTAATCCCCTATACATAGCAGTCACAGATAGAAGAAAATGAGTAATCCCCTATACATAGCAGTCACAGAAAAAAATAAGTAATCCCCTATACACAATGGTCACAGATAGATGAATAATCCCCTATACTTAGCAGTCACAGATAGAAGAAAATGAGTAATTCCCTATACATAGCAGTCACAGATAGAAGAAAATGAGTAATCCCCTATACATAATTGTCACAGATAGAAGAAAATAAGTAATCCCCTATACATAGCAGTCACAGAAGAAAATAAGTAATCCCCTATACATAATGGTCACGGATAGATGAGTAATCCCCTATACTTAGCAGTCACAGATAGAAGAAAATGAATAATTTCCTATATATAATTGTCACAGATAGAAGAAAATGAGTAATCCCTTATAGATAGCAGTCACAGATAGAAGAAAATTAGAAATCCCCTATACATAGCAGTCACAGAAGAAAATGAGTAACCCCATATACATAATTGTCACAGGTAGAAGACAATGAGTACTTTCCCATACATAGCTGTGATAGCTAGAAGAAAATGAGTAATCCCCTATGCATAGCTGTCACAGATAGAAAACCATGAGTAATTTCCTATACATAGCTATCATAGATAGAAGAAAATGAGTAAGCCCCTATACATAATTATCACAGACAGAAAAAAATGAGTAATTTCCTGTACATAGTTGTCATTGAAAAAAATGAGTAATTTCTTATACACAGGTGTCACAGATAGTGATGAGCAAATGTACTCGTTACTCGAGATTTCCCGAGCACGCTCGGGTGTCCTCCGAGTATTTTTTAGTGCTCGAAGTTTTAGTTTTTTTTCGCCGCAGCTGGATGATTTACAGCTACTAGCCTGCTTGATTACATGTGGGGATTCCCTAATAACCAGGCAACCCCCACAGCTAACAGATGTAAATCATTCAGCTGCGGTACTAAAAACTAACACTCCAAGCACTAAAAAATACGTGGAGGACACCCGAGCGTGCTCGGGAAATCTCGAGTAACGAGTATATTCGCTCATCACTAGTCACAGATTAAACAAATAAAATACCATTTCGTGCATTTTACACCTTACAAGTGCAATAACTAAAAATAAAAAAATACGATATGCCAAAATGTATAGATAAAATAAAGCAATAAGTATATTTTTTTTTCAAGATCATCAGATGGAAACTGATTTATTTTTGATATGAGATGATGGGAAAAGAAAGAGATGCTGCTCAGAATGGACAATGGTAAAAAGAAATTGGAGACTGAAGGCCCGTTGGCTGGACACCATTACACCATTAAGAATGATACAGGAATTAACATCAAGCAACTGAAAGAAGCTGTGGAAAACAAGGAAGTATAGCGAGAAACGGCCTAGATTTAGAAGTCAAGTATATTTACCTTCCATACTCCCAACTTCTTCTTATTTGTTTGGAATAGGACATCTTCCACCACATCTTTCATCTGTGACTGGAGGAAAAACACATAAACCAAATAAATATTTATAGTTTAACCCATTGAGGACCCCCCTACACACTAGACTAAAAGCGGCTGGACGTGCCAATGTCGATGGGTTTGGCTGACATTCTAACATGTATTGGGGTCCCCGACTTTCCTCTGAAAGAACATTGTCATTGGAGATAAGGATCTGGCATGTCTGATTCCAAACTGCCAATCATCTTGTTGTACAAGAGATAAGCCACCACCAGAAATGTTTGACAAGGGCTTTCTCATAGAGAAAACAGGAAAGCTCGGTAGAGTGAGTGCTCCGGTGTCAGGGAGAGTGCAGGGACGTAACTGCCATCCGAACGATTAGCTGAACCATCGTTGGTACAACGGCTATCTAAAGTGTGTGTATTCGAATAAATACAATCTATTGGTCACAGTAATTTCTGGCTACTGACATTTTTCCCAAAAAGTCCAGAGAAATTCTCATCTCTAATTAATCTCACAATCTAATGAAAATGTAGAGTTCCTGTGGGTGGAGATAAGGGGAGAGGGAAAAAATAATAAATTACTGATAGGGGTTTGTTATAAGTCTCCAAAAATAATGGAAGCAACGAAGAATATCCTCATAAAGCAAATAGATGAAGCTGCGACTCAAGGAGAAGTCACTTCAACTACCCTGAAATAGATTGGGGAACAGAAACCTGCAGTTCCAGCAAAGGTAATCGGTTTTTGACAACTATGAGAGACAATTACCTTTCACAACTGGTTCAGGACCCAACAAGAAGGGGGGCACTGCTAGACCTAATATTAACCAACAGGCCAGACCGCATATCAAATATAAGGGTTGGGGGTCACTTGGGGAATAGTGATCACAAAATAATAAGTTTTCATGTATTCTTTAATAAGATGTGTAGTAGAAGGGTTACAAGGACACTAAACTTCAGGAGGGCAAATTTCCAATGGATGAGAGATGATCTTGGTGCAATTAACTGGGACGATATCCTGAGACATAAAAATACACAAAGAAAATGGGAGACATTTATTAGCATCCTGGATAGGACCTGTGCACAGTATATACCATATGGGAATAAACATACTAGAAATAGGAGGAAACCAATATGGCTAAATCGAGCTGTAAGGGGCGCAATAAGTGACAAAAAGAAAGCATTTAGAGAATTAAAGGAAGTAGGTAGTGAGGAGGCATTAAATAAATACAGAAAATTAAATAAATTCTGTAAAAAGCAAATCAAGGCAGCAAAGATTGAGACAGAGAGACTCATTGCCAGAGAGAGTAAAAATAATCCCAAAATATTCTTTAACTACGTAAATAGTAAGAAACTAAAAAATGATAGTGTTGGCCCCCTTAAAAATAGTCTGGGTGAAATGGTGGATGAGGATGAGGAAAAAGCCAATATGCTAAATGACTTTTTTTCATCAGTATTTACACAAGAAAATTCCATGGCAGACAATATGATCAACAAAAATTCCCCATTAAATGTCACCTGCTTAACCCAGCAGGAAATACGGCGGCGTCTAAAAATCACTAAAATTGACAAATCTCCGGGCCCGGATGGGATCCACCCCCGAGTACTGCAGGAATTAAGTACAGTCATTGATAGACCATTATTTTTGATCTTTAAAGACTCCATAATAACAGGGTCTGTACCACAGGACTGGAGTATGTGGTGCCAATTTTAAAAAAGGGGACAAAAACTGAACTCCAGTAAAGCTTAACCTCTACTAATCATAGAGGGCATTCTAAGGGATGCTATACTGGAGTATCTGAAGAGGAATAACCTCATGACCCAATATCAGCACGGGTTTACTAGGGACCGTTCATGTCAGAGAAATCTGATCAATCAGAGGTAAGTTCCGGACTGGACCAAGGGAACCCAGTGGATGTAGTGTATATGGACTTTTCAAAAGCTTTTGATACGGTGCCACACAAAAGGTTGATACATAAAATGAGAATAATGGGGATAGGGGAAAATATGTGTAAGTGGGTTAAGAGCTGGCTCAGGCATAGGAAACAAAGGGTGGTTATTAATGGAGCACACTCGGACTGGGTCACGGATACAGTGAGGTACCACAGGGGTCAGTATTGGGCCCTCTTCTTTTTAACATATTTATTAATGACCTTGTAGGGGGCATACAGAGCAGAATTTCAATATTTGCAGATAACACTAAACTCTGCAGGGTAATCAATACAGAGGAGGACAATTTTATATTACAGGATGATTTATGTAAACTAGAAGCTTGGGCTGATAAATGGCAAATGAGCTTTAATGGGGATAAATATAAGGTCATGCACTTGGGTAGAAGTAATAAGATGTATAACTATGCGCTTAATTCTAAAACTCTGGGCAAAACGTCAATGAAAAAGACCTGGGTGTATGGGTGGATGACAAACTCACATTTAGTGGCCAGTGTCAGGCAGCTGCTACAAAGGCACATAAAATAATGGGATGCATTAAAAGAGGCATAGATGCACATGAGGAGAACATAATTTTACCTCTATACAAGTCACTAGTTTGACCACACTTAGAATACTGTGCACAGTTCTGGTCTCCGGTGTATAAGAAAGACATAGCTGAACTGGAGCGGGTGCAGAGAAGAGCGACCAAGGTTATTAGAGGTCTGCAATACCAAGATAGGTTATTACATTTGGGGCTATTTAGTTTGGAAAAACGAAGACTAAGGGGTGATCTTATTTTAATGTATAAATATATGAGGGGACAGTACAAAGACCTTTTTGATGATCTTTTTAATCATAGATCTGAGACACGGACAAGGGGGCATCCTCTACATCTGGAAGAAAGAAGGTTTAGGCATAATAACAGACACGGATTCTTTACTGTAAGAGCAGTGAGACTATGGAACTCTCTGCCGTATGATGTTGTAATGAGTGATTCATTACTTAAATTTAAGAGTGGACTGGATGCCTTTCTTGAAAAGTATAATGTTACAGGGTATATATACTAAATTCCTTGATAGGGCATTTATCCAGGGAACTAGTCTGATTGCCGTACGTGGAGTCGGGAAGGAATTTTTTTCCCCAATGTGGAGCATACTTTTTGCCACATGGGTTTTTTTTTTGCCTTCCTCTGGATCAACATGTTAGGGCATGTTAGGTTAGGTTATGGGTTGAACTAGATGGACTTAAAGTCTTCCTTCAACCTTAATAACTATGTTACTATGTTACTATACTGCAGAATTCGAGTTTGTGTCAAAGGGGTTGCCTCACCTTTGTGAATGGGTAAAAATGCAAAGTGCTTGTGAAAACATATAGCTTTGCACCTTACCGTACCTTTCATTAAAAATTAGCAACGTTCTCAAGAACAGAGGGATTGCTAATTTTATAGCTTATGGCTCAGCTATGCCACTGGTCCAAACAGTCAGTCATCAGGGGTGCACTATCCCCTGGCCAGCATAAAGCTGAGAAGCAAGACAATGGTACACTACTGGAGATCGAAGCTGAGAATGACTTCTGTAAGGCAGATTTTGTTAGAATGCAGGTTTAGGATGAATGGAGCGAGATGTCCTTCTACCTCTCAAGGCTTGGAGTGAAGAACTATAAGGCTATAAGGGAGGATGAAAATGTGTCAATGGGTCAATATGTGTCAATAGTGTGTTTCCCAATTCTTGTTTATCTCTCGTATTTGTCTTCTTTCCTTTTTTATATGGTTTTGCGTGGCAATCATTAATCTGCTCTATATAAAAGCAACAGTGATTAGAAAAAAAACACTGCACCGCTTTAAAGTTGAGTCATAATTTCATGTCTCAATAACAAAGGATAAGATGCTGATCCTACTTTACGTTTCCGGCGTTCTCTAAATTCTTCAGTTGCCAGATACAAGGGTAGCCATTTCTTCTCGATCCTCATACGGACGTATTTCTGTATTTCAGTTATGACGATTAATGGTAGACGATCATGTAGAAGCTTTCCCCAGCCTCCCGCCAGCATCATGACCTGGGAATTAAAACATGCATTTCTTTATTTGTTGGTGTCCAGGGCAAGATTTATACTAATTTTACTCATTTTGCTGCTACACGTAAAAACATTGGACTTTTTTTATTTTACATAGGGTAGGGGTAAGGTAGGGGTTAGTGAAAGTATTCCTAGAAGTGGTTAGGGGTTAATAACTCGTCATCTAGGGAATACTTTAGGGAATATTTGTGGTGTCTTAGAGTGGTTGTGAATTAATACCAAATGTCCTGTAAGTGAAGGGTAGGTTAGAGGTCAGGACCTAATTTTTTGGTTTAGAATGGTGATAGGGTTAACAGCTCTAGCAGAGGCTGTCACAGACATCAAAGGGCTCAGGTTAAAATATGTATATTCATTTTATTTCATGTGTCTCTCCAGCCATACTCTGTCATTGGGTGTGGAAAGACACAACCACGCATTGGATGGTACAGTTGCAGAGATAATGGTACGATGCCAGTCGGTATCTTTTACATGGGTCCTATTCGAATTAGTTGGATACTCGCTAGCTTTCATACAGATACCTCACCAACAATACTTCTGGTTGTATCTCTCCGAAAGTCTGTTTTGATTTAATTTAATTAAATGACTTAATAATTGCATTTCTGATGGATATGCAGAGATTTTTAGGAGCAAATCCATTGTCTATGAACATGCCCTTTAAGTTTTACATTCTTAGATTCTTGGTTCATATGGATTGTCAAACAGCATCCTTGTTTCAAGGGTGCTTTAACGTATACCTAATGATCAGTAGATCCTACTAATCTCCAAAATGGAAGACTATAATTGCAACATGTTGTTCCGTGGAGGAGCAGCTCTGAAGCACAAACTGCTGCTCTAACAAGTAAAACTCTGTGCATACTATGATATTACACACAAAAAAATTATAAATAGTATCTGACAAATGGAAAGACAGAATTACTGCATATTTTTTTTGCCCCATGTCTCACCTGCTCCTGCTGATCACTTGTGGCCGGACTGTTATGTCCAAAGAAATATTTTTTATTTAAGTATTTGTCCTTTATATCCTTAGAAGCCTCTAGCCGTTCCTCCTTATTTTTGTGTGAACCTCTTCTAAGATGTTCAAGGTCCAACCAGCATCTGAGATCCATGCTACAAAAGTAACAAAGTATTGTGAACAAACTGACCACGAGCCATTTGAAAATGGCATAGAAAAAGACAACAACAACTTGTATGCAAGAAAACAGAACAAAACCACTGCTATGTAGAAATGAAAGAACACACAAATATGTGATAATTGTGACCGAAGAAGAGAAGCTGTACACAGTACAATTTAAATTTAATAAAAGGGCTAATGACTATCTCTCTATATTGTGGCCTACTTAAAAAATACTACATCAGATGTAATCTGATCCAATACGCCAGGCTGATAAATAACTTTTGAGAATAATAATTTCAATAGGTGAATATTCTATACACAATCATCTTTAATGATGACCCATTAGCTACACAAAAAATAAATTTTATTTAAATACCTTGTAAAAATACATTTTATTTAAATACATTGTAAAAAAATCCCAAGGACCCGATTCTGCAACCCTTTTCAGTTTTGCGCTGCGTCGCTCCATTGTCGAGATATTCATATTTGCTTCTTCTTGGGCGCAATATGTGAAATCTTTTTTGCAGTCCAACTGGGCATTTTTTTTATAGTTTTCTCTGAGATCGTGCACTTTCTCCCTCCCAGGTGCTGCCAATCACAGATCAACAGAGTCTAATTCTAATAGATCACCTGCCAAGTTGTGATTGGCAGCAACTGGGAGGTAGAGGTTAATGTGCACACCGCCAGAGAAAACGTATCTCATGAGGCTAGCAGTGAAAGGGTCAGCTCAGCACCTTGTCTTCTAAGTGTTCTACAGCATCTGTACTCTAAATGAGTTCGTTCTGGTGTCAGTACAGCGATCGGTAGGTGTCGTAGAGAAAAATGAAAATCCATACAGACCTCTCCAAAGAGGGAACATGTCCCCCCTCACACTGAACATATGGGAAGAGAGAAAGAACTAACACTTCAACATTCATTGAAGTAGAACTCCACATTGAATATATGGGATTAATTAAAAAGCAAAAACTAATTATAACTAGGAAACAGAAAGAGAGCTGACACTTCCATCTCCATTGAAATAGTGGCCTCCTGCAGTGACCATACAATTACAGTAGGGATATTCAATGGGAAGAAGACAACAAGACTGAGATCTGTTTACACACAGGCAGGGAACTACCTTTCCCTAGGAATAGGGCTTCCACTGATCAAAGAATCTTCTTATACATTTTGTAGCCAGTGATGAATATTAGGGTTTGCATCAATTCGATATTTGTGGGAGATATATTTTTGGCGTAATAGCAAAGGGATGAACATAATGCATTCACTCACATCACCCTAAGGCCATTTTAATCCTTCCAAATTAATAATGGTTCTATGGATGGTAATATCCAGGCCATGCTTCATCTTTATAGATAGATAAAAGAAACATTACAATAATATCTACCTCCTGGGATCTTCAGGGGTGAAGATATCCTGTAAGTTGGGTTTCTCATGGAATTCTGAAGGACCTAACACATCCCACAACCAACCCCCATGTGAGGTCATCAGGGGGGTATGTGGATGTAGCCATGAGCTAATAAAAATGAATGTTTGGGAGTCTGCCTTTGTTCATTCAGGAAGACATAGTTCACTGTCAGTCTTCCATTTTCCTAATCGGAGCGCTTCCCTCCATAAAGATAAGAACCATTCCTGTAACATTAGGTTTAGCAATTCTCTTTCCTTATACCTTTTTATTTTATGTAATTGTATATACTGTATTGCTTTGTTCCCATTTTGTATAATCTTTGCTTATTTTTTTATAAACACTGACTATCTTTCTGGATTAAATATATCAAATTCAAATGCTTGGTTCCTCTTGCTCTGCAAACCGCACTCTTGAAGCCATACGCTACCTGTGCAATCAGCATGTATAAATGATTGGTAGTGGCAGCTTGTCACGATATGGTATGAAATATCATAACTAGTTCTCTTGCTAGCCTGCGTGGGCTAAGCCCCCCTTCTTGGAGCCACAGTTTGAGCTGCAAATTCCTGGCTTACCTTCTCTGAGAGTATGGGGGAAGAGAGGTTTTATTGCCGAATGGAATTTACGACTGGCATTTCCTGTGTAAGCTCTTGTTCAGCTATACGTGAAGTAGAAACTTCAAGGATCCATGAAAGATTCTCTGTTTAGTTTTTGTTAGATATTAGGCAAACGATTTAAGCTAGAAATACGAAAATATATATTTTTATCCTCACTCGGTGCATTTACCCATCCCTTGAAACTCGGGCTTCTAACTCCGTCTGGTAAAGAAGTAGGGTTTTCTCTGTAAATATGTATCCCAGATAGGACATATTTGATCTCATTAGAATGCTCACGTTAATCCGAGATGAATGATAGGTTTGGTCTGACTCTGTCATGTTTTGTAGCGAAGTTATAGCAAGTAGATAAATTTAAGATTGAAGTACTCAGAATGTAGAGAGAGGAGGGTCTGGATAAGCCAGCCCTTCTGTGATGTCAAAGCCTTAAGGTATTAAGTTTGTGGCAGGAGCCCCAGCTCAGTCTTCTGCTGGATTTCTTCTTCTGGACTTCTTGTCCTATTGTCCTGGAAGAGCTGAGTACATCCCATGGACTGGGATGTATGGAAACTGCACTAGCCTGGGTTGCCTGTCATGCGTTGAACATGTGAGTGATACTTTTCTCATTTAAACCCTGTTTATTTCATAATTACCATTGTACATATTTGCAATTGTCTCATTTATAACATCTTTATAAAATATTTTTGATAAAGCACTGCCTAATTTTTATGGAATATAATATTATATATTAGTCCGTTCTCCTGTTCTAAACCGTACCCTAAGTCTCTTGAAGGGAAAATACGCTACTGTTACTGTTGTATTGGGTTAGCTTCGGACCCGTTTAATCGAAGCTGGTGGCAGCGAGAGTGTGCTGACTTTTGGGGGTTATGCTGAAGCGACTGCGGCATTGCTAATTATTGTTCCTGCCTGAGTGGGAGTAGTTATCGCGTCGCTGCAGCGTGCCCAATAGCCAGTACATAGCAGGCAGCCTTTCTGGCGACTAATTACCCAGGGTGCAGTACCTAATCTGACCTGAGAGTAAGGGGGCGCCAGAGAGCTGCAAGTGTTAAGTGGAACTGTAAGCGGGATATACATAAATCCCTGCAGTTTGTGGTATATTGAAAGCAGTGGGATACCTAGAATAAGCCCCTGCTGTAAGCTAAGAGGTCAATAGCCTTGTGTGTGGTTTTTCATCACATCGTGGAGTGGAGGGATAACTAAGATAAGCCCCCTGCACATGTGATAGCCGTCTGTTGGCCTAAAGTCACCTCAATCCGTGACGTAGGGGTGACGGTCACGGTGTGAATCCTGACCCATTGGTGACAGCGGTCAGGGGAATCGTGACACAGCGATTAGTGGTCCCTTTTTTATTGTTATTGGGCTGCTGGCAGTGATCGTACAGGGGTATATATATTCCATGCATTGTAATCAGAGGTGTATATACCATACACTCTCTATGAGTTCCCCAATAACCAGCCTAGTAGTGGAGGCAGCCGCAGCCTTGTCCATCGCTCATGAGCCAATTGCATAATTGTCCTGATCAGTGGCGGATTATAATGAGGTCAATCTGGGTGGTAGCGCAGGGCCCAGTGGTGTGGGGGGAGCCCTGGGCTACCGCCCAGATTGACCTCATTATAATCCGACTGGCATGAGCAGTAACCTCTGCAGCTGCATCGGGGCCCAGAGGCTCCGGGGAGGCCCCTGCAGGCAGAGTCGGCATTAGGGACAGGCAGCTGCCTAGGGACCCCGCTCCCCCTTGGGCCCCCAGCTAGCGGCACATCACGCCTCTGCTATAGGGCACCTGTGAGGCAGGGGGGCCTGCCTGCCACAAGCGCAGACTCCCCCGCCGCATTGAACTATACCGGCATCTGCCGGTACAGTTCAAAGCAACGATGGAGGAGAGAGCGTCAGATGATGCCCCCTCTCCCATCATTCCCTGCTCTGCCTCTGACACTGCAGGTGCGCGATGATGTCATTGCGCACTCACTGTGCCAGGCAGTGCAGCAGCAGCCGCCGAGACAGGAGTGGGGAGCAGCGTGCGCATGAGAGGTGAGGGTGATGTGAACAGGTTCCTACAGACTTGTTCAATGTGCAAGTAGCCCATGTGTTTCTGGTTCTATAATTGTTCTCTTGTTTCTACAAGACTGGGGAGTCCATCATTCCTCTGTGGGTCATTTGCATTTAAGTTGTTCCATCCAGCATATCCACATGAAAATTCCCTCTCTGAACCCTGCTTAGGCTGGTTTCACATTTGCGTTTTTTGTCGCAGCGTTTGTACCGCATATAAACGCATGCGTCGTCTTTTTCTATATTTAACATTAAAAACGCATGCTTTTTTTTTGTTCGCGTTTTGCCGCGTTTGACGACGCATGCGTCTTTTTGTCGCTTGCGGCTTGGCGCGGAAATGCAACATGTAGTAATTTCTAGAGGCGTCTATTTGCCGCCAGGAAACGCATGCGTTCGATTGCGCACTGTTTGCGTCAAAAAAACGCATTGCTGTCTATGAAAAAGCATGCGTTTTTAAGCACATGCGTTTGGTTGCGTTTTTGAACGCATGTGTTTCAATAGAGAAAAACAAGTCCAGACACTGATAAGCCACCCCCCACCATCAAGGTGATAAAGGGATCCAAACCCTAACCCTAACCCTAAGCCACCATCAAGGTGATAAAGGGATCCAAACCCTAACCCTAAGCCACCATCAAGGTGATAAAGGGATCCAAACCCTAACCCTAGCCCTAACCCTAAGCCACCATCAAGCTGATAAAGGGATCCAGACCCTAACCCTAAGCCACCATCAAGGTGATAAAGGGATCCAAACCCTAACTCTAGCCCTAACCCTAACCCACCATCAAGGTGATAAAGGGATCCAAACCCTAACCCTAAGCCACCATCAAGGTGATAAAGGGATCCAAACCCTAACTCTAGCCCTAACCCTAAGCCATCATCAAGGTGATAAAGGGATCCAAACCCTAACTCTAAACCTAACCCTAACCCTAGCCCTAACCCTAACCCTAAGCCACCATCAAGGTGATAAAGGGATCCAAACCATAACCCTAACCTTAGCCCTAACCCTAATGGGAAAATGGAAATAAATAATTTTTTTTTTAAATTTTTAATTTTTCCCTAACTAAGGAATTGATGAAGGGGGTTTGATTTCTATTTATAGGGGGTTTTCTAGTGGATTTTTATGATTGGCAGCTGTCACACACTGAAAGACGCTTTTTATTGCAAAAAATATTTTTTGCGTTACCACATTTTGAGAGCTACAATTTTTCCATATTTTGGTCCACAGAGTCATGTGAGGTCTTGTTTTTTGCGGGACGAGTTGACATTTTTATTGGTAACATTTTCGGGCACGTGACATTTTTGATTGCTTTTTATTCCGATTTTTGTGAAGCAGAATGAACAAAAACCAGCTATTCATGAATTTCTTTTGGGGGGCCATTTATACTGTTCCGCGTTTCATCATAATACACGCCCTCTCTAGTCCCATTGGCGGTGTCTGGATCTTGATTTTTCTCTTGTGAAATTTCTCATCATGCGTACCAAAAGCGCAAACGCAGGAAAAAATGCATGTAAATGCGTACAAACGCGGCGTTTTTTTAACCGCATGCGCCAACGCATGCGTCTAAAAAACGCAGCGTTTGTACGCGTTTACATGCGTTTTTTCACCACTTGTGGATGCGTTTTAAACGCTGCGGATTTAAATGCAAATGTGAAGCCAGCCTTATACAGGTACTATACAGATGATCAGGTTTTTAAATACATCAGATAGCGATTATATATTAGGTAGGACTGCTCTATATGGGTATACCTTGATGATTGGTGGAGCAGCTTAGTATACATTTTTTTGCAAAAAAAAGTATCAACTAAATACCCTGTTTTTTTTTCCATCTTTTGACTAGCACTTGCTTATTACTGTGATTTTTTTTACAACAGAGTATTTTTTACCTCACTGTGCTCTTTTGTGTCTTCAAGTTTTTTGGTGGTGTTAACAGGTTCCTACAGACTTGTTTAATGTGCAAGTAGCCCATGTGTTTCTGGTTCTATATTCATCAAGTGACTGGATTGTTTATGCCGGAACAGAAATCATTGTTCTCAGCAGCACATCGCCGGTGTAAACTGTAGATGTGCTGCTGATAACATGATACTGTATGGTGATCTGTTAGTGATCTATTAGTGATCTTTCTGTCCCCATCATTCTTTCTCAGTTGGTGTAAAGAGGCCAGGAAAAAAGCATTGAACGATTTCAGTATTGTCGATCACACTCATATAGCGGACTGAACTCTGCGCATGTAAATACAACAGAAATGCTTCTGTGTGATGTGCAATATGTTAGCAATTGGGGCCCCATTTCAAACTTTGCCTAAAACCGGCCCTGATTGAAGGGCGGCTAATATTGAGGGCAATCTGGCCAGTTTATCAGGCTCCGTGGGGCCCCTGGCCAGATTGCCCTCGTGCGGTGGGCAGGGAGCAATTCCTGCAGCTCTGCTGCTGTTGTGAATTCCGCTCTTGGGCTCCCTCCGGTGGTTGTAAGTGGCACTTTTGTGAGTTCTGCTCTTGGGCTCCCTCCGGTGGTTTTAAGTGGAATGGCTGCTCCTTGGATTTAGCAGTCTGCAGCTGTTTCCACTGATTGTCTTTCTGCTCGGCTATTTTTGCCTGGCTCTTCCCTTCAGCCAGTGCCACTTGTCAATGGTTCCTGGTTGGATTCACATCTCTCTTGGATTTCCCTGATATCCTGACCAGTTCAGCAAAGATAAGTCCTTTCTTTGCTCTTTTCTGTTCACATGTTGTGGACTTATACGTTCTGTGCATTCTATGTTTTGTCCAGCTTGTCAGTATGGATTAATTCTGTTAAGCTGGAAGCTCTGGGAAGCAGATTTACCCTCCACACCTTTAGTCAGGTGTGGAGATTTTTGTAAACTCTGTGTGGATTTTTGTAGTTTTTAATACTGACCGCACAGTATTCCGTCCTGTCCTATCTATCTAGCTAGACTGGCCTCCTGTGCTACATCCTGGTTTCATTCTACGTATGTCTTTTCCCTCTCCACTCACAGTCATTACTTGTGGGGGGCTATCTATCCTTTGGGGATTTTCTCTGAGGCAAGATAGTTTTCCTGTTTCTATCTTTAGGGGTAGTTAGTTCTCAGGCTGTGACGAGGTGCTGAGGGAGTGACAGGAGCATCCCACGGCTACTTCTAGTGTTGTGTTGAGCTTGGGGACTGCGGTCAGTACAGGTACCACCCCCTTCAGAGCTCATCCCATGTTGCTCCTAAACCACCAGTTCATAACAGCTGCCTGCAGGAGAAAATGGGAGCGGAGCTGCAGGGAATGGATCCATCCTGCTTCCTGTCTCGCACAGCAGCAGCTGAATGACATCATTATTCAGCGCTGCCGCTGTGCGAGACAGGAAGCTGCCGCCGATGGTGGGGCATCAGGATACCGTGCGCAAAGATGAGGTGTGTGCGTGTGTTTGTGTGTGTGTGTGTAGGTGGAGGAGAGGGCAATGATGGGGTGATAGGGCAGAAGGCAATGATTGGATTGACAGAGAGGGCAATGGTGGGGTTGATGAGGCGGAAAGCAATGATTGGTTTGACGGAGAGGGCAATGATAGGGGTGGTGGGGAGGAGGAAATGATGGAGGTGGTGAATGGGCAATAATGGGGTGGTGGGGAGAAAGCAATAATGGAGGTGATGAAGAGGGAAATCATGGAGGTGGGGGAGAGGGCAATAATGAGATGCGGGGGGAGGAGGACAGTGAGGGGTTTGGGGTATTGGGATGGGAGGAAAGGGGATTTATAATGGATTTAGGAATGAATGGAGACAGATGGGGCAGGATGGGGAGATCATATGGGGCAGAATGGATTCTCATGAGGGCAGGATGGGAGAACATATGGCTAAAGCCAGGAAAGAGACACGGGTGCTAGGATGGGGAATATTATTACCATAGGGGCTAATTAATGGATATTATTATTGCAGGGATGTATTTATTTTATTTTTTGAGCATACTGTTTTAAATGGGGGGGGCGGTCCTGTTACTGTGTAGTAGAGTGACACTATGTTGCCTTTTTTTCTTCATGTGGTGTAATGTAGAAGTTTGGAAAAATTAAGTAATGTGTCCTGCAAGCGGAGCTCAAGATAACTGTGTTATTTCCTGCAGAGACTAGCCCTGGCTTGGAAGAAGTGATGGCGATCTGTGCTGGATGAAGATTAAAAGCAAAGATGAAGGACTTCACCTAGAGATGTCACTCGTGAGTCAGTGTGTTACCTATACACTGACACTATACACTGTATACTATATACAGAGGTCCTGTGTATAATGTCACTGATGATCACTGTATTACCTGTACACTGACACTATATACAGAGGTCCTGTGTCTAATGTCACCAGTGATCACTGTATTAACTATACATTATATACAGAGCTCCTGTGTATAATATCCCCAGTGATCACTGTATTACCTGTACACAGACACTGCATACTCAGTACACATCTCCTGTGTATAATGGCAGTTATGGTGATAGTATTGTGTTGTTTTTTTTTAATTACTGATCAGTATTGTAGTATTCAGTCACTATGTGGTGATAATATGTGGTCTGGACATGGTGTTGCGGTATTTGTCCCTTGTATGTGCTATTTGGTCACTTTGTGGTGGTAATATGTGGTCTGATCAAGGTGTGGTGGTATTTGTTCCTTGTATGTGATATTATTCGGTCACCATGCGGTGGTAATATGTGGTCTGGTCATGGTGTTGTATTTGTTCCTTGTATGTGATATTATTGGTCATTTTAAAAATTTAAAAATAAATAATAATATACCTAAATTGTATTGCATATTTTAGCAAATATTTAGTAGGTTACAGTAGAGTAGGGCCTGGCCAAAAGTGTCTACCGTGTTATGGTGGTGGCTTAAATCTTTTGGCCAAAACAAAAGCTGCTGGCTATATGTGTGATCTGGTGATGGTGTGATAGGTGAGAAGTGGAGTTTGTCCAAGAGAGAGTGGTGGGACTGTGGACAGTTCGAGGGGTGGAGGCGAAGCTGTGGTGACTTGACTAGATCAATGGATGTTTGACAGGTTATAGTTTCACTCAGCAACTATTTTTCTGCAATAATCTGGTTCAGTTATATGATGACCCCGTCGCATGGGAACCCACAGAGTCTGAACAGCCCGGGGCCCTGGCTACCCTTAATCCACCCCTGGTCCTAATGATTGGAGGCAGCAGAGTTGCTTTCCCCTGACAGACTGGTGACAGTGGTGAGATCTGTGCGACCCCCCCCCCCAGCTATTATGCTTGATAACTGGTAACTGATAACTTGATAGCGCTGGGATCTGCACACCACCCCCTGGCTGTTATCCTTGATAGTAGGCAAATACTGTAGAAAAACAGGGTTTGGAAACCGCTTACATCTACATTTTTTTTGGTTTACAGGAATGAAGATAAATTTCCTAATAAGGCAATTTTTCAAAGTTTCATAACTTTCCATGCTGGACAACATTACACAACAAAGTTCTTTTTAACTTATCCCCAACAGAAACTTCATTACTCGAAAAGTTGAAATCCCGGATCACTGCCATTGGCAGAATGTGTCTTAATCCTGCTATAATTATGAGATGTCTCACATGGCTGTGACTGCAGTAGATTGTGCTTTGGTGTCAGATACATCAGTAAGACAGTTTGTCCCATTACTCCATGAGAAATGTTACATAGTAGCACCAAAGTGTGGAAAATGCAGATCAGATATCTTCCGCCAAAGAAAGCAATCCAACAGTGTAGCCGTTTCCATCCCTCTCCTATGTCAGCTGCGCAGGGTTGATGTAGCACATGGCTGCCAATTAATATCCTGGCACTGATTCTATTACGTGGCGGTGTCTGCTGGGGGCAGATGTTTTTATTCTGTATGACAGAGATAAAATGGGTATTGGGGAATTAGCGGCTCGCTATTAATTCTTATTGAGCAATGTAATGGTAACCGAGTCTACTATGTATCAGCAATTCTAATTTACTGGGCACTTCACTATGACAAGCTTCATGTTGTAACACACATAAAAAATGTAAGAATGATTTATGGGTCTCGGTAAACTGGCAAAACTGCAAAGAAAATAAACGTCCAAAAGAAATACATTCTTACATTGGAATAATGTCCATTGCTGGTCTCTTGTGAAGGTAGAAAATAAGGTCAAAAATATGTAAGTACATAATAATGTAGCATAGACAGGAGTACTGCATCATGAACTGCAGGTACATATACAGTGGGGCAAAAAAGTATTTAGTCAGTCAGCAATAGTGCAAGTTCCACCACTTAAAAAGATGAGAGGCGTCTGTAATTTACATCATAGGTAGACCTCAACTATGGGAGACAAACTGAGAAAAAAAAATCCAGAAAATCACATTGTCTGTTTTTTTATCATTTTTTTTGCATATTATGGTGGAAAATAAGTATTTGGTCAGAAACAAACAATCAAGATTTCTGGCTCTCACAGACCTGTAACTTCTTCTTTAAGAGTCTCCTCTTTCCTCCACTCATTACCTGTAGTAATGGCACCTGCTTAAACTTGGTATCAGTATAAAAAGACACCTGTGCACACCCTCAAACAGTCTGACTCCAAACTCCACTATGGTGAAGACCAAAGAGCTGTCAAAGGACACCAGAAACAAAATTGTAGCCCTGCACCAGGCTGGGAAGACTGAATCTGCAATAGCCAACCAGCTTGGAGTGAAGAAATCGACAGTGGGAGCAATAGTTAGAAAATGGAAGACATACAAGACCACTGATAATCTCCCTCGATCTGGAGCTCCACGCAAAATCCCACCCCGTGGGGTCAGAATGATCACAAGAACGGTGAGCAAAAATCCCAGAACCACACGGGGGGACCTAGTGAATGAACTGCAGAGAGCTGGGGCCAATGTAACAAGGCCTACCATAAGTAACACACTACGCCACCATGGACTCAGATCCTGCAGTGCCAGACGTGTCCCACTGCTTAAGCCAGTACATGTCCGGGCCCGTCTGAAGTTTGCTAGAGAGCATTTGGATGATCCAGAGGAGTTTTGGGAGAATGTCCTATGGTCTGATGAAACCAAACTGGAACTGTTTGGTAGAAACACAACTTGTCGTGTTTGGAGGAAAAAGAATACTGAGTTGCATCCATCAAACACCATACCTACTGTAAAGCATGGTGGTGGAAACATCATGCTTTGGGGCTGTTTCTCTGCAAAGGGGCCAGGACGACTGATCCGGGTACATGAAAGAATGAATGGGGCCATGTATCGTGAGATTTTGAGTGCAAACCTCCTTCCATCAGCAAGGGCATTGAAGATGAAACGTGGCTGGGTCTTTCAACATGACAATGATCCAAAGCACACCGCCAGGGCAACGAAGGAGAGGCTTCGTAAGAAGCATTTCAAGGTCCTGGAGTGGCCTAGCCAGTCTCCAGATCTCAACCCTATAGAAAACCTTTGGAGGGAGTTGAAAGTCCGTGTTGCCAAGCGAAAAGCCAAAAACATCACTGCTCTAGAGGAGATCTGCATGGAGGAATGGGCCAACATACCAACAACAGTGTGTGGCAACCTTGTGAAGACTTACAGAATACGTTTGACCTCTGTCATTGCCAACAAAGGATATATTACAAAGTATTGAGATGAAATTTTGTTTCTGACCAAATACTTATTTTCCACCATAATATGCAAATAAAATGTTAAAAAAACAGACAATGTGATTTTCTGGATTTTTTTTTCTCAGTTTGTCTCCCATAATTGAGGTCTACCTATGATGTAAATTACAGACGCCTCTCATCTTTTTAAGTGGTGGAACTTGCACTATTGCTGACTGACTAAATACTTTTTTGCCCCACTGTATAGGTAGTGTGGTATATTTGAGATATCTATATGGGGCAGAAAGGGTTATTCCCATCTTAGATGGGTACATTTGAAAAGTTCTTGTAAAAATGAGCAACTTTGCAATGTATTTTTATTAAAATTTGCCACTGGTTTCAAGATACCACTGCTTCAGTATTTTAGGGTTTGCTGCTCGTTGTCCAGGGAATAGGATAAACGAAGCCCACAGCAGAGGCGTGGGCACACTGACTCATTACTCAACCACGTAGGGCAAGCATGGGATAAATTAATAATGGTAGAAGAAGAGCTCTGTTGGGCCCAAAGTTTAAAGGGTTTGGTAAAAGGGGAGCTGTTGACAATAGAGCAGGCCTATATATTATCTGAGAGGTGGTGGGGACCATCAATCAGCATGAGGCACCAATGAGCGATTAGTCCATTCCATTTTCAACTTGCTTAACTATTCACAGTAATTTTAACTAGGGCCGCCAAAACTTTCACATGCCACTGTAAATTATAATATTTTACCTTGCAAAATGCTCATCCAGAAAGGAGAGGAAGTGCTGTAGCTCCATCCTGTTCCGGAGTAATGTGTCCATGTTGTAATTTCTGAATTCTTCAGGTACCAGCTCCCAGAGATTGGGCTCTTTAGGAACATCAGGAGGTGGAACTAAAGTAGACTTGTGGACTTGATTCTGCAAAAATGAACTTAATTTCATACCACTTCAGAAATAAAATATTAAACATTTTACCAAAATCTACATGTACAATAACAAATTGTATTGTGGTACCATGTTAGCCAGAAAAATCGATGTGAATACTTTTCTGCCCAATGATGACAGAAGTATTCTAGGAGTGATACCTTTATTGGCTAACCAGAAAATAATATGTTTGCAAGCTTTCAGAGCACAGTGGCTCCTTCTTCAGGCATTTGTAATCTTGCCTGAAGAAGGAGTCACTGTGCTCTGAAAGCTTGCAAACATATTATTTTCTGGTTAGCCAATAAAGGTATCACTCCTAGAATACTTCTGTCATCATTGGGCAGAAAAGTATTCATACCAAAATCTACAGAATTAATTTTATTAACGTTGTCAAGAATGTATACATATATAAAAGAATGGGGTTTTCTGACTGGATGTTAATAAAGTGAACTGGATAAAAAGTGGATTCCTGCTCTAGAGGACTGACACATCCACTGCCACAGGAAACAATGTATGAGAGGATCTTTATCTGGATTTTTTTTTATTAAAGAAGCACTGCTCCCATCAGAATGTTGTATCCTCTTAATATATTGCAATCATCATATTATATAGCACTGTGTACTTACAATTGCTCATTTTGCCTTTCTACCATTTAATTCTTCTGTTGTACATGAAGTCTATGACATCACTTGATTAAACACTGACTAGTTGAATCCTTCTAAGCTCTATGAAGAAACAGGAGGTCAGTTTTCCCTGTATGAGTCATGAGTCAGACGCCAGCTACCCTGCGACAGCAGTCTGGGAAGGGTTCTGTAAAGCCCGCATCCTTATTGAGAGTGGATGAAGAATATCCGGGCCCTTAAGACCTCCCTAGCAGTGGTGGTTTGCGCTTAGCGCCTCTACGATGGCGCATTTGCTGATCAAGTCGCAACTCAGTAGATGAATTCCTGCGTATAACAGGGTCAGACCGCCATATAAAAACAGAGCAGAGCAGTGCATTCCCCACTTTTTCCTTTGACTGTGGGTCTGTGTGACAAATCACTGGTGTGCACAGGCTGTTCATTGAGCACATGGACAGCACTGACTGAAATACACCTGAACTCGGCCCTAAGGTAATGGAGAGATTGTAAACTTGGAAAAACAGACACCACAGTCAAATGTCTTGGGGAGCCCATTTTGATTTTTAAGACTAACACAAATTTTGGTTTTCACAAAGTTTCCTGCTTTAGCTTTTATAGTGGCGATTTGCATTAACTCTACATTGTTATCAAGAGTGATCAGATGAATTGCAAGAAAATTGCAGTCAATCCGTGCCATGAAAATTAACTTAATCACAAAAAGCGCATTTCGCCTACTTTTCAGCCCTGCCACAAAAACACTTGCTTACATCATTTCAGCGACCTTCCCTTTAGCTCAGGAGAAAGCTTTAGTAGGATACAGATCTGAAATCACTGTCATGCTGGTTGCATTAAAAGGGTGTTGGGGCTTAAAACCATTGTCATCTTCTGTTAACCATGGTTAACCGCCAATGAAACATGTGCAGTAATCGTTGCTTTGTATCACTGATGATTGTAAGATTGCCCTCTAAATCAACCATTTATAGGATCATCTGGAACTTTAAGGAGATATAGTGGGTATGGAAAGTATTCAGACTCCTTTACATTTTTCACTCTTTGTTTCATTGCAGCCATGTGGTAAATTCAAAAAAGTTTACTTTGTTCTCATTGATGTACACTCTGCACCCCATTTGACTGAAAAAAAAAACAGAAATGTAAAAATTTTTGCCAGTGTATTAAAAAAGAAAAACCTGAATGACCAAATGACCCGAAACACACAGCCACGGCAAATAAGGAGGTGGCTCTGGAAGAAGCATTTCAAGGTCCTGGAGTGGCCCAGCCAGTCTCCAGACCTGAACCCAGTAGAAAATCTATGGAGGGAGCTGAAACTCAAAGTTGCCCAGCGACAGCGCTGAAACCTAAAAGATCTTGAGAAAATCTGTATGGAGGAGTGGGCCAAAATCCCTGCTGCAGTGCGTGCAAACTTGGTCAAAATCTACAAGATACGTCTGAGCTCTGTAACTGCACACAGAGGTTTCTGTACCAAGTATTAAGTTCTCTTTTTCTGTTGTGTAAAATACTTATTTCATGCACTAAAATGCAAGTTAATTATGTAAAAATCATACAATGTAATTTTCTGGATTTTTTTTAAGATTCTGTCTCTCACAGTTGAAGTGTACCTACGATATAAATTACAGACCTCTCCATTCTTTGTAGGTGGGAAAACTTGCAAAATTGGCAGCGTATCAAATACTTATTTTCCCTACTGTATCTAAACATCGTCCAAGAGCAACGTCTCACAATGCTCCAGGAGCCACTTGGTGTTGACCAATGCTTTCTCCAGCATGGTGGAGACCATGTCACAAGGCAAAAGTATTAACCAAGTGGCAAAACTTAGAAATTTTGGGTCCATGGCCCACTCCCCCCCCCCCCCCCTAGAGTTGTTAATCCCATAGAGAACATGTGTTCAATTCTCAAAAGGCAGGGGGAACAAAAACACAGAAAATGTTATAAACCCCAAGCAGTGATCAGGCAAGATTGGGTTGTCATCAGACAGGAATTGGCTCAGAAGCAGGGAGAAAGGCCGAAGTCTTGAAAAACAAGGGTCAACACTGTAAATATTGAGTCTTTGAATAAACTTGATGTATTTCTCAATACAAGTTGAAAAACTTTTGAAATGCTGATCAGTAACTATAGAAATAGATGAGTAATAGATCTGAAAACACCAAAGCAGCGAACGGTGAAAAACTAAATTTGTGACAGCCTCAAAACTTTTGCCCACGACTGTAGAATTAGCAAACATGATAGACTGCGTTTACATAAGACTTTGTGCACATTCTGCCACCGGTGGACATCTGTTCAGTAATAGTTGATTATGTATAGCACAACTATATCAGGCCGCACAATCCATCACTGTGATTTATATTATACGTGTTGTATTCATAGGGAGGTCTTGGCAGTCAGCGCTACAGACAACAAGATACAGTTACAGATTATATTCCGGGTTTCTGACATTTTTAATGCCCGTGTGGGTGTTTCATGGGATTTCGAGCACTGTTTTTACTAAATGTATTTAAAACTGACTCTGTCATTAAAATAAGATGATAAATGAGGTTGTTAGTTTCTGCCGATTAATCTCTACAAGTATGAAATCTGATTGTATAAGAAAGGATTATACGGTTTGGACGTTGCGGTGCAGTCGCTGTTGTGATTTTCGGTATATTATGTTTGTCATTCACGCCTGACATCTGCTCCAAAGAATCTGGGAGATTAATTTAATGATGTTTCTTGGATTCTTTGCAACGTCAATTGCATCAAAGTGTAAAATGATGTTTGTTTCTTAACATATTTACTCAGGTGATTTAAAAAAAACAAACTGGACTGCAAAAGAACACGTTGTGTAGCAGTCTGACCTCTGACGTAAGAGGCTTTACACGTTCAGTTTTCCATCTGATATTCTACTACCGATAAAACAATACTTACAAAAAGAAAAAAAAATACATGAAAATGTTTCTTTGGAATCAAAACCATTCAGCGTCCTCAACAGAAAATGGTTCAGAGGTGTCTTAGGCTAAGTTCACACTTGCGTTGTGCGGTGCAGCATCGGCGACGCAACGCACAACGCAAATGTAAACGCATGCACAACGCAGCGATTTGTGACGCATGCGTTCACTTTTGCATGTTTTTTGGCGCAGAAAAAACTGCCTTATGCAGCGTCCTCTGCGCCCTGACGCATGCTCCACAGTGATGCATACGTCACAAAACGCAAGAGCAACGCATGTCCATGCACCCCCCATGTTAAATATAGGGGCGCATGACGCATGCGTCACCGCGGCTGCGCCCGATGCAACGCTAATGTGAATGTAGCCTAAGGCATAGGATGCTACAGCGGTATACTCCCAGAGTACCTATACAGAGGTATGCTCCCAAAGAAGTAATGCTTGTAGGGAAGAATATGAAGAATATTACTGTAACACGGGATCTGATGGGCTTTTCATTGTTTATGGATCTGTGGAAAAACACCGAATGCTTCAGTATAAACGTTTACTTATGTATATATACCGTAATATTTACATCAATATTCAATAGTAAAGCCAGCCCCCTTCTATATCATAGCCCATGCAGAGCCTGAGGAAGAGGCTGGCTTAGGCTGGTTTCACACTTGCGGATGGAGGTGTTGCGGAGGGCTGTGTACGTCCTCCATGAAGCACCAAATTGCAACTCGTTGCGTTCGGCACAGGTCGCCGCACCGTCAAAACGACGCATGCGGAGGCATCCACATACATCGGCATGGCCTGTGTACCTAATGGTGAAGATAGGGTACGCACACCGTATGCCGATGTAGGCAGAGCTGAGCGGAGGAGGTGCGGCAGTGGGCAGAGCTTCACGGAGGACGTACGCAGCCCTCTGCAGCATCTCCATCCACAAATGTGAGACCAGCCTTAGCTGTTAAGATGAGAAGTCTCCTTCACATAATGCTCTGGCCACACGCCGACGAGGGCCAGAAGCAGAGCGTCTGGAAAATGGCAGAGGACCAGGGCATCTTTCCAAACAGACATACATAGAGAAACTATATGATATATCAATATATAATAATAGATTATAAAATGATAATATCGTATAGTTACAAAGGATTTAAGATATATTATTACTCCCTGGAAAGCCTCTTAGAGGTACAACACTTCTGAGGAACCATGTATACTGCTATGCACCCAGCACAATGGTGATGGGGACGTGCAGCCTTCGTGAATTCTGGGCATACTGACATTCTCTATACCTACTCTTTACATACAGGATATGATGGGAAAAAAAACAACAACTATTTTTTATTCATTTTTTTACAGAGCCAAACTTGTGCTTTTTTTCCAATCCAGTTTCTATAGGTCACCCCTAATATAAGATCACACAACTGCAGAATCTTTGGGCCAATTACGACTGCAGATTGTGGACGTGATATGTGCAGCTCGGTGTGCTCATCCGCATAGAGGATGGGTGCAGGCGCTGCGTGCTATTTACATGGCGCTAGTCTGGTGCCACTACCCGTCATTCACCACCAACTGCTCTACTAACACATAAGTTAACATTGATCCGAGCACTGCCAGTGTGAGATTTTTTTTTCGTTTGTAAAAAATTGTAATGTTTTATTAAAAAATTTAAATAAACAGAAATAAAACCTGTGCAAAAAAAATAAAGAAATCTTACATACAACTCTAGATTATATTAAGTACAATATATTATTCTAAAACAGTCAGAATCCAGGTATAACAGCGGACACATGGAGCCCTTTCATTATCCCACTGAGCCAATTTAATTAATAATTAGCTGTCCGCCTTTGATATAAAGTACCAAATCTGTTTTTCTGTTTTTAATAGTATTGTAAAAAAAAATTGCATCTGCTTTTTTTCGTCACGAAAACCACCGTCACATTTCAGAAGCATTTTTTATGAAAACTGCTGCCTTATATATTTGTATATTGAGGTTCTTGGCATGTAATCTGAGAGCAGCATAATGCAGAGGCAGAGACTCTGATTCCAGCGACATATCACTCACCGGGCTGCCTGCTGCAGTTTCTACAATCAGCAGGAGATTATCACTAAAAGACTAGTAGACCTGCTGCCATGTAGTCCTCCATAATCATGAGCAATGTATAACCCCGCCCCACCACTGACTGGCAGCTTTCTGCCTATGCACAGTGTATGCAGAAAGCTACCAATCAGTGGTGTGTGGGTGGGATTATACAGAGCTCAGCATTTAGAGAACTGCTTGATCTGCAGCAGATAAAACAGAAATGTTATCAAAACTATAGTAAGCAGACTGGCAAGTGACACATCACTGGAACAAGTGAGATTGATTTTATTTTCACACAGCCAGCACTCAAAAATGTGTTGGTGTTAATATATTCTTAGGTTTCGTTAAAAAATGCAAAGTATAGCATGTGCCAGCCTGGTCCGATTTAAGGATCAGACAAGTGCATATAAGTAGAGGGCAGATCCTGCACCCGTCGCCTATGGAGGCGAGCACAAGGAGCCAATCACATACTCAGTTTGCCCTTATACATTGATAGAGATATTCACATGTTAGTACTTGTTTAAAATAAAAGGCGTCATGCTCCTTTTTTTACATTTATATTACTGCTTTCTCTAAGAATTTGGGCAATTCCAAAGAAAAGAAAAAAGAACTTAATAGATTTTTGCTCAAAGTACAAAACATAGTTGTACAGAGGTCATATTTTGCGACCAAATTTCCCAACACGGATTTTACTCTTTTTTTTTATTTTTAAACATTTGGTAAATATTCAATCCTAAATGTTATATTTTGCCTTTTACATGAAAAACTTGGAGAACGTTTCTAAAAACTAATGCGGTAAAGCTATTATCTTACCTCATCTTTCTGGGACGCCTTCTCCTGTTGCAGAGCTTGCAGCTTTCGATAGTTCGCTGACTCCAGCTGTCGTGATTCTTCAACCAGCTCTACCTAATAAAAGGAATAAAACAAAGCCATGAAGAAATGCTGCCGACTTCTCTGCCAGTGCAGGGGATACATTGACAAGCGAATGTGAAGACCATCTGTCCATTGTTGTGACACAGAAATCCTGATGTGTTTATAATGATAAATCTGTCATCGCTCTGCTAACAGCAGTTATTTTACTCGGACTATTGTGGGATGTGATGTGGAGCAGCTGACTGTACCAAGTAGTAATTCTCACTATAAAACAAGCGAAAAACTCTTTACACTGTTAAATGGCCAACTAGAAGAGTCGGTGGGAATCGATTTGCGAGTCCATTTCCATCCACCACGGCAGCGGACTGTGGCAGCTGCACATGAGAGGCAGTACCACCTCTTACCCCCTGGCATCTGCGGCTCTTCTTTAGATTAGCCAGTCATCAGCAATCTGTAGATGCCGGCAGGTAAGAGAAGCTTCTCCTTCTCCAGTCCAGTGACCACAGACGTGCCGTAGCCGATGGAATGGGATATGAGCATCAATTCGCACCAACTACTCATAGCATTGATGCCCACCACTCCATTTGCTGTTGTCACCCTTCCGCTCCAGCAGAGTAGCGTTACAAGGTCAGCTCTGGCTTTGCTGGATATATTGATAACAAGAATGTAAAATTAAGTTCTGTCAAACGCTGAACCTATGGACCAATCACAATCCACAAATTACAGACACGACTGTCTCCGTGTACTAGTCCGAATGGCAGACAGCTGCAGGAACTGAGGGCGATTTACATACAATATACAATAGTCTGGTCTGTAAACTAGGCCAGACTAGCACAAGGTGCAATTTTTTTTCACGAAGACCAGATGTCCATGTGGACCAGCGCATAGGCTACCACTGGTCTGTATACTGCTGCAGTGCATGTCTATGAAGAACATGTGAATGTACCCACAATAAGGACTCATTCACACGTCTACTTTTCATGTACGAGTTCTATCCATCGTTTTCACACATAGTTTATGCCATCCAAGTGCTGTCCACTTTTCACAAGCTGATCGATAGAAGGTGGAGATATTTTTTTTCTTGTCAGAGTAAAACTGATGAAACGTGGACCAAACGCTGATTAAAATTTGCTTAAAATCTGATGAAATTTGGATCAAAAACATTGATTAATCTTTTTTCTAGGACGTGAAAAGCAGAGACGTCTGAATAAGGCCTAAAGCAAAAGTAGAAGACATCTGTAAGTTTGTTTCTATAGGACAATAGGAGGTTCAGATGTTTAGGCCATTAATAGAATTCATTCATATAATAATAAATAATAATAACAATATTACTGTATAAAAGAAGTCATAGTAGTTGGTTACTGTACGGAGACCCTATATGTTGATATTTAGCCCCATACATGGTAAAACACATACTTTCCCAAAGCTTTGTCTGTCTAACTCAGTCATCTGTGTCCAGGCGGTGAGTAGAATCGTGAGGACGTATTCCTCAGCTAAGTCGAATAAATCCTCAAAAGGTGGATCAGATTTCTGGTAAATCTCTTTCCTTATGTTCCGCTCAACACCGATGTCCATGGAAGCCGAAGGAGCAAGGTAAGTGCCAAAAATGAGCTGGAGGAGAAAACCAAATTCAGGTCAATAAATCATTCTGTGACTTCAATGTGGGATTTTAATTTTGCTGAAAGAAAGAACTTGACAACAGTTAGACGCTAAGCTGTACCTATCGTGAATGCCTAGAGGGGTGAAGAAAGCCCAAGTTTTAGAACGGATGTGTGTAACCTGGGCTTCTACAAGGACTTGAGGTGCTTGATGAGACTTGTAGCTTCACAGCAGGCTGAACGACAGGTTGTCTATGTCCGTTGTTTAAATTGGCCAGATATGACATTAGACAGCTATGACTGAAAGGGAAAACTTTGGCTCCGGTTCATCAAAGTGTTTTCACCAGAAATCTGGTATAAAACACTTTAATAAGTTGCAAAATGTGAAATGCAACTTAAGGTTGCGCAAAAAATATTGCAACTTTTGGCGTTTTCATGCGAGTTTTGCCTAGCTACGCCAAAGTACGTAGAGTAGGGGCTGGAACATGGGTGTTATGCTCCAGATCTTCTAATTCATGAAGAGCTCTGGCAATCCTTACACCAGAAATCTTATTCCAGTCCCTGACTAGAGTGAGATTTGTGGTGAGGTGCACACCACTCGTCAGGCGCTCCTGATTCATTAAGAGGCATGCAATTCTAATGTGTCAGGAGTGTCTGACTCCAACTCATCACTAAAAATCACTAAGTATATAAGAGCAAATGTTTAACGGCCTTTCCAGTAGTACCTGTCTTTTTAGCCAAGAAAGAAGGTCAAACGGAGTCTAAAGTTGCATATTTTGGACTGTATGCCCAATTAATGTCCATTGATAGGTTGGTGGAACTACTGATCACCATTTTTTGGGTTATTCAAAATGAAGCATCCAAGAGAGTGCTGAATGGGGACCAGGTCATGGTTTGAACCCAGTCTAAGGGTACATGCATAAGCCAAGTTTTTCAAGCAAATTCTGCCGGAAAAAGCAGAACAAAGGTGTCTTATTAAATGAACATAGTGACCAGCACTAAGTTCCATCTATTTTTTTTAGACTGCAGTGGTACGGGCTCTTTTATGACATCCCGTCAGGGTTGTAACGATCGCTGCTGCAGAAGGTGCTACAGGGTCCATGCGAGAGACATCCGTTATTTTCTCTTATGTAAAAAAAAGTTCAGATTTTCATTAGTATGCTGGGTCAGATTTACGTCAGTGTTTGCTCAATGTGTCAGCTGTACCATCAGTGATTTTCTCATATACAGGGAAAAAAAATACTGCAATGTTTCTCTGACGCATTACAAAATTAAAAATGGACGACTCACATACAGTATCCTTGTGTTTTGCGTGACTTTCCTGGACCCATAGACTTGTATGGATCCTCTAGCCTTGGGTCTGGATGGTCACACGGATCCAGGACATTGATGCAAAAATCAGGAAGGCACATGTGCAGCGAGGACTTGGCACACACAGGAATCTCAAGAACAACAAAACGGATGAAGTGGAACCCAGCAGAGATGAATGCAAATACAAACACAAAAAGCCCAGATAGTGGAGCCACCAAACATAGGGCTAGATTCTCAAGCCCAACACACAGGTGTGTTTCTAAATGGACCTTAAATAGGTTTAGGGAGATGATGTTATAGATTCTCTCTGGGCAAGTTGTGCGGCACCCCAGGGTCCTGGTCATCGCAGTGGTATTGCTTTCCTCTCGGGGAGAGTGATGCTACGTTTGGAGGCAAAAAAAGATAACTGCATCCAGGTACCACAAACATGCAACACACATTCACACTCCAGGCCACCAGGGGGAGCTTCTGCTCCTATTTATTAGGTCACTCCCCACATATATATAACTGGTAGTCTGTAGGGACAGTTAGTTGGTTGCTGGCTGAGCTCAGCTCAATTAGTTCCAGACCGGAGTCTGAGGAGGACAGAGGGTCAACGGAGCTGTGCATGCCCTCAGAGCTGCAGCTCCCAGAAAGCGACATTGAAAGGTAGAATTGTGTTGCAGCGAGCGTGAAGGAAGTCGAAGCAAAGGAGAGGATACCAGAAGGGGACCAGCCCCACTCAGGCTGCCTCCTTCTGAGGCACAGAATCCCGGTAGCCAGAACACCGAGGGAGTAAGGACCTCTACGCCTTATTTCAGAGACCGGCAGGACAGCTAATTGCAGGTTACCTGTCCGCACCTACACCTAGGAGGCACGGTAACACCTACAGAGCCGGGTTATCTAAGAGACCCTATAAACAGGCTCAAGTCACCAGTCATATGGGTTTTGTCCTATATTATATGGGGGACAGAGAGAACTGTTATGATCAGGTGGCCTTGGAGCAGCATGAAAACTTTCTCTGGAGTAGGTGGTAACTATACGGACCGCAAACCCTGATCTTAACACCGCAACTAGAAGTAGCCGTGGGGTGTGACTAACAAAACCTAGACACCTCGACACAGCCGGAGAACTAAATACCCCTAAAGATGGAAATAGGAAAACTATCTTGCCTCAGAGTAGACCCCCAAAGGATAGGCAGCCCCCCACAAATAATGACTGTGAGTTGGAGAGGAAAAGACACACGCAGGCAGAAAACAGGCTTAGCAAAGGAGGCCACTTCTAGCTAAATAGAAAAGGACAGGACAGGATACTAAGCGGTCAGCATAAAAATACTACAAAAATATCCACAGCAGAAAATACGAAACTCCACCACCTAACTAAAGATGTGGAGAGTATAACTGCAACTCCAGAGAATCCAACCAGACTGAGAAAAACAACAGACACAGTCTAAGCTGGAGCAAATAGAAACAAAAGATCAGCACTGAAAATAAGCACACAGCAAGTGTGCTTCAGAAAAAGAAACAGACACTTATCTTTGCTGAACTGGCAGCTAAGCAGGTGAGGCCAGGCAGAGATCCAATACTTCCAAAGAAACATTGACAACTGGCAAGGGCTAATGAATCCTGCACACTTAAATATCCCAGTCAGAACAGCAATTAGCAGATACACCTGGCCAGGACTGTGACTCAGAGACAACTGCATTCCCACCTACCACCACTGGAGGGAACCCAAGAGCAGAATTTACAACAGAGAACGAAACACATCTGTGAGACCCTTATGTGAAGCCATAGGCAGTAAGGGACTACACCACCGTAGCGCAAGGGATGGCTACTGATTTCCACTTGGACAAGGGAACTCCAGACTTGCCTCCAAACCGGCCGGACTCTGTCTGCCCTGTAATCTGGTGCCCTGGACTGTGGATGCTGAAGTCTTCAGTAAATGTAAAGAGACTGCAACCTTGTGTCCTCGTTCTTCTCCGCGCCTCTCACCATACCACCGTCTACAAACTGGGACACCCTGGGGACATACTTCACCTGTGGGAAGGTATACCAACTAGCTGCCATAACATCACCCCCAGCGGACCCCTTAAAGCAGCGTCGGTCACCCTGACCGAATACCACAGGTGGCGTCATGAACATAAACTCTATCCCTTTAAAGACCTTTCCCTTTTACACAACGTCCCAGGGCCACGGACCAGGTCAGCCACCGTGACATCCCCCTGTGAACTGCAGGACCTGGTACCGAGTACCCAACGGCCCTTTGGGGGCGATCCACTTGCAAAACCCAACGTGGAGCACAGCAGAGGGCAGCGGATTGAGGGGAAGGAACGGAGCTCAGTACAGGTGTATAACATTTTGATCTCTGCGTGATTATTTTTTGTGGATGTACAGTCCGCAAAAAAAATACGGACGTGTGAACAGCCCGATAGTCTATTATGGCTATGTGTTCTCTCTATGAAAAACACAGAACATGTACGTGAAAAATAGTCATCTGAATTAGGCCTAAAGCACAAGTTTGGCCCCTACGTAATGAATAGAGTCAGTGGAGCCAGGTAATCTATTGAGATGAAATAATGGTGCTGTCCACATATAGTAAACATGGTTTTCTTTTTTCAGTCAATTGTAGGTGAACTTCAGACCCCGTTTTCTCATGGAACCCATTTTGCATCCCAGCAACAGGTGTTCCACTGTGTTTTCATGACGTGGGGATGTTATCGTAACTTAATCTTTAGCTACTGGTAATATTCCAAAAAAGTGACGTACTCTTTGCATACAACGATGGCAAAAGACACCAGAAATGTGTCAAAAGTCAGAAAATAAGTGAAACTGAACCATATCCAGAGGCCAAAGAATATCTCTATAGACTTGTGTTCTGAGCTTGGAACGAAGGCTGGTAACGTGCCTATGATATCTAAAGCCATTGTAATTATTTTTCTCACAGTCATGACTCCGTGTTATGCCAGAGGCGCACAGATATTGTGAACGCTTAGCTTGCAGACGCTTTTAGTGAGGAATCAGATTAAAGCTCACATATGTTCCAATGAAAACAAATCCTGTATGTGCAAAGGGCTTAAAAAGCTATCGAGAGAACAAAAGTCAGTATCCTGGCCAAGCGGCTGATCTGTCTGTGAACATTCTCGTATGTGAGCGATGCCATGAGGTCTGTTTAGGATTCCTGGATTTATTTTAGGGGTCACATGTATAATGATGTCCACTGGCTTATTACTGTGTAATATAGAGATCTGCTGTCACCCAGAGGCCGGAGAGAGGAATCAGCTGTATGATTCATGTTGTTTCTTTGAATTGTGTTCTTACTTTTTATCTTGTTTTTATACAGCCATTATTATTTTTCTGCGCATTATGTTTTTTTAAGTGTAATTCCAGTTTTACAAAACTTTTGACATATCATGGTGATAAGTTAAAAGTTTTGATCGGTGATGTCCGTATGCTGAGACCTTCATTAATTGCTAAAACGCAGGAGCACTCAACCCGGGTCAAGACAATCTCATTCAGACATCCGTTTTTCACATCCATGTTCAATACATTTTTTTCTACAGCATACGTACACTTTATAGCTTACGGGGTTGTTCACACATCCATGTTTATTTTGCGGACTGTGTGGCCCAAAATAATTAAAAAAAAAGATGTCCATTTCAGATCTTAGTCAAGGATCAAACTTGCCCATTCAAGTTCGTGTAGAACTCGGAGAGCATACTAATGGCATCCTAGTGCTATTTTTTTTTTTTTTTTCATATTGTTTGCTATGAGAAGCTTCAGAAATCTCGATCAGCTTTTTGACGCATGAAAGAAAAAATGATGACCCAGTAATGGAAAAAAAGTGTCACTGATGAAAATATGATCCAGCACAATGATCGAAATTAGCGCATATGAAAAAAGCCAATGACATCTGAGTGATGCCCAATAGTGATGAGCGAACATGCTCTGATAAGGTGTTATCGAGAATGCTCATGTGTTAACCGAGTGACTTCGGCGTGCTCGAAAAACATGTTCGAGTCCCCGTGGCTGCATGTCTCGTGGCTGTTCGACAGCCACAACACATGCTGGGATTGCCTGTTTGTTAGGCAATCCCTACATGTCTCGCGGCTGTTAGGCAATCCCTACATGTCTCGCGGCTGTTAGGCAATCCCTGCATGTGATGTGGTTGTCGAACAGCCATGAGATGTGCAGGTGCGGGGACTCAAACATATTTTTTAAGCACGCCGAAGTCAGTTAGCACCCGAGCACGTTCGCTCATCACTACTGCCCAATAGTACCATAATCAGGGGTGTAACTACAACAGGTGCAGGGGTTGCAATCGCACCCGTGCCCTGGAGCCTAGGGGGCCCTAAAAGTCCCTTTGGCCTATAGAAAAAGACTATTGCTATTAAAGATTTAAAATATTTTGGGGCCCCGTTGGAGCTTTCGCATCGGGGCCCATGAGTTTCAAGTTATGCCACTGACCATAATGTACCAATAGTGGCACCCTGAATGCTTTCTGTCTAATAATCACTTATCCTTCACATAAAAGAATATTAACCTAGGCCCCAATTCAGCAAGACTGAAGTTTTAAATGCCGGTCTTGACAAACTGATCTGAAGTAAGATTCACATTCAAATTTATAAAGAGACGCGAGCCCGCGCCAGAAAAGTCCTCCAGGTAGGGGCAACATTTTTGTCATAATTTACACTATCTTTGTGTGTAAAGGAGAGAATGGCTAATGAAATCAATTATTAAGCTAGTAATATATGTGGTGTGGCAAGATGGCGTCTACATCCTGGAACTACGCCCTGGAATTCTTGGAATATGAGGTGGATACACTGAAGATGATATATGGAATAGACCTAGCAGGGACCTATCTCAGACTGATACAATCATTGCTGAGAAACTATAAAACGCCCTCTTCCTGCCTGCTACATGATCTTTTGTTTTGTACTAATAAAGTCAGTTCCGTGCCAGCTTTTGCCGATAGAGGAGCACACATCTGACTTTGCGTCCGATGTCTTTCTTCTATGCATGCATTTGGCTCATATTTACTAGGTCAGAGGCAGGCAATCGCTAAGATCTCACCTTAACAGATCACCCCGACATGTGGGGTAGATTACGCTGAAATTGTCGGACGTGCTTGGTCACAAATCAGTCCAAACTCCGCTCCCCATATACAGTAGTACCTGCACTAGCGACTACGTGATTGAGGAAGACATGGTGCATATATAATAACACTAGCCATAATGCACATAAAGTCTTACAGGGGATGTGGAACGTTACCAGACTTGTTATAGGAATATCAGTGTAGTATAATAGTGCCTCACAGTCCCATCCACGGCTTCCCGTTAAACTTGTTAAACTTTGCTTTGCTCTATGAGAACTTTATTCCAGGATATATTTTAATTAGCGCCATAAAAATCCAATAAAAACAACCCACTTTTTATGTCATGTTTTTCAATGATGTAATAAAGAAAGTGTCAAGGTTCACTAACTTTCATGACCTGTTTAAGAAACAAATGATGCCAAAGTATGCAAGGTTCGCTATAAGTGAAAGGCCGAGATTTAAAGATATATAATATTTTTTGGCTAGCTGTAAAGAAGTTCAGTCTGAACCCATAAATATTTGCTTTTCAATTATAACATTTACCGTATATCTTTTGCTGCTGAGCATGAAAATACACCTACTCCAAAATTGCAGATAAAATCCGCAGAGGAAATTGACTTTTGCTACAGATTTATTTTACATCCAAAGCATTGCATAAACTTAGCGTCATGCCGGCTGAGTACAAATACCGCATATTGATAAGTCAGATTGGTTCTCACTTGGTCATACACCTGGATCGGAGCGGCGTGGCAAGAGCATGATCTACACTACAGCTACACTTAACACCTGGTCTTTCAGCTTTCAGTCAGGGGAGAATGGGGGCACAAATCCTCCGTTCTTGTGATAGGTGCCAATGGCTAGATTTGCAAATTGCTTCTTAATAGAACCCAATGGAAGCAGAAATCCTAAAAGTCAATACTGACCCTTTAACGAGCCTTGGCACATGACTTAGGATAAAAGCTAAGCCAGAATCTATATTTGCAGACACGTGTTTCAGGGTGTTGCCCTTCCTTGGTGCAAAGCAAGATATCTGATTCGGCGGCATGAGAGTCCTCTGACTAACACAGGTCTGCAAATAGAAATTCTAGTTTGGTTTTCATCCTAAGTCATGTGGCAAGGCTCATTAAAGGGTCGATATTGACTTTTAGGGTTGCTATTTCCAGTAGGTGGCACTAGAGTTCAAGTCCTCTTCCTTTATGAAGAGGCAATTTGCATGTTAAATTTGCAAGGGGAGCATTGCATGGCCTATAAATCTCCTTAAACCGGCATGTCAGAAATGTCATTTTCCATAAGGAGAGATGTTAGTCCCTAGACCGCAGTGGCTAGATGAACATTTATATAGAATACCTCTTTAATGATCTTGCTACTTAGTCTTCATAAGGGTATATACAACTGTCATGTGCTAAATACACCAGATGAGATTACACTAAATTACTGTGAACTCATTTGTGACAGTTTGCAATTCTTTTAGTTTATTCTAATGAAATGTCATAAATGATTTTCATTTTATTAGGAAATGATCCAGAAAATGTGAAACTTGAAGTGGTGGGCGGTCAACAAAATGAGTACAGATCAGTTCTTGCTTCTTATTCCATTATTTCAATTGACATTGGACTTTGACACAAATGAGTGTTCGGAAACGTAAAATGCCAATTTGGAAAGGGGCACAATATATACCGTAGTTGTTTTTTTAATCTATTTTTTGTTACTCACCTGTCCTAGCTCCATCACCGAATGCTGTACCCTATTCTCATCTTGGCCACAGCAGCCTAATGCACTCCAATGAAGACATCTCATTGGGTAATTTAAGAAGGTTGAAACAGCAGGACGTCATCTGTGTATTCAGGTAGTTAAATTAATATACCTGCTGTTATACTGTACCACCACTACATCCTCAGCTCTGCTACATCAGTTCCACTCTGTTGTTATAACTCTGCTATTCCAGCCACCGCTGCTGTAACCATGCTATTTTGATCATCATTGCTCCAACATTGCTACATCAGCCATTACTGCAACAACCCTGCTATTCCGGTCACTATTGTTTCATCTCTGCTACATCAGTCAGTGCTGTTCCAGCTTTGCTTCAGTACTCAATATTGTTCCATTCATTAGTCTTTGCTTTTCCAGCTCTGCTTCATCAGTCACTGCTGCTTCAGCTTTCCATCACCAAACAAAGCTGTTTCAGCTCTGCTGCATCAGCCATCACTGTTCCAGGTCTGGTGCATTACTTATTTCTGTTAAATCTCTTCAGCATCAGTCATCGCTGATCCAGCTCTGTTGTTCCCTCTGCTGGCATTGTGTTTTGGTGATGGTTGCCTCACTGCGTTACATTCAACAGGTGAGCAACCCACTAAGAGGTTCGCTGTGACGTGGCAGTGGACTTCATACAGTCTGATTAAAATTTGCTTAGCTGCAGTAGATCAATGCATAATATTTGGCTGTGCGGTCAACGTCATTTTTCTACATTTATTGTATAAAATCAATTGATAAGTAGTTTCAGGTATGAGGAGCTTTTTCCTTTACATGTAATAAAATGAATGACCCTTCATTAGAAGAAGAATGAGGAGAATTCTGAAACTCCTGCTTTTGACACCAAAATATCTAGTCCCACTCCTGACCAGAAACAAAGGCCCCAATTCATCAAGGAGTTTGTGACAGCATTTTGGAATGTTGCATAATTTGAAGCTCTGGCCAGCTTTGAAAACTTTTAGAAAAGTTGGTGGTGACGGTGTAAAACCACCAAATAAATGTATCATCATTTATGAAACGAACGTAGTGTAAGTTCTGCACCAAATGTATACCCACCTCTGGCTGGAGTAACATACAGTGGGGCAAAAAAGTATTTAGTCAGTCAGCAATAGTGCAAGTTCCACCACTTAAAAAGATGAGAGGCGTCTGTAATTTACATCATAGGTAGACCTCAACTATGGGAGACAAACTGAGAAAAAAAAATCCAGAAAATCACATTGTCTGTTTTTTTAACAATTTATTTGCATATTATGGTGGAAAATAAGTATTTGGTCAGAAACAAACAATCAAGATTTCTGGCTCTCACAGACCTGTAACTTCTTCTTTAAGAGTCTCCTCTTTCCTCCACTCATTACCTGTAGTAATGGCACCTGTTTAAACTTGTTATCAGTATAAAAAGACACCTGTGCACACCCTCAAACAGTCTGACTCCAAACTCCACTATGGTGAAGACCAAAGAGCTGTCAAAGGACACCAGAAACAAAATTGTAGCCCTGCACCAGGCTGGGAAGACTGAATCTGCATTAGCCAACCAGCTTGGAGTGAAGAAATCAACAGTGGGAGCAATAATTAGAAAATGGAAGACATACAAGACCACTGATAATCTCCCTCGATCTGGGGCTCCACGCAAAATCCCACCCCGTGGGGTCAGAATGATCACAAGAATGGTGAGCAAAAATCCCAGAACCACGCGGGGGGACCTAGTGAATGAACTGCAGAGAGCTGGGACCAATGTAACAAGGCCTACCATAAGTAACACACTACGCCACCATGGACTCAGATCCTGCAGTGCCAGACGTGTCCCACTGCTTAAGCCAGTACATGTCCGGGCCCGTCTGAAGTTTGCTAGAGAGCATTTGGATGATCCAGAGGAGTTTTGGGAGAATGTCCTATGGTCTGATGAAACCAAACTGGACCTGTTTGGTAGAAACACAACTTGTCGTGTTTGGAGGAAAAAGAATACTGAGTTGCATCCATCAAACACCATACCTACTGTAAAGCATGGTGGTGGAAACATCATGCTTTGGGGCTGTTTCTCTGCAAAGGGGCCAGGACGACTGATCCGGGTACATGAAAGAATGAATGGGGCCATGTATCGTGAGATTTTGAGTGCAAACCTCCTTCCATCAGCAAGGGCATTGAAGATGAAACGTGGCTGGGTCTTTCAACATGACAATGATCCAAAGCACACCGCCAGGGCAACGAAGGAGTGGCTTCGTAAGAAGCATTTCAAGGTCCTGGAGTGGCCTAGCCAGTCTCCAGATCTCAACCCTATAGAAAACCTTTGGAGGGAGTTGAAAGTCCGTGCTGCCAAGCGAAAAGCCAAAAACATCACTGCTCTAGAGGAGATCTGCATGGAGGAATGGGCCAACATACCAACAACAGTGTGTGGCAACCTTGTGAAGACTTACAGAAAACGTTTGACCTCTGTCATTGCCAACAAAAAATATATTACAAAGTATTGAGATGAAATTTTGTTTCTGACCAAATACTTATTTTCCACCATAATATGCAAATAAATTGTTAAAAAAAAACAGACAATGTGATTTTCTGGATTTTTTTTTCTCAGTTTGTCTCCCATAGTTGAGGTCTACCTATGATGTAAATTACAGACGCCTCTCATCTTTTTAAGTGGTGGAACTTGCACTATTGCTGACTGACTAAATACTTTTTTGCCCCACTGTACGTGGCAGAGGCGCAAGGGAGTTCTAAGATGAGCTAAATTCATTTAGAGGCATGTCTCTTGAATTTGGAGCATCTTAGTCCAGCACTTCCTTCATTAAGACTAGCAAACAAAACACCAGTTTTAAAGAGGTTGCCAAGGCTGCGGACAAAGGACTGCAGCCGCTCTATGTGACTGACGAATTCCCCGGTATTCCCGGTGGTATGAGCAGGCAGTTACATGATTGCGTGTATGCAAACAGCACACTTGTGGTCACATACCGACTAGATGTGTCCAGGCCCTCTCAATTCACTTTCATTGAGAAAAGCCGGACACGTCTAGTCGGCATGTGACTGCAACTGTACGAATCGCAAACATGTACTGATTTGACCATTGGCTCGAACTGGCAATACCAGGACAGTGTGCAGTCACAAAGTAATTGCAGATTTTTGGCCCAGGCCCAGACAACCCCATTAATAAATTAGGGCCATAATGTTTTTCTAACAATCTTGTGTGACTGATCCCTCTATCACAATAATAATCTTTACTCAGTAATTTATTGCTCAGAGCTGGCAAATTTGCTTAATAAAAATGAGTGTCTTTTTCCTTTATGTCTTTGGATGCTGATATATTTGATGATTTGTGATAAACGCACAAGCACAATATCTAATAATCTTGTAGTGACATCTGATAGCGCTATACATCATATGTTTTGGGTTCATTTAAGGGTCCATCTCACTAATAATGAAAATATGAAAATATTCCCTAAGTGGAATTCAAAAGAATCATAAAATCTAAAGAGCATTATGCAATCTGTTCATGCTCGGCACACAACATCCCGTTCCTTAGATTTACCACTTACTTGGGAATGTCTCCGTAGTTTAAAAGGTTGTAGAGTCTCTTGGTAGAACATGTGATGATAGGACTGTAGATCAAACCAGAAGTGGACACCATTCTCCCACAGCTGAAACACAAGATCGATCGCATTGTTAGCTATGAAGACATCATTAATTTTATAACTGCGAGAAACGCCCATCTGTAGACAGCTGGTTCAGCGTACTAGCCGCTCATCAAAAAGAGCAGGCGTATTGGTAGGCTGGGTGAGAGGCTGTTGATGCAAATCTTAGACGATACTGGTTTGGTTCTTCTTCCAGAAATCATTTATAGGTGTCAGGTATTGCAGCTCATTTTCCTTATTTCAATTAGATTGATCTGCGACACCATACACAGTCTATGTTAAAGAGTGGTACTGTTTCTGTTTTGTTCTAATCAAGGACTACAAGAAGATCTATACCAAAAACCCTTTAGAAGGTTAAAATATCAAATTTTTTTAACAAAATAATGAGTAATTGTCTTGGGCTCTATTCCCGTGACACAGCCAGGGATACTGGAGAGAAGGCAGAATTGATTTATTACAGCTTCTGTCTCTTTTTGTGCTGTCTAGAGATCACAACGAGCGCTAGTGTTGTGACTTCTGTCACTAAATGGAGCTGTTTTCCCTCTGTAACTCTGTATATGGATGCCCCAGTTACAGTGGACAAAAAGGAAAAAATTAACTATAAACGGAAAATGTTCCCCAGAGTTTTTGATATATATACTATGTGCACATATACATAGAAAATTAAGGGGAAAAAAAATCTTTAATACTATAACTAACAACCTACACATGTTAGTTATACACACGAATGTAATAACCAACATAATTAATTCATCAAGTTATTTGGTGTGAAATATGAACACTAAAAAATATAAAGAAAAAAACTAAGGCAAAAATTGCTTTTTTTTCTAACTTCGCATTGCAAAAAGAAAGGGTGCGCCAAAACAGCACTAAAAAATAATACAATTTGTCTGATATAAAACAGAGCCCCGTATAGTTACATCAGAGAAAAAAGGTAAAAAAGTTATGGCTGCAGAAAAGTGGAGAGGCAAAAATGAAAACAAAAATGTGAGCAGTCAAAAGGGTTTATATCCCTTGCCTGTAATGAGTTAGCACTGTCGTGTTGTTATGGGGGCAGTGGGATTAATGTTAACAAATCTGATCTTCATTAAAAGTTCTCATCAATGTGATGGTCTGTGAAAATGTTATTGACCCTATTTTCTTGATGATCTGGCTTATTCCTTCAATCAAAGTATGGTTAGGCTAAGGCACAGTTCTTTTCCTAAAAAGATGTAAGGGGTCAAGTGGTAGGGAACCACTGGAGAGGTATAGTTATGATGTGGGTTGAAGGCATGTTCAACAAATTCTCCCAACATATGCATGCCTAGTTTGGCCGAGTTAGCTAAGGGATCGGGTTTTGAAATTCAAAATTCCCAATCCTTCTTTTCCCAACATAATCTGTTATGGGAAGCCCTATATAAAAAATGTGGCTGGCCAAATCAAAATTGGGGGCCTTGGCCAACTTACTTTATCTTTTTAAACATGAAGATAATGGGACCATGGTGAATTGGATGGTGAACCCTCTTTTCTTAAAAATAACATTTAGAATCTGGTCAGTAGGGACAATTTTTATAGCCTGCCCAAATTTGTTAATACTTCATGATATATAGCCTTAAAGGGGTTATCTGAAACACAAATTTGTTTTCATTATAAATCCCTATCTATTTAATAGCATAATCTAATCTATTTTCTAATAAACTTTTAATAAAAAAGACCCTATCTTTCCTCACTACACTAACTGATTTTTTTTACTACTTCTTTTTTCTTGATACTTTGTTTGAGAATCCAGTGCATGCTAAGTAGGAGGCAGAGGTTGTGGTCATTGCTGCAGCCTGTTCCCCTTCCCTGAAATGTAGTGTGATCAGTGACCTTCATTTCAGGGGCTGGGCTAGTCTCTGTCTACTGAGCATGCATCAGTTGTCAATCCTGAAGGATGCTCAGTAAAATCTTGTCACTGTGCGATGTGCACAATGACAGCGTGCTCCCTCGTCGACTCTGATTAAAAGTAACGAGACGGCAACAGAGCGCAATGTCAGTGCATGTTGTAAGAGGATTACCTGGCATGCTGGAAAAGCCAAGATCAAGGCTGCCCTGGCAACTTCTATCACTTTCAGGGGCGGTGCTGGTCTCTACATGCCGGGTAATCCTCTTACAATTCACACTAACAGTGCGCTCTGCTGCCGCCTCTTTTATTTTGATTAGAGCTGGCGATGGAGTGCACTACCATTGTGCACATCACACAGTGTCAACAATTTACTGAGTAGGTGTTGGAATTGACAATCGACACATGACCATTAGAGCAGGGACTAGCCCAGCCCCTGAAATGAAGGTCTCTGATTAAGATACATTTCAAGGAAGGGGCGTAGACAGCAGCAGTGACTTCAGTCTCTGTTCCCTGAGGACTTTGATTGAGTACCCCAGCATGCACTGGAATTCTCAAACAAAGTGTCATTAATCAGGAAGTAGTAAAAACAAAAATAAAGCAGTTAAATAGAGTAAAGGGAGAACAATAGGGACTTCTTAATTAAAAAGTAGATTATAAAATAGATTAGATTATGGCATTAAATAGACAGGCAGTTAGTATGAAAATTAATTTGTGTTTCGGACCACACCTTTAACCTGTAGTACCTATTGTGAGATGTATGAGAACATTGTTACAAGTCATTGCTTTACTGGCCACCACAGCCAGAACAGTAATTGCCCCTTTAGATATGCCAACAGCGACCATTAAACAACCAAAGATCGGCTCCATGCAGGCCGATAAGAGGATAAGAGATCATTTGATGGCCTGTTTAGGCAGGTTGACCAGAATCGCATGGTATGATTGTTAATATGATTGTTCTGTGCATATAGCACATTATGTTATCAGCAGGAAATATCCGGTTTATACTGGATGATATGGTGAAAAAACCCATGTATGTATTGGCTGAACTAAAAGGGCTATAAGACTATGGATAAAGGAGGATAGTACAGATAAAGAAAGAAGGTCACGGTGGATAAATAAGAACACAACATTCAGACCAACAAAGCGTACTCAATCATTTTCATGATTTATCATAGTCTTGGGCTTATATCCATGATCTGTCTCCATAATAATGAGACACAGTGTTCTCGACCAGGATACTCATGTACTGGTACAACCTGCTACGCGTTTACCTAATGTCTAATTACAAGAAGTTCTTTGCAAGCTCCTCTCCAGCATACCTTGTTCCCGGACTGCTCACAAAATGTTGTAAAGAAATAACCGGCACGAGAGTCGAGAAACATGGCTCGCAACATTTCTTCCATCTTGGAGCTCTTCAGTATACTGTAGTGTGTATCTGCACTCTATAAACAAGCAAAACACCATAATTTATCTGTGGAAGAGCCTGGTCCTTTTCATTTTTATATTTTAACAATCTTCCAAATATTACGGGAGGTTCAATATCACAATACACAGTGTACACGAGACATATTCATGCCTGCAGATCTTTTGGGTAACAAGGCTTACAATCAAATTACCCAATTCATTTCAAGTATCATCCTAAACCAAAATAGTTAGAACATATACATTTTATAGATGTGTTAAAGTGTAACAGATACGGGCAAAGTGTGTGCCGTGGGCCACATAAGAGAGCAGTGAATACATTGGTGGAGGAGGGAAGCTTCATGGAAGAAATATCTTTGCACATCTTTTGGGTTTGCCGCATCGCTTGGGTCCTGTTGGAACCGGAACTCAAAGACTTTGTACCCATGAGGAGCTTATCATATTACTCGGTACTTTACAGACTATTTCCTGGAGTTTATTCTATTGGGGCCATCCAGGAGCACTGGTGCATTATGAAATGTTTCAAGGATGTTGTTTGGCTTGCCAGAAACTGGCTCCTTTTGTGGAGGGAGCCATAGGTTACGTTGTTTTCAAGCCCAAGATGCAGAAGTGGCCAAAAAGTAGTGACCTTGCTGCAACTCACTAAATGTGGTAACCCCATTGAATTTGGAAATTTTGCACAAACTTCATTTTCACTCAATGTCAGGACATTCATCTCTATTCTGGACCATTTAGCTGGGTAAAGTGAAGATTTTTTTTAACATTCATATCAGATGTATGGACCATATCGACAGCACATATGGTGATATGGTGCCCTTATGGTGTGACCTTCTAGACGTCTAGGGAGGGTGTTTGACTATTAGGTGTCACCTCCGGCAGATGAGCAGACACTGATTTTAGCTTTGAACAACACAGGGAGCGAAAGAGTTGGTGTGGCCCCTTGGGGTCCAGTCGCAACAGAGATGCTGCTCCTCACCCAGAGGTGTGGTATCCCACTCTCAGGTAAGGAGGGAGCACTACCCAGGACTCTAACACTCACATCCAACACACACTAGTTTAGTCGGGGCACCTGGGCGTACCCTTAGGGAGGAAGGTCTCAACCCAGGCTGGATAGGAATGGGTGTTGGGAGTGGGTGGGCTAGGTACAGTAGGGGAGGAGCTAATTAGGAGGGCAAGTTAGTCAGATTGTGAGAGGACGAAGAAGCAGTAAGATGTGCTAAGAAGGAGCTCCCTGATAGAGGGGGCTAGAGAGAAATTGTGAGAGACGTGGAGCTGAGCAGACATGAGGGTCTGCAGCTCCTGACAGCCTGAAGAGAGAATTGAGAGGGAGAGATTGAAGTAAGCTCCCAGAAGGACAGAACAGGTCCTAGGGGCACAGGAAGTGCAGAAGTATCCAGACATATAGGGACCAGGTCACAGCTAGGGGACAAGCCTCAACTTAGTGGAAAACTTCAAGTTCAGCTAAGAAACTGGAGGCTGTGGCTTTTGCAAGAAGCACAGCCACATCCACCCATACTTTGCCAAAAAGGCAGCCTTATAGAATCCAGGGGACTCAGAGAATGTCACCCGACCAGGTTCGTGGCTGCTGGCTTGGGACACTGTGGTTAGGCGCTGGGCAGGAGAAGTGGAAAGCCAGTGTAGTAAGACGGCCAGAGAAAGGCATATGAAAGGAGTCCTGGAAAGGTGCATCCCAATCTATCTGGGAGTTTGTTGGACCACTGACTTGGAGAACACAGCATCTGGCTAGCGTTTGTGGACTGGAGAACTGTGAGTAAAAGTGGAAACTGCACCTTACTGTGTCTTTGCATTATTTCTACAACACCTGCCCGGCCTACCACAACCACCATCATGTCATCATTTATTTATACAGTTGCCCTGGGATTTAGCTCTACCTGTGGAGAGCTGTATCAACTCTGCTGCATCACCATCAGCCCCAGCGGACTCTGAAGCAGCGTCGGCTAACACCTTTAATGCCGAGTACCACAGGTGGTGTCACGAACAAATCCCCATTTCCCATAAACTTTATTTCCCCCTTTATTTCAACTTTAATTGGATGCCCAGGGCCACGGACCCGATCACTGCTGCCGTGACCACATCCCCTTTAAGAACTGTCTGACCCGGCCTGAGTACCCCACTGCCCTTGGGGGCGCTCCATTGGTAGCAGCACAGGGGGAAACCAATTAGGCAATTTTTGCCTAAGGATCTATTTACTCTGCATGAATATCATGAATGAGCATTTCTAGGAATTGCTTGTTTCATGATCATCATAATTAATAAACAGGCAGCCGATCACCTTGTTTGTTCAGTGAAATTATCTTTTGGTCTGCTTAAAAAAATCAATCATTGTTCTCGGCAGCGCATCATGCTGCTGAGAATAATGGCAGCCTATGCGCACTGAAGGTTCAGTGCACATCTGCGGTCGGCAAACAAGTAGCTGATCGGTGGTCATTTAGTGCCACTGATCGGCTAATGTAAGTGGGCCTTTCCACTTCTTGTGTCTTTCTGGTCTGTGGTAATGGGGACACGTTTCATAGTTTCATGGTTATTAAGCTTGAAGGTAAACCGAAGCCCATCGAGTTCAGAGAGTGCTTACCAAAAACTGTATCATTGGGCAATATTTTTGTGGCATGCTTCAGTGTTGGGTACTTTGATAAATAATAATACTTTGGTAATTATACACTTTGGCAATAATAAAAAAAAAGAAAAATTATATAAGCCAAACCAAGAGTTTCTTCCATAAAAACTTACTTCCTCCAACGAGGAGTAACATATGTCCTTAACCTCTGATTTCCACAAGTTGTTCTCTAGCACTACAGTTACAAACTAGTCCTGCTTAGCTCTAATTGATGAAAAACACTTGTGATGTGATACCCCCGCCGTTTAGATTTTTTTTTTCCCAGGGTGTACTCTAATTTTTAAGAAAATGAAGTCACTCAGAAGATATTAAAAGTCAAGAACAAAGCTGCAAACAATCTTAACTTCCCTGACGTACATACACTTCTGGGTGAAAATACTTAGCACAAAAATTTGTAATGTAATTTTTTTTTTTTCTTGGAAGGCCTAAATCCAGATTAAGAAACTGATGGAATGAAATTTTACTTGGGGATGGATTATTTGTACTGGCAAAGAGTTTATTTGTAGTACATTCAACTAATCCTATGAGGTCATGAGTTGAATACTAATGTTTGTATTGAAAAGAGTCTCAGCACAGTTGTCAGGGGGACACGTCCGTGGCACAAGACCAGAGTAGCAGCATATGCTAGTAACGTATGGAACCTGGGCTAGAACTCCCACCCTGGCAGTGTTCTTACAATCTCAAGAAGACAGTCATCGCTTCCCGAGACCCCCATAATCCATCTTTAAGCATTTTGGATTTATAACAAGCTGTATAAGCCTCCAACTATTTACACACAATCCTGTTACAATTACTAATTGCTGATGGAACGAAAAGTCTCATATTCCAAGAATGCTCAATCAATACCAAAAGTTTAGAAGACTTGGTTTACTCTTGTCTTTAGATCTTCCCTTTTTTTACACTATTTTAAGGCTGCATTTCCCGGATGGCTTGGGACAGCCCCTGGTGTAAAAGTCAGATAGAAATTATTTATTCTTAAAAGACCTAAAAAAAATATATATATATTGTAGCATGTTGCGCTATTTTTCTCATAAAAATGATGGAATTTGTGATGAAGGCTTTCACCCAGATATGAGCACATTGTTTTTCTTGGTGTTTTGGACAGTAACCCAATTTATATTAACCCCTTCACACAAAAGGATGTAACTGTACATCAAGATTGCAAGTAGAGTTGAGCAAATTTCTTTGGGTCCCCACTTATTCGGCAAGCTATAGCGCTTACTGAATAAGCTGTAGAGGGAACCCAGATAGATGGAGCACGCCGGCTGATCGGTGCCGCAGCTGCAAGTGTCGCGGCTGTGTCACTGTCACAGCACATGCATGGAGAGCCTGTGTGTTGGGTTCTCCATGCATGTGCTGTGACAGTGACAGTCGCGACACATGCAGCTACGGCGCCGATCAGCTGATCAGCCGGCGCGCTCCATGTATCCAGGCTCTACAGCTTGTTCGGCAAGCACTATAGCTTGCCAAATAAGCGGGGACCCGAAGAAATTCGCTCATCTCTAATTGCAAGTGATTTCCCGCAATATGACAACAGTTGTCGGGTTGAGGAGTCGTGGCACTGCCATTAGCAGCAGGAGCTCGCTGTTATGCACCGTTGAGCTCCTATTGCATGTCAGTTAAATTCTTAATGCATGTGCTGGGACCGGACTTAGCACCAATCCCAGAACTTTAACCCATCAGATGCTGCTGACTGTAGTGACAGTAGCAAGTGAGGAATTGAACAAAATGAGATCACTCCATTTGCCAGCCGATCGATACCTCCGGAGTGCGATTGTGGGTTGTCGATGGTTGCTATCAAGCAGGAATAACATTAGCCGCTGTGTGTGTCATTAGCCTCTGTCTATCAGCTCTCACCGGGTCAGGGTCTGATAGGTTAGATAATACACTGAACAATACAAAATCAAAGGATCACATGTTCAAGTCCCCATTTGGGACCAATAAGTGTTGTAAAAATAAGTTTTAAGTGTAAAAAAAAAAAATTTAAAAAAATCATCTTCCAGTTTTAATAATAAAAAAATGGTTAGGTAATTATAAAAAAAAAAATACTGAATCCATAGAAATAACACATATTTGGTATTGCGGCATTCGTAATGACTGTACTATAAAACACCATTTTAGATAAGTACTGTAAAATGAAAAAATTATGCTAGAACTGCTTTGCTCTTAATCTTTCCTAAAAAAATGAAGAAAAAATTATTAAAAAATATATCTACAGCACAAAGGAAAATAAATTAATAAAATAAATTACTTATTTACAAACTGTGTGTCTTTAAAGGGACTCTGTCACCTGAATTTGGAGGGAACAATTTTCAGCCACAGGGGCGGGGTTTTCGGGTGTTTGATTCACCCTTTCCTTACCCGCTGGCTTCATGCTAGCTGCAATATTGGATTGAAGTTCATTCTCTGTCCTCCGTAGTACATACCTGCACAAGGCAATCTTGCCTTGCGCAGGCGTGTACTATAGACAGAGTCCCTTTAAGCAGACAAAAAGCACACATGTTCTTAAGGGTGTACTCACTGATACAGCATCTTCTTCCACATCAGTACGATGAGACTTTGGTCTGTCTTTTTCTGTGTCAACATTTGTCCATTCAGTTTCTGGCCTGAGGCTTATTGGTATTATTTGTGTCCTAATAAAAAAAATATATGAGCATCCCTATAAGATAATCTGTCACATACTTAACGTGAAGCAATGTACTCAGTCTTAGGCTGAAATTCATTATTCACCTTATGCAAGAAAAGTATGACATACAAGTTGAAAATTGTTGTGTGCATTTGTAGGCCAGAGGAGAATATCGAATTGATTTGCAGGTCCCTGGTCCAGCTGCCAGGTCAGTGTTCTGTAGATGCTGGACTGGAGCCCTGTGAACCGTCTCCTACCTGGCGGAATCCAGAGTTCCTCTTTTTATGTGCCGGCTTGGCACGATATACTGTAGAGATGTGATGCACACAGGACAGATAGTCAAAAGAGGAGTTGTGGATGCCGGCAAATAGGAGGAGGTCCACAGGGCTCCTGTCCAGCAAGCACAGAATACTGATGTGGTCACTGGCCTGGGGTCCTGAGAATTTATTTACTCCACTCTATAACAATTCTGTTATTTTCACGCAAAGTTAGTGGACCTAAGCTGGCGTGGTATGACCTACTACTGCCTGACAGATTCAATATAAGGCCATGATCGGAGTACATTTTCTCACTTTGGTGCACAGGCGACCAAAAGATGCCCTAAATTACCAGTAATTAGTCTGATTTGTTGCCCCCCAACTCAATGACAAACAGTGAGATAGTCCCAATTTCTTGGCCGATACAATGCCTACTGTGAAGTAGAGGGTCCCTTGGGTTGCAACACGTTTAAGATTAAATTGAGGAATGTAAGTTAAGGGACCCCCTCATATTCACCCATTAACCCATGTAGAGCAATCTGGATTTTACAGTATTAAGGGACCCTCAGATAGTTATCTATTAAACCATGTGTGGCGATCTGGATTTGGTAGGTGGGTGTACCCTAGGCACAACCACAGAGTAATCTTTGTGGGCTAACAGATGATGGACAGCAAGATCCAAAATGTGATTAATCAATCAAGATCAGGAAAGATGGGGTCAGGGCAGGTAGACTTCACTCAATACAGTGGACTAGTAGGAGGTCAGGGCAGGCAGTTGACAAAAATCAAGACACAAGTTGAGTTAATAAAGAAAATAAAAAATATAAGAACACTTACGAACAAGCAAATTGACATGGGGGAGGGTAGTAAAAGTATCCTGGGTCAGTTGCACACTGATTGGAAAAGACAGACTTTGGCAGTACCATAGGTTTTTGTCAAAAACAGTGCTAGTGGCCACATGAAAGCAGCAGAAGACCAGGAGAGTGGGAGGATGAGGACTGATGACACATGGGGCCACTCAGATGCGCTTGTAGCAGATTGTGAAATAGATGTTGTCCCAGAATGATATACATCTACTCTGATAGGTCAGCTTTTCAAAATCAATTTCGTGTTGTAGGTGTATAAAGCAGCTTAGAACCATGTTCAGGTCCACTCTGCATCACAGATACTTCTTTTATGGACAATATGGCACAGGTATAAAGGTAACTCTGTACGGTAGGGAATAGTCACAAGGAGATACAACACTGTAGATACCTTCTCGACCTTGCATGTGCACAATTAGATGTGATCACTGCTTTTTGGAAGAAATTAGTGGAATAATTGATGTCATTATAGCTGAACACTCAAAGAACACAGTATATAGATCTCAGTAATCTGAGGAGTGTTGCATTTATTTCTATGCTCCCAAGGATGAAGCTGCTGAATAGCCAGTGGCTCCCAGAGCTAGCCACCATGTTGTCAGATAAAGGACAGTAATTCACCTGTGTTTATTAGCCTGTGTGGCACTGCCAGGAAGGCTCCTTATTTGTCTCTTCTGCGGCAATAAATTTGCAGATATCAGTCGACCAGACATTCGAGGTGAAGCGGCACTTTTGATCACTTTAGGATATGCTTGATTCTTCTTGGGCGCCTGTAAAAAAAATTACTATTAGCATATTACAAAGCAATATATGAAAGTTTACTAGCAAACGTGCTGTTCCCAGCTATTTTTACAGCATAGTGCCTCGACAGACACATATTTTGGTAATGGAGTGGATGCTTCCTTACTATTGACCATTGTCATAAACTTACTTGGCTCTACTCCTGTTGCAAGCGTCTGTCAGGCACTGCCACTTCAGTCTCTGCTACGTAGCTAGCAGAAAAACTGCATGGCAAGCATGATGTGGGTGCGTATGAATAAGTATAAATAAAATATATATATTGTGTATGTATATATATATATATACAGTATATATATATATATATATATGTGTGTGTATATATATATATATATATATATATATATATATATAATATAGACTGAAGTGGTGGCATCTGACAGAGGTGTATTTGGTGCAGGAGCAGAGCCAGGAAAACTTATAAAAACTGTGAAAGCTAAGGAAGCTGCCTCTATTTAATACATTACACCAGTTAATTTTGGCTAATAGTATATTGGTAAAATTCATAGTGAATGTTATGAGTTATGCGAATAAAAATCTAAATGAAATGTCACTGCACAACTGTAAGCATAATCATCAATATGGAGATAGCTGCTTTAGTCTGAAGTCAACAGTCTCTGCGCTTCCTCGTTAACAAAGATGCTAACGAGCAGGTAAAGATAACTGCCCCTTACTTAGATTAGTCATTTTTATCAGTGTATGGGACAATGAAAATGTAATATTTCAATGCCATCTCCGTAATAATCCATGTTCAAAACAATCGACGGTTATATCTGTGATCATGGAACAGAATTGTTTTTCTGGTTTCAAGTGCAGAGATTATTGGTCTTGGAAAGCCCTAGAAATGTAATATTGATTGATGATTTGTGATATTGAGATATTTTGTGTCTCATCAGCTAATATAAAACCAAATTTCAGTTCACCTACCGGAGAATTTGAGGTGGTAATACTTGGCATACAAGATTTGGGTCTGAGAGGTAGTAGGGTAATCGTCTGTGCAAAAGGGTCAGCATCTCTCTTTGGCCTCAGTTGGCGGTCACAACGTAGTTTGAGTTCAGTACCAACTTTATTAGCCAGTACAGAACTGGACAAACAAAATCGTGGACCCCTTAAAAATAAATTGAGATGTTTAAGCTAGTGAAGCAAAGCTTTATAACATATGCTCCTAAACAGTGAAATTGCAACACCTAAAAGGAAAAGTCATGGAATTATGGAAATCACAGGATGGATCGACATGATAATGATATGCAAATCCTGAAAAATTGTAAACAAAATATTCAAAACAGCTCAAGCATCGAGTATGAGAGCCATGTGGAGAAATTCCCACACGTACATGCCTTAGCTGCTGTCAATGAGATTATTAATGGTTGTCTGATGAATGTTCTGCCACGCTGAATGCACTTGGGCAGAAAATCATCAAGATCTGCTGCTGGCAGCTCCCTTTCTAATTGCCGACCAATTGCATTCCATACGTGCATGATGGAAAACAAGTCCGGGGATGCTGCAGGTCATGATAGCTAAGGTAGACCATACAGACTGCTTATAATTGTACCAGCAACATGAGGCCTGTCATTATTGAGTAAATAAATGACTCTTGGAACAGTTTGGAGAAATGACCGTACCACTGATTTCACGACTGCACAATTCTTTACTGCAAGTGAAACTGGATGTCACATTACAACCCTAAAATATTAGTGTCTACTACAAACAGAAGGTATTTGCATGAGATTGGGCTACGAGCCAGACATCCAGCTACAGGTGCTCCATTGACCTTATGCCATCACTCTCCATTGATATCATGATACAGAGCAAATTTCAATGGTGGTTGGAATAGCAGTCTATCCTGTTCAGTGATACGTCCCATTTTTGTCTTGGATGCAATGATAGCCAGGGATTGATATGGAGACCACGGGAGCAACACCATAAAGAGGCCTTTACAAGGAATTTCACACAAGTCCTACTTCCAGGATTACAGTGTGGGATGAAATAATGTAAGATAGCCGGACCCCTCTAGATTTCATTCCAGGTACACTAACAACTCAACGTTATATTGATCTGATGATAAAACCAGTAGTTCGGCCATTTCTCAAAAGTGTCTCTAGAGCCATCTTTAAATATGACAACCCCAGGCCGCATGGTACTTATGCCACAGTGAGAAGCCTGTAGCGTCGCTGGACTTTTCTTCCATTCAACACATCTGGAACGACATTGGTTGCAATTGCAAAATGAGCTGCCAGCAGCGGATCTTGGTGATTTGCTGCCCAAGTACATTCAGCGGCACAGAACATATCTCATACAACCTTTAATAGTCTCACTGAGACCGGGCAAAGCATGTAAGTTAAGTGGAGCTTGTAAGGAAAACACACACACGAGAGGACCGGGGGGGATACGGATATCACCCCGCCGTCACCAATCTGTGACGGAGCTTACACAGTCGCAGCTCCCTGGCGCCCCCTTACCCTCAGGTCAGTCAGGTAACCTTACCTAGGTTAAGTAGTCGCCAGAGAGGCTGCCCTGTCACATACTGGTTATCGGGGCACTCTGCAGTGATGGCGGTATATATATCACGGGTCCCAGGCCAGGAATATCTACTATATAAAGCTGAATGTGTGTATGTGTGTGTGTGTGTGTGTGTGTGTGTATGTGTGTGTGTATGTCCGGGATTGGCATCTGCACCGTCGCAGCTACAGCCACAAAATTTTGCACAGTCACATGTCTGGACCCCGAGAGCGTCATAGGCTATGTTGTGAGGTGAAATTTTAACCCTGCGCGTTCCAATTCACCAAACAATTTTGCCCCTATCTACATAATGGGGAAAAAAGTGAAAGGAAAAGTGTTGGAGGCGTCGCAGCTACAGAAACAAAATTTTGCACAGTCACACGTCTGGACCCTGAGAGCGTCATAGGCTACGTTGTGAGGTGAAATTTTAACCCCGCGCTTTCCAATTCACCAAACAATTTTGCCCCTATCTACATAATGGGGAAAAAAGTGAAAGGAAAAGTGTTGGAGGCGTCGCAGCTACAGAAACAAAATTTTGCACAGTCACACGTCTGGACCCTGAGCGCGTCATAGGCTACGTTGTAAGGTGAAATTTTAACTCCGCGCTTTCCAATTCACCAAACTATTTTTCCCCTATCTACATAATGGGGAAAAGTGAAAGGAAAAGTGTTGGAGGCAAATTGACAGCTGCCAGATGTGAACAAGGGGGACTTAAAGAGTGAGAGCGATGGCGCCAAAGAGTATATACCGTACAGTTGCTAAGGTGGGACCCCGACATGGGATACGCACCACACACGGGGATATGAACACACACACAAAATGCGCCACACACTACCACGTGCTTGAACACATATACCACCCTCAGCACACATTTCACCACACATACACCAACCTCGCCACATAAAAGTCGAAACACAAAAGTCGCCGCTCAAAACTCACCACGCGCAAAACTCGCCACATGCAAAAAATAGGCTCACGCAAACTCGCCACAAGTGCAAAACTCACCTCATGGAAAACTCGCCACACGCAAAACTTGCACATGCGGAAAAATTGCCACATGCACAAAATTTGCAACACATGCAAAAGTTGCCTCACACAAAACTTGCACATACTCAAAAGGCACCAGACATAAAACTCACCACGCGCAAAACTCGCCATGCGCAAAACTTGCTGCACACAACTTGCTACACTAACCTGTCACATGCAACTCGACACACAAAAAGTTGCTACACGCATGTTGCCACACAAAACTCATCTCACAAAAGTCGCTACATGCATGTCGCCACACACAACTCAACACACACAACTTGACAAACGAAACTCGCCCTAAAACACACACAAGTCTGGTATTAACCTTCAAAAATAAAAATCTGATTAATAAGCAGACAAACTACAAGAGCAACAAATGTACCATATAGGAAATATGGCAGCTGTCAGTCACATGACCTGTCTATTATGTGTATGTGTGAGCTAATATATACTGCCAGGGGGAGGGCTTCCTGTTGGCTGGGGATTTATCAGGCTACCAATTTATCTTACAAATACTGAGGTAAAAATACTGAGCAAATAACGTGTTAACGAGGTCTAATACAGGAGATCACACAGGTATATACTATATACAGGGGAGATGACACACAGATATATACTATATACAGGAGAGATGACACACAGGTATATTCTATATAAAGGAGGAGATGACATACAGGTACATACTATATACAGGAGGAGATGACATACAGGTATATACTATATACAGGAGGAGATGACACACAGGTATATACTATATACAGGAGCAGATTACCTACAGGTATATACTATATACAGGAGGAGATGACATACAGGTATATGCTATATATAGAAGATGACATACAGGTATATACTATATACAGGAGGAGTAGACACACAGATATATACTATATACAGGGGAGATGACACACAGGTATATACTATATACAGGAGGAGATGACATACAGGTATACTATATATAGAAGGAGATGACATACAGGTATATACTATATATAGGAGGAGATGACATACAGGTATATACTATATATAGGAGGAGATGACATACAGGTATATACTATATACAGGGGAGATGACACACAGCAGGTATATACTATATACAGGGGAGATGACATACAGGTATATACTATATACAGGAGATGACATACATGTGTATACTATATATAAGGGAGATGACAAACATGTATATACTGAGGTGAAAATGAGAGGTGTGAGGTGAAAATGAAAAGGTGTGAGTGCAAAATGAGAGGAGTGAGGGAAAATAGTGTAGTGATCGGAAAATGACAGATGTGAGGTCGAAATGACAAGTGTTAGGCGGGAATGAGAGGAGTGAGGGAGAAAATGAGATGTGTGAGGGAGAAAATGAGAGATGTGAGGGGGAAAATTAAAGATGTGATTGGGAAAATGAGAGGCGTGATGGGAAAATAAGAGAAGTGACGTGCTATAACTAACCACAGATATTTACTATGCCCAGGCAACGCCGGGCTCTTCAGCTAGTATATATATATATATATATATATATATATGTATATATATATATATATATATATATATATATATATATATATATATATATATATCCGGTCCATCACTGCCAGGATCCCCCAATAACACCAGAATGGTATGCTGCCACCAGTTCCTTGTTAGATATAAGCCCGATCCGTTAACAAGTTTATATCGGGTCAGAAACCAACCCCAGGTAGCATATAAGTACTAGCCGAACTCACAGACGTGGGAAATCGGGTTTCGAGATAAAAGAGCAGCCCAAAATTAATTGATAGTTTACATTTTGAAAGGCATACTAGAAGCTACAAATATATACAGAATATTATACAGATAATACAGCCAGAGGCACAGATAAAAAGTAAGGTATGGGTTGGGAATAGGAGTTAGCTGTAGGTGTCAAGTTACTCCATACTAAATAAATTGAGATATTTTTAACATTTTGTTCCTATTCTTTCATCATTTTCATATCATTAACATGTCTATCTAGCCTGTGATTTCCATAATTCCACAACTTTTTCATCTTGGTGTTGCAATTTCAACATTGAAGGGTGTAGGATGATACAAAAAATTATGAAGAGACTTGGTCATTGTCTGTTCTTACCAGTACAGGAGCAAAGGTTTTGTTATTTCACTCTGGACATTTTGTAGATGATTTTCATGCCACTGATTTGTATCTAGAAGGTTCAGTCTTGCCAGGACCTCAGCGTAAAGGTATTGGTCACCAGTTACCACCATGTACAGGTTTTTCATCTTGCTAAGATGACTTGAAAGAATTAATAACACTGTTTATGTCTCATTACGATATGTATGAGGACTTATTCAGACAAGCATATAAATCGGACGTGTAGTATCCCATAACTTTATTCCAGTATATTCGACATCTTACTTATATTTTATTACTGCTCTCACTGCTATAAACATTAAAGTGCACGACAACAGCTGTGATAAGATCCATGGGCATCTTCAGTTTTGTTCTTTATGTGCTCCTTTACATGGTTATATCCATTTTCACAAATGGGTATTGTTGGCTAGTACTTGGAAATAAAACCAATTCTGCAGTTTACTTATTAAAATTTGCAGCCTTTTTTAAGACATTAACACTTGTCTTTTGTTTACCATTGACTGCAGGTTTATGTCCCCTAGTGAGGTTATAAAATGTAAAAATAAAAAAGTATTACTTTTTTTTTTCAAAATATATATATATAAAAAAAAAGTTTGAATAACTCTTTCTTTCTTAGTACAAAAATAAAGAAATACAAAAATATAAAAAGAAACATATTTGGTATTGCCACTCCATAGAAGTCCACTCTGTGAAAATAAAACAGTAGTTATCCCATACAATAAACATCATAAAGAAAAAAATTATATAATAATTGCGTTTTTTTGCTCATTGTGTGGAGAATTCATCCCGACACCCTTTTTGAAGGCTTCTTGTATTAATGTATCAGAAAAACCTGTTTTATATGTGATTTTACATGTACTGTGCTCTGCAGCACTCTGTTAGGCCGGGTCACACTTGCGTGTGGCTGGTCTGCGTATGGCTGCGTAGTTCCTCCCTTAAAGGGAGGGTGCCGTGATTTTAGTTTTTGTATTAATAATTATTGATTATATAATCAATTATTTTTAATACAAAAGTAAATGTAGTACTTTAATACTTTTTTATTTATTCATTTTTACTTTTGCCACTGGAGGCCGCCATTTTCATTAGTGTGGGTGTAAGTGTCTGGACACGACACTTGCACACCTCACTTACGGCAGCCATGGGCATAGGAGCCAACAGTCGGGCTCCGACCGCTTCTCCTGCCTCTCACCGCTTCTCCTGCCTCTCAGCTGTGACTTGGCCACGCCCACTGGGCTGCTACGTCACAGCTGTGAGAGGAGATCGCGGCCATTTTGTTTTTTATTTTCCTCTGTCATCGCACACACAGCTCAGTGTGTGCGATCATAGCAGGAGCTGCCAGGGAGAAGATGCTGCTGGGAGCGAGGGTGGGGGTGAGTATCTGCAGCCAGGAGCTGTGATTGCAGCCTGTACTTAGTGTTACAGCACAGGCTGCAATCACCGCTCACTGCCGTTCAGAGCAGAGCAGGGAGATCGTCACACTGCTCTGCCCTGAACATGATTCAGCACTTCCTGGGAGAGGACTGAAGGTAAGTACAGAGTTTTTATTTTCTTATGCATCTACCACTGCTACCTGCCCCTATATACCACTGCTACTAGCCCCTATATACCACTGCTACTAGCCCCTATATACCACTGCTACCTGCCCCTATATACCACTGCTACTAGCCCCTATATACCACTGCTACCAGCCACTATATACCACTGCTACTAGCCCCTATATACCACTGCTACTAGCCCCTATATACCACTGCTACCAGCCCCTATATACCACTGCTACTAGCCCCTATATACCACTGCTACTAGCCCCTATATACCACTGCTACCAGCCCCTATATACCACTGCTACCAGCCACTATATACCACTGCTACTAGCCCCTATATACCACTGCTACCTGCCCCTATATACCACTGCTACCTGCCCCTATATACCACTTCTACCAGCCACTATATACCACTGCTACCAGCCACTATATACCACCGCTACCAGCCACTATATACCACTGCTACCAGCCACTATATACCACTGCTGCCTGCCTCTATATACCATCTACCACTGCTGCCTGCCTCTATATACCATCTACGACTGCTGCCTGCCTCTATATACCACCTACCACTGCTGCCTGCCTCTATATACCATCTACCACTGCTGCCTGCCTCTATATACCATCTACGACTGCTGCCTGCCTCTATATACCATCTACCACTGCTGCCTGCCTCTATATACCATCTACCACTGCTGCCTGCCTCTATATACATCTACCACTGCTACCTGCCTCTATATACATCTATCACTGCTGCCTGCCTCTATATACCATCTACCACTGCTGCCTGCCTCTATATACCATCTACCACTGCTGCCTGCCTCTATATACATCTACCACTGCTACCTGCCTCTATATACATCTACCACTGCTGCCTACCTCTATATACCATCTACCACTGCTGCCTGCCTCTATATACCATCTACCACTGCTGCCTGCCTCTATATACCATCTACCACTGCTACCTCTGTCCTGTGTAGCTAATCTAGTCTTGTGTAGCTAATCCTGTCCTGTGTACAGTATCACACAAGATAGGATTAGATACACGGCGCAGCACAGTATCACACAGGACAGGATTAGATACACGGCTCAGCAGTCAGTATCTAATCCTCTCCAATGCACTCCTCTCCCCCCTGCGTGTCTTTCCCCATTGTGGTTTATTATTTTTGTTGAGGGAGTCGAGGATTATGCGTTCGGTATGGTATAAAAAAGATTAATAAAGGACTTTATTCTGGCCGAGTCTTTATTTACAATACATGTGAGATCTATGTGGCGGCATTATGGGTGATCTATATGGCGGTATTATGTGAGAAGCATATGGTGGTATGTGAGAACACTGGCGGTATTATGTGTGATCTATATGGTGGTATGTGAGAACACTGGCGGTATTATGTGTGATCTATATGGCGGTATGTGAGAACACTGGTGGTATTATGTGTGATCTATATGGCGGTATGTGAGAACACTGGCGGTAATATGTGTGATCTATATGGTGGTATGTGAGAACACTGGCGGTATTATGTGTGATCTATCTGGCGGTATGTGAGAACACTGGCGGTATTATGTGTGATCTATATGGCGGTATGTGAGAACACTGGCGGTATTATGTGTGATCTATATGGTGGTATTATGTGAGAACTGTATGACAGTATTGTGTGATCTATTTGATAGTATTGTGTGTGATCTATATGACGGTATTATGCGAGAACACTATGGCAGTATTATCTTCAGAAAGCGGACCCATTCTATGGTGGTTCTGGCTGAGCACCTGCACGCGGGTCTGGGGTAATAGAGGGTAAAGCATGACCTCCAGTTAGGTGTAGTCAGGGGAGGGCTGGTGAGGTAGCTGAAGAGAGGGGTCTCATTTTTATCGTTACTATATGGCTACATTTCCTTCCCAGCGTCACCCCGGACTGCGCCTGTCGCCTCGCTTTCACACATTGCCAGGACAGGATGGGGAAGACAGGATCTGAGGAGGGGAATGGGGTCTGCATGCAAAGTCTGGATCAGACCAGGCCATCAATCCGCAGAAATGTTTCCTGGATTTCTGTGGAGCAGACGGTCCATCCATGTGTATAAAAGACAGCGCTCTATGTACAATCCCTGGCTGCTCCGCGCACCAAACAGGGGGCCCCTATAGACCAGCACACTGCTCTCCTGAAATACTCTGTGCTGCTGTCACCCTGCTCCCTCCACCACATATCTCCCAGAATCCTTTTGCTGCCTGCCATCCTTGGTGACTGTCTACTTGTCAGTATAAGGCTGCCTTCACACTAGCAGTATTTGGTCAGTATTTTACCTCAGGATTTGTAGCCAAAACCAGGAGTGGGTGATAAATGCAGAAGTGGTGCATATGTTTCTATTATACTTTTCCTCTATTTGTTCCACTCCTGGTTTTGGCTTACAAACAGGGCTGCCACTAGAAATTTTGGGGCCCCATACTGGCAAAATTTTCGGGGCCCCCTTGAGACTCCGCCCAGGCTCCACCCCAGCCCCGCCTCCAGGCTCCACCCCTCGAACTGTCCACAGTCCCACCGCTCTCTCTTGGAAAAACTCCACTTCTCACCAATCACACATTAACAGTTCCCATCACCAGATCACACATATAGCAGGCAGCTTTTGTTTTGGCCAAAAGATTTTTTAAGCCGCCACCATAACACAGTAGACACTTTTGGCCGGGCCCTACTCTGCTGTAACCTATTAAATATTTGTTAAAATATGCAAAACAATTTAGGTATATTTTTATTTATTTTTCAATTTTTAAAATGCCCAATAATATCACATAGAAGGAACAAATACCACAACACCATGACCAGATGACATATTACCACCACAGTGATCGAATAATATCACATACAAGGAACAAATACCACAACACCATGACCAGACCACATATTACCACCACAGTGATCGAATAATATCACATACAAGGAACAAATACCACAACACCATGTCCAGACCACATATTACCACCACATAGTGACTGAATACTACAATTCTGATCAGTAATTTTTAAAAAAGCACCATACTATCACCATAAGTGCCATTATACACAGGAGATCTGTAATTAGTATGCAGTGTCTGTGTACAGATAATATAGTGATCACTAGTGAAATTATACACAGGAGCTCTGTATACAGTGTATAGTGTCAGTGTATAGGTAACACACTGACTCACCAGTGACGTCTCTAGGTGAAGTCCTTCATCTTTCATCCAGCACAGACCGCCATCATTTCATCCAGCCAGGACTTCTCTCTGCAGGAAATAACACAGTTATCTCGAGCTCCGCTTGCAGAACACATTACTTAATTTTTCACAACTTCTACATTACACCACATGAAGAAGGCGACATAGTATCACTCTATACAGTAACAGGACCGCCCCCCATTTAAAACAGTATACTCAAAAAATAAAATAAATACATCACTGCAGTAATAATATCCCTAAATTAGCCCCTATGGTATTAATAATATCACCCAGCCTGGCCCCGTGTGTCTCATTCCTGGCGTCAGCCAGATATTCTCCCATCCTGCCCTCATGAGTATCCATTCTGCCCCATATGATCTCCTTATCCTGCCCCATATGATCGCCCCATCCTGCCCCATCTGTCTCCATCATATCCATCCTGCCCCATGATCCTGCACGATCTGTCTCCAATTCTGCCCCCAGTGTCTCCAATCATGCCCCATGTCTCCATTCTGCCCCCTATGTCTCCAACCATGCCCCCATGTCTGCAATCCTGACACTTGTCTCCAATCATGCCCCCTGTGTCTCCATTCTGCCCCATCTGTCTCCAGTCATGCCCCCATGTCTTTCATCCTGCCCCGTGTCTCCAATCATGCCCCGTATCTCCATTCTGCCCCGTGTCTCGCATTCTGCCCCTGGGTCTCACAGTCTGCCCCTGTGTCCAGCATTCTGCACCTGTCACTGTGTCCAGCATTCTGCCCCTGTCACTGTGTCCAGCATTTCTGCCCCACTGTGTCCAGCATTCTACCCCACTGTGTCCAGCATTCTGCCCCACTGTGTCCAGCATTCTGCCCCACTGTGTGTCCAGCATTCTGCCCCTGTGTGTCCACCATTCTGCCCCTGTGTGTCCACCATTCTGTCCCACTGTGTCCAGCATTTCTGCCCCACTGTCCAGCATTTCTGCCCCTGTGTGTCCAGCATTCTGCCCCACTGTGTCCAGCATTTCTGCCCCTGTGTGTGTCCACCATTCTGTCCCACTGTGTCCAGCATTTCTGCCCCTGTGTGTCCAGCATTCTGCCCCACTGTGTCCACCATTCTGCCCCTGTGTGTCCACCATTCTGCCCCACTGTGTCCAGCATTTCTGCCCCACTGTATCCAGCATTTCTGCCCCTGTGTGTCCACCATTCTGCCCCACTGTGTCCACCATTCTGCCCCACTGTGTCCAGCATTTCTGCCCCACTGTGTCCGGCATTTCTGCCCCTGTGTGTCCAGCATTTCTGCCCCACTGTGTCCGGCATTTCTGCCCCTGTGTGTCCACCATTCTGCCCCACTGTGTCCACCATTCTGCCCCTGTGTGTCCACCATTCTGCCCCACTGTGTCCAGCATTTCTGCCCCACTGTGTCCAGCATTTCTGCCCCTGTGTGTCCAGCATTTCTGCCCCTGTGTGTCCACCATTCTGCCCCTGTGTGTCCACCATTCTGCCCCACTGTGTCCAGCATTTCTGCCCCACTGTGTCCAGCATTTCTGCCCCTGTGTGTCCACCATTCTGCCCCACTGTGTCCACCATTCTGCCCCACTGTCCAGCATTTCTGCCCCTGTGTGTCCAGCATTCTGCCCCACTGTGTCCAGCATTTCTGCCCCTGTGTGTGTCCACCATTCTGTCCCACTGTGTCCAGCATTTCTGCCCCTGTGTGTCCAGCATTCTGCCCCACTGTGTCCACCATTCTGCCCCTGTGTGTCCACCATTCTGCCCCACTGTGTCCAGCATTTCTGCCCCACTGTGTCCAGCATTTCTGCCCCTGTGTGTCCACCATTCTGCCCCACTGTGTCCACCATTCTGCCCCACTGTGTCCAGCATTTCTGCCCCACTGTGTCCAGCATTTCTGCCCCTGTGTGTCCAGCATTTCGGCCCCACTGTGTCCGGCATTTCTGCCCCTGTGTGTCCACCATTCTGCCCCACTGTGTCCACCATTCTGCCCCTGTGTGTCCACCATTCTGCCCCACTGTGTCCAGCATTTCTGCCCCACTGTGTCCAGCATTTCTGCCCCTGTGTGTCCAGCATTTCTGCCCCTGTGTGTCCACCATTCTGCCCCTGTGTGTCCACCATTCTGCCCCTGTGTGTCCACCATTCTGACCCACTGTGTCCAGCATTTCTGCCCCACTGTGTCCAGCATTTCTGCCCCTGTGTGTCCACCATTCTGCCCCACTGTGTCCACCATTCTGCCCCACTGTGTCCAGCATTTCTGCCCCACTGTGTCCGGCATTTCTGCCCCTGTGTGTCCAGCATTCTGCCCCACTGTGTCCACCATTCTGCCCCTGTGTGTCCACCATTCTGCCCCACTGTGTCCAGCATTTCTGCCCCACTGTGTCCAGCATTTCTGCCCCACTGTGTCCACCATTCTGCCCCACTGTGTCCACCATTCTGCCCCACTGTGTCCAGCATTTCTGCCCCACTGTGTCCGGCATTTCTGCCCCTGTGTGTCCAGCATTCTGCCCCACTGTGTCCACCATTCTGCCCCTGTGTGTCCAGCATTTCTGCCCCTGTGTGTCCATCATCCTGCCCCCCGGGCCCCCCTGGATCGCAGCAGCTCTCAAAGAAAAAAAAAAACACAACTTCTTACCTGGCCAAGCTCCAGCGCCGGGTGAAGCTCCCTCTCCAGGCTCCACACAGACGCACTCGCCGCCGGGCCCGGCGGCTGACAATGACGTCAGACGCCGGCGACGCCGGCGAGTGCGCACTGCGGCCCTATTCAGCCGCCAGCCTCAGACTGGCTGGCGGCTGTTAACTATTGACGTGCGGGCTCGGGCCCGCACGTCAATAGTGTGCCGCTGCCGCAGCGCCTGCAGGGGGGGCTCGGTGACCAGATGAGACGGGGCCCGATGCGGGCCCCCTCTGCTCACCGGGCCCCATACGCCAGTCACGGCTGTCATGCCCTGATGGCGGCCCTGCTTACAAATACTGAGGTAAAATACTGACCAAATACTGATAGTGTGACGGCAGCCATACTCTGCAGTCACCAACAAAATGGCTGCTCACTGGGTTCCTGAATATCATCCTCTCTAATCCCTTAGCAAACACCCATAAGGGGAGGAGAGGAGACATCACACACGTCAGCAGACTCCGCCCATAATTACTGCAGTGCAGTAATGTGAGCTAGTTGTACACTAGGTTTTTCTGAAATTTCAGCAGCTGCTCCCCCTAGTGTTGAAAAGTGGAAATTCCAAAACTTTTCAAATTATTTTTCATATTTTACTAAATTATAAACAAATGATAATATTTTTTAAGAAAATGTAATCATTAATTCTTTACATTTTTACAATTTCTGAAAAAAAAATTTTTTTGATGGCACCTTCCCTTTAAGCTCCACCTATGCTCCGCCTACTTCTGCATGCATCCTGCGTCGTCCTGCGTACCTATCATTAACATTGGGTACGCAGGGACATGCGTTGTATGTGGTGCGTGCGGATGCAGTGTTTTGACGTGCCCGCTGACCGCACTGGAACGCAAAAAGTTGTGTGACACCCCAGGAATCTGGTTGCCACAGTGGTATTGCCTGCCTCCCGGGAAGAGTGATGCCATGCCTGGAAGTGAGAAGGAGTCCCCTTAGCAGGTAATACTAGCATACAACACTTTCCTGATTCCAGGCCAGAAGGGGGAGCTCTAGACTCGGTTTCAGGGTAGCTTCACTATAAGTTCTGGTCTAGTGGAGGAGTTAATGAGGTTGTGTGGGAACTGGTATGCCCCACAGCAGAAACTGGAGGGCAGGAGATTGCAGGTCTCCTAGCCACAACTACACCCGAAGGCTCAGCAGTGGATTAGAGCCCAGAGTCACCACATGAGAGGGACACCTGTAAAAAGGTTCGAGCTGCCTGCCATGCAGGTATTTCTCCACCAAAAGGACAGATTGAGGGAGGAACTTGAGGAAAGCTAATGCACCAAGAACCTAGAATTCAGCACAGAAAGGAAGGCTTCCAACCCCACCTGACTAGCAGGATTCTGAACTGCTTCCATGCTGCCCGGATTTCAAGATCACCTGTAATCTGTGTACCTGAACTTCACCAGTAAAAGGTAAAGAGACTGCAATCCTGTGTCCTCCAATTCTTTCCTGCACCTCAACATCTACAACCCCTCTTAGACTATACTGGTAGCCCTGGGGCCTCCGCTCCACCTGTGGGGAGCCAAACCAACTAAGCTGCAGTATAATCAGCCCCAGCGGATCCCTTTAAGCAGCGTCGGCCATCCCTGGCAGCGTACCACAGGTAGCGTCACAAACTTTAGACTTTATTTCCCAATACTCTTTAGTCCCCCTTTAATTGGACGCCCAGAGCCACGGACCAGGTCACCGCTGCCGTGATACATCCCTTTAAGAACCGGCCCGGTTCCGTGTACCCCACGGCCCTAGCGTGTGCTCCAGTTGCATTCCCGTGGGGTCGGCGGGCACGTCAAAACGCCGCATCTGCATACAACGCATGTCCCTGCGTATCCAATGTTAAAGATGTTAAAGATAGGTACGAAGGACGAAGCAGGATGCATGTAGAAGTAGGTGGATAGTAGGCGGAGCTTAATGGAGGGACTATGCAGCCATACGTAGACCAGCCACACGCAAGTGTAAACTTAGCCTTAGGTTGCGACAGGGTGAACTGTTAGTGTCAGCCCAGGTGGGAAGGAGTTACATGGGAGTTATTGAAGAAGTAAGAAGTAATGTTGATATCATCAGTAGGCAACAAGTGGGGAGTGTGTAGTGACTGAGGAATCAAAGAGTTAAAGTTTAGTGTTTTGGAAGCCTATTACCATCTAGGGCTGGAGTGCAAAGAAGGAAAGGAAGTCACAGCGACTAACACTGGCCTGTGTCACTCTTATACTAATAAGAAAGGTCATTCACCAACAGTGAGTACCTGCTGTAGCATAAACAGAGCGGAGGGAGGCGTAATAGGCAGCAAGAAGGAGTGGGCTACAAGGCAATGTGTCAAACCAGTCCTGGAGGTCTAGAGAGAATCCTATTCTGAATAGGAAGGAGTACAGGATGCTGCACCGCAGTGGAGGATACGGTCAGTGGGAGATCAGAGCTACGAAGCTCTTGGAATAAATACTCTGTCACTATGGAACCATACCTGAACATTAATATATTTATATGCCATTTTCTATTAAACTAAAGTATGAGCCTCTGCTTTATACAAAAGAAGTGCATAACATTAATCAAATGTTGAAGTTCTGGTTCAATAATTCAAGTAAAAAAGTTTTTATCTTTTTAGGCTATGTGCACACGTTGCAGATTATTTGCGGTTTTCTAGCGTTTTTGCGCTATAAAAACGCTATAAAACCGCAAATAATCTGCATACATTAAAGGGAACCTGTCACCCCGAAAATCGCGGGTGAGGTAAGCCCACCGGCATCAGGGGCTTATCTACAGCATTCTGTAATGCTGTAGATAAGCCCCCAATGTTACCTGAAAAAGGAGAAAAAGACGTTAGGTTATACTCACCCAGGGGCGGTCCCGCTGCTGGTCAGGTCAGATGGGCGTCTCCGGTCCGCTCCGGCGCCTCCTATCTTCTTTCCATGACGTCCTCTTCTGATCTTCAGCCACGGCTCCGGCGCAGGCGTACTTTGCTCTGCCCTCTTGAGGGCAGAGGATAGTACTGCAGTGCGCAGGCGCCGGAAAGGTCAGAGGCCCGGCGCCTGCGCACTGCAGTACTTTGTCTGCCCTCAACAGGGCAGAGCAAAGTACGCCTGTGCCGGAGCCGTGGCTGAAGATCAGAAGAGGACATCATGGAAAGAAGATAGGAGGCACCGCAGCGGATCGGAGATGCCCATCCGACCTGACCAGCAGCGGGACCGCCCCTGGGTGAGTATAATATAACGTCTTTTTCTCCTTTTTCAGGTAACATCGGGGGCTTATCTACAGCATTACAGAATGCTGTAGATAAGCCCCTGATGCCGGTGGGCTTACCTCACCCGCGATTTTCGGGGTGACAGGTTCCCTTTAAGCATCCTATCATTGTTAATGAAATCCGCAATTTCTGTGCACATGATGTGCATTTTTCCGCATGAAAAACGCATTGCGGAAAAATAATGAACCTGCTCATTAATTTTGTGTTTTTTTCGCGGTTTTCCCACTGTCTAATGCATTGGGAAATGTCAGGAAAAAAAACGCGCAAAAAACAAGCAAAAAAAAAACGCATGCGGATTTCATGCGGAAATCTGCCAGAAATGTCCGGATTTTCACAGGAATTTTCTGCATGAATTCCTGAACGTGTGCACATAGCCTTACAATGGTTGTCAGCCTCCCTGACTCGTACCATCATACATACCACTTGTGGCCTAAGAAAGGGTATGCAGCAAATCTCCACAAAGCGTACAGACACTCAGGAGTGTAGTCATAGGGTGTTTAGGGATGGTGAAGCAAACCTCGCCATGACGGAAGTAGCCATTGGCAGGTCTGGCTCCTTACAGTTGCACCTCCTGCAGTCTAGCAGGCTGTCAGACACAGCCGTGGAGCAAGGGTGAAGACAGAAGCAGTTTAATACTGTTTCTGTGTTCTCTTTTGGCCATCTATACAGTACTAAGTAAACACTATTCAGTAAACAGAAGCATCAAGCATAGCTAATGCTTCTGTAACACCTTGCGATCTCCTGCTGGCACATCAGAGCTGCTGGGTCCTAGCAAACCCACACAGATAAGCTTTGCCTGTGGTGTGTGATACAATAGGGGTCTTTTTTCCTGACAGCCCCAGTTACTTTGCAAGAAATTGACAATAGAAAAAAAAACATTGTGATCATAAAAGATCTCTTCATATAATTAACAAAAAACGTTGCACTCTGTAACACTATAGCATGTAAACAAAAAATATATCAAATTTCAATTGCATTAATGCTCTAGAAACTAGGAAAAAAAACCCTAAGATACTTAGCACATAAAAAAATGCAAATTAATGCATGCCCAGAAGCCACGGCAAGGCGACTTTCTTTGCTGGGAACCTATCCTAACATGATTTGTCTCCGGGGCTGAAGCCTACATTTATATGGGTAGGTAGGGGCCTGCTGTTATTAAAACAGTCACAGGCTGATGGGTGGAGTGCTCAGTCACAGTCACTTCCAAACAGAAAACTGGTGTGTACAGGTGCAAACTAAGAGTAGCTACATAAGAGTATCTACATACATAACTAACAAATAAAGTGACACTCTGTAACACTATAGCATGTAAACATGAAACATATGAAATATGAATTGCATTACTATATGCCTAGCAGCCATGACAAGGCGACCTTTTAAGCACAGTATCCAGGCTCTAAAAGAGGTCGTTCTCAAAGAATGGAAAAGATAGATGTTGCAATATGTCACCTACTTGTTCATTGCAGATCTATAAGACTTGGCGTTGTCCTTAAAATCATGGTGGTCATGCAAAATAATATTTGTAGTAGTTTTTGATGTGGGGTGTATTCATATTTGCATCATCTAATTTGAGTAATACTGAAGATTTTGTAGTGCAAGTTATTTTATTAACTTTGCTTTCATCTTATGGGTTAAAAAAAATTTCTATTAAAATCAGTCTTGTAAAAATTGTGGAAACTGTTCTTGTGTTGAGAGAGATATTGATCAAAATCTTACTTTTCAAAGGGGGTTGTACTTATGATGAGCACTGCACATAAAATACTTTTCAGAACACACATAACACAAAAAACAACAACAACATACATACACTTATTAGGTATCCACCCAACTGTAATAACCTGGAGAATTCATTCAATGGATTATTTGTTGTGAAACGTGAACAGTAAAAAATAAAAATTAAAAAAAACTAATTTATGGACCTGTTGATCTTGATTTTACTCCTCACTATCCCCATTCCCAAGATCTTTTACCTACTGCCTGCTTGATTTCACTTTGTTGGAAAATCTCCAGTGCATGCTGGGATACTCAAACAAGACGTCATCAGAGGCAGAGGCTGCGGTCACTGCCCTAGCCTCTGCCCCCACCCTGAAACAAAGCGTCATCAATGACGTCCATTTCAGGAGCTGGGCTCGTCCCTGCACTACTGAGCATGTGTTGATTGTCAATTCCAACAGATGGTCAGTAAGATCTTGTCACTGTGCAATATCTTTTCTAATGCACAGTGACAGTGCACTCCGTCGCCACCTCTAATGAGAAGTAACGACCTGGTAAGAGAGTGCACTATCAATGTGCATTGCATGGAAAAAAAACACATTAAGCAGAGACCAGCCCTGCTCCTATAAGGTAAAAAAAGGAATTTAAATCTTTTTTTCAGTTATTCCTACTTAACACCAGACACACAGCCTGGACCCAAGACCTGACCCATATCCCACGGCCCAGGGCCTGTGAAATTACAGAAAAACAAATATTTTTCACATTTTTCTTGCATGGGACTATTGCTGTCACACTGTCATATTTATGAGATTCTGCACCATATAAATTAGATAATTAGAATAAACAATAATAAGACTCACCTCTGCTTTCTTTTAATAGACTTCAACCTCTCAATATCCATCCATAGCAAAAAAAGTTTTTCTCCTGAAGTTCCCCTAATAAAGGCCTTAAACTTTTCAAACTCTTCCCAGCAACGGATATAGGAATATTCGTGGATTTTATGAGAAGTATCCGGAATGTCCAATTCTTCACTATCTGACTCGGAGATATCAAACTCTTCTTCGATAGAGGAGGTAGAGGAGACCCCTGTACTAGGTAGTTTTTGGATTGTCACCTGAGACAAGTCAAAAATATCCACTTCATTCACACTTTTCTTCATAAGGTTACCGTTCAGCTTGTAAACTGCAGACTTCATAATTTGATCGACATAATAAAAAGCAAAGTCCTCCATGGTTGGAAAGACGGGAACTTGAGTGTCTTCTGGTTTCTGCTCAACATAAAGTCTTATAGGGCTCGGAGTTGGGGAAGGTGCAATAGATACAGAATATTCGTCCTTCTCCCATGCATCGTGCATTATCTTATCGTCCCTCTGAGATTTGGCAGACAACGAATTCTTATTAGTGTGGGAAAGACTTGGTTTTTGGTGACTTGTAATACTCTGAGAAGCTTGGTAAAAGAAAAAGCAATGTTAATCACTTAGGCTATAGTCATACTGAGTTGTTGTTTTTTTATTATTTTATTTTAGCGGATTTACTACAAGATACTCCTCAACAACTTTTTTAAAAACGCTTAGAAAACTTTTCCTATTCATTTCCATGGGAAATCGACTGTTCATATGGGGAGTGTCAGTGCGTTTTCCCCCTAAAGAGGTTTTGAAAACTGCAGTCACTTCCTTTGAAACTGACATCTCTAAACTACGGATTTATGTCTTTTTACATCAACTAAGGAACTTGCCCCTCAGACTATGAGGGGTCATCACAACAGAACCAGACCCCAATCAGAGGACAATAAAACATTCCTTATCTAAGAACTGACCCAATATTTATGGACATAACTGTTTATCACTCATGGTAATTCTGCGTCATGTCATCTGTCTTATCCATGGGTTTTGGGTTTTTTGTGTGCATAAATATGTGATTCTTCAGAATTTCTTTTAGTCTTTGCCTTATGAAGAGACCTGTGTAGTCTCGAAAGCTTGCAATTTGTTACCATCTCTTCAGTTAGACATTAAAAGGTATCAATCACTGAGGACTCTCAATTCTAAATATTTTTCCATCTCTAAACTAGGCACTCTCAAGTGAAAAGGCTGCAAAAAAATGCTTTATAAAATAACTCTTCAAAACTGCTACAGGAAAAGGAAAAATCCTCAGAAAGGCTAGGTGCACACAAGGTCTTTTTAAAGCAGTGTCCGCTGCAGAGACTGCCTGAAAATAAAAAAAAACATTCAAAAGATTGTACACATTGTAGGGATTCACTCAGGTAGGCAGCGTTTACACAGGCAATGTGTTTTTTAGTCCAACAAGGCGAGGTTTATTAGCTCCATAAACTCCGGAGGGATTTTAACACAAAACAGACGTGTACAAAGGTAGATACAGCAGGAGAGTACAGTACATACGGCAAGTCAATCAATACTCTGGCAAGTACATGTTCAATACTCCGGCAGGTACACATCAAATACTCCGGCAGATACACATCCAATACTCCAACAGGTATATGTCCACCCACACACAGATCAGCAGGGACAAACTGGGACTGAAATTCACCCCTGGCATTTTAAATCACAGAGGCCCATTATGTCTCCAGGCCCGAGCACCAGGTGGAGTATATTGGAATATTACCCTGCCTGGTGGAAATCAAGATTTATTACAAGACCAATATTTCTAATAATACCAATAATACTGCTCTATAAGATTAAATAATTATAATATCAAAATAATAATATTGCGATATTACAGACAAATACAAAGCAAACCTTAACCAAATATAACCAGCATATACATTATTAATAATACCACCATACTGATCGTTAAAGAGGTTGAGGTTAAAGTCTATGTAATTTCATACTTCTGAATCCTAATAGCGCACACGGTGAGAAATCTTCGGCGCTGGCAATGAGAGCGGGTCGTCATGGCTTTTGCTAATTTCACTTGTATTGAGTGAGGCCATGCACATCCAGTCAGCACGTGATCACATTTATACAAATCGCGTACTTGCGGAAAAATGATCAGGGGCGAAACTACAGTAGGTGCAAGGGTTGCAATCGCACTCGGGCCCTGGAGCCTAGGGGGCCCCAAATGTCCCTTTGGCCAATATAAAAAGACTAATACTATTAAAGAGTTACAATAATTGAGGGCCCCATTACAGCTTTTGCTTTTTTTTGCCCAGGAAAGGTGACATATCAGGGCAGGGACCCAACTTTAAAGGATGCCTTGACGTGGCAGTTGGGTTCACATATATTGGCCAACCTATGCGCTAAGTACCTTCTTTTTCACTGTATTTTTCATAGCAATTTTGCAGATGAATATTTCATATATACGCTATATAGCGCTTTTATTCCCTTTTTCACATTTTTTATGGCAGTAATGCAGTTTCAATATTCTAGTGTAATCATTCTTGGTAATTCATGGTGCAACCTTTACAGTTTTTCATGTTACCGTTTTGGTGCCGGCCTCGGCAGGTCACAGACAAAAGGGATGCCTGTGGCCTGCTGGGGTAAGTGATGAAGCCAGCGACTTTGTGCTGTGTCACAACTGCTAACAGTGTGGGCATCTTGAGGATGCAGATCCTGATAACAATGTAGCAGCCAAGGTGGACCAAGACCAGACAGGCCCTTCTGGCATTTGTCAGATAGCCAGTCAGGCCTTTTCTGTCACTATCTACCTGCCCTCCGTGTACAGTGCAAGGGTCTGTCACTCCCTACCTGACCTCCATGTGTAATGCAGGTTTCTGTAACTCACTACCTGCCCTCCATGTGTAGTGCGGGGGTCTGTAATTTTATACCTTCTCTCCATCTTATAGACACCTCTCCATTATTAAGCAGTGGGCTTGAAGTCACCTGACAATACAAAGGTGACATCAACCCAAAAAATATGAACCCCACTTGCCACCGCTACAGGGCAAGTGGGAAGAGCCGGGCAAAGAGCCAGAATAGGCGCATCTAATAGATGTACCTTTTCTGGGCGGCTGTGGGCTGCTGTTTTTAGGCTGGTGGGGTCAATATTCATGGACCCTTACCAGACTGACAATACCAGCCCCCAGCTGTCATCTTTAGGTTGGTTGGTTGTCAAAAAAATATTTAATTATTTAAATAACTAAAAAAAACAGCAATCAACACCTGGTCATCTAATGGATAACGGAGACCTGGAGAGGCGTACAAGCCACAGTGTCTTGCACCCACTGTGAAATTTGGTGTCGGATCGGTGATAATTTGGGGATGATTCAGCAAGGCTGGAATTGGGCAGGTTGTTCTTTGCAAAGGATGTATGAATCAAGCCGCATACAAGGTTATCCTGGAAAAAACAGTTGAGTCCTTCTGCTCAGGCAATGTTCCCCAACTCTGAGGACTGTTTTTTTTCCAGCAGGACAGAGAGAAGCCAGCGCCGCCTATGGTTAAAATGCAATACATAAAGTGCAAATGCACATATTGATTTCTAACTGTATTTTCAAAATGAGACATTTAGCAAACAATTGATTCTAATTCTCAATTCTTTGAGCTACCCCGCCACGTCACGGCATTCTCATAATGGGGCAGTGCTACTCTACGTTTTTTACATTCGCTGTGCCATAAAGGCCTCCTAAACGAATTAAAAGCAAGACCACATTAAATGCAAGCTGTACCTGGAGCATTACTGAGTCACTCCCATGGCACCAGAGGGGCAAGCGAGGATAAAGGTTGACCAGGTCCAGGCATAGACAGTTCAGGTCCAACCTCCACACTGCCCAGCCAGCACCACAGATAAAGGGTGAGAGTGATTCAGAAATGCAACTGGACCTGGTCAACCTTTATCTGTGCTCGCCCTTTCTGGCACCATGGGAGTGATTCAGAAATGCTTCAGGTACAGCTTGCATTTAATGTGGTCTTGCTATTAACACATTTAGGTAGCCTTTATGGCACAGCGAATATAAAAAACGTAGAGTAGGACTGCCCCATTATGAGAATGCCGTGACGTAGCGGGGTGGCTCAAAGAATTGATCAATTGTTTGCTAAATGTCTCATTTTGAAATACAGTTAGAAATTAATATGTGCATGTGCACTTTATGTATTGCATTCTGACCATAAGCAGAGCTGGCTTCTCCCCTCTTTTGCGTTGCTTCCAAATAACCTGTTAAAAAATTCAAAGTATGTCATTGGGTGGGAAGGGGTTAAACAGACAGTTTGGATGATATCACAAAGCACATAAAGATCATAGACATTATATGACATCACAATTGGCATAGAATGTGCAAAGTGCAACACCTGAGATATCTTGTTTCATTAGAGCCTGACAACTTGAAGGAAACAAGTCCAGGTAGGGAACTCTTCACTCACGAATTGTATAGATGGAGGGTTAGTCATCGGATTCAGAACTACATTCTTCACAAGATTGTGAGACTGTGATTGTTATAATGATTCTATGATTTAAAAAAAAATGTGATTGACTAGATTCCAAGGAAAATATGAACATTTTGGTTCTTTATTAGGTCAGTGTGAGCCCTGCCCAACCGGGGTTACCAATCTGGACAACCCCTTCCCTAAATGAGGACTTGTTGGCGATCAACTGATCATGTGTCACTAGTCTTGAAGACCCTCAACGATCGGCTGGTTTGCCCTGTGTGACACCCATGTACTCTAAAAGCATGTAGAAAGGGGTGGGCCAGGTGAGACAACTCCATTTGGTTCCATTTTTGGGTAGCTTTGCCATTAATGTTGTGAAAACGTTATCGTAACAAATTTAATTGCAGACTGCTACAGTTCTCCGTTGTCAGCTGTCTTGGTCCTGTCGGATCAGGGGTGACCGGGAGCTGATGGTTTATCGTGATCAGCAATTGCAGTATGGCATCCTGTGTTTTCCTTTACTTCATAGAACAGTAGGTGATACGGATTAGAATAAAAGGGTTGGAAATGTTTAGGTTTTAACGTGCGTTATGACTCAATTAAAAATGAGGCTGTGGTTATCTGCAGCCTGTGATTTTGTTTTATTAATTCTCCTCTTGATGTTGGAAACTTGATACATAACACACCAGTGGCTGTTATTACGACAGAGGATATGACATCACAGGGAACATGACATGATAGATATCACATGACCTCACAATTGGTACAGAATGTATAAAGTTATTATCCTGAACCACCTTGTGTCCCCAGAGGGAGCAGCTTGAGGAAAACAAGTCCCGGTAGGTAGCTGCTCACTTAGCACTAAGGCCCCATTCCCACATTGTGTGCCATTGGGTTGTTCGTGGTGATGTTTAGAACTGCACCCTTTACCCCTAAAAAATGTCAGCAAATATCTCTGACGTGTTGTCTCTTGCGTATCAGAATAATTCCTTAAACAGGACCTACTATTTAATCCTCTTTTTTGTAATGATAGGTGTTATGTCTCATCTAGTGCAGATGAGCAGCTGTAATGAAGCACGGACAGATGACGGTGGTGCAGCAGGAAGGTTGAGCAGAAACAATAGACAACGTAGTGGTTGATGCCAGCAGGAGGACCAGAACTGGAATCACAGGATATAATGAGCGGAATTGATTAAATGGCAACTGGCGTAAAAGAGTTACAGACTCAGATCAGAGTTTGATCAGAATGGCATCAATTTTTCTCAGACGTGGAGAGGGGAGAAACAAAGTTTCTCCACCTTCTCTATTATGTCAGTCTGTGAAAATCGGATCACACTGAGATGTCATCCAAGTGGGGTCCAATTTTTTCACGGGACCATAGACGTGCATTGCCAATTTTGACTACGATTTTTTTCTGTGGACCACTGGGTACGGGGAAACAATCTGTCATTTGCACAGCCCAATAGAATATCATAGTATCATAGGTACGAGTGCTATCCGTCAAAACCACGGATTTCACAGACTGTCAAAATGGAGAAACTTTTTTTTCCCCCTCTCCACCTGTGAGAGAAACAGATGCCACTTCGATCGCACTCTGATAAAACCTGATCGAAGTCTGCAACTCTATTTTATATATACATATGTAATTTGTGGACTACGGCTACGTCCCCACAGTCAGTAATGGGCAGCGCTATGGACGCAGCACATGTCAGCTCCGTCCAAAGCACTACCGGCTTTTGAATGCAGGTGATTCTGCATGTGTTCATTGAACCGTGCGGAATCACCGCGTTCTATACATTGTACAGGTGATATTTATCTTGAGGAGACTGAGCGTCTCCACAAGATAAATAGACATGCTGCGGTCTGGAAAGACGCGCCGCATTTCCGTCTCCGCGGGTGTCGGTGCACGCATAGTGGGTAGCTTGCCGGGGGGACCGCTTCACAGGAGGCAGGGTCACTGCTTCAGCAGGCTGGTAGTGGCGGCAGGAGTTGGCCGATGCTGCTTGTCCTAGGCTCTCATAAGATGTTTGTGCCGGTGAGTGGAGTCCACTTTCCCATTGATATCCCTGTGGTGGGCCTTTGGAAAATCTCTGCCGAAGGCCGCACATGCTCGGATTGAGATCTTGGGAGATTTCATCTCCAGAGATCTTAATCTGCACATGCGCCACCTTCGGCAGCCATTTTTTGAAGCTCATAGCAGGGAAATCAATGGAAAAGGAGACTCTGCTCACTGGCACCATCATCATATGAGAGCCTAGGACAAGCAGCATCCACCCACTCCTGCCGCCTCCGCCAGCCTCCTGAAGCAACGACCCTGCCTCCTGTGACCTCGCTCCACCGCAGTTGACTTTTCCGTAAGCTACCTTCAGATTATAAAACGCACTCATTTTCCTCAAAAATTTGGAGGGAAAAAAAGTGTGTTTCATAATTTGAAAAATTTGATATGCCTGCAGAAGCAGGGAGTTGCTTTGTGCATGGTTAAGTGTCAAGTTTGCACCCTTAACGCCGGCCTTGCATAGATGTTTAGAAGCCTTGTGGTGCATTAAATTTCCCAATGTGTGGCTTATTCCCACTGGCAGACTCAACTTCAGATGTTCAATGAGCGATCTGTAATAAATCATTCAGTGTGCAATATTCTCGCCAGCACATGTCCTACTTGCCTAGGAGGATGTGCCACCAAGAGGCAGAAAAGGTTATTTTACCTGATGAACAAGAGTTTTGCTCATTCATTGGATCATCTGCAGCGTGGTTAGACGGTACAATTATCGTGAACGAGCGTCCCTAAGAAAGTCGTGTTCACAGTAATCCTGCAGTGTAAATGCATCTTTGGCAGCAGAATATCTATTGCTAATTAGATCAGCATAGTATTCATGGAATTAGATTGTAAACTAGGAGCAGGGTGTAGATTAGTCTGTATGCTTTCATCAGCATGTATATTGTATATTATATTGTAAATTAGGAGCAGGGTGTAGATTAGTCTATAAACTCTCAGGGGCAGCCTGTGTACTGCATATTAGATTGTTGTAAGCTCTTTTAAATGTTACACGAATAAATATTTCAACTTTTATTTCCTGGTTGGATGTGCCGACATATGCCCTCTCGTCATTTCAGTATCGCTGTAATGACCAGTGGGTGCGGCAATCACCAGCATGTCTCCAGGCTGAACTGAAGATCACAAGCTGTCAATGTGGTGAGCTCCTATACTCCCCCTCCCTCATTTACCTGTACATTATTCTGTATGCTCTCAACTACATGTATATTGTATATTAGATTGTAAGCTCCTAGGAGCAGGATGTATATTGTATATTAGATTGTAAGCTCCTAGGAGCAGGGTGTATATTGTATATTAGATTGTAAGCTCCTAGGAGCAGGGTGTATATTGTATATTAGATTGTAAGCTCCTAGGAGCAGGGTGCATACTGTATATTAGATTGTAAGCTCCTAGGAGCAGGGTGTATGTTGTATATTAGATTGTAAGCTCCTAGGAGCAGGGTGTATATTCTATATTACATTGTAAGCTCCTAAGAGCAGGGTGTATATTGTATATTAGATTGTAAGCTCCTAGGAGCAGGGTGTATATTGTATATTAGATTGTAAGCTCCTAAGAACAAGATGTATTTATCTTTTCCCTTCAAAATCGACTCTCCTGAGCTTATAATACATGTAGATATACAGCAATATGCAGCAGGACAGATTTGATCCAGGGAAATATCCGATTGCCACAACTGGGGTCAGGAAGGAATTTTTTCCCTCTTGAGGCAGAACTCTCCGTGGGGTTTCTTCGCCTTCCTCTGGATCTTTTGATCCAGTGGCTCTCAGCCGGTCCTCAATGCCCACAGCTAGTTCTGTGTTCTGTATAGTGTCTGACCTGAGAGTCATTGTGATCATGGTTTAATTTCTTAAAGGGTAATATTTTTATTACAGTGTTGCTTATTGCTATTCCAATAAAAAAAATTAAAAGAAAAAATAAAAGTGTCATGGGAGTTTTTGTATTCACTTTCTTTTTACACAGTTACAGTGATAGGACTGATCATTACTACCCTCAATACTCTACAAGTTGAACCAGAAATTATAGGGGGGTGCCTTATACAGAAGGCAGACCACATATATCTCCACCCATTGTGGATGATAATATCAACTCCTGTCCCAAGATACATTAACCCCTTAGTGACAGAGCCAAATTTTTTAAATCTGACCAGTGTCACTTTGTGGTAATAACTCTGGAACACTTCAACAAATCCCAGTGATTTTGAGAATGTTTTTTCGTGACACATTATACTTTATAAGAACAAGATACACGGCACTCTATAGATTTGTGAGTAGAGGTGCTCGAGTAGGGTTTCCAGCCCCTTAAATCAACTGTATCAAAAAGCTTGGCACTCAATAATGCTGGTAGAAAATAAAGTCATTTATTTTACATCTGGACAAACAGATCAGCTGTGCTCGTATCTTGCTAAACGTTTTCGGTCCTTTGTGGACCTTCCTCAGAGCAAGTTTATCTGGAGCGTAGGATCTGGACATTTAATCAGATGCATGAGTATGCTGACAATATATGTAGAGGCAAGTTTCAGAGGCAGTAATGGAGACTGTGACTGTGAGCAGAGTAAGCTGCTTGGGCATACGATGTGCCCACACTGTGCACGTTATGTTGCCTGGAGCGCTATTTGCCTCTACATAGTTAGGGCCAGAAATATTTGGACAGTGACACAATTTTCGCGAGTTGGGCTCTGCATGCCACCACATTTGATTTGAAATGAAACCTCTACAACAGAATTCAAGTGCAGATTGTAACGTTTAATTTGAAGGGTTGAACAAAAATATCTGATAGAAAATGTAGGAATTGTACACATTTCTTTACAAACACTCCACATTTTAGGAGGTCAAAAGTAATTGGACAAATAAACATAACCCAAACAAAATATTTTTATTTTCAATATTTTGTTGCAAATCCTTTGGAGGCAATCACTGCCTTAAGTCTGGAACCCATGGACATCACCAAACGCTGGGTTTCCTCCTTCTTAATGCTTTGCCAGGCCTTTACAGCCGCAGCCTTCAGGTCTTGCTTGTTTGTGGGTCTTTCCATCTTAAGTCTGGATTTCAGCAAGTGAAATGCATGCTCAATTGGGTTTAGATCTGGAGATTGACTTGGCCATTGCAGAATGTTCCACTTTTTGGCACTCATGAACTCCTGGGTAGCTTTGGCTGTATGCTTGGGGTCATTGTCCATCTGTACTATGAAGCGCCGTCCAATCAACTTTGCAGCATTTGGCTGAATCTGGGGTGAAAGTATATCCCGGTACACTTCAGAATTCATCCGGCTACTCTTGTCTGCTCTTATGTCATCAATAAACACAAGTGACCCAGTGCCATTGAAAGCCATGCATGCCCATGCCATCACGTTGCCTCCACCATGTTTTACAGAGGATGTGGTGTGCCTTGGATCATGTGCCGTTCCCTTTCTTCTCCAAACTTTTTTCTTCCCATCATTCTGGTACAGGTTGATCTTTGTCTCATCTGTCCATAGAATACTTTTCCAGAACTGAGCTGGCTTCTTGAGGTGTTTTTCTGCAAATTTAACTCTGGCCTGTCTATTTTTGTTATTGATGAATGGTTTGCATCTAGATGTGAACCCTTTGTATTTACTGTCATGGAGTCTTCTCTTTACTGTTAACTTAGAGACAGATACACCTACTTCACTGAGAGTGTTCTGGACTTCAGTTGATGTTGTGAACGGGTTCTTCTTCACCAAATTAAGTATGCGGCGATCATCCACCACTGTTGTCATCCGTGGACGCCCAGGCCTTTTTGAGTTCCCAAGCTCACCAGTCAATTCCTTTTTTCTCAGAATGTACCCAACTGTTGATTTTGCTACTCCAAGCATGTCTGCTATCTCTCTGATGGATTTTTTCTTTTTTTTCAGCCTCAGGATGTTCTGCTTCACCTCAATTGAGAGTTCCTTTGACCGCATGTTGTCTGCTCACAGCAACAGCTTCCAAATGCAAAACCACACACCTGGAATCCACCCCTGACCTTTTAACTACTTCATTGATTACAGGTTAACGAGGGAGACGCCTTCAGAGTTAATTGCAGCCCTTAGAGTCCATTGTCCAATTACTTTTGGTCCCTTGAAAAAGAGGACGCTATGCATTACAGAGCTATGATTCCTAAACCCTTTCTCCGATTTGGATGTGGAAACTATCATATTGCAGCTGGGAGTGTGCACTTTCAGCCCATATTATATATATAATTGTATTTCTGAACATGTTTTTGTAAACAGCTAAAATAACAAAACTTGTGTCACTGTCCAAATATTTCTGGCCCTAACTGTATATTGTCAGCATACTCATGCATCTGATTAAATGTCCAGATCCTACGCTCCAGATAAACTTGTTCTGAGGAAGGTCCACAAAGGACCGAAAACGTTTAGCAAGATACGAGCTACAGCTGATCTGTTTGTCCAGATGTAAAATAAATGACTTTATTTTCTACAAGCATTATTGAGTGCCAAGCTTTTTGATACATTATACTTTATGATAATGGTCAATTTAGGTTGATATGTTTTGTGTTTATTTATAAAAAATATCAGAAATATGAGAAAAATGTTTAAAAATTGGCAATTTTCAAACTTTGAATGATTATCCCTTTAATCCAGATAGTCATACCACAGCAAAACATTAATGAATAACATTTCCCACATGTCTGCTTTACATCAGCACCATTTGTAAAACATTTTATTTTGTTAGCATTTTAGGAGGTTTAAAAGTGTAGCAGCAATTTTTCATTTCTTCAAGGAAATTTACAAAATTTATTTTTTTAGGCTCCTATCCAGGCTTGAAGTGACTTTAGGGGTCCCATATATTGAAAAGACCCCAAAACTTATACCATTTTCAAATCAACACCCCCTGACATAATGAAAACTGCAGTCAGGTAGTTTATTAACCCTTCAGGTGATTTTCAGGAATTAATGCAAAGTGGCATGATAGGAATGAAAATGTGTATTTTTATCTCCTAAATGCCGCTAACTTCTGAACAGATTACTACAGCCGTCAGACTCTAAAGGTACCGTCACACTCAACGATATCGCTAGCAATCCGTGACGTTGCAGCGTCCTGGCTAGCGATATCGTTGAGTTTGACAGGCAGCAGCGATCTGGATCCTGCTGTGACATTGTTGGTCAGAGCAGAAAGTCCAGAATTTTATTTCATCGCTGGACTCCCGCAGACATCGCTGAATCGGCGTGTGTGACGCCGATTCAGCAATGTCTTCACTGGTAACCAGGGTAAATATCGGGTTACTAAGCGCAGGGCCGCGCTTAGTAACCCGATGTTTACCCTGGTTACCAGCGTAAATGTAAAAAAAACAAACACTACATACTTACATTCCAGTGTCTGTCCCCCGAAGCTGTGCTTCTCTGCACTGTGTCAGCGCCGGCCGGCCGTAAAGCAGAGCACAGCGGTGACGTCACTGCTGTGCTTTCCGGCTGGCGCTCACAGTCAGTGCAGAGAAGCACAGCTCCGGGGGACGCGACAGACACCGGAATGTAAGTATGTAGTGTTTTTTTTTTTTTACGTTTATGCTGGTAACCAGGGTAAACATCGGGTTACTAAGCGCGGCCCTGCGCTTAGTAACCCGATGCTTACCCTGGTTACCAGGGGACTTCGCATAGTTGGTCGCTGGAGAGCTGTCTAGATCGCTGCAGCGTCGCTAAATGTGACGGTACCTTAAGGCCGCTATTTGGTCATGAATTGCCATGGCAAACATCAGGATCACACAATCATGATCTGAGGGCACCAATTTAGATAAAGACGAAGTCCCCACACTCTGTTGACCATTTATATGATGTAGTCACTATTGACAGCAGCATCTAAGAGGATAAACAGATTTGGGCAGAGCAAACACTGATCGTGGCTGATGCAGCAAGTTTTCAGCTGCTGAATTGTTACCTGTATGGGGATGCTATTCTCTTATATCTCAGGTCAGTTAAAAGACGTATTGGTGGGCATTAAGGGGTTAAAAGTGTAATCGAGGCAGTGCCCTAAAGTAGCATATGTCCTACACAACAAACTACCTGATAGAAGACTGAACACAAGGACACAGCGCTGCAGAATACCAGAGACACAAGTAGTGTAAGATTGGGGTGCCAAGGGCCCACCAGTAACCAACCTCAGGGCCCCACTTTTCTGCTGATAATGTGACATTATTCTCAATCACAAATTTATATAACAATAAACTGGGTAGATTGTTCCATGAATAAGATGTCGCCTTTATCTGTACATAGTGATTCAAGTATATATTGCAAAGTACTGCTCATATAAGAGGGTAGTAGCTCACTCTTGCAGAGTAACCCACTAGAAGATTTTCCTGTTCTCCTGTGGGCCAGTCAAAGCCTGGCTATAATATGTGTAATGTACTGTATGTAAATGTTATACTTTGTGTTTGTAGTGGTGATCTGTCCAGCTACATACTGTAGGTACAGACATAGTTACAGCTTAGGACTGGCCCATAGTGGGAGAGGAAAACCCTAGTAAAACAGGACTACTTCCTGATAGTCAGATAGGGAAGTACAGTATGGCGGGCAGCCATCATTCAAGGCAGTGGGAGGCCTTACTGGAATCTCTTGCGGACATGCAACATCCGGAGCCTAGGGCTCAGTACAGATACTACAAAGAGTGCCTTATCCTCTAATGTACAGAGGAAATGTAAGTGAAACCACATTAAGGGAAGGTTGCACTGTGGGACTGGACAGGAAATCCCTGGCAAACCAGTTAAAGAGAACTTGTCACCCCCCAAGACCTATTAAAGTAAAAGAGCCACCTTCAGCAGCACTAAGGCTGCATTCTGTGAAGGCAGCTCTTATGTTTATTATTCCTAGGAACGCTGAAATGATGAGTTTTTTAAATTTCCCGCCATACCTCTATTGAGTCAGGGAGGTATGTTTTCTCCCCAACTCAACCACCTCACAGCCGTCCATCATCCCCCTCTGGCCTCCGGGAGCCGCCTCCTCTCTTTCTCATGACGTCACCGGCGCCTGTGCTCTGCAATCAGTTCTCAGGCATGTGCCATGCGCGCTTCCCAGGAACTTACACCAGGTGATGAAAGGATATCGCACCTGTGTGTAGCGGAGGCCCTAGATCCCGCACCGCGGTGTGTTATGATGTATTCACACTGTGGGGCTAGGTATCTGGCCCCTGCGCAGTGGAGCGGGTCACCGTGCTCCATTGAAGATAGTTCCGATGTCTCACGAGATTTGTGAAGTCTCGCGAGACTTTGGCACTTCAATCGAGGAGCATGGTGACCCGCTCCACTCCGCAGGGGGAAGGGGTGACAGGCTCCCTTTAAAGTGAGGATAGTCCAGGAGGAACGGACAGCGATGATGGAGGCATACTGTTCTAAAGAAACAAGGAAAAAGAAGTGTCCGAAACTGCATGTTACAGTCTGACGAACTTGAAGCGCCCAATAAATGCTTACTTGCTACAATCAACTGTGTGTTCCCCGAGTAATGTGCGGCGTCTCCTGAGGCAACCCCACACTTGCCAGTAGGGACAGACTGGGACTGAAATTCATCCCTGGCATTTGAAATCACACAGGCCCATGGTGTTCCCGCCCCCGAGCACAAGATGGGGATATATTATTAATATTACCCTGCCTGCAGAAATCAAGATTTACTACAAGATCAATATTTCTAATAATACCAATAACAATACTATATAAGATTAAATAATTATAATATCAAAATAATAATGCATAATAATATTACAGACAAATACCAACAAACCATAACCAAATATAACCAGCATATACAATATTGATATCATCACCGTACTGATTGTTAACCCCTTTCTGCCATTAGACGTACTATTGCGTCCATGTGGGGTGGGCTTTACTTCCCAAGGACGCAATAGTACGTCATATGCGATCGGAAGCGCTCACGGGGGGAGCGCCGCCGATCGCGGCCGGGTGTCAGCTGTTTATCGCAGCTGACATCCGGCACTATGTGCCAGGAGCGGTCACGGACCGCCCCCGGCACATTAACCCCCGGCACACCGCGATCAAAGATGATCGCGATGTGCCGGCGGTACAGGGAAGCACCGCGCAGGGAGGGGGCTCCCTGCGGGCTTCCCTGAGACCCCCGGAGCAACGCGATGTGATCGCGTTGCTGCGAGGGTCTCACCTCCCTCCCTGCTCCCTCCAGCCCCGGATCCAAGATGGCCACGGATCCGGGTCCTGCAGGGAGGGAGGTGGCTTCACAGAGCCTGCTCAGAGCAGGCACTGTGAAGGCTGCAGCGCTGCATGTCAGATCAGTGATCTGACAGAGTGCTGTGCAAACTGTCAGATCACTGATCTGTGATGTCCCCCCCTGGGACAAAGTAAAAAAGTAAAAAAAAAAAATTTCAAATGTGTAAAAAAAATAAAAAAAAATATTCCAAAATAATGAAAAAAAAAAAAAATATTATTCCCATAAATACATTTCTTTATCTAAATAAAAAAAACAAAACAATAAAAGTATACATATTTAGTATCGCCGTGTCCGTAACGGCCCAACCTATAAAACTGGCCCACTAGTTAACCCCTTCAGTAAACACCGTAAGAAAAAAAAAAAAAACGAGGCAAAAAACAACGCTTTATTATCATACCGCCGCACAAAAAGTGGAATAACACGCGATCAAAAAGACAGATATAACTAACCATGGTACCGCTGAAAACGTCATCTTGTCCCGCAAAAAACGAGCCGCCATAAAGCATCATCAGCAAAAAAATAAAAAAGTTATAGTCCTGAGAATAAAGTGATGCAAAAATAATTATTTTTTCTATAAAATAGTTTTTATCGTATAAAAGCGCCAAAACATAAAAAAATGATATAAATGAGGTATCGCTGTAATCGTACTGACCCGAAGAATAAAACTGCTTCATCAATTTTACCAAACGCGGAACGATATAAACGCCTCCCCCAAAAGAAATTCATGAATAGCTGGTTTTTGGTCATTCTGCCTCACAAAAATCGGAATAAAAAGCGATCAAAAAATGTCACGTGCCCGAAAATGTTACCAATAAAAACATCAACTCGTCCCGCAAAAAATAAGACCTCACATGACTCTGTGGACCAAAATATAGAAAAATTATAGCTCTCAAAATGTGGTAACGCAAAAAATATTTTTTGCAATAAAAAGCGTCTTTCAGTGTGTGACGGCTGCCAATCATAAAAATCCGCTAAAAAACCCGCTATAAAAGTAAATCAAACCCCCCTTCATCACCCCCTTAGTTAGGGAAAAATTTAAAAAATGTATTTATTTCCATTTTCCCATTAGGGCTAGGGTTAGAGTTAGGGCTAGGGTTAGGGCTAGGGCTAGGGCTAGGGTTAGGGCTAGGGTTAGGGCTAGGGTTAGGGCTAGGGTTAGGGTTAGGTTTAGGGCTAGGGTTAGGGTTAGGGCTAGGGTTAGGGCTAGGGTTAGGGTTAGGGCTAGGGTTAGGGCTAGGGTTAGGGTTAGGGCTAGGGTTAGGGCTAGGGTTAGGGCTAGGGTTAGGGCTAGGGTTAGGGCTAGGGCTACAGTTTGGGTTGGGGCTAAAGTTACAGTTAGGGTTTAGATTACATTTACGGTTGGGAATAGGGTTGAGATTAGGGTTAGGGGTGTGTCAGGGTTAGAGGTGTGGTTAGGGTTACTGTTGGGATTAGGGTTAGGGATGTGTTTGGATTAGGGTTTCAGTTATAATTGGGGGGTTTCCACTGTTTAGGCACATCAGGGGCTCTCCAAACGCGACATGGCGTCCGATCTCAATTCCAGCCAATTCTGCGTTGAAAAAGTAAAACAGTGCTTCTTCCCTTCCGAGCTCTCCCGTGTGCCCAAACAGGGGTTTACCCCAACATATGGGGTATCAGCGTACTCAGGACAAATAGGGCAACAACTTTTGGGGTCCAATTTCTCCTGTTACCCTTGGGAAAATACAAAACTCGGGGCTAAAACATATTTTTTGTGGGAAAAAAAAAGATTTTTTATTTTCACGGCTCTGCGTTATAAACTGTAGTGAAACACTTGGGGGTTCAAAGTTCTCACAACACATCTAGATTAGTTCCCTGGGGGGGTCTAGTTTCCAATATGGGGTCACTTGTGGGGGGTTTCTACTGTTTAGGTACATTAGGGGTTCTGCAAACGCAATGTGACGTCTGCAGACCATTCCATCTAAGTCTGCATTCCAAATGGCGCTCCTTCCCTTCCGAGCTCTGCCATGCGCTCAAACGGTGGTTTCCCCCAACATACGGGGTATCAGCGTACTCAGGACAAATTGGACAACAACTTTTGGGGTCGAATTTCTCCTCTTACCCTCGGGAAAATACAAAACTGGGGGCTAAAAAATAATTTTGGGGGGAAAGATTTTTTTTTTTAATTTTCACGGCTCTGCGTTACAAACTGTAGTGAAACACTTGGGGGTTCAAAGCTATCACAACACATATAGATGAGTTCCTTAGGGGGTCTAGTTTCCAAAATGGTGTCACTTGTGGGAGGTTTCTACTGTTTAGGTACATTAGGGGCTCTGCAAATGCAATGTGACACCTGCAGACCATTCCATCTAAGTCCTCATTCCAAATGGAGCTCCTTCCCTTCCGAGCCCTCCCATGCGCCCAAACAGTGGTTCCCCCCCACATATGGGGTATCAGCGCACTCAGGACAAATTGGACAACAAATTGTGGGGTCGAATTTCTCCTGTTACCCTCGGGAAAATACAAAACTGGGGGCTAAAAAATAATTTTTGTGGGAAAAAATTTTTGTTTTATTTTTACGGCTCTCCATTATAAACTTCTGTGAAGCCCTTGGTGGGTCAAAGCGCTCAGCACACATCTAGATAAGTTCCTAAGGGGGTCTACTTTCCAAAATGGTGTCACTTGTGGGGGGTTTCTACTGTTTAGGTACATTAGGGGCTCTGCAAACGCAATGTGACACCTGCAGACCATTCCATCTAAGTCTGCATTCAAATGGCACTCCTTCCCTTCTGAGCCCTCCCATGTGCCCAAACAGTGGTTCCCCCCACATAGGGTGTATCATCGCACTCAGGACAAATTGGGCAACAAATTTTGGGGTCCAATTTCTCCTGTTACCCTCAGGAAAATACAAAACTGGGGGCTAAAAAAATAATTTTTGTGGGAAAAAAATTTTGTTTTATTTTTACGGCTCTACATTATAAACTTCTGTGAAGCACTTGGTGGGTCAAAGTGCTCACCACACCTCTAGATAAGTTCCTTAGGGGGTCTACTTTCCAAAATGGTGTCATTTGTGGGGGGTTTCAATGTTTAGGCACATCAGTGGCTCTTCAAACGCAACATGGCGTCCCATCTCAATTCCTGTCAATTTTGCTTTGAAAAGTCAAACGGCGCTCCTTCCCTTCCGAGCTCTCCCATCCACCCAAACAGTGATTTACCCCCACATATGGGGTATCAGCGTACTCAGGACAAATTGTACAACAACTTTTGGGGTCCAATTTCTTCTCTTACCCTTGGGAAAATAAAAAATTGGGGGCAAAAAGATAATTTTTGTGAAAAAATATGATTTTTTATTTTTACGGTTCTACATTATAAACTTCTGTGAAGCACTTGGTGGGTCAAAGTGCTCACCACACCTCTAGATAAGTTCCTTAGGGGGTCTACTTTCCAAAATGGTGTCACTTGTGGGGGGTTTCAATGTTTAGGCACATCAGTGGCTCTTCAAACGCAACATGAGGTCCCATCTCAATTCCTGTCAATTTTGCATTGAAAAGTCAAACGGCGCTCCTTCCCTTCCGAGCTCTCCCATCCGCCCAAACAGTGGTTTACCCCCACATATGGGCTATCAGCGTACTCAGGACAAATTGTACAACAACTTTTGGGGTCCAATTTCTTCTCTTACCCTTGGGAAAATAAAAAATTGGGGGCAAAAAGATAATTTTTGTGAAAAAATATGATTTTTTATTTTTACGGTTCTACATTATAAACTTCTGTGAAGCATTTGGTGGGTCAAAGTGCTCACCACACCTCTAGATAAGTTCCTTAGGGGGTCTACTTTCCAAAATGGTGTCACTTGTGGGGGGTTTCAATGTTTAGCCACATCAGGGGCTCTCCAAACGAAACATGGCGTCCCATCTCAATTCCAGTCAATTTTGCATTGAAAGTCAAATGGCACTCCTTCGCTTCCGAGCTCTGCCATGCGCCCAAACAGTGGTTTACCCCCACATGTGGGGTATTGGCATACTCAGGACAAATTGTACAACAATGTTTGGGGTCCATTTTCTCCTGTTACCCTTGGTAAAATAAAACAAATTGGAGCTGAATTAAATTTTTTGTGAAAAAAAGTTAAATGTTCATTTTTATTTAAACATTCAAAAAATTCCTGTGAAGCACCAGAAGGGTTAATAAACTTCTTGAAAATGGTTTTGAGCACCTTGAGGGGTGTAGTTTTTAGAATGGTGTCACACTTGGGTATTTTCTATCATATAGACCCCTCAAAATGACTTCAAATGAGATGTGGTCCCTAAAATAAAATGGTGTTGTAGAAATGAGAAATTGCTGGTCAACTTTTAACCCTTATAACTCCCTAACAAAAAAAAATTTTGTTTCCAAAATTGTGCTGATGTAAAGTAGACATGTGGGAAATGTTATTTATTAAGTATTTTGTGTGACATATCTCTGTGATTTAATTGCATAAAAATTCAAAGTTGGAAAATTGCGAAATTTTCATAATTTTCGCCAAATTTCCGTTTTTTTCACAAATAAACGCAGGTACTATCAAATAATTTTTACCATTGTCATGAAGTACAATATGTCACGAGAAAACAATGTCAGAATCACCAGGATCCATTGAAGCGTTCCAGAGTTATAACCTCATAAAGGGACAGTGGTCAGAATTGTAAAAATTGGCCCGGTCATTAACGTGCAAACCACCCTTGGGGGTAAAGGGGTTAAAGAGGTTGAGGTTAAAGTCTATGTAACCTAAGACTTCTGAATCCTCATAGCGCACACTGTGAGGATTCTCCAGTGTCGGCATTGAGAGCAGCCACTGTTATGACCTGGTGGTCAGGACAATAATGGACCTGGTGGTTAAGAGCACACGGAATGACCTGATAGTTACTGATAATAAGGACGAGCTCTGGGACGTGGGAACTCTGCTGACCGCAATCCCTAATCCTATCACGCACACTAGAAATAGCCGTGGATTGCTCCTAACGCTCCCTATGCAACTCGGCACAGCCTAAGGAACTAGCTAGCCCTGAAGATAGAAAAATAAAGCCTACCTTGCCTCAGAGAAATTCCCCAAAGGAAAAGGCAGCCCCCCACATATAATGACTGTGAGTAAAGATGAAAATACAAACACAGAGATGAAATAGATTTAGCAAAGTGAGGCCCGACTAACTGAACAGACCGAGGATAGGAAAGGTTGCTTTGCGGTCACCACAAAAACCTACAAAAAGACCACGCAGAGGGCGCAAAAAGACCCTCCGCACCGACTCACGGTGCGGAGGCACTCCCTCTGCGTCCCAGAGCTTCCAGCAAGCAAGACAACAAAAAAATAGCAAGCTGGACAGAAAAATAGCAAACCAAAGAAAAACAAGCAGGAACTTAACTTCTGCTGGGAAGACAGGTCACAAGAACGATCCAGGAGTGAACTAGACCAATACTGGAACATTGACAGGTGGCATGGAGCAAAGATCCAAGTGGAGCTAAATAGAGCAGCCAGCTAACGAATTACCTCGTCACCTGTGGAAGGAAACTCAGAAACACCCACCAGAGGAAGTCCATGGACAGAACCAGCCGAAGTACCATTCATGACCACAGGAGGGAGCCCGACAACAGAATTCACAACAGTACCCCCCCCTTGAGGAGGGGTCACCGAACCCTCACCAGAGTCCCCAGGCCGACCAGGATGAGCCAAATGAAAGGCACGAACCAGATCGGCAGCATGAACATCAGAGGCAAAAACCCAGGAATTATCTTCCTGACCATAACCCTTCCACTTGACCAGGTACTGGAGTTTCCATTTCGAAATACGAGAATCCAAAATCTTCTCCACCACATACTCCAACTCCCCCTCAACCAACACCGGGGCAGGAGGATCAACGGATGGAACCACAGGCGCCACGTATCTCCGCAACAACGACCTATGGAACACATTATGGATGGCAAAAGAAGCAGGAAGGGCCAAACGAAATGACACAGGATTGATAACCTCAGAAATCTTATACGGACCAATGAAACGAGGCTTAAACTTAGGAGAGGAAACCTTCATAGGAACACAACGAGACGACAACCAAACCAAATCCCCAACACGAAGTCGGGGACCCACACAGCGCCGGCGGTTAGCAAAACGTTGAGCCTTCTCCTGGGACAATGTCAAATTGTCCACCACATGAGTCCAAATCTGCTGCAACCTATCCACCACAGTATCTACACCAGGACAGTCCGAAGACTCAACCTGCCCTGAAGAGAACCGAGGATGGAAACCAGAATTTCAGAAAAACGGCGAAACGAAAGTAGCCGAGCTGGCCCGATTATTAAGGGCGAACTCAGCCAACGGCAAAAAGGACACCCAATCATCCTGTTCAGCAGAAACAAAGCATCTCAGATATGTTTCCAAAGTTTGATTAGTTCGTTCGGTTTGGCCATTTGTCTGAGGATGGAAAGCCGAGGAAAAAGACAAATCAATGCCCATCCTAGCACAAAAGGATCGCCAAAACCTCGAAACAAACTGGGAACCTCTGTCAGAAACGATGTTCTCAGGAGTATCATGTAAACGAACCACATGCTGGAAAAATAATGGCACCAAATCAGAGGAGGAAGGCAATTTAGACAAAGGTACCAAATGGACCATCTTAGAAAAGCGATCACAAACCACCCAAATGACCGACATCTTTTGAGAGAGGGGGAGATCCGAAATAAAATCCATAGAAATATGCGTCCAGGGCCTCTTCGGGACCGGCAAGGGCAAAAGCAACCCACTGGCACGAGAACAGCAGGGCTTAGCCCGAGCACAAGTCCCACAGGACTGCACAAAAGAACGCACATCCCGTGACAAAGACGGCCACCAAAAGGATCTAGCCACCAAATATCTGGTACCAAAGATTCCAGGATGCCCAGCCAACACTGAACAATGAATCTCAGAGATAACTCTACTAGTCCATCTATCAGGGACAAACAGTTTCTCCGCTGGGCAACGGTCAGGTCTATCAGGCTGAAATTTTTGCAGCACCCGCCGCAAATCAGGGGAGATGACAGACAAAATTACCCCCTCTTTGAGAATACCCGCCGGCTCAGGAACACCCAGAGAGTCAGGCACAAAACTCCTTGACAGGGCATCAGCCTTCACATTCTTAGAGCCCGGAAGGTACGAAACCACAAAATCAAAACGGGAGAAAAATAACGACCATCGAGCCTGTCTCGGATTCAACCGTTTGGCAGACTCAAGATAAGTCAAATTCTTGTGATCTGTCAAGACCACCACGGGATGCTTGGCTCCTTCAAGCCAATGACGCCACTCCTCGAATGCCCACTTCATGGCCAACAACTCTCGATTACCAACATCATAATTACGCTCAGCAGGCGAAAACTTTCTAGAAAAGAAAGCACATGGCTTCATCACCGAGCCATCAGAACTTCTTTGCGACAAAACAGCCCCTGCTCCAATCTCAGAAGCATCAACCTCAACCTGAAACGGGAGCGAAACATCTGGCTGGCACAACACAGGGGCAGAAGAAAAACGACGCTTCAACTCCTGAAAAGCCTCTACAGCTGCAGAAGACCAATTGACCACATCAGCACCCTTCTTGGTCAAATCAGTCAACGGTTTAGCAACACTAGAAAAATTAGCGATGAAGCGCCGATAAAAATTAGCAAAGCTCAGGAACTTTTGCAGGCTCTTTACAGATGTCGGCTGAGTCCAATCGTAAATGGCCTGGACTTTAACAGGGTCCATCTCGATAGTAGAAGGGGAAAAAATGAACCCCAAAAATGAAACCTTCTGAACTCCAAAGAGACACTTTGACCCCTTCACAAACAAGGAATTCGCACGAAGGACCTGGAACACCATTCTGACCTGCTTCACATGAGACTCCCAATCATCCGAAAAGACCAAAATATCATCCAAATACACAATCAGGAATTTATCCAGGTACTCTCGGAAGATGTCATGCATAAAGGACTGAAATACTGATGGAGCATTGGAAAGCCCGAATGGCATAACCAGGTACTCAAAATGGCCCTCGGGCGTATTAAATGCTGTTTTCCATTCATCGCCTTGTTTAATACGCACAAGATTATACGCCCCTCGAAGATCTATCTTGGTGAACCAACTAGCCCCTTTAATACGAGCAAACAAATCAGACAACAACGGCAAAGGATACTGAAATTTGACTGTAATTTTATTAAGAAGGCGGTAATCAATACAAGGTCTCAAAGAACCATCCTTCTTGGCCACAAAAAAGAACCCTGCTCCTAACGGTGATGACGACGGGCGAATATGGCCTTTCTCCAAGGATTCCTTTATATAACTCCGCATAGCGGCGTGTTCTGGCACAGATAAATTGAACAATCGGCCCTTAGGAAACTTACTACCAGGAATCAAATTAATTGCACAATCGCAATCCCTATGAGGAGGTAGGGCACTGGCTTTGGGCTCATCAAATACATCCCGGTAATCCGACAAAAACTCTGGAACTTCAGAAGGAGTGGAAGACGAAATAGACAAAAATGGAACATCACCATGTACCCCCTGGCAACCCCAGCTGGACACAGACATAGATTTCCAGTCCAATACTGGATTATGAACCTGTAGCCATGGCAACCCCAAAACGACCACATCATGCAGATTATGCAACACCAGAAAGCGGATAGCCTTCTGATGTGCAGGAGCCATGCACATGGTCAATTGGGTCCAGTACTGAGGCTTATTCTTGGCCAAAGGTGTAGCATAAATTCCTCTCAATGGAATAGGATACTGCAAGGGCTCCAAGAAAAAACCACAGCGCCTAGCATACTCCAAGTCCATCAAATTCAGGGCAGCGCCTGAATCCACAAATGCCATAACAGAATAGGATGACAAAGAGCAAATCAGAGTAACGGACAATAGAAATTTAGACTGTACCGTACCAATGGTGGCAGACCTAGCGAACCGCTTAGTGCGCTTAGGACAATCGGAGATAGCATGAGTGGAATCACCACAGTAAAAACATAGCCCATTCCGACGTTTGTGTTCTTGCCGTTCAGCCCTGGTCAAAGTCCTATCACATTGCATAGGCTCAGGCCCATGCTCAGATAGTACCGCCAAATGGTGCACAGCTTTACGCTCACGCAAGCGTCGATCGATCTGAATGGCCAAAGACATAGACTCATTCAGACCAGCAGGCATGGGAAATCCCACCATGACATCCTTAAGGGCTTCAGAGAGACCCTTTCTGAAGATTGCTGCCAGGGCACATTCATTCCACTGAGTGAGCACAGACCACTTTCTAAACTTCTGACAATATATCTCCGCTTCCTCCTGACCCTGACACAGAGCCAGCAAGATTTTCTCTGCCTGATCCACTGAATTAGGTTCGTCATAAAGCAATCCAAGCGCCAGGAAAAACGCATCAACATCACGCAATGCCGGATCTCCTGGTGCAAGGGAAAATGCCCAGTCTTGAGGGTCACCACGTAACAGAGAAATAATGATCTTTACTTGTTGAACAGGGTCACCTGAGGAGCGAGGTTTCAAGGCAAGAAACAATTTACAATTATTTTTGAAATTCAAGAACTTAGATCTATCACCAAAAAACAAATCAGGAATTGGAATCCTAGGCTCTGACATCGGATTCTGAACCACAAAATCTTGAATGTTTTGTACCCTTGTAGTGAGATTATCCATCCAAGAGGACAGACCTTGAATGTCCATGTTTACACCTGTGTCCTGAACCACCCAGAGGTAAAGGGGAAAAGAGAGACAAAACACACTGCAAAGAAAAAAAAATGGTCTCAGAACTTCTCTTATCCCTCTATTGAGATGCATTAGTACTTTGGGCCACCTGTACTGTTATGACCTGGTGGTGAGGACAATAATGGGCCTGGTGGTTAAGAGCACACGGAATGACCTGATAGTTACTGATAATAAGGACGAGCTCTGGGACGTGGGAACTCTGCTGACCGCAATCCCTAATCCTATCACGCACACTAGAAATAGCCGTGGATTGCTCCTAACGCTCCCTATGCAACTCGGCACAGCCTAAGGAACTAGCTAGCCCTGAAGATAGAAAAATAAAGCCTACCTTGCCTCAGAGAAATTCCCCAAAGGAAAAGGCAGCCCCCCACAAATAATGACTGTGAGTAAAGATGAAAACACAAACACAGAGATGAAATAGATTTAGCAAAGTGAGGCCCGGCTAACTGAACAGACCGAGGATAGGAAACAGGGGCGGATTATCAGAGGGTCAATATGGGCGGTAGCCCAGGGCCCAGTGGTCTGGGGGGGCCCTGGGCTACCGCACTGTTGACCCTCTGATCATCTGTTATTCGAATGCCGCTGCCGGCGGCCGCCGCCGGCATTTATGTGCCCGCCCCCGGCCCCCTGCCGTAGCCGGTGGGCAGAGAGAGGGGGCCCGCATCGGGCCCCTTCTCATCTGCTCACCGGGCCCCTTCCGGCGCTGCCTGCGGCGGTTTCCTATTGACGTGCGGGCACGCGCCCGCACGTCAATAGTTAACACCAGCCGCCAGCCAATTGGAGGCTGGCGGCTGATGTCGGCCGCAGGCGCACACGTCGCCGGCGTCTGACGTCATTGTCAGTCGCCGGCGAGTGTGCTCTGTTGGAGGGAGCTCACCGCGGCGCTGGAGCGAGGACAGGTGAGGAGACTTTGTTTTTTTTTTTTTACAACGGTGGACTGGACACACTGAGGGCAATGCTGGAGGACACTGGGGCAGATGGCTGGAGGACACTGGGGCAGATGGCAGGAGGACACTGGGGCAATGCTGGAGGACACTGGGGCAGATGGCTGGAGGACACTGGGGCAATGCTGGAGGACACTGGGGCAATGCTGGAGGACACTGGGGCAGATGGCTGGAGGACACTGGGGCAATGCTGGAGGACACTGGGGCAATGCTGGAGGACACTGGGGCAGATGGCTGGAGGACACTGGGGCAATGCTGGAGGACACTGGGGCAGATGGCTGGAGGACACTGGGGCAGATGGCTGGAGGACACTGGGGCAGATGGCAGGAGGACACTGGGGCAGATGGCAGGAGGACACTGGGGCAGATGGCAGGAGGACACTGGGGCAGATGGCTGGAGGACACTGGGGCAATGCTGGAGGACACTGGGGCAATGCTGGAGGACACTGGGGCAGATGGCTGGAGGACACTGGGGCAGATGGCTGGAGGACACTGGGGCAGATGGCTGGAGGACACTGGGGCAGATGGCTGGAAGACACTGGGGCAGATTGTTGGAGGACACTGGGGCAATGCTGGAAGACACTGGGGCAATGCTGGAGGACACGGGCAGATGGCTGGATGACACTGGGGCAGATTGCTGGATGACACTGGGACAGATTGCTGGATGACACTGGGACAGATTGCTGGAGGACACTGGGGCAGATTGCTGGAGGACACTGGGGCAATGCTGGAGGACACTGGGGCAATGCTGGAGGACATTGGGGCAGATTGCTGGAGCTGGAGGACACTGGGGCAATGCTGGAGACACTGGGGGAAATGCTGGACTTACTGGGGCAGATTTCTGGACACACTGGTGGTAATATTCTGGACACACTGTCTGGGGGCAATGCTGGACGCACTGGGGCAGATTGCTGGACACACTGTCTGGGGGCAATGCTGGACACACTGGGGGCAATATGCTGGAGACACTGGGGCAGATTGCTGGACACTGGGGCAATATGCTGGACATGCTGGGGCAGATTGCTGGACACAATGGGGGCAGGACTGGAGGCATGGGCAGAATGTAGACACGGGGCATGATTGGAGACACGGGGCAGAATTAAAGACATGGGGCAGGATTGGATCATGTGGCAGGATGGATACGATGGAGACATATGGGGCAGGATGTGGAGATCATATGGGGTAGAATGGATACTCATGAGGGCAGGATGCGAGAACATATGGCTGGAGCCAGGAATGAGACACACGGGGCCAGGATGTGGAATATTATTACCATAGGGGCTAATTTAGGGATATTATTACTGCAGTGATGTATTTATTTTATTTTTTGAGTATACTGTTTTAAATAGGGGGCGGTCCTGTTACTGTGCAGAGTGACACTATATCACCTTTTTTTCTTCATGTGGTGTAATGTAGAAGTTGTGAAAATTAAGTAATGTGTTCTGCAAGCGGAGCTCGAGATAACTGTGTTATTTCCTGCAGAAACGAGTCCTGGCTGAAAGAAATGATGGCGGTCTGTGCTGGCTGAAAGATGAAGGACTTCACCTAGAGACGTCACTGGTGAGTCAGTGTTACCTATACACTGACACTATACAATGTATACTATATTGAGCTCCTGTGTATAATACCACCAGTGATCTCTGTATTACCTCTACACAGACACTGCATACTAAGTACAGATCTCCTGTGAATACTGGCACTTATGGTGATAGTATTGTGTTGTTGTTTTTTACTGATCAGTATTGTAGTATTCAGTCACTATGTGGTGGTAATATGTGGTCTGGAAATGGTGTTGTGGTATTTGTCCCTTGTATGTGATATTATTCGATCACTGTGGTTGTAATTTGTGGTCTGGTCATGGCGCGGTGGTATTTGATCCTTGTATGTAATATTATTCGATCACTGTGGTTGTAATTTGTGGTCTGGTCATGGCGCGGTGGTATTTGATCCTTGTATGTGATATTATTCGATCACTGTGGTTGTAATTTGTGGTCTGGTCATGGCGCGGTGGTATTTGATCCTTGTATGTGATATTATTCGATCACTGTGGTTGTAATTTGTGGTCTGGTCACGGTACGGTGGTATTTGTTCCTTGTATGTGATATTATTGGTCAAAATATACCTAAATTGTATTGCAGATTCTAACAAATATTTAATAGGTTACAGTAGAGTAGGGACCGGCCATTTTTCTGGAATAATCTGGTTCGGGTATATCATGACCCCCGTCACATGACCCCCGTCACATGACCCCCGTCACATGACCCCCGTCACATGACCCCCGTCACATGACCGGGGGGGGCCCACAGTGTCTGAACAGCCCGGGGCCCTGGCTACCCTTAATCCACCCCTGATAGGAAAGGTTGCTTTGCGGTCAGCACAAAAACCTACAAAAAGACCACGCAGAGGGCGCAAAAAGACCCTCCGCACCGACTCACGGTGCGGAGGCGCTCCCTCTGCGTCCCAGAGCTTCCAGCAAGCAAGACAACAACAAAAAATAGCAAGCTGGACAGAAAAATAGCAAACCAAAGAAAAACAAGCAGGAACTTAACTTCTGCTGGGAAGACAGGTCACAAGAACGGTCCAGGAGTGAACTAGACCAATACTGGAACATTGACAGGTGGCATGGAGCAAAGATCCAAGTGGAGCTAAATAGAGCAGCCAGCTAATGAATTAACCTTGTCACCTGTGGAAGGAAACTCAGAAACACCCACCAGAGGAAGTCCATGGACAGAACCAGCTGAAGTACCATTCATGACCACAGGAGGGAGCCCGACAACAGAATTCACAACAAGCCATCATGTGACCGCAAGTATGCAATTTTCACACCTCCAGCCACATTCTGATTGATTGTACTCTGCTTTGTGTGTTTCACTTGTATTGAGCCGTGCACGTCTAGTCAGCATGTGACCACATGTCTGCAAATCGCATAATTACAGTAGATGCAAGGATTGCCATAGCACCCAGGCCCTGGAGCCTAGAGGACCCCAAAAGTATATTTGGCCCATATAAAAAGACCAATGCTATTAAAGACTTTCAATAATTGAGGGTCCCATTAGAGCCTATGCTTTGGAGCCCATGCTGTTCAAGTTACAACACTGCACATGATCCCCAACTCCCAGTACCGGAACCGGAGAATTCTCACAGTGAACGAACTTTGAGGATTCAGAAGTCTGCAGTCACATAGAGTCACTGCAGACTTTAGCTTCAAGCTTGGGCAACAACTCTAACCAAAACACTGTACCAAGACTGATATTACCACCATACAGTGACCATATAATGGTAATATCCGCTTTACACCAGTGCTCTGCAGAGCATATATGTGTATATTGTGTGGGTTCTCGCTCTTTGTTGTCAATCATTTTCCCTTTTTCCTTTGCATTCGGTCCAGACCACCATGACCTCTTATTATTAGTATTATTATTTATTTATATAGCACCATTAATTCCATTGTGCTGTACATGAGAACGGGTTTACATACAGGGTTATAGATATTGTTTACAGTAAACAGGTTTACAGTGACAGACTGGTACAGAGGGGAGAGGACCCCGTCCTTGCGGACTTACATTCTAAGGGGTATACATTCTATACTCTTATTTCATCTATAATTTGTCCCTGCAAAATTTAAAACACAAGCATCTTAACTTTACTGATTTTCCAGGACCCTCCACCTTCTACCACCTCTACACAAACCACAACTTGTGATACCTTATAATAATTTCCCTGTGCCTCCTTTAATAATGCCCCCCTTTTTACTCTTATAGTAATATACCTCCCTATAATAATATAAATATCCCCTGTGCCTTCTTATATTAATAACAATGACTCCTTGCTTCCCCATAATGATAACGATTCCCCCATTGTGCCTTCTTGCAATAATGACCCTCAGTGCCTCTATATTGTAATAATGCTCCTGAACAGGGGCGTACATAAATAACAGGCGCCCTTTATAAAAAAAAAAGTCCTACCACGTCACAGTAAAAGAGCATATCTCCCAACATTTTAAGAAACGTAGAAGGAAATGTATTGCAGCACTTAAGACAGTTATTTTGCTCCTACTGAAGCCCCTGAGTGGTCTCACTCACTATGATACCCCATTCATGACCCCCGTAGAATAATAATGTAGAGAACTTGGCACACACCAGATGCTGTATAGTATAGTATTTAATTCAAGAGGTAGATACATACAAAACCAAATGTTTCGGTCATATAGGCCAAGTTCTCTACATAAATCTGTACGGTTTGTGAACCTACTTGAGCACCATCCTCTAGTTGTGCTACTGTGTTTTTCACATTGACCCCGTAGAATATTATGCCCCCACAAAGTATGATGGCCCCACACAGTATGATTTTCCCACAAACCTTACACAAAGTATGATGCTCCACAGCACACCACACATTAAGATTGACACCACAGCCTTCTACACAGTATGATATCCACCGCAGCCCCAAATATACAGTATGAGAGGCACCACAGACCCTCATACAGTATGATGTCCACCACAGGCCCGTATAAAAAGTCTGATGTCTACCAAAGCTCCAGACTGTATGAGGACCCCACAGCACATATACAGTATGATGTTCCACATAACCATATCATACAGTATGATGGTCACCACAGCCCCCAACACAGTATAATGTATCCCATAGACCTCCAGAAGGTATCATGCCCACCACAGCCACCCCACACAGTATGATGTCCACCACAACCACCTTACACAGTAAGCTGGCCCTCCCCACAGCCACACCACACAGTATGATAGATCTGTCATACTGTACACTATTGAGATCCCCCATAGCCAAAATGCAATATGACGGTCCCCCCACAGCCTCCTGTATAGTATGATGGCCTACCTCACAGTTCCCCATATAGTATGATGGGCCCTCCAACAGCCCCCATTTAGTATGATGGTGTCCAAACACCCCCATATAGTATGATGATACACCTCACAGCTCATTATATATTACTAGATTGTGGCCCGATTCTAACGCATCGGGTATTCTAGAGTATGCATGTCCCCATAGTATATGGACAATGATGATTCCAGAATTTGCGGCAGACTGTGCCCATCGCTGATTGGTCGAGGCAACCTTTATGACATCATCGTCGCCATGGCAACCATTATGACATCTACGTCGATACTGTGCCCGTCGCTGATTGGTCGAGGCGAATTCGCGGCAGACTGTGCCCGTCGCTGATTGGTCGAGGCAACCTTTATGACATCATCGTCGCCATGCTGTGCCCATCGCTGATTGGTCGAGGTCTGGCGGCCTCGACCAATCAGAGACGCGGGATTTCCAGGACAGACAGACAGACAGACAGACGGAAAAACCCTTAGACAATTATATATATAGACTAGATTGTGGCCCGATTCTAACGCATCGGGTATTCTAGAATATGCATGTCCCTGTAGTATATGGACAATGATGATTCCAGAATTCGCGGCAGACTGTGCCCGTCGCTGATTGGTTGAGGCAACCTTTATGACATTGTCACCATGGCAACCATTATGACATCTACGTCATAGAACTTAACACAATTGAATGAAATTATGAAACAGATCATCAAAATATATAAACCACATTACATGAACTGTAACTGTATTTAAATCATCGGACAAAAGAAGGACATTGACACTATAATACATTTATTAACAATATCAAGCCAAAATATTTTTGTACACCACATTTCTTGTGAATACCTTTTGACTACCTATAAGCAACTTTCCTTGTAAAGGGGTAGGAAGAACTTGCACCTTGACGTTGGATCTCATTTTAACTCTTGAAAATGCAACGTAGAGTTGTCCATGACCAAAAACGGGCTGCGGTAGATATATGCCAACACGGTGTAGAGTTTGATCTTGTGACTTGTTTATTGTCATGGCAAAAGCTGGTTTTATTGGAAACTGTCGACGCCGAAGCCTAAATGGAAGACCCGTGTCTGAAGAACATAAATCAATGCGTGGAATGAACACTTCATCTCCTTTTGCTGATCCAGTGATCACTCTTGCTTGAATGACGTGAGAATGGAGTCCAGTAACAATAAGGCGAGTTCCATTACATAGACCATTTTTCGTATTTAGATTCCACAGCAACATTATGATTGTTCCAACTTTCAGTTGAAGTCTGTGGGATGGCATTCCTGATGGCGTAAGACTATTTAAAAATTCAACTGGATAATGCTCTCGTTCATCTTTATTATCTACATCCACTGAATCATCACTTTTATACAACTTATACTCACCAGGCATTCTATCCATCACACGGGAATTTAGCAGAGCCACGGCATCATTCTTGGGACAGAGAATTGCATGAGAAGAGGCCCTCTCAACACTGCTTTGGTCGTTCACATCAATTTCAATGCATTGTCCAAAAACATCAGTTAAGATGCAGTCAGTGCACAACATGTCTTCTGGTATTTGAATAATATCTTCTCCAAGGTTGTATTGGTTGCTAAGTTCACCGTTGCCAAGTTTAAGAAGCCAGTTGCTATACTCTGGGTCCGAAGATCGCATATTGTTAATTAGTTGGAGTTTATTGAACTGTTTCCAAAGGTCAGCCATTTTTAAGCTGGACTCGATAACATCTGTTCTTGTTCCATTTGGTATGACTGGAAGGCATTGCCTAAAATCTCCACCAATGACAAAAACTTTACCTCCAAACGGAATTTTATTTTTTTCAGCAACATTTGTAGTCATTACTTCACGCAGAAGTCTGTCAATTAAGCTCAAAGCGTATTTGGGTGCCATGGTGCACTCGTCAAGTATGAAAACATGTGCATTTTTTAACAGTCTTCCTGCAAATGTGTCTTGTTTTATTCTGGAAATAGAGATTTCGTTGACTGGAACTGGTATCCCAAAGAGTGAATGGATAGTGCGACCTCCTCGTAAAAGGTTTGCTGCAATCCCTGTTGTAGCCGATGGCAATACGACTTTTCCCAACCCTCTAACGTGGTGCATTAAAGCTTCATAGAGGTATGTTTTACCGCTCCCTCCTGGACCGTCAATAAAGAAACATTTTGGCCTTGCATCTGCTTGGTTTTCTATAGCGCTCACAATAGTGTCATATGCAATCTGTTGTTGTTCATTTAAGGAGTTTGTCTTCTCTGTTGCCAGCAATAATTCATAAGCTTCGTCATACTCTGGAACTTGTGGAACTTGAATGGCAGGCTGGGGCAAATTAAAGTCTGAAAACGTTTTTCCATGTAGTAGTAAGATATTTTGGACATTTTGCATGGCATATGATTTGCAATTTTGACAACATCCACTTCTGCTGTGAAGACGTAGGCAGTAGTCCTCGATAAGATGTTCTTTAAAATTTGTCCAAAGTTGAGCTGGATTTGTAGGCGGTCCAAATACACAGATGTAGGCAAACAATTCACGAAGTTGCTTAGGCATATGTAGAGTAACTGCGTCTTCTAAAGTAAGTTTCCACACAGTATCATCCAATAGAAGTCCTAAGGCCAAAGCTGCAGCTTTAAATGTATCGTGCAATACTCCGTTAACTGTTTTCAAATCGTCATACGTTTTAGCTCCTTTGATATGTAGTAGTAACAGCCGAAGGCAATATCTTTATTGATCCTTGACACTAACAGTATACATGCGTCCAGTGGCGTAACTACAAAGTTAGGGGCCCTGGTGCGAACTTCCAAATGGGCCCCCCCCCCCCTGCAGCCCTGCCATACAACTCAATGTAACCCCCATAGAATAATGGCCACACATGATGCTCAATACTGTATAACGGCCACCACACATGATGCTGCATACTGTATAATGGCCACACATGATGCTCCATAGTGTATAATGGCCACACATAATGCTCCATAGTGTATAATGGCCACACATTGCTCCATACTGTATAATGGCCAGACAGTGCTCCATACTGTATAATGACCACCCACACATAGTGCTCCATAGTGTATAACGGCCACACAGTTCTCCATACTGTATAATGATCCCACATAATGCTCAATACTGTATAATGACCACAAATGATGCTCCATACTGTATAACGGCCACACATGATGCTCAATACTGTATAATGACCCTCCTCCTGTATGCATGACTCATCTCCCTCCTATCCCATATACATAGCTCATATTACCCCTCCTGCATGCATGACTCATATCTCCCCATGTATGCATGGCTCATATTCCCCCCCTGTATGCATGGCTCATATTCCCCTCCTGTATGCATGGCTCATATTCCGCCCCTGTATGCATGGCTTATATTCCCCCCTGTATGCATGGCTCATATTCCCCCCCCCTGTATGCATGGCTTATATTCCCCCTGCATGGCTTATATTCCCCCCTGCATGGCTCATATTCCCCCCTGCATGGCTCATATTCCCCCCTGCATGGCTCATATTCCCCCCTGCATGGCTCATATTCCCCCCTGCATGGCTCATATTCCCCCCTGCATGGCTCATATCCCCCCCTGCATGGCTTATATTCCCCCCTGCATGGCTCATATCCCCCCCTGCATGGCTTATATTCCCCCCTGCATGGCTCATATCCCCCCCTGCATGGCTTATATTCCCCCCTGCATGGCTTATATTCCCCCCTGTATGCAGGCTTATCTCTCCGCTCCTGCTCGGCGCGCCGGCTTATGTCCTCCTTCATCCCCCGTCCCCCCGGCCCTCATACTCACCTGTCTTCCCACTGCACGGCCGTGCCGACATCCCTCGCACTCTGTCCCGACTCCAGGCGGCGGCGCCGGCGCAGCACCTTCTTCCTGCTTGAGCGGTCATGTGACACCGTTCATTAAGATCATGAATATGCGCATATTCATGATCTTAATGAGCGGTGTCACGTGACCGCTCAAGCAGGAACGAGCTGCAGTGCAGACGCCGAGACCATCGCTGGAGCAGGGTGAGTATTCAAGGCAGCGGCAGCGGCAGCGGCGGCGGCGGGGGGGGGGGCCCTGGAGCGGGGGGAGGCACTGCCAGTCCGAGCCTGCCTGCCGGGCCCGGGCCCCTGACCTGCCGGGCCCGGTCGCACTGGCGACCGCTGCGACCGCGGTAGTTACGCCACTGCATGCGTCCAATTATTCTGCTAACTCCTCGTTGTCTTGGATTCCAAGTTTTATTCCAAACGTAATGCTCTGGAATCTCTCGGTACAAATACTGCCTTGCGTTTTCGTCACGTTGGTTCAGCAAAAACCATTCCATTAATGTTGATGTCGTGCTTAAAGTTTTTGAGACATCTTTGACTTCAGCATCTTCAAAGAAATAAAGCTGCTGTTGATTTGGTAAATGAATAGCTAAACGTATAATGGCATGGGACTGTGAATGCATTGGAAACGCAAATATCCTCCAAGCTGCTTCTGGAGCACTGACATATCTTGAGTCAAGATACCAGCAAAGTTGAGTATAACTCAATTCCTCTCTCCTATAAATATTGTCCAGCCAAGAGAAAATGATATAAAATATAACTTTTAATCATATTCAAGTAAAAACTACCCAAAAAAAAAAAGAAAACAATGATAAAGTGTATATTAAAATCTCAATTATCAATATTTATTGTCCATCCGGACCAACATCACATAGGGATATGGATACCTCCTCAGAGGTCCCTATTAAACATGCACTAAATTCAGTTCTGATCAGATTAGATGCCCGATCATAAATTACTGGACCGAAAATTAAACCATTCCGACATCATACACGATGCTCCTATTAAAGGGATATCTTAACGGTCCCTATGTGGACTAATTAGCTTGGTTACATACTTTGTTTGTCATACTCAGAGAATATATAAAGGAAAGATCTCACCCATCAGTCGTGCAGGCATCGATCATCCCCTCTTTGTTTCCAAGCAGCCAAGCTCCTTCAGAGGGAGTGGATCCAAAAAATGACCTAGTATGCCCTGTATAGGCTAATATGGCCCTGATCCCAGAACTCCCGCCCTTACAAGGGCAGTCCACATCTGACCCTTATATAGAATAGCCCTATTTGTCCCTGTATGTCCCGACGCGTTTCGTCTCTGCCACGACTCCCGTGAATTACCAGAATGGAACCCTAGTTTCTTACGCAGTAGCCAAGTACCCTATTTGAGCATATAGGTCCCCTGAGGAGTCGTGGCAGAGACGAAACGCGTCGGGACATACAGGGACAAATAGGGCTATTCTATATAAGGGTCAGATGTGGACTGCCCTTGTAAGGGCGGGAGTTCTGGGATCAGGGCCATATTAGCCTATACAGGGCATACTAGGTCATTTTTTGGATCCACTCCCTCTGAAGGAGCTTGGTTGCTTGGAAACAAAGAGGGGATGATCGATGCCTGCACGACTGATGGGTGAGATCTTTCCTTTATATATTCTCTGAGTATGACAAACAAAGTATGTAACCAAGCTAATTAGTCCACATAGGGACCGTTAAGATATCCCTTTAATAGGAGCATCGTGTATGATGTCGGAATGGTTTAATTTTCGGTCCAGTAATTTATGATCGGGCATCTAATCTGATCAGAACTGAATTTAGTGCATGTTTAATAGGGACCTCTGAGGAGATATCCATATCCCTATGGGATGTTGGTCCGGATGGACAATAAATATTGATAATTGAGATTTTAATATACACTTTATCATTGTTTTCTTTTTTTTTGGGTAGTTTTTACTTGAATATGATTAAAAGTTATATTTTATATCATTTTCTCTTGGCTGGACAATATCTTGAGTCAACAAAAGTTGATGATTCATCGTGATTGACTGTTTTCTGTTGTATTTCGATGTTAGCTTTGTCATGCCCCTTGTAGATGTACTTGAAGAGATATTTTACACTTTTTATTGAAGCACAGACTTCTATGTTGATGTGACAGTTGTAGCATTTTGATAAGTATGGGTTGTATGGGACTATCCATGAGTTATTTATAATTTTATTGTTGCAAGCAATGTTATCAATGTGTTGTCGCCGGTAGGATGGGTAGCCATCCAAGACTTTAACAGTGTGCTGTTTCAACTCCTTTGGAAACCCTTTTGTACACTTTCCGTTTTCCATGCATGGACTTTTTGGATTTGCTACACCGCATGGGCCATGAACCATATGAGAGACTACAATATTATACAGTTCTGGATACTTTTCTTGGTTAGGAATTTCAGCCCACACTATATTGTCGATTTCTTCCTCCGTACGAATCTTGGAATCCGTGTCTAAGATAATTAGTATATGCGCATGTGGGAGACCTCGTTTCTGAAACTCTATGACGTGTACCACTGCTACGACTGTTCCAAAAAGTCCATTTTTGATGTCTTTCAAAAGGCTGATGAGTTTCAGTCGAAATACGCGTGCGACTAAGTCCGGCCTGTGTTCAACTTTTTGCCAGGGTTCTAGATTTTCGGTAATTTCTGGCCATTTAGGATTACAGGTCATTGTCACAAAAATATCAGGTCTTCCAAACTTTGTTACTATTGCCATTGCATCTTGATAACGCTGTTGCATGTTGCGGGGGCTACCTTCAAACGACGACGGGAGGATTACTGTTTTTCCAATTGGAATTCCATTTTCAATTGATTGTTTTTGCAAATGTTCTTGAAGAACGCAGTAGTCTTCAACTTTAAGTTGTTTTTGGTTAATTCTTATGAAATTTAGACGATTAGCTTCAATTTTAACATATGCGTCAACTAAGTACTGTTGTGTCAGTTTCCCACCGTTTAAAATAGGATTGAAGTAATTTCGGACAGACAGACGAAAACTGTAGTATTGCAGCTGTGTAATTCTTCTTGAAGTTCCTTGTTGGTTTAGGTTTTCATGCCACCCTTGTTCACGTCTTGGAAAGAATAGTGGATACAGAAGAGCATCAAGGTTGCTGTGCAAAATGCTAATTCGTTGTGTCTTAGGAACCAAAGGGTTGTTTTGGTCTGGCTTAAGATGGACTAATATATCCCTTTGAAAAGGAGGTTCTCCATCATCGTTTTGAAAAACAACTGCGACCTCACTTACACGTGGTTTGTTGTAAAGTCGGGGATCCTGTTTACGTTCTTGTTTAATGGCCATGACAATAGAAGGCATTTCAGTACCATTTTGTATAGCCCTCTGTTCCTCCTCAGCTTGAACGTCTTTTAGCATGCGATATGCGGCAGCAAATGGGCTTATTTTTTGTAAATGTACAGCAATTTGGTTCATCAGTTCAGCATCACACTTTTCGTTTTCTTTTAGGTTCATCCTTTGTTCTGTAGCCTCATTTGTATCAATGATGTATAACTGTGCAAATTTTGGTGGTTGTCCTATTTCTGGGTGAAGTATTCCAGTGCGATGGTAGATCCAGGGGGCGGTGCAATGTTGGCACCGAATGAAGCAAACGCATGAGAACTGTTGATGCTTCTGATATTTTCCATAAAATTTCTACTATGTTGATGCATTCCTTTCATTAACTGCTCAAACAGATCTGAGTAGTGAGGTCTCGGTAGCATAACTTTTCCTTTTTGGCAGCATTGAGTAAACTGATTGTCAGATGGTTTTTCATCAATGAAATTCAGAGAGTCGCATTTAGAGCAAACTGCATTCATATTCCCACAGTAGTGTTCATGAATTGTACTTTCATTGTCTATTACATAATGTGCAAGTTGTTGAATATTGTCCTGGTCGTGCCTTAGTTGGTAGAGCATTCGTTTTTTATGAATTTGGCGATCATGTTGTTCCTGTTGCACTACAGTTTGCTGTGGTGTCTCCGGTTGACGATGGTGTCTGTGAGATTCCATATCCTGGGCTTGTCTGGTGGCAGTTTGTTGTGGTGTCTCCTGTTGGCGACGTTGTCTGTGAGATTCCACATCCTGGGCTTGTCTGGCGGCAGTTTCTTGTGGTGTCTCCTGTTGGCGACGTTGTCTGTGAGATTCCATATCCTGGGCTTGTCTGGCGGCAGTTTGTTGTGGTGTCTCCTGTTGGTGACGTTGTCTGTGAGATTCCACATCCTGGGCTTGTCTGGCGGCAGTTTCTTGTGGTGTCTCCTGTTGGCGACGTTGTCTGTGAGATTCCACATCCTGGGCTTGTCTGGCGGCTGTTTCTTGTGGTGTCTCCTGTTGGCGATGTTGTCTGTGAGATTCCACATCCTGGGCTTGTCTGGTGTCAGTTTCTTGTGGTGTCTCCTGTTGGCGACGTTGTCTGTGAGATTCCGCATCCTGGGCTTGTCTGGCGTCAGTTTCTTGTGGTGTCTCCTGTTGGCGACGTTGTCTGTGAGATTCCGCATCCTGGGCTTGTCTGGCATCAGTTTCTTGTGGTGTCTCCTGTTGGCGACGTTGTCTGTGAGATTCCGCATCCTGGGCTTGTCTGGCGTCAGTTTCTTGTGGTGTCTCCTGTTGGCGATGTTGTCTGTGAGATTCCGCATCCTGGGCTTGTCTGGCGTCAGTTTCTTGTGGTGTCTCCTGTTGGCGAAGTTGTCTGTGAGATTCCGCATCCTGGGCTTGTCTGGCGTCAGTTTCTTGTGGTGTCTCCTGTTGGCGACGTTGTCTGTGAGATTCCGCATCCTGGGCTTGTCTGGCGGCTGTTTCTTGTGGTGTCTCCTGTTGGCGATGTTGTCTGTGAGATTCCACATCCTGGGCTTGTCTGGTGTCAGTTTCTTGTGGTGTCTCCTGTTGGCGACGTTGTCTGTGAGATTCCGCATCCTGGACTTGTCTGGCGTCAGTTTCTTGTGGTGTCTCCTGTTGGCGACGTTGTCTGTGAGATTCCGCATCCTGGGCTTGTCTGGCATCAGTTTCTTGTGGTGTCTCCTGTTGGCGACGTTGTCTGTGAGATTCCGCATCCTGGGCTTGTCTGGCGTCAGTTTCTTGTGGTGTCTCCTGTTGGCGATGTTGTCTGTGAGATTCCGCATCCTGGGCTTGTCTGGCGTCAGTTTCTTGTGGTGTCTCCTGTTGGCGAAGTTGTCTGTGAGATTCCGCATCCTGGGCTTGTCTGGCGTCAGTTTCTTGTGGTGTCTCCTGTTGGCGACGTTGTCTGTGAGATTCCACATCCTGGGCTTGTCTGGCGTCAGTTTCTTGTGGTGTCTCCTGTTGGCGACGTTGTCTGTGAGATTCCACATCCTGGGCTTGTCTGGCGTCAGTTTCTTGTGGTGTCTCCTGTTGGCGACGTTGTCTGTGAGATTCCACATCCTGGGCTTGTCTGGCGTCAGTTTCTTGTGGTGTCTCCTGTTGGCGACGTTGTCTGTGAGATTTCACATCCTGGGCTTGTCTGGCGTCAGTTTGTTGTGATGTCTCCTGTTCCCGATGTTGTCGTTTTCTTGCTGCTGCTGCTGCTTTTCTGTCATCCTCATTGGCGTATTTTCGTTTACGACCCATTCTACATACAGGGAGACGCAGGCACGCACCCTACACAATGGCGGCACTTGACAGAAGTGGAGGACAATGATGATGCCAGAATTCGCAGCAGACTGTGCCCGTCGCTGAATCAGAAACGTGGGATTTCTACGTCCTTTATGACATCATCGTCGCTGTGCCCGTTGCTGATTGGTCGAGGCCAATTCTGGCCTCGACCAATCAGAGACGTGGGATATCTACGTCCTTTATGACATCATCGTCGCTGTGCCCGTCGCTGATTGGTCGAGGCCTGGCGGCCTCGACCAATCAGAGACGCGGGATTTCTACGTCGATGCTGTGCCCGTTGCTGATTACATCAGAGACGTGGGATTTCCAGGACAGACAGACAGACAGAAAGACAGACAGACAGACAGAAAGACAGACAGATGGAAAAACCCTTAGACAATTATATATATAGATGATGGTACACCTCACAGCTCCTATGTAGTATGATGGTCCAACTCACAGTCCCCTCCATTTACTATGGTGGTCCTCCCCACAGTCCCTTATATACTATGATGGTCCAACTCACTGTGCCATATATAGTGTGATGGTCCCCCACAACCACCCAAAAATTTAAAAAATCCCTATAATCACCTAATTCAGACCTCTCATCCTCGGCAGCGTCTGAGTCCTCTTCTATCCATTCTCGCAGCGGATGCTGGCGGCGCGATGCAGTGACGTTATTGCACTTCCAACGTCACTTGTTAGTGCTGGCCTCAGGGAGGTCGCAGCCAGAAAGGACATCAGCGGCCTGCTGGGGCAAGTGATGGAGCCAGCAACTTTGTGATCTGTCACCACTGTTAACATTATTGGTGTCTTGAGGATGCAGATTCTGATAACACGGTAGCAGACAAGGCAGCCCACGACCAGACAGGCCTTTCTGGCATTTGCCAGAATTGCCAAATGGCCAGTCGGGCCCTGCAGATCAGTATTAGATCTTCCCAGCTCCCACATTTTAACAGACTGTCCACCATTAAATTGTCCTTTTTTTCTCTGGCACCAAACACTGCGCAGCTCCTCAGCTGACTCCTCTGTCACTCCATTTAGAAAGAGGGGCAGTTGTCTCTCTCCCAGCTACAGCTCACATCTTGGCTGGTCACTCACTAGCTTACACATTCGCATCTGCTGAGTCCCAAGCAAGCAATACACGCTGAACCCATTCCCTGGTTCTTAGTAAAACAATGCAGGTGCACTCCTAACTAAGCTCTGCATTGCTAGGTGTCACTGTTCACACCAAGCTGCCAACACTATGTCACGGATCCCCACAATATGTCAGGGATCCCGGGGAGGATACCTTTATCGTCCCCACCACTCACACCAATTTGTCACGAACCGGGGGTTGTTTGGTTGCCCCTGGTTCCTGAAGGGGATTTATCTATATCCCACTTCCCAGTTCTGGTTTGGAACCTGCAGCTCTTTGGCACCCCCTTACCCTCAGGTCAGATTAGGCACTGCACCTAGGGTAATTAGTCGCCAGAAAGGCTGCCTGCTATGTACTGGCAATTGGGCTCACTGCAGCGAGGACAATTTAACTGCCCCCACTCAGGCTGGAACAATAATTAACAACGCTGCCATCGCTACCCCAAATGCACAGAACAAAGTATGCTGCCACCAGCTCCAATTTTCCCAAGGATTAACGGGTCCGGAGCCAACCCAAATCAGTAGCGTTATTCACTTCAGAGGAAGCAACAGATTGTTGATAGAGCAGGAAGAGATAAGCTAGTAATTTTATATTTTACTCCATAACGAGGTAGGCAGTGTTTACAAAGTATTAAAAAGATATTATAAAGGAGACAATCAAAGTATGTACAAAGTGATTACGAATAAAAAGAGGATTAAAACAGAAATGAACACTCACATATTGCTTAGATCATTCCAGGCTATCCATGCTGGTGGGAGGAGCCAGACGTCACAATGCATTGAGGGTCTTGTTGCAGCAGTGTCCCAGGCAAGAATGAAGGGTGGGCTGAGTGCAGTACCTTATACTTCTGGGCTTGTGACATCACTAAAGGGGCTGGTTTACCTGCACCCTGCCCTAGCTGCCAGGGTGCACATTTTGGTAAGAAAACTTATAATAATCATAACTGGGCTTGAGAACCTAGCAGAATAACGGCTCACACATCACTCATCTTATATGGAAATTAGCTTTCTAATGATTCCAAACTCAGACTAGCTATTCTACTCTGTTCAGGAGAAATCCATTTTTTGGGTTCTTTTGGTGCTAGAATTTAGCAAAAGGCGCTGTAGAGAAGCTCTGTCAAAGCACGTTCCAAATATGTATCTGTCATATTTGTATCATACACTGGTGTCGCATTATGGCTTCTTTAATATCTCCCCCACATTCAGCAAGCACATGGGTTTTTAGACAAAGACTTTCCTTGCTAATTAACATTCCTATTGGAGGGGGAAAGGAAGGAGTGAGGAGAGAGTGTAGTGAACATGTAATGTTCCAGTAGGTGTGATAACAAGGAAAATCATACGCCATTTTATACATTATCGTGACACTAGGACTTAACCCTTAATTACCTGGCCTTGCTATAACATATATATCTATGGAAAAAAAAACTTGATGGGCACATGTTGAGTGTTTTGCTACTTTTAACCGCATCAGGGTTCGGAAACCCTGGAGTGGTTAAAAGAAGTATCATGTTCATTCTTCGGGCAGCTTCATTTGCTTGGAAATAGCCTGCTCTGAAAGAAAACTCTGATGGCACCACTGTTGGGTTAAAGACGCCATGTGCACATGGCTAAACTGATTTTCCTGAATGTGACCAGAGCCTTTTTTTCTTAAGCATTTTTTAAGAGTTTTTAAAAAGCTTGAGAAGAGTTTTTAGCCTGAAGCATTCTTTACAGTCTTATGATTTGGTAGCGCCTAGATAGAGCGGATACACTCTAAAAACATCAGAATCAGGCTATGTTCACATGAGCGTGTAAAAAAAATATTCCACTTTTCATCCATAGAAAACAATTATTCATCTGTATTGTCATCCATATGCAATTTATACAGTATCATGTTTGACACATTAGCAGTTATTACAATTTGCAAAAGCACATACAGTTTCCTATTTTAATAATTGCAATGTATCTGTAAAAATTGAATGCCGTGCAAATGATCCATATGGGATCGGATTTGTTAGTGCACTCGCAGACTTTAATAGACGCATTTGTCCCGACAATCTGAAGACACTAGTACATGCCGCGATTTTTTTCACACATTCGGTCCATGTAAGAAAAAAAGCCCAATTGAATAACATTGATCCGAGTGCAGTTTTTTCCATGAACAGCACTAGGACTGAAAATAGAGTCTTATGAACGTAGCCTTAACATAGCCTAACTGTAGGAATGAAACACATCATGTACACAGGCACATAGTGTTGTAATAATTGATATACTCTATATACAATTGCCGAATATTGTTACTTACCTTGGCTACAAGTATCACCCCAGGCGATGGTCCCAAACCCCGAATTTGTGGTATTGAGAATTGTACTTTGCTTTGCTATTGTAAACCATTCTTTTGTCTGTGTAAAAGAAGCCTGTAAAAGATATATGTAGTTGTATGAAATCAGTGACAAACTTGGCTTACAGAAGAAGAAAGTCCAGTAGGCAACTAATAATCAATCATCTGGCTCTACTAAAAAAGCATGATCCAAAAAATAAGAAAAACTAAAACTAGAAGTTCCAAAGATTCCAAGGCACCAGAGAGTAATTTAGGCATAAGACGCAGCCTTTAGCTCATCATTAAAATCGCATAGTGACAATGCAAAAAATAAGATAGACGGTGCAACGTTTCGGCCCTAACAGGCCTTTATCAAACCAGAAATACAATAAAAATTACAGCTAATGAATCACTGGACTAAATAAACAATAAGTAGGAAGCAGAATATAAAAAGGAAGTAATAACTATAATAGAACTAAAAGCCAAACAAACAGAATAGACTTCAAATTAGAAAAAAAATATGCTAACAAAGCATATACTACTGTAAATGTTTTCACATTATGAAGGGGGATGAAGGAGATGGTTTGAATTTGAAAAATGTAGAAAACAGATAGCAAACACTCTATTAAAGGAATTTGTTAATTCTTTAGTGAGCAGATGAGAGAACCCGAACAGTAAAGTTCAGGGTCTGTACTGAACACCTACTGTTTGGGAACGGACCCCGAACACGGACTTCACCTCACATGTTACTGTTCAGGTTTGGCCCCCGAAAACCTTGTGTTTCTCATGCTGCCATCTGCATGACAACACGAGACACACCAGCGGCTCTGATCGGCGGTAAGATTAATACCACCGGTTGGAGTTATGCGGCTCCCACACTGTCAGATGACAGCGTGAGTCAGCAACTGTAATTAGAGGTAAAAAGTTTACCGCACTGTAGGGGCCCGGCTCGGAATGCAGCCTCAGTGACCTACAGTAACTTAGATGACGTTACTGCTTGTCACTGACGCTGCGCTCACAGAAGCTCATTCTCTAGTGGTTCTCAGCCTGGACGGTCACATCTTGGCACCATCCAGGTTGTAAACTATCTATCCCCCAGACATGGATTACGGCATGGGACAGAACGTTGAACAGGTGAGGGATATGGTTGTTTGTTTATTTTTGTGTTTTTACAGGAGACAATGGTTTCAATAGAATGGGCGTTAGGTGAGTAATACTGTGTTTGTTATTTTTAAATAAAAAAGTAAAAGTGTTTTTTTTTTTTATTTCAAATAAAGGACTTTATTCTGTCTGTGTGTTTATTTACTATATACCTGTAGGATTTCTAATGGATAGGCATCTTTAGATGCCTCTCCAGTACTAAGCCATGGGCTTGATATCACTGGACAATACAAAGGTGACATCAACCGAACAAATATGAACCCCAATTGCCACTACCACATCACAAGTTAGAAGAGCTGGGCAAGGCGCCAGAATTGGGGTGGCTGGAGGTTGCTATTTTTAGACTTGGGGGCCATGAATATGAGAATACCATCCTCCAGCTGTCTGCTTTAGGTTGGCTGGTTGCCAAAAATGGGGGGTCCAGACCGTTTATTTAAATTATCTATTTAAATAATTTTAAAAAATGGCATGGGGACCCCTCTATTCTTGATAACTAACCTTACTAAATCTGACACCTGAGGGTTGCAGCCGGCAGCTGACAGTTTTGCCTGGCTGAATATCAAAAATACAGGGGAACCTATGCTGTTTTTTATTTATTTATTTATAGCGCAGGTGGTGGCTGATGAACACTCCCATCAGTCGCCACCTGCTCTCCCTGTTATTAACAGGAGCAGTCGTAGGCTGATGGGAGTAGTAGTCCCATCAGTCGACGCCTGTGACCGTAGGGAAACGTTTTGCCTCCTGTCACAGCTGGGGCTCACACTGTCATCAGTGTGGGAGCCGCGGCTCTCTGACCAATGCTAATGATCTTACCAGCAGGGCTTCTGGCTGCTACACCCCCACCTATCAGACTAAGGATATACCATCAATGTTAAAGTCCTGGACAAACCCTTTAATTAGCTTAGCTGAAATAAGCTTTTTTCAACTATTTAGATTTTACCTCTGGATGTATATATACTGTTGCAATCAAACCTAAAGTGAAAACTGCAGGAGAATCTACATCTGCAACTCTGCACAAAATAGTCTTGTGGATTCCTATGATTTTGCTCCAGAATCCACAGCAAATTTGACGTGTGTGGATTTACACTAAGACTGCCAAAAAGGTGCACATTGCAAATATTCTTTCCATCTGTAAACTATGACAAAACTATTTGAAAGTCCATACTTGGCCAAGAGTAACAAAGAACGTCTTCATAATTTCCTCATTCTCAGTCTCAAGGGATGGAGAGGCCTCTGCCACTCTTTTCACTGTCCAGGGATGGTAATGTACATCAATCTCTAGACTCACTCCTGTATTACTCACTTTCACCTGGGACAGCAATTTAGCAAGTCTGTAATTACAGAACAAAAACAATTATTATTATTATTATTATTATTATTATTATTAATGGGAACCTGTCAGGTCCACCATGCCCTCCGCAGCAGTCATTTATTTATTATTAAATTCCCTGTCTAACCGTCCCTGTATAACTATTTTCTGTAAAAAAAAAGAGGTTTACATTTATCCAGAATTTGTATAGGGTCTATGCACACAGAGATTTTGAGAAGTCGTTTGGAGCATGTTTGCTCCAAATAATGTAAAGAGATAGACATATTGCCCACATTCCCCCTTGAATAACAAGTGTTATTGTAAAATGTAATGTCAATTGTGACATGCGTTAGTAATGCAGATAATGTGTGTTGTTTGACAGTAGGAACAGTGAGAGTTAATGTTTGGGACTAGCCCAGAGTGGGAGGTGCTAAGTTGAAGGGAAAAGAGACAGTTTCCTGTCAGAATAGCAGAAAGGGCTCAGTGTGCTTAGAGAAAAGACCTAAGGTCTAATGTGAGCAGCATCGCATGACGCGTGTGTCCTTAATGAGAGAGGAGACAGAGAGGTAGGATAGCAAGATCCTAGAGTGATCGATTGGGGAAGGGTCCTAGCAGCACAGCCTAGAGTTTATAACTCCAAGAGGTTACAGGCCTAGATGGGACAGAGCATGTAAGATGAAGAGAGTGCTCCTGATGAGAGTTCCAGAGTGTCAGAGACAAAAGAGAAAAGTAATACCCATAGCGGCAAAGTATCCTAAGGAAAAAGGATGTGGAACCGCAGGTTAAGCATTACAAGCTGGTCTGTAGTACTGAGCTGGGTTGTGGCGAAGTAGCCCAGAATCAAGGCCTCTTTCTCTACATTATGCTACTCTCAGATTAGGTGGCAAAAACCTGGTGACAGATTCTCTTTAACAGACGTTTTTATGGGTAAAACTGATATTTAGCTGCCAAACCATAAATTAAAATACCACCAAGAACATGACGATGCAGATTTTGGTCACACCAACGTGTGTTCATACACATACATACACTTACCTATCAACAAGTTTTGAAAAATGGAAACCTTGGAGAAAACCAAATGGATCGCCCCCAAATACAGGGCCACGCGTTTCGGTTCGGTTCTGAGGCTGTCACGGTGGCTAGACCCGGTCCGCGACCCTGCTAAGGGGCGTCCAATAAAGGTGGTACAGTCTGTCAGGGATTCGTGACGCCACCTGTGGTGTTTGGTCAGGGTGACCGACGCTGCTGTGGGGTCCGCTGGGGTCAGGGCCGGCGTCAGCACCCGGCGCACCTGGGCAAATGCCGGGGCCCTAGAGAGAGAGGGGGGCCCACTCACGCTATCATAGATACAGCTGGGAGAGCAGAGCAGGAGAACATGCTCTCTCCGCCCACAAAGTCACTGTTGGCTGCGTTCTCTTAACCCCTATGTGCCAGCTCTGACACAAGCATCTTCTCACTCAGTCAGTGCAGCCAGGCAGGCACACATAGGGGTTAAGAGAACGCAGCCAGTGTGACTGTTTGTGGGCGGAGAGAGCCCCTGGCTGGCTGCAGTGCTGAACTTATTATCAGGCAGATTCCGGGGGAGCTCCATCCTACCAGTGCCTGAGTGAGTGCAAACTAAAGTATCCAGCAGTGGTTGGACTTGTGGCTCAGTCTGCTGCTGTCTGTCTCCGCTGCCTAAAAATGTGGATGATGTCTGGAGGAGGAGATGGTGGAGAGCAGCCTGCAACCTGCAGCCGCCCAGCTCACCCAGAACCCCAGAATACATGCATTCCTCACCAACCTGCACCAGTGGGGTAGGAAGAAGCTTAACCCCTTCCCATCTGTATGAAGGTTATTGCTGAACCTTAAAGATAACAATCCGACCCGCATAAATGGGGTTAACCAGATGCCAAGAGGAAGGGGAGCTGCTGCCATGGATAAAACTGAGCTGTGGGCTGTATGTTGGGGCCCTGTGGCCCCAGGCTGGTGACTGGAGGGACTCTGCCCAGTGCTGGCATGTGGGTGATTTCTGCGTCTCAGCTTCTCTCCTCCACATCACACTGTGCAGTCACAGCAACATTGGTTGTCTCTGTCCAGGTCCCAGCAGCTGCCACTGCTCCCACCAAGGACATGGCATCACTTAACCCTTCCCCTGCGGCCACCGGCAACAAATCCACATTATTCCTTGATTAAATCAGGTTCCAACCCAATAGAGGAGCAGACATTTCCTGCTGCCATTAGGGTCCGGGAGGGGGTGACATTGGCTGCCCTGCTACTCTGTAGTGGGGGGTGACAAGTGTAACATGGGGTAACGATGACGGAGAAATGCACAGGATAATAGTGAGCGCGACAGAGGGCAGTGTATGGTATGGAGCAGTCAGGGGGTGGGCTGCAGGATCCCCCCATACTGTACATGACTGCTCGGGACAGGGAGGCGTTTAATGAGCTTCTAATGACAGGGCACTAATTGGGTCATTAGGGTTTGTGGAAAGGATTCAGTATCAGGTCCCTCATTAATGCCCGAGCCGCCTGTAACTTTGTAGCACAGATCTGTTGGGGCCGCAAAACCAAACAACGTTGTTTATGTAGAAAAGTCTTTGTTTCATAGAAAAACTCAAAACAGAAAAGCACCTCTCCTGTATATATACACTGCACAGCACCTTTCCTCCTGTATATATACACACTGCACAGCACCTCTCCTGTATATATACACTGCACAGCACCTTTCCTCCTGTATATATACACTGCATAGCACCTCTCCTGTATATATACACTGCACAGCACCTTTCCTCCTGTATATATACACTGCACAGCACCTCTCCTGTATATATACACTGCACAGCACCTTTCCTCCTGTATATATACACTGCACAGCACCTCTCCTGTATATATACACTGCACAGCACCTTTCCTCCTGTATATATACACTGCACAGCACCTCTCCTGTATATATACACTGCACAGCACCTTTCCTCCTGTATATATACACTGCACAGCACCTCTCCTGTATATATACACTGCACAGCACCTTTCCTCCTGTATATATACACTGCACAGCACCTCCCCTGTTATGGACCTGGTGGTTAGGAGCACCCGGAACGACCTGATGGTTAAACTCACACAGGACAAGCTCTGGGAAGTGGGAGCTCTGCTGACCGCAACCCCTAATCCTATCACACAACTAGAAATAGCCGTGGAGCGTACCTAACTCTCCCTAGACGCCTCTTCACAGCCTAAGAGCTAACTAGCCCTAGAGACAGAAAATAAAGCCTACCTTGCCTCAGAGAAATTCCCCAAAGGAAATAGGGATTTTTGTGTACTCACCGTAAAATCCTTTTCTCCGAGCCATTCATTGGGGGACACAGACCGTGGGTGTATGCTGCTGCCAATAGGAGGCTGACACTAAGTGATACAAAAAAAAGTTCGGTGCAAAAGCAGTAGGAGATCAATAACAATATATGAGCGTATAGCATGTCATATTCTAAAAAAACAAGCATAAGCTAATAACAGGGTGGGAGCTGTGTCCCCCAATGAATGGCTCGGAGAAAAGGATTTTACGGTGAGTACACAAAAATCCCTATTTCTCCTTCGCCTCATTGGGGGACACAGATCGTGGGACGTCCCAAAGCAGTCCCTGGGTGGGGACAACAATAGATCAGGCCCTGTGTAACCGCTACTTACAAGTGCGCCACCGCGGCCTGCAGAGTCCGCCTGCCCAGACTCACATCTGTGGAAGTGTGGGAATTATAGTGCTTCAAGAATGCATGCGGACTGGATGAATCCGCAAGCTTGCAGGCGTGCCTTGCTGACGCCTGGTGCCTAGAACCCTTGATAGACAGGGAGATAGGCTGACATCTAGCACGGAAGGACTCCTGGATGGTGAAAAGAATTCACCATGTTATCATGGTCGATGAAACGGCTAAACTCTTCCTGAAAATGACAGGAAGCCTTCCACTACCGTCAGGAAGCCCAAATAAAATGTCCAACCTTCAGAAGGACGCTGTCCTCAAGACGTACCTACTCAGAGCACTCACTTCGTCCAGAATATGGGGGATCTTATTCCATTTTGTGGACTGGAGCCAAAAGAGATGAGGGAAGAACTATGCCCTCATAACAGTGGTAATACAGCACCACCTTGGTAACAAGGGATGGAGATGGCCTGAGGACAACCTTGCCTCGAAGGTAATAAGGGAAAAAAGTCTGAAAGAGCAGAGAAGCTAGCTCCGAAGACTCGTCAGAGTGAGAATATCGCAGAGGAGAACGGGACGACTTTCCCTGATAGTAAAGTCTGCCCGGATGAAAAAGGAGCCTACTGTAAGGCTCCTAGGCATAATAAGGTCCCAATGATCTAACGGTATGCGATAGGGAAGAACTACGTGTGAAAACTCCCTGTGAGAAAGTCCCTACTTGCAGTTGTGCTGCGATAAGGCGAGAAGATACTAGCTCCGCAAACAAAAAACGGACGTGGTCAGTGCGGATCTCTGAGGATCACTGGGGCCCCTTTCTGCTTCCGAAAGGCTTTCGGAAGCAGTGGAAGGGGAGTTATGGAAACTGGTACCACGGCAGAACCAGAGCATGGAGAGCGATGGCTCTTGGATCTCGAGGCCGAACAACGAACTCGAGTACATTGGCCTTCAGTCTGGATGTCATCCCATCTACAACTGGAGAGCTCCAGTAAGGACAGATCTGATGGAAGACTTCGGGGTGAAGTTCCCACTGACTTGAGGCGGAACCCTGACGGCTGAATTTGTTTGCCGTTCAGAGTTCTACTTCTGGGATATATACTGCCGAGATCACCGAATAATAGACTTCGGCCCATCAGAGAAAGTGAGGTACCTCGGTCATGGCGCCTGATCGTGGGTACCTGCTAGATGACTGACGTAAGGCACGGCCGTGGCATTATCCAATTGAATTCGGATAGGGTGACCTGCCAGAAGACAGTGGACCTGATGTAAGACTACCGTTCGGATCTCCAGAACAATGATGGGGAGAAGAAGACTGGCATTGGTAGTTACTAATAACCATTGAACCGGGAGAAAGGCCCTGGATAAAGAAGGAGCTCAGAGACTATTGTCTGAAAGTCTATTTGACTTGCTGAAAACGAGCGGAGCGAAGGAAACCGTTTCCATTGTCGTCACCATTTTTGCTCAGAACTCTCTTAGCAAATCGAATGAAATGAGGGGTGAGTAATCAAGTCCTCAGAACTCTCCTTGCGCGAGCTCCCTGTTGAAGGGCCATGACCTTGTCTCGAGGAAGAATTACCATCCTTCTAGAAGTGTGCAGGATCATCCTCAAAAAGGATATCTGCTGGGCTGGAAATGAGGAGAACTTGTCTAAGTGTAGCTGCCAGCCCAGGAGAGAAGGTATCGCAAGAGATATAGATGACTCAGCGTAGTCCTGGAAGGGCGGCCAGACAGACCAAACAGGGCAGGATGAGCACGCCTCTAGAGTGCAAGAGAAACATGACATCCGCCATGACCCGAGCGAACATTCTGGGTGCGGAAGCAAGGCCAAAGGACAAGGTTGTGACATGAAAATGCTGTTGATGAATGGAAAGGCGAAGGAGTTTTTGCAGAGGGCAAGCAACCCGAATGTCGATATATGCCGGAAACTGCACCTTTTTCTGTTGAAGTAATGGCTGAGCGGAGGAACTCCATCCAAAGAAGGAGGACCATGTCAAAGGTTGTTAGAAGTTTGAGGTCCAGGGTCGATCTTACTTTTCGTTCCCCTGTTTGGAACCAAGATCTCTTAGATCTAGACTGTGCTGGACAATCCTTATACAATCCTTTGTCAGTCTCCCGCTCAAAGGATTTGATTGGCCAGTTGTTTGTGAATCAAGGTAGTTAAGGTCTCCAGCCAGGCCATGCGGCCGCTAGGGAGGATAGAGCGCTGGACTCGAAGCCGCAAGACGGAACGAACCAGATTTGCTATCTGACAGTCCGTGGTATTTTTAATTGATGACCCATCAGGTAGGGATACTGGTAGGAATACCACAGGAGATTCTACCCGGTTAATCTGCCCCATGGCAGAATGTGCGGCTGCATCAGCAGGTCATAGTCTCTTGCCATCTCCTCTTTTCACGGTGCAGAGATAAAAATTAGGAACCCTCGATCCATCAACCTCTTAACAGGGAAGTGGAGAGGAATTGTCCGCCTTCTTGCATCATCCACTAAATAGTGGTGATGCAGAGGGGGGAGCTCGTATGCCAAAAAGGGTGCCTATATACAGTGGGGCAAAAAAGTATTTAGTCAGTCAGCAATAGTGCAAGTTCCACCACTTAAAAAGATGAGAGGCGTCTGTAATTTACATCATAGGTAGACCTCAACTATGGGAGACAAACTGAGAAACAAAATCCAGAAAATCACATTGTCTGTTTTTTTAACAATTTATTTGCATATTATGGTGGAAAATAAGTATTTGGTCAGAAACAAAATTTCATCTCAATACTTTGTAATATATCCTTTCTTGGCAATGACAGAGGTCAAACGTTTTCTGTAAGTCTTCACAAGGTTGCCACACACTGTTGGTGGTATGTTGGCCCATTCCTCCATGCAGATCTCCTCTAGAGCAGTGATGTTTTTGGCTTTTCGCTTGGCAGCACGGACTTTCAACTCCCTCCAAAGGTTTTCTATAGGGTTGAGATCTGGAGACTGGCTAGGCCACTCCAGGACCTTGAAATGCTTCTTACGAAGCCACTCCTTCGTTGCCCTGGCGGTGTGCTTTGGATCATTGTCATGTTGAAAGACCCATCCACGTTTCATCTTCAATGCCCTTACTGATGGAAGGAGGTTTGCACTCAAAATCTCACGATACATGGCCCCATTCATTCTTTCATGTACCCGGATCAGTCGTCCTGGCCCCTTTGCAGAGAAACAGCCCCAAAGCATGATGTTTCCGCCACCATGCTTTACAGTAGGTATGGTGTTTGATGGATGCAACTCAGTATTCTTTTTCCTCCAAACACGACAAGTTGTGTTTCTACCAAACAGTTCCAGTTTGGTTTCATCAGACCATAGGACATTCTCCCAAAACTCCTCTGGATCATCCAAATGCTCTCTAGCAAACTTCAGACGGGCCCGGACATGTACTGGCTTAAGCAGTGGGACACGTCTGGCACTGCAGGATCTGAGTCCATGGTGGCGTAGTGTGTTACTTATGGTAGGCCTTGTTACATTGGTCCCAGCTCTCTGCAGTTCATTCACTAGGTCCCCCCGCGTGGTTCTGGGATTTTTGCTCACCGTTCTTGTGATCATTCTGACCCCACGGGGTGGGATTTTGCGTGGAGCCCCAGATCGAGGGAGATTATCAGTGGTCTTGTATGTCTTCCATTTTCTAATTATTGCTCCCACTGTTGATTTCTTCACTCCAAGCTGGTTGGCTATTGCAGATTCAGTCTTCCCAGCCTGGTGCAGGGCTACAATTTTGTTTCTGGTGTCCTTTGACAGCTCTTTGGTCTTCACCATAGTGGAGTTTGGAGTCAGACTGTTTGAGGGTGTGCACAGGTGTCTTTTTATACTGATAACAAGTTTAAACAGGTGCCATTACTACAGGTAATGAGTGGAGGAAAGAGGAGACTCTTAAAGAAGAAGTTACAGGTCTGTGAGAGCCAGAAATCTTGATTGTTTGTTTCTGACCAAATACTTATTTTCCACCATAATATGCAAATATAATGATAAAAAAACAGACAATGTGATTTTCGGGATTTTTTTTTCTCAGTTTGTCTCCCATAGTTGGGTCTACCTATGATGTAAATTACAGACGCCTCTCATCTTTTTAAGTGGTGGAACTTGCACTATTGCTGACTGACTAAATACTTTTTTGCCCCACTGTATGTCCACAGAGTACAGGTCTCCAGGTGGACAGGACAGGTTGTCTGGCGTTAGGCCTGGATGCAGAAGAGGAAACATGGAGACGACACTCCGTGTGCTCGTCTGTTGATGGTGTGGGGAGATCGGTGCCCTTTAAAGGACCCGTCGCCCTTAAAAAACAGGCCAGGCATGGCATCCCACGTAGAGGCTTCTGTCCAGTGAATCGCTTATCCGAATTGAATGACAAATGCTCTCGAGGGAGTTTAGTCTCTGAAGCTCTGGCAAGCTCAGGCAATATCCAATCCATATTCAGAGCCTTGTTGTCATCAAATCATTGGTGAGGGAGCAGGAAACGAAAAACTTCCGTTTTCTAGATGCCTGTATGCTTCTAGACGCCTGCACGTTTCTAGAATACTTGCGGCCCCTGCTAGCCGACGGCACCCATGTAGGATAGGGACCATGTATATTGGTCCTGCGAGCACTCCAAACACAGAGGGTACACAGAGGGATTCAATCTCTTGGTCAGAGAACCATGGATTGGTCAGTGAAGAAGTCCACTGAGGGGAACTAGAGGATAAAGCTGGGGTCGGCGGCGGAGGGCTCCTCGGACTGATCAAGCGCCTTTAAGACCCAGAAATATTGGTCATACGCCTTTAAGACCAGAGAATACTGGTCATGCGCCTTTAAGAACAGAGAATACTGGTCATGCGCCTTTAAGACCAGGAAATTCCGGCAATGCGCCTTTAAGATTGGGGAATACCGGCCATGCGCCTTTAAGACCGGGGAATACTGGTCATGCGCCTTTAAGACCAGAGAATACTGGTCATGCGCCTTTAAGACCAGAGAATACTGGTCATGCGCCTTTAAGACCAGAGAATACTGGTCATGCGCCTTTAAGACCAGAGAATACTGGTCATGCGCCTTTAAGACCAGAGAATACTGGTCATGCACTTTTAAGACCAGAGAATACTGGTCATGCACCTTTAAGACGAGAGAATACTGGTCATGCACCTTTAAGACCAGAGAATACTGGTCATGCACCTTTAAGACCAGAGAATACTGGTCATGCACCTATAAGACCAGAGAATACTGGTCATGCGCCTTTAAGAACAGAGAATACTGGTCATGCGCCTTTAAGACCAGGAAATTCCGGCAATGCGCCTTTAAGATTGGGGAATACCGGCCATGCGCCTTTAAGACCGGGGAATACTGGTCATGCGCCTTTAAGACCAGAGAATACTGGTCATGCGCCTTTAAGACCAGAGAATACTGGTCATGCGCCTTTAAGACCAGAGAATACTGGTCATGCGCCTTTAAGACCAGAGAATACTGGTCATGCGCCTTTAAGACCAGAGAATACTGGTCATGCACTTTTAAGACCAGAGAATACTGGTCATGCACCTTTAAGACCAGAGAATACTGGTCATGCACCTTTAAGACGAGAGAATACTGGTCATGCACCTTTAAGACCAGAGAATACTGGTCATGCACCTTTAAGACCAGAGAATACTGGTCATGCACCTATAAGACCAGAGAATACTGGTCATGCGCCTTTAAGAACAGAGAATACTGGTCATGCGCCTTTAAGACCAGGAAATTCCGGCAATGCGCCTTTAAGATTGGGGAATACCGGCCATGCGCCTTTAAGACCGGGGAATACTGGTCATGCGCCTTTAAGACCAGAGAATACTGGTCATGCGCCTTTAAGACCAGAGAATACTGGTCATGCGCCTTTAAGACCAGAGAATACTGGTCATGCGCCTTTAAGACCAGAGAATACTGGTCATGCGCCTTTAAGACCAGAGAATACTGGTCATGCACTTTTAAGACCAGAGAATACTGGTCATGCACCTTTAAGACCAGAGAATACTGGTCATGCACCTTTAAGACCAGAAAATACTGGTCATGCACCTTTAAGACCAGAGAATACTGGTCATGCACCTATAAGACCAGAGAATACTGGTCATGCACCTTTAAGACCAGAGAATACTGGTCATGCACCTTTAAGACCAGAGAATACTGGTCGTGCACCTTTAAGACCAGAGAATACTGGTCGTGCACCTTTAAGACCAGAGAATAATGGTCGTGCACCTTTAAGACCAGAGAATACTGGTCGTGCACCTTTAAGACCAGAGAATACTGGTCGTGCGCCTTTAAGACCAGGGAATACTGGTCATGCGCCTTTAAGACCAGGGAATACTGGTCATGCGCCTTTAAGACCAGGGAATACTGGTCATGCACCTTTAAGACCAGAGAATACTGGTCATGCGCCTTTAAGACTGGGAATACTGGCCATATGCCTTTAAGACCAGGCCAGGTACTTCCTTACCCGGGTACTGATGTAGAGTCGATGTGCCCCTATAATGCAAAAATACTGTCACCCCAGTGTGAGCTGGCCGGGTGGACCAAGATGGCCACCGGGAGCTGCAGAGTTGATAAAATCTCGCAGAGAGCGAGAAGCGCCAATTTGGGGGGCGGAGCCACAGACACGATGTTGAATAGGCCCAAGCCGGGGCCTAAATTTCTGTAGCCGGCGGGCGACACCAGCGGGGCGTTCCAGGCAAGACTTCCAGGATGCGGCCTACAAATCGGCCGAAGCCGGGGACTAAATTTTTGCAGCCATCCAGAGCGTTACCTCAGAGAGGTGGGCCACAGGGAAGTGGCTGAGGCTGCCTGTCAGCATGTGGATATCCCTCTGAAGATGGATCCACTCACCATTGGTGCGCGTCCCGGCATGGAGCCGCCGCGGATGTGGGTTTCAGCGCTGTTCTGTGCAGCGTGGACGGTGCAGGGATAAGCCTCAATCCATCATCCGTTTGTTAGGGAGGTGGAGAGGAACCGTCCGCCTCCTTGTGCCATCCGCTTTCACAGTGGTGGGACAGTGGGGGCTGCTCGGACGCCATAGAGAGGGGCCTCTGTACAGCCACGGAGTTCAGCCCCCGGGTGGACAGGGCCAGTTGTCCGGCATTAGGCCTGGCTCCAGGAGAGGATACATGGAGGCGACACTCCATGTGGTCGCCTGCTGTGGGGAGATCGGGACCATGAAAGGAACCGTCGCCCCTGAAGTGAGCTCAGGCATGGCTTCCCACGTCGCAGGAGAGGTATGGGGAGGTATACTCGCCGTGCTCGCCTGTTGATGGTTCGGGGGAGATCGGAACCTTGAAAGGAACCGTCGCCCCCTTCACTCCGTTAATTAAAAAATAAAAATTTACAGAAAAGTAAACAATAAAATAAAAACGTTGGGGTCTGAAACAGACCCATGTGCCTCCTACAGACACTAAGCAAGAACTGGTTAGCTGAGAGCCAGCAGGAGGGTATATACTGCAGGGGAGGAGCTAACTTTTTTTTGTATCACTTAGTGTCAGCCTCCTATTGGCAGCAGCATACACCCATGGTCTGTGTCCCCCAATGAGGCGAAGGAGAAAAGGCAGCCCCCCACATATATTGACTGTGAGTTAAGATGAAGTCACAAACACAGAAATGAAACAGGTTTCAGCAAAGGGAGGCCAGACTTACTAAACAGACTGAGGATAGGAAAGGTATCTTTGCGGTCAGCACAAAAAACTACAAAAAGACCACGCAGAGTGTACAAAAAGACCTCCGCACCGACTCACGGTGCGGAGGTGCCACTCTGCATCCCAGAGCTTCCAGCTAGCAAGACAAAATCATAATAGCAAGCTGGACAAGGAAACAATGAACAAATAATTAACTAGCAGGGACTTAGCTTCTGCTGGAGTAGACAGGTCACCAGAAAGATCCAAGAGCGAACTGAACCAGTACAAGAACATTGACAGCTGGCATGGAGTAACGATCTGAGTGGAGTTAAATAGAGCAGCCAGCCAAAGAATAAACTACGTCACCTGTGGAAGGAACCTCAGAAGCAGCAGCTCCACTCACAGCCACCAGAGGGAGTCCATAGAAAGAACTCGCCGAAGTACCATTCATGACCACAGGAGGGAGTTCGATAACAGAATTCACAACAGTACCCCCCCCCCTTGAGGAGGGGTCACCGAACCCTCACCAGAGCCCCCAGGCCAATCAGGACGAGCCAAATGAAAGGCACGAACTAGATCGGCAGCATGAACATCAGAGGCAAAAACCCAGGAATTATCTTCCTGACTATAACCCTTCCACTTGACCAGGTACTGGAGTTTCCGTCTCGAAATACGAGAATCCAAAATCTTCTCCACCACATACTCCAACTCCCCCTCGACCAACACCGGGGCAGGAGAATCAACGGAGGGAACCATAGGCGCCACGTATCTCCGCAATAACGACCTATGGAACACATTATGGATGGCAAAAGAAGCTGGAAGGGCCAAACGAAATGACACAGGATTGAGAACTTCAGAAATCTTATACGGACCAATGAAACGAGGCTTAAACTTAGGAGAGGAAACCTTCATAGGAACATAACGAGATGACAACCAAACCAAATCCCCAACACAAAGTCGGGGACCAACACAGCGCCGGCGGTTAGCGAAACGTTGAGCCTTCTCCTGGGAAAATGTCAAATTGTCCACCACATGAGTCCAAATCTGCTGCAACCTGTCCACCACAGTATCCACACCAGGACAGTCCGAAGGCTCAACCTGCCCTGAAGAGAAACGAGGATGGAAACCAGAATTACAAAAAAAAGGCGAAACCAAAGTAGCCGAGCTGGCCCGATTATTAAGGGCGAACTCAGCCAAAGGCAAGAAGGACACCCAATCATCCTGATCAGCAGAAACAAAGCATCTTAGATATGTTTCCAAAGTCTGATTAGTTCGTTCGGTTTGGCCATTTGTCTGAGGATGGAAAGCCGAAGAAAAAGACAAATCAATGCCCATCTTAGCACAAAAGGACCGCCAAAACCTCGAAACAAACTGGGAACCTCTGTCCGAGACGATGTTCTCCGGAATGCCATGCAAACGAACCACATGCTGGAAAAACAATGGCACCAAATCAGAGGAGGAAGGCAATTTAGACAAGGGTACCAAATGGACCATCTTAGAGTAGCGATCACAAACCACCCATATGACCGACATCCTTTGAGAGACAGGGAGATCTGAAATAAAATCCATGGAAATATGCGTCCAGGGCCTCTTCGGGACCGGCAAGGGCAAAAGCAACCCACTAGCACGAGAACAGCAGGGCTTAGCTCGAGCACAAGTCCCACAGGACTGCACAAAAGAACGCACATCCCGTGACAAAGAAGGCCACCAAAAGGATCTAGCCACCAAATCTCTGGTACCAAAGATTCCAGGATGACCCGCCAACACTGAACAACGAACCTCAGAGATAACTCTACTAGTCCATCTATCAGGGACAAACAGTTTCTCCGCTGGACAACGGTCAGGTCTATCAGCCTGAAACTTCTGCTGCACCCGCCGCAAATCAGGGGAGATGGCAGACAAAATTACCCCTTCTTTGAGAATACCCACCGGCTCAGGAACACCCGGAGAGTCAGGCACAAAACTCCTTGACAGGGCATCAGCCTTCACATTCTTAGAGCCCGGAAGGTACGAAACCACAAAATCAAAACGGGAGAAAAACAGCGACCATCGAGCCTGTCTAGGATTCAACCGTTTGGCAGACTCGAGATAAGTCAAATTCTTGTGATCCGTCAAGACCACCACGCGATGCTTGGCTCCTTCAAGCCAATGTCGCCACTCCTCGAATGCCCACTTCATGGCCAACAACTCTCGATTGCCAACATCATAATTGCGCTCAGCAGGCGAGAATTTTCTAGAAAAGAAGGCACATGGTTTCATCACCGAGCCATCAGAACTTCTTTGCGACAAAACAGCCCCTGCTCCAATCTCAGAAGCATCAACCTCGACCTGAAACGGGAGCGAAACATCTGGCTGGCACAACACAGGGGCAGAAGAAAAACGACGCTTCAACTCCTGAAAAGCCTCTACAGCCGCAGAGGACCAATTGACCACATCAGCACCTTTCTTGGTCAAATCAGTCAACGGTTTAGCAACACTAGAAAAATTAGCGATGAAGCGACGGTAAAAATTAGCAAAGCCCAGGAACTTCTGCAGGCTCTTCACAGATGTCGGCTGAGTCCAATCATAAATGACCTGAACTTTAACAGGGTCCATCTCGATAGTAGAAGGGGAAAAAATGAAACCCAAAAATGAAACCTTCTGAACTCCAAAGAGACATTTTGACCCCTTCACAAACAAGGAATTCGCACGAAGGACCTGGAACGCCATTCTGACCTGCTTCACATGAGACTCCCAATCATCCGAAAAGACCAGAATATCATCCAAATACACAATCATGAATCTATCCAGGTACTCTCGGAAGATGTCATGCATAAAGGACTGAAACACAGATGGAGATCTAGAAAGCCCGAATGGCATAACCAGGTACTCAAAATGGCCATCGGGCGTATTAAATGCTGTTTTCCATTCATCGCCCTGTTTAATTCGCACAAGATTATACGCCCCTCGAAGATCTATCTTGGTGAACCAACTAGCCCCCTTAATCCGAGCAAACAAATCAGACAGCAGCGGCAAAGGGTACTGAAATTTGACTGTGATCTTATTAAGAAGGCGGTAATCAATACAAGGTCTCAAAGAACCATCCTTCTTGGCCACAAAAAAAGAACCCTGCTCCCAACGGTGATGACGACGGGCGAATATGACCTTTCTCCAAGGATTCCTTTATATAACTCCGCATAGCGGCGTGCTCTGGCACAGATAAATTAAACAGTCGGCCCTTAGGAAACTTACTACCAGGAATCAAATTAATTGCACAATCGCAATCCCTATGAGGAGGTAGGGCACCGGATTTGGGCTCATCAAATACATCCCGGTAATCTGACAAAAACTCAGGGACTTCAGATGGAGTGGAAGACGAAATTGACAGCAATGGAACATCACCATGTACCCCCTGACAACCCCAGCCGGACACAGACATAGATTTCCAATCCAATACTGGATTATGGACCTGTAGCCATGGCAACCCCAAAACGACCACATCATGCAGATTATGCAACACCAAAAAGCGAATATCCTCCTGATGTGCAGGAGCCATGCACATGGTCAATTGAGTCCAGTACTGAGGCTTATTCTTGGCCAAAGGCGTAGCATCAATTCCTCTCAATGGAATAGGATACTGCAAGGGCTCCAAGAAAAAACCACAGCGCCTGGCAAACTCCAAGTCCATCAAATTCAGGGCAGCGCCTGAATCCACAAATGCCATAACAGAATAGGATGACAAAGAGCAAATCAGAGTAACGGACAAAAGATATTTAGACTGTACCGTACCAATGGTGGCAGACCTAGCGAACCGCTTAGTGCGCTTAGGACAATCGGAGATAGCATGAGTGGAATCACCACAGTAAAAACACAGCCCATTCCGACGTCTGTGTTCTTGCCGTTCAGCTCTGGTCAAAGTCCTATCACATTGCATAGGCTCAGGCCTATGCTCAGAGAATACCGCCAAATGGTGCACAGCTTTGCGCTCACGCAAGCGCCGATCGATCTGAATGGCCAAGGACATAGACTCATTCAGACCAGCAGGCGTGGGAAATCCCACCATGACATCCTTAAGGGCTTCAGAAAGACCCTTTCTGAAAATTGCCGCCAGGGCACACTCATTCCACTGAGTAAGCACAGACCACTTTCTAAACTTCTGACAATACACCTCCGCCTCATCCTGACCCTGACACAAAGCCAGCAAGATTTTCTCTGGCTGATCCACTGAATTTGGTTCATCATAAAGCAATCCAAGCGCCAGAAAAAACGCATCTACATCACGCAATGCAGGATCTCCTGGTGCAAGGGAAAATGCCCAGTCTTGAGGGTCACCACGCAACAAAGAAATAATGATTTTTACTTGTTGAACGGGGTCACCAGAGGAGCGGGGTTTCAAAGCTAGAAACAGTTTACAATTATTTTTGAAATTCAGGAACTTAGATCTATCCCCAGAAAACAAATCAGGAATTGGAATTCTAGGCTCTAACATCGGATTCTGAACCACAAAATCTTGAATGTTTTGTACCCTTGCAGTGAGATGATCCACACAAGAGGACAGACCTTGAATGTCCATATCTACACCTGTGTCCTGAACCACCCAGAGGTTAAGGGGAAAAGAAAGACAAAACACACTGCAGAGAAAAAAAAATGGTCTCAGAACTTCTCTTATCCCTCTATTGAGATGCATTAATACTTTGGGCCAGCTGTACTGTTATGGACCTGGTGGTTAGGAGCACCCGGAACGACCTGATGGTTAAACTCACACAGGACAAGCTCTGGGAAGTGGGAGCTCTGCTGACCGCAACCCCTAATCCTATCACACAACTAGAAATAGCCGTGGAGCGTACCTAACTCTCCCTAGACGCCTCTTCACAGTCTAAGAGCTAACTAGCCCTAGAGATAGAAAATAAAGCCTACCTTGCCTCAGAGAAATTCCCCAAAGGAAAAGGCAGCCCCCCACATATATTGACTGTGAGTTAAGATGAAGTCACAAACACAGAAATGAAACAGGTTTCAGCAAAGGGAGGCCAGACTTACTAAACAGACTGAGGATAGGAAAGGTATCTTTGCGGTCAGCACAAAAAACTACAAAAAGACCACGCAGAGTGTGCAAATAGACCTCCGCACCGACTCACGGTGCGGAGGTGCCACTCTGCATCCCAGAGCTTCCAGCTAGCAAGACAAAATCATGATAGCAAGCTGGACAAGGAAACAATGAACAAATAATTAACTAGCAGGGACTTAGCTTCTGCTGGAGTAGACAGGTCACCAGAAAGATCCAAGAGCGAACTGAACCAGTACAAGAACATTGACAGCTGGCATGGAGTAACGATCTGAGTGGAGTTAAATAGAGCAGCCAGCCAAAGAATAAACTACGTCACCTGTGGAAGGAACCTCAGAAGCAGCAGCTCCACTCACAGCCACCAGAGGGAGTCCATAGACAGAACTTGCCGAAGTACCATTCATGACCACAGGAGGGAGTTCGATAACAGAATTCACAACACTCTCCTGTATATATACACTGCAGAATTTACAATAGCTGTCACTCATGTAAGAAGTGAAATCTGGCATTGTACTATACATTTCTCTGCCGTATCTGGGCATCATAAATCGGGGTATGTGTTAAAGGGGGGGGGGCCCACTGAGACTCTTTCGCCCGGGGCCCTCGAAAACCTGGAGCCGGCCCTGGCTGGGGTGATGGAATGGCAGCTGGATGGTATACCTTCCCACAGGTGAAGTATGTCCCCAGGGCTTCCCAGTAAGATGGATGGTGATGGTGTGAGGTGCAGGCAATAACGAGGACACAAGGTTGCAGTCTCTTTACCTCTTTACTGAAGACTTCAGGATCCTCAATCCAGAGCACATTTAACAGGACTATCAGAGACAGGCCGGCCTGATGGGCACTTCCAGAGTTTCCCTCGCAGATGGAAATTGTTGCCCACAGCTCTCTCTCTCTTTAGTTCCAGATGTTGCTAGTTTCTCGTCCCCCAGTATGTTTTGGCTAGGACGCACCCGTATGACGGGAAGGCCTGGAGGTCTTCCGGGACCCTAGAGATGCCCCTCTCCCACTGTTGCCCCCTATGTCTTCTTAGGAAATTTAAGGTAGACAGCCAACCTATAATTAACTGTCCTGCGGAGTTTGAAGTAAGGCCTAAAGTCAGTTACTCCCGCGGTGTTCCGGCCACCGGCTACGCGCCTCAGTAGGATGTTGCCTCGGTCTCACGGCACGACTAATACTGGTACTCCTTTTTGCTTGATCTCGTTTACACTGTTCCACAATATCCTTCCCTTCTTGTCTCTTTCTTAGGATACCGCCGCAAGGAGGTGCAGGCGCGGCTCCGTTACGTTCTGCTCTGTTCGCTAGGCACCTGCCAGGTTCCCACGCCTGACAGGGACCCCCCTGTGTCTTCTCTCTGCAACACCCCCTGCCACGGGATGTTGCCTGAATCCAACCCAGTCAGCTTCTGACTAACTTTCTATCCAACCCCTAGTTTTACCAGTGTGAGGAGGGGCCCAATAAATAAAGCCTTTTGCTCCCCCTAGTGGCCGGAGTGTGAAGTGTAATGTGTGCTGGTGATACCTGGTCAGGAGAATTCCTTCAGTGCCATCAGACGTACCATCACTCCCCTTAGTGGAGAGTGTCATACTGCAACGACCAGGTCTCTGGGGCGCTGCACAAAGATTATTGGAGATAGTCTGTAAAAGATTAGACTGGGAAGAAAGTAAGCAAGCTACGTGACCTGCTCAGTGCCGATGAGACCGAGACATGAATTTTCTGTAAAGTGTAAAAGTTTCCATATAACACATTGCACGTAGCTTCCCATCGCCCCTGATACTGTTAAACCTGTCTTTTTTTATTTTTTTTAATAGCAAAAAGCTGTATGTTCCATTTAACTAGTCACACATTGTACAAATGTACATAAAATCACACAAGAGGGAAATGGAGTACATTAAAGGGAACCTGTCACCCCGTTTTTTGAGATTGAGATATAAATACTGTTAAATAGGGCCTGCGCTGTGCGTTACTATGGTGTATGTAGTGTACCCTGATTCCCCATGTATGCCGAGAAATACATTACCAAAGTCGGCGTTTTCGCCTGTCAATCAGGCTGGTCTGGTCAGGTGGGCGTGTTCACAGCGTTCTTTTCTTCCCCAGGTTTCCGTTGGTGGCGTAGTGGTGTGCGCATGTCCAAGGCCCGGATTCCCTGTGCCCACGTGAAGACACAGCGCGCGATCTGCGCTGTCATTCCTTTCATCGGTGCGGGCGGCCATCTTCCTGGGGCCGCGCGTGCGCAGATGTAGTGCTCTGCTGCACGGGGCTTCAGGAAAATGGCCGCGGGATGCCGCGCGTGCGCAGAAGAGATCGCGGTGGCCATTTTCCCAAAGCCGAGATGCAAACTCGGCTTTGGGAAAATGGCCGCCGCGATCTCTTCTGCGCACGCGCGGCATCCCGCGGCCATTTTCCTGAAGCCCCGTGCAGCAGAGCACTACATCTGCGCACGCGCGGCCCCAGGAAGATGGCCGCCCGCACCGATGAAAGGAATGACAGCGCAGATCGCGCGCTGTGTCTTCACGTGGGCACAGGGAATCCGGACCTTGGACATGAGCACACCACTACGCCACCAACGGAAACCTGGGGAAGAAAAGAACGCTGTGAACACGCCCACCTGACCAGACCAGCCTGATTGACAGGCGAAAACGCCGACTTTGGTAATGTATTTCTCGGCATACATGGGGAATCAGGGTACACTACATACACCATAGTAACGCACAGCGCAGGCCCTATTTAACAGTATTTATATCTCAATCTCAAAAAACGGGGTGACAGGTTCCCTTTAACAAAAAAAAATAAAATTAATATTTATTGAAAAAACCAATGTGTATACTTTTCTGCCCAATGATGACAAAAGTATTCTAGGAGTGATACCTAGATTGAAAAAGCCGCAATTCATGAACCAGACATTAAAAAAAGAAACACAACAGGAGAACACGTATAATATAGACTTAAAAAGGAACAAATGAAAGAATAAAGACCAAATGAAAAATAGGCAAAGAAACTCCAGAAACTAGGCAAAAAAGTGCAAATGCAATAATAGATTGGGCTCATAATAGCAAAACATGGGACACATGTTTGAATAATTATGTTCAGGTCTTTCCATTGAGTCCCGTTGCCCCCAATGTAATGCACACTTTCATTTAAAATAAGTGTGAAGCTGTGAGAGAGGGCAGTCAAGAGGTTCAGGGTCAGATACCAAGAGAGCTCATCATACAAATAGGGTAAGACAAGTGTGTAGTTAAGTCACAGTCCTAGGTCAGAATTTCAGAAAGGTATCAAGGCAAAAGGGGCTGGGCAAAAGGATGGTCAAATGCAAGGTCCAAGGTCATGCATCAAAAGATCGTAAACAGAGTACGGGGAGGGTATGTGCACACGTCAGGATTTTCTTGCAGAAATTTCCTGACAAAATCAGGACATTTCTGCCAGAAATCCACATGCGTTTTTTGCACGGATTTTACGTGTTTTTTGTGCGGATTGTTTGCGTTTTCTTCCCATTTAATGGGAAATCCGCAAAAAATCCGCAAAAATAATGAGCATGCTACTTTTTTTTTGCGGAATACGTTTTTTTTGCGGAAAAAAAAAGCAAACATGTGCACAAAACATGCAGAATGCATTCTAAATGATAGGATGCATATTGTTTTGCATTTTGTTAGCGGTTTTATAGCGTTTTTATCGGGAAAATCCGCAAAAAAAAACGCAAAAAATCCTGACGTGTGCACATACCCGGAAACAAGGTGAACACGCACCACTAAGCTAACTCTATGACTGGCAATAATTATACACTGACAGCCAGCTAAATAGCAAGGTAGTCACCCAAAACAGAAGAAACCTGGAAAAAAAAACAGCATGCCCCTGCCATGATTGGCGGCTACAGTGGGGATTCCATAGCAACCCCCACATGTACTCAGCCTGGCTAGTAGCTGAAAATCATTCAGCAGAGGCGATGAAAACTAAATCTCTGAGCAGTCATAAATACTCGGAGACTACACGAGCGTGTTCGGGAAAACCCGAGCAACGAGTACAGTCGCTCATCACTAATAAATACATGTATCTCTCTGGAATAAGGTTGCAGATATTAAGGTATCATTTTATTCAACTTTCTATGATCTACTCCATAAACACGGAAGAGAAAATTTCCATCGTACTCACATTTTTGGAAACATCTGTCTTTATTTTTCAGAGTGCCATTCCAATGCTGCTGACCAACCAGAAATATGCAATGCAAAAAAAAAAGAGGTGGACAGGCACATCCAATAATACAAAATCTTCAAGATTTATTCCAAATACATATCTTTAAAAATCCATACAAGGATGATGTGGTACAGGAACCGCACTGACTTGTTTCTGGCGCCTACTGCGTCCTTAGTGATAGAGCATACTGCGACTAAGGGTGCAGTAGGCGCCAGAAATGGCTCAGAGCGGTTCGTATACCACATCATCCTTGTATGGATTTTTAAAGATATGTATTTGGAATAACGCTTGGAGATTTTTTATTATTGGATGTGCCTGTTCACCTCTTTTTGCATTTCTATGATCCACATGCCCGTATAGATGGTTTAGGTGGGTTAATCCTACTGACAGATTCCCTTTAAAACTGCAATGTTTTAGGTATTACTGCAGATTTAATTATATTAGATTATAGTCACAGTAATAGGATTTTTTTTCCATCTTACTGTACCTGTATTCAGAATAGCAGTCACTTTTCAGAAATGCTGGAAGTCTTTCCTTCTTGATCCATTCAACACCTTGTTCCCGATTCAAACACTTGAAAATGAGTAATGTAAAAAAATACATTTATATATAGTTACAGATTTTCAAGTTATTAGTGTTTGCATTACGAGCATTTAATGTTTTTGAATAAACCATATAGACATATAAGGGAAAACACTGATTTTTTTTCTGTTGCATTCTTACTACAATTACACAATAGAAATCTTCGGACTATTGTGACTTTGCCATGTTTTTTTTAATGTGTTTCTCCTAAGTTAATGCATTTTTAGTACAGATATTGGTACTGTAGCCCTTTTTCCTTTCGGCATTAAAAACTAATATTTTGGTTAGGGTAGATACACACACAACAGATTTTGTTGCAGAAATGTGAGCGATTAAAAATCATTTCCATTCATCTGAGTTTCTTTGTTTGGGCTCGCTCACACTTGAGATCAAATCATCCAAATGCAATCCAATAAAATAAAAATCGCATTGCATTCGGAGCAATGGTATTTAATGATTCGGTGCTCATCTGAGATTTTTTTTTTCAGCTCATATTACGATCGGACTGCTAAAAAAATCGCAGCATGGTGCGAGTGGATGAAAATTTCGGATCGCAATTGACAATACAAGTCAATAGGTGTGAAAATAATATTGAATGGCACTAGGACCAAGCGTAGAATGGTGCCTCGCGGTGAACTGACAAAGTTAAGCGGAGTTCATATCCAGTGAACTCCTGTCACCTCACTTACGTCAGCGTGAGCGTAAGAACTTTCCATGGTGCTCGCACTGACGTCAGTGAGGTGAACGGAGTTCATTGGGTATGAACTCTGCTCAACTTTCTCACATCACTGCTAGGCACTGAACTGCACCAGCATGCACTGCTCAGTGTCTCTGCTAGCTGGCAGGCTGAATGCTCGCATCATGCCAGCCTTCAGCCTGACAACTAGATGTAGCAATGCTAGATTCATCTCATCAAGGGACAAATAGATTATCTTCTCATCGGCGAGGTGAGGAATATGGTTGTTTATTTGTTTTACTCTTTCACAGGGGACATGGGCATCGGAGGATTATTTTCACGAATGAGAGGTGAGAATTATGGTTGTTTATTAATTTTAATCTTTTACAGGGGTACATGGCCTTGAGTGGATTACAGGTCAAGGTGAGTATATATTTTTTTGCTTTATTGAAACTCAAGGTGTCAGTGTCTTTATTTCAAGTAAAGGACTTTATTCTGGGTGTTTTTTTTATTTACAATACGACTATGAGGTTACTAACCCTGGGCTTGCAAGCTGCCAATATAAAGCTGACATAAACCCCAACCCTATTACTCCACTTGCCAAAGCGTCAGGGCAAGTGGGAAGAGCGGAGGCTAAGTGCCAGAATTGGAGCATCTTATGGATGCGTCTTTCCTGAAGCATTTGAGAGCTGATGTTTTGAGCCTGGGAGGGGGCCAGTATCCATGGCCCCTTCCTATCCTAATAATATCAGCCTGCAGCTGTCTGCCTAGCCTTTGCTGGCTATTAATTATAGGGATGACCCCACATTATTTTTAAGGGGCATTCCCCATTTTAATAACCAGTAAAGGCTAAGTATACAGCTGTGAGCGATATTAATAGACCTGGGAAGCTCCATGTGAATTACTCTCTTCCAAGGCTATAAATATCTGCCCCAAGCTGTCCGCTTTCCCTCTACTGGTTAATAAAATTTTGGGGATCTCACTCCATTTTTTTTTCAGAAATGTATTTATTTATTACTAAAATACATGTACAGTAAGCTACACATGCAAAGCACTGATTATATATCTCACATATTTCTATCTATCTACTTATAACTATTTCTATCTATCTAATCTCTATATATGTATTGAAGAATATTTCATTTGAAAATTATCTTTAAATTACAGAGAATTACTCTATGTAAAAGCTAATGTTAAAATTGCATTGCATAAGGATTGCATTTGCATCTCATTTGGATGCTAGGTGATAAAAATCGCATTGTACTCGCATGAAAATTGCATGCCACCTGCATGACACTCATCCGATCAACACGGGATTTAATTTTTAAATGCTAGTGTGACTCCAGCCTTTCTCTGGCAAACACATTGGCCCTGATTCATCAAGAATTGAATTGCAGTGTATTGAAAAGGAAAAAATCTATTCAATACATACAGTAATAAAAATATAAAAACCAAAGAAATAAAAAATAAATTAAAATTTTAAATCACTCCCCTTTTCCCCCGTTTTAGTAAAATGTAAAAAACCAAACACATATGGTATTGCCATGTGCAGAATTACCAGAAACTAATAATACATACATGCTAGCTCATCGCTTGCTCACCGAGCCCCACTCCATACAGCCAACCAATTCCAGCCCTGTGCTGATGAGGGCCTAAAGCCCGAAACACGTGTCCACAGGTAGGAATTGGTTGGCTGTGTAAATTTAGAAACTAATCCGCAGCATTGCACGCATGGCGGTTCCAAGCGCTGTGGATTAGACTGGGGTGGAAAGAGATGATTTGCATAGCTCCGCCTACTGCAAAGGATTCTGGGTAAACCTGCTATTCTTTGTATTATGCTGCTTGCAAGTACTTTCCGTTTCAGGAAAGCATCCACTATGCAGAAACTAATAAAACACAAAAATACTCATCCCATAACGTGAACGTCAAAATGAAAAAAAAAAAAATCTAATGCCAGATTTGACATTTTTAGTTGTCGCATTTCCACCAAAAAATGCAACAAAAAGCAATCAAAACATTGTAGGTTCCCAAAAATGACATTAATAAAAACTACAAATTGTCGTGCAAAATACCGACAGGTCTCAGAAAACAGCGACACAAACCAATTTTTATCTTTTTTTTACAAACTTCAGAATTTTATTTTTCAACTATCAAAATATAAGTTTTGAATCATTGAAATTGTAATGATCTCAATAAACATATTGCGGGGTAATTTTTACCGCTCAATGAACACATAAAAAAACAAAACTCAAAAAACAATTGGAGAATTATGTTTTGGGTTTTTTTTTCAAAAATTTTTTTCACTATTTCGCTCTTGAAAAAGGTGGGGAGGAAAAATGAAAGCACAAAGGCAAAAAAAAATAATAATCACATGGTCAGTCAAGGATTACTTTAATGTTTTCAAGCTTCTTCAGCGCATAGGCTAGATTTTGTTTCTTGTGCAATCTGTGACTACGTTCTGTGATTAGCCATCGTGCAGCTGGAATTTATTTACTTGAACAGCAGCCAATTAACCTTCTCCCCATTGTAACAATTTGGCTGTATTAATGAATAATTAAAAAAATATAAGGCAAATCTCCCCATAGCTCAATGTCCTCCACTTACCATAACACTGTAGTTGTTGTCAATTTTTACATCAATAACAGAGGATTTTTTTGGGCTTCGTCGTGAGACACTTCTGGTTGCATTATAGGTGGGATTTGGTGACTGGAGATCACGTAACACTTTTTTAATTTGCTGTTCCAAAAGATGAGGTACGCTACTGACCACTTCAAAAACGCCATATATTTTGTTGAACTGGATTGTTTCAGAGAAAGTCTGCAAAAATACAATATACAAAGATGTAACTGTCACACTAGTTATGAGCCCAATTAGGTGCCCAAACTTTGTTTCTCTACAGTCAGGATTCAGATGGCTGTATTTCACTGTCCATGCCCGGTCTGATTGTGGGTCACATAACCCAAATTTACAACCTAATATACGGTATGCTGTGAAATATGACCATCTGAACCCAGTCTAAGGCTGTGCACATGTAGAGAATTCACAACAAATCCGTAACAAAATTAGCTCTCTTCCAGAGGAAACAATGGTGGTTTGATTAATATCATGAGGCTTGTGTTGGCCATTGACGTATAATGTACAGTGATTAAATAAGTATCTGATACACTGCCAATTTTGCAAGTTTTCCCACCTACACAGAATGGAGAGGTCAGTAATTTTTATTGTAGGTACACTTCACCTGTGAGAGACAGACTTGAATGCTTATTGTATGAAGCAGATCAGGTGGTTTGTATTTGTGTAATGAGGACGGTGTGGCATAAGGTGTGCAGAATTATTAGGGTATGTTTCCATGGTCAGGCATGGCTCAATATTTGCTCAGGATTTGACGCAGGTAAAATCTGCATCTGAGGTCACTGTCAGGTCACCTGCGTTTTTTGATGCGTTTTTTTTATGCATTTTTCATGCAGATTTGTGTGTGCTTTTGTAAGCTAAATAAAGATATACGAAAAAAATTGGGATGTAATTTCCTTGTCCAACCTCTTCTTTTACATACTCCATTATAGAATAAACTTTACACACACAGATAGATAGATAGATGATAGATAGATATACCTATAGATAATACCAAGCCCGATGTTTAGTAATAAACATAGTAAAATGGTACATAGTTAGCGCGGGATCACACATGTGAGAAACTCGGACGAGTCTCGTATCTTAATACCCGACACTGCCGCCGGCACTCGGGACCAGAGCTTGCGGCTGCATGTATTTCTATGTAGTTGAACTCTCCGGTCCGAGTGCTGGCGGCAGTGTCGGGTATTGAGGTGCGAAACTTGTGTGAGTTTCTCGCAAGCCTGACACTGGCCTTAAATGCAATATCTGATAATTAAAAAAAAAAAAAATGGCATGGGCTCCTGCGCATTTTCTGCGCCAGAGAAGGAAAGCTAGCGACTGGGAGACCGATGTTTGCAGCCCAGGAAGGGGTTAATACCCATGGAGCTTCCCAGGCTAGGAATATCAGCCTGCAGCTGTATATTTAGCCTTTTTGCTGGCTATTAAAATAGGGGGACCCCCCCAAAAAAATGATGTGGGGTCCCCCTATAATTTATAGCCAGAAAGGCTATGCAGACAGCTGCGGGCTGTTATTCATAGCCTAGAGAGGGACCATGGATATTGCCCCCCAGCTACAAACACCAGCTCCCAGCCGCCCCAATTCCGGCGCTTAGCCTTTCTCTTCCCACTGCCCTGTAGCGGTGGCATATGGGGTAATAAGGGGTTAATGTCACCTTAGTAAGGTGACATTAAGCCGACTTAGTAATGGAGAGGTGTCAATAAGACTCCTACCATTACTAATTCTATAGTTGGTAAAGGGTTAATAAAACACACACATGCAGAATAAAGTATTTTAATTAAATAAAACACCACACAGTTTTGCCATCTTTATTATACTGGTAATCAAAGTGAAGCCATCGATCTTCTGAAAAAAAAATAAATAAAAATAAACCAACAGTATACTCCCTGGTCCAACGCAGTCCTTAATAACAAGTGTCCCACGATGAGTACAGCTCTGCTACATCTGGATGCCTGACATCCAGACATAGCAGAGCTTGTAGATGACCCCCAGAGATAACTCTCCGGCAATCACTTACACTCTAGCTCTCGTGGTCAGCTGACCATGAGAACTAGCGTAGGGTGACCAGAGATAACCCCGGTCACTTGCACGGTAGTTCTCGCGGTAAGCTAAGTTCTCGCAAGAAATGCAGTGGATGCGGACTTCCAGCGGTGTGACAGGTAAGACCTTATTTAAATTAGTAGACATGCGTAGTAAGCTGCGTTTACGCAGTTATTACGCATGTGACTAATCATTAGATGCGGTTTTACTATGGTAATGGTAATGGTCTATGGTAAATCGCCGCATTGTAAACAAGCATGCTGCGTTCTGGAAAGACGCGCATTACGTGGGTCTGCTGCCTGCGTCTTTTAACACACAGTGGAGACGGGATTTCAGGAAATCCCTTCCACTATGCTGTAACATCTGGACGTTGCGTGTTTGACGCTGCGGCTGTATGCAGCATCAAACACGCAGCGTTTCCTGACCGTGGAAACATACCCTTAGGTAGCTAATTTTCCTCCTGAAAAATGGTAAAAAAAAAATAGATTTAACTGATTCTGAAAAGTCAAAAATTGTCACGTCTTACAGATTGATGCAGAACTCTTTAAATTACTAAGATATTGGGGAATGATCACAGAGCTATCCAGAGTTTTTTGCAAATAGTCAACAGGGTCGCAAAAAAAGTGTTTGGCATTATCTGCAAAAGATTTGAGAAGAATCAAATGTTTAGCGATCAAGAAGCGATCAAAATTATCCTCCAGAGCTGTCATATTCCAGAACTGCAGCCTCGTTGGAGGCCCAGAAGTACAAGGTGTTCAATGTGAGTGACTCTTGACAGACGAGATGGATGAGCCCGTGGCTGGATCAAGTAACAGGCACAGACCTCCACTCCAACTCAGACACCAGCAAGGTGGAGGTGGGTACTGGTACGGGCTGGTATTGTTAAAGATGAGCTAGTTGCATCTTTTCGAGTTGAAGATGGAATAAAAATCAACTCCCAAATGTGTCACCCGCCTGGGCTTGGGGTACTTGGCACCGGGTCCGGTCGCACTTAAAAGGGATGTCACGGTGGCTGCGACCAAGTCCATGGCCCTGGGCGCTCAAGCTGATAGGGGAAATGTTTTTGAAGGGGTTTGTATAGTTTATTTAAGTTCGTGACGCCACCTGTGGTTCTTGGTCAGTAGGGACCGACGCTGCTTAAAGGGGTCCTCTGGGGTGATATTGTTGCAGCAAGATGGTGACGCTTCCCACAGGTGAAGTGGGCAAGGATGGTGTATGCCAGCAAATAAGTGGAGGATACAGAGTTGCAAAGTCTTTACCTGTTTTACTGGCAGTAGCAGTCCACTGTCCAGGGTACCAGGAACAGGTGATGATAAGGTCTGGCCGGCTTGGAGGCAAAAGTAGATCCCTCTCCCAGGTTAGGTCCGTAAGCCTTCCTACACATGCTAGTGTGCGAGGTCCTTGCTGCTTGTGGCATTCGTGCAAAGTCCTCTCCTGGTGGGCAGCTTGAGCCATTTTATAGGGTCTCTATCATGACCCGGGCTCTTCAGGTGCTACTTCACCTTCAGGTGTGGTGTGGGCAAATAGCATGCAGTCCTATGCCCTCCGTTTCTGCCGATTGACCTGGAGTACAACATGACCTCGGGCTCCCGATGCCTGGTTTCTGCGCTCTGGCTCTGAGGGTGTCCAGTCACCGTTCCCATCTGAGCCTCTTTCATTCTCCACTGTACTCCTTTCCTCAGTAGCTCCACCAGTTTCAAGCCCTCGGGTTCTTCCTCTCTCCTGGAGCTGCAGCTCAATCCTGGCTGCCAGCTCTGCTGTCTGCTCGCTGTTTCAGACTTCCTTCTTTCTCCTCTCCCTCCAACCGAGTCCTGTCTCTTTGGTCTCCATGGACCAACTCACCTAATTCTTCCTCCAGACCAGAGCACTTAAAGCTGGGGAAGCTCCCGTGAATCCGGGTCCTGAGCTCCCCCTTCTGGCCTGGATCCAGAATGTGTTGAATGTGGGTGAGTTACCTCCTTGCCTCCAAGCATGATATCACCCTCCCCGAAGGGAAATGCAACATCACTGTAACAACCGGTTACCTGGGGTGTTACACAAACCTAGAGGAAAAAGTCTGCATCTTTCAAGAAAACCATGATTTTTATGCAGGATAATAGTCTATTGTATGAAACAAAGTCCTACACTTCTTGGCGAGCCATTTCTTGGCCAACTCTTTACATTTCAACTAATGTCTCATGTTTAAAGCAGCGAGCGGCATTCACAGCCAAATCACAGACAAATCATAAACGTCACTGAAGTTTATGGCGAATATATCAAACATCAAACACATGTATAAAGGTTTGCATCTTTGTGTTACAGTCGCAGGTCTCAATGTGACAGAACAATAGCTATATAGGCCGCCGGCCAATCAGAAGCTGCAGGAGACTACTCAAGAGGACGCTGGGTGTTAAGGGAACAGTGGGTTATGGGTGGTCATTTTTACAGGAAAGGGTCAGGGCGGGGACATTATTAAAGGATGAGGCATTATTACATGAAAGGGCCATGACGGGGACAATATTACAGGATGAGGACATTATTACGTGAAAGGGCCAGGACGGGGACAATATTACAGGATGAGGACATTATTACACGAAAGAGCCAGCATGGGGACATTATTACATGCCAAGGACATTGTTACATGAAAGAGCCAGGATGGGGACATTAATACAGGATGAGGACATTATTAGATAAAAGTGCCAGGATGGGGACAGTATTACAGTATGAGGACATTATTACATGAAAGCATCAGCAAGGGGAGATTATTACAGGATGTGGACACTATTACATGAAAGGGCCAGCAAAGGGACATTGTTACATGAAAGAGCCAGCACGGGGACATTATTACACATTGAGGACATTATTACATGAAAAGGCCAGGACAGAGACATTATTACAGGAAGAGGACATTATTACACATTGAGGACATTATTACATGAAAAGGCCAGGACAGAGACATTATTACAGGAAGAGGACATTATTACCTGAAAGGCCAGGATGGGGACATTATTACTGAATGGGAGATCTTGTTACAGGATGGAAGACATTATTACAGGAAAGGTCCTGGATGGGAACATGATTACTAGATGGGGGACATTATTACAGGATGGGGATATTATTACAGGATAGGGGCAAGTATTGAAAACATTATTACATTGGCAGGTACATCTGATCACCATGCTGGTGGGGGCCTAGGTTCAAATTTTTCCTCTAGTTATAACACTTGGAACAGCACAATGCAGTTTTAAGAAAAGGTGATGCTGAATGACTATTTTATAGTGAATGTAAGTATTTTGGAGAGCTGATATGTTCTTCACACAGTAATTGTGTCTGATGACAGGTTTGATTACAGACTATTTACATTCCTGCAGTATTGTGTAATACTATGGAAAAAAATCAACAATGCAAGTAAGTGTAACAATTCCAGTAAGTGTATTATATGAGTATGTAATTGTATTACAGAATGAATAGGGGAATTAAGCAATATCGGGATATTCAGCCATGTTTACTTACTGGTAGACTTAAGAATTCATTGAAGAAATCTACGAGCTGTTCATCTGTTACTAGGAAATCCTCCTAAGCAAATAGAACAAAACAGAGCGTGAAACACAAACCATGGTAGTGATGGTCAGTGCTGATTTACAGAAGATAGCACACACCAAGAGGCACAGCGACAAATAACAAAACATATAATATTATAGTCTATCTTCTATGCAATCCTTTATCACCTTGCAGACGTCTCACATGCTTTCATGCGATCCATAATGTGTGTGGTGAATGGAGCTTTGCTAAGTTGACCCACATGATTAATGCTATACTGCATTCCTCTTTCTGATAGGTTAACAGAACTTATAAAGCTTATTTGCTCTTGGCAGCCCCTCCAAAAAAGTTAGTGGGATCTCCAGGCAGAGCTTAGCTAAACAAGGTCCTAAATAAGAGTCCCCCTTTAAATAATCTTAATTGTCATAAAATGTTTTCGTAAACCAAACAACTTCTTTAAAATAACATTTTTTCAAGTGGAGCGCCCCCAGACACAGGGCCACTAGTCACTCGGTACCGGTCCTTTCTGCTTAGTTATGCGGTTGTCACGGTGGCTGGACCCGGTCGTGACCCTGCTAAGGGGCGTCCAATAAAAGTGGTAGTACAGTCTGTCAGGGGTTCGTGACGCCACCTGTGGTGTTCGGTCAGGGTGACCGACGCTGCTGTGGGGTCCGCTGGGGTGATGGAATAGCAGCTGGATGGTATACCTTCCCACAGGTGAAGTAAATCCCCAGGGCTTCCCAGTACGGTGGATGGTGATGGTGTGAGGTGCAGGCAATAACGAGGACACAGGAGTGCAGTCTCTTTACCTTTTTACTGAAGGCTTCAATACACTCAGTCCAGAGCACGTTCAACCAGGCTATCAGAGACCGGCCGGTCCGATGGGCACATCCAGAGTTTCCCTCGCAGATGGAAATCGTTGCCTACCAATAGCGCCTGTGTGTTGTAGTCCTACCCTGCTGAGCATTCGGAATAGTCCTCACAACTGCTGTTCTCTTTCGTTCGTTCTCTACAGCTTTCTCTCTCTCTCATTCTTTGGTTCCAGATGTTGCTAGTTTCTAACGTCCCCCAGATATGTTATGGCTAGGACGCCACCCGTTTGACGGGAAGGCTTGGAGTTCTTCCGGAACCCTAGAGATGCCCCTCTCCCAATGTTGCCCCCTATGTCTTCGTAGGTGTAAAAGGTAGACAGCCAACCTATAATCAACTGTCCAGCGGAATTTGAAGTAAGGCCTGAAGTCAGTTACTCCTACGGTGATCCGGCCACCGACTACGCGCTTCAGTAAGATGTTGCCTTCCTCTCTCAGCACGACTCTTACTGGCTCTCCTTTGTGCTGATCTCGTTTACACTGTTCCACAATATTCTTCCCCTCTTGTCTCTCTCTTAGGATACCGCCGCAAGGTAGTGCAGGCGCGGTTCCGTCACGTACTGTTCTGTTCGCTAGGCACCTGCCAGGTTCCCACGCCTGACAGGGACCCCCCTGTGTCTTCTCCCCGCAACACCCCCTGCCACGGGATGTTGCCTGGTTCCAACCCAGTCAGCTTCTGACTAACTTCCTCCCCAGCCCCTAGTTTTACCAGTGTGAGGAGTGGCCCAATAAATAAAGCCTTTTTCTCCCACTAGTGGCCGGAGTGTGAAGTGTAATGTGTTCTGGTGATACCTGGTCAGGAGAACTCTTTAGTGCCATCGGACGTACCGCTACTCGCCTTGGGGCCATACTGCAACGACCAGGTCTCTGGGGCGCTGCACTAGTATACCAGATTTTTCTAAAAATTGTTTTTGCTCTCATTTTGTGATTTCTATACATGTTTCTATACACAATCCCTCTCATGTAAAACCTAAAAGCTGCCTAAAGACATTAGACAGAAGTTGACCAAATCCACCAACCGGTGTCCTGATTCTCTTTTGGCTGGAGAAATATTTCATACATCAGCTTAAAGTGAGTAGCGTGGAATAATTAGTTGTTGGCCAAAAGGACATCAGGGTGACATCTATCTGTTGCATATGGACACCTTTTACAAGGCTTGTCCCATCTACTTCTGCAGGAGCGCATTGGTCCCTGCTTCTGGCCTGCTGAGGGGGCAGTGGTCTTCTGCTTAACAGACAGTGCAAGCTAGAAGCATCATTGTACCGCTGGCCCAAACTGTGCAATCTCCAGTACTGTAAGAAGAGGCAGCATTGGCCTTCTAGTACATGACGAGCACAGGGGCACTGAAGATGGTTGGGATTGTGACTAGTGATGAGCGAATATACTCATTACGTGAGATTTCCTGAGCACGCTCGGGGGTCCTCCGAGTATTTTTTAGTGCTGGAGATTTAGTTTCCCTTGCCGCAGCTGAATGATTTACATCTGTTAGCCAGCATAAGTACATGTGGGGATTCCCTAGCAACTAGGCAACCCCCACATGTACTTATGCTGGCTAACAGATGTAAATCATTCAGCTGCGGCCAAGAAAACTAAATCTCTGAGCACTAAAAAACACTCGGAGGACCCCCGAGCGTGCTCAGGAAATCTCGAGTAACGAGTATATTCGCTCATTACTAATTGTGACCTATCAGTGCACTCCAACGATCTGGCTAGTGTCACGGTTTCATCTTTGCTGTGGCCTAGGGACCCTGTGAGTGACAGCTCAGCCACCCTATGGGATCTAGAGTGAGCAGGACTGTCGGTTTTGTGAGTGACAGTCCAGTTATCCAATTTGATGCATGCTGGGCTGTCAGCATTTTGATTACAGCCCTGGTGCTCAATTTGGCTTAGCCTGTTTCTCCAGGTATCACCTGTCTGTGGTGATTTGCTAAACTATTTAGCTGACTGGCTATGAGCAGGCCACTGTCAGCTGTAGCTCAGTTTAGGTGAGTGTGTGCTTAGCTCTGTGTCTGATATTGTATGAATCTCTGATCTTGTTGCCGGACCTAGGATTTGTTGTGACCATTCGTGTGTATTATCCCTTCTGCTTCTTATGCGCTCTGACTTCAGGTACCTGACCCTGGACTTGGCCTCTAACTATCCGCTTGTCTTTTTCCCTTGTTTTGACGTACCCTACTGTTCTGTTACCTGACCAAGCCTTTGTCTGGCCCCTCTGTACTACAAGCGCTCCTGGTATCTGACCTCGGACCTCCTGACTATTCTATCTCACGACTTGCCTGTGAATAGTAACTCAGTGTCACAGCCAGATCGAGTTAGGCCTCATTCAAACATTTGTTTTTCTCACATACTGTATGAGAAAAATGGACCAATTATTTTGATCAGTCTTTGATCAGAGTATGGTCTTAGTGTCACCAGTTTTTATCGTACGCGGAGAAGAAAAACATCCTCCATCTTCTCTTACGTGACAGTCCAAGAAAATCGTACCACACTCATTTGTCATCCAAGTAATGTCCAATTCTTTCACGGACTCTTTGCCTTGCTGATCAAAATTTAATATGTCTCCTCGATTTTCACGAACATCTGAAAATCAAGGACATCTGAAATTTTCATGGATAGTACTCGTACCTCTTATAGTGTATGGGCACATCTGGCCCAACAGGCTATAACAGGTACAAATACTATCAGTGAAAACCACATATAGCACTCAAGATAAACGGATGTCTGAACAAAGCCTTACATACTGAATTACAATTGTAAGCACTACACATGTTCGTCCACCTCTGCCATACTCAAGAGGTGGCCGACACCTAAGGCAATGAGCAGTAAACAGTAGTGATGAGAGAGTATACTCGTTGCTCGGGTTTTCCCGAGCACGCTCGGGTGACCGCCGAGTATTTATGACTGCTCGGAGATTTTGTTTTCATCCCACCAGCTGAATGCTTTACAGCTACTAGCCAGCTTGATTACATGTGGGGATTCCCTAGCAACCAGGCAACCCCCACATGTACTCAGGCTGGCTAGTAGCTCTAAATCATTCAGCTGCCGTGATGAAAACTAAATCTCCGAGCAGTCATAAATATTCGGAGGTCACCCGAGCGTGCTCAGGAAAACCCGAGCAACGAGTACACTTGCTCATCACTAGTAAACAGTAAAAATAAAAAAATTATTTTAGTAGCAAGAAAATTGCAAAGTTACTTGTTATTACTAGCACTTTGCAATTTTACAACTGAAAGGACATGAGAACATAACAATACCGGATTTGCTATATTGTTGGTGTGCAGGAATGCAAGGTTCTCTAATGCCACCGTATCTAGGGAGATGTAGGTGCTTCTACGTGACTCTGTATGTGCTTACTAGACCAAAACTTATTCTGGTAAATCGCACTAATTATAGGAAACTCTAGGGATTATTGTAAGGTCAAAAGAAAATATCACAATGTGGCGCTGATGTAGGTAGAATATTACTTCAGGCATCTATGAATTAGCATTCATTACTAGGTATTTAAAGTAATGAAATAATCAGTGAAGAGACACAAAATCCAACCTAGGAACACACATCCACCATCACCTAATTTACTAATAATATAAAATGGAGCATTGTGGGAGTTGGGAATGTAAAATATTTTACTGTACAATATTCAGAATAATAAATTACAGCAAAAGCAGTAACACAGCCCCTATATTTCAGCAATGCTGATGGTGTCGATACTACAAGTCCAGTAAATTCCATCCATTGCTGTTATTTTAACTCTGCTGCTCCCTGAGTATTGTGGTTTTTTTTTTTTTTTCAAATCCGACATACGATTCCAGAGATATGGACCTTTCTATTTAGGTCTTTACTAAGTGGGTTTGGCTCACAGGGTGATAATGCAGAGCAGACAAAGGAAACGCCCCAGAGGATCCTGTGATCATAAAAAATAGCACTAAATAAAGAGGCTCTTATCTATGGAACCGTACATCGAATTTAAAAAAAAAAAAAAAAGACTAGAAACGCAATTTCTAGGAGAGTGGCAGGAATAAAATAAAAACGAAAACTGATCTCTATTGCTCTGGTGACGGGTCCTCTCTAAAGAATCAGCATCTAATTCTGCTAGATGCAACATGTTTCTTGGGAAGGAAAACAAATATCTGTGGTTTATTTTCTACAAATTATCATCTTTGTTTCTGACAATATTTACAAACATATATAAGATACTTACAAAATCATCCTCTGTAATATTGGGTGGGCCTGGGAATTAAGAAACAAGATATTGGATTAATCATTAAGCATACAGTTAGTTTAAAAATAAAAATTACACATGTAAAAAAAAAATTGTATTCCCAAAAATTACAAATGTAAATAAATAGTGTTCCCAAAAATTACAAATGTAAAAAAAATAGTATTTCCAAAACACTTTTTTATTATTAACCCCTTTACCCCCAAGGGTGGTTTGCACGTTAATGACCAGGCCAATTTTTACAATTCTGACCACTGTCCCTTTATGAGGTTATAACTCCGAAACGCTTCAACGGATCCTGGTGATTCTGACATTGTTTTCTCGTGACATATTGTACTTCATGATAGTGGTAAAATTTCTTTGATAGTACCTGCGTTTATTTGTGAAAAAAACGGAAATTTGGCGAAAATTTTGAAAATTTCGCAATTTTCAAACTTTGAATTTTTATGCAATTAAATCACAGAGATATGTCACACAAAATACTTAATAAGTAACATTTCCCACATGTCTCCTTTACATCAGCATAATTTTGGAACCAATTTTTTTTTTTGTTAGGGAGTTATAAGGGTTAAAAGTTGACCAGCAATTTCTCATTTTTACAACACCATTTTTTTTTAGGGACCACGTCTCATTTGAAGTCATTTTGAGGGGTCTATATGATAGAAAATGCCCAAGTGTGACACCATTCTAAAAACTGCACCCCTCAAGGTGCTCAAAACCACATTCAAGAAGTTTATTAACCCTTCAGGTGTTTAATAGGAATTTTTGGAATGTTTAAATAAAAATGAACATTTAACTTTTTTACACAAAAAATTTACTTCAGCTCCAATTTGTTTTATTTTACCAAGGGTAACAGGAGAAATTGGACCCAAAAAGTTGTTGTCCAATTTGTTCTGAGTACGCTGATACCCCATATGTGGCAGTAAACCACTGTTTGGGCGCATGGGAGAGCTCGGAAGGGAAGGAGCGCAGTTTGACTTTTCAATGCAAAATTGACAGAAATTGAGATGGGACGCCATGTTGCGTTTGGAGAGCCACTGATGTGCCTAAACATTGAAACCCCCCACAAGTGACACCATTTTGGAAAGTAGACCCCCTAAGGAACTTATCTAGAGGTGTGGTGAGCACTTTGACCCACCAAGTGCTTCACAGAAGTTTATAATGCAGAACCGTAAAAATAAAAAATCATATTTTTTCACAAAAATTATATTTTTGCCCCCAATTTTTTATTTTTCCAAGGGTAAGAGAAGAAATTGGACCTCAAAAGTTGTTGTCCAATTTGTCCCGAGTACGCTGATACCCCATATGTGGCAGTAAACCACTGTTTGGGCGCATGGGAGAGCTCGGAAGGGAAGGAGCGCCGTTTGACTTTTCAATGCAAAATTGACAGGAATTGAGATGGGACGCCATGTTGCGTTTGGAGAGCCACTGATGTGCCTAAACATTGAAACCCCCCACAAGTGACACCATTTTGGAAAGTAGACCCCCTAAGGAACTTATCTGGATGTGTGGTGAGCACTTTGACCCACCAAGGGCTTCACAGAAGTTTATAATGCAGAGCCATAAAAATAAAACAAAATTTTTTTCCCACAAAAATTATTTTTTAGCCCCCAGTTTTGTATTTTCCCTAGGGTAACAGGAGAAATTGGACCCCAAAAGTTGTTGTCCAATTTGTCCTGAGTACGCTGATACCCCATATGTGGGGGGGAACCACCGTTTGGGCGCATGGGAGGGTTCGGAAGGGAAGGAGCGCCATTTGGAATGCAGACTTAGATGGAATGGTCTGCAGGCGTCACATTGCGTTTGCAGAGCCCCTAATGTACCTAAACAGTAGAAACCCCCCACAAGTGACACCATTTTGGAAAGTAGACCCCCTAAGGAACTCATCTTGATGTGTTGTGAGAGCTTTGAACCCCCAAGTATTTCACTACAGTTTATAACGCAGAGCCATGCAAATAAAAAATATTTTTTTTTCCACAAAAATTATATTTTAGCCCCCAGTTTTGTATTTTTCCAAGGTTAGCAGGAGAAATTGGACCCTAAATGTTGTTGTCCAATTTGTCCTGAGTACGCTGATACCCGATATGTGGGGGGGAACCACCGTTTGGGCGCATGGGAGGGCTCGGAAGGGAAGGAGCATCATTTGGAATGCAGACTTAGATGGATTGGTCTGCAGGCGTCACATTGCGTTTGCAGAGCCCCTAATGTACCTAAACAGTAGAAACCCCCCACAAGTGACCCCATATTGGAAACTAGACCCCTCAATGAACTTATCTAGATGTGTTGTGAGAACTTTGAACCCCCAAGTGTTTCACTACAGTTTATAACGCAGAGCCGTGAAAATAAAAAATCTTTTTGTTTTCCCACAAAAATTATTTTTTAGCCCCCAGTTTTGTATTTTCCCAAGGGTAACAGGAGAAATTGGTCCACAAAAGTTGTTGTCCAATTTGTCCTGAGTACGCTGATACCCCATATGTTGGGGTAAACCCCTGTTTGGGCACACAGGAGAGCTCGGAAGGGAAGGAGCACTGTTTTACTTTTTCAACGCAGAATTGGCTGGAATTGAGATCGGACGCCATGTCGTGTTTGGAGAGCCCCTGATGTGCCGAAACAGTGGAAACCCCCCAATTATAACTGAAACCCTAATCTAAACACACCCCTAACCCTAATTCCAACGGTAACCCTAACCACACCTCTAACCCTGACACACCCCTAACCCTAATCCCAACCCTATTCCCAACTGTAAATGTAATCTAAACCCTAACCCTAACTTTAGCCCCAACCCTAACTGTAGCCCCAACCCTAACCCTAACCCTAGCCCTAACCCTAGCCCTAACCCTAGCCCTAACCCTAGCCCTAACCCTAACCCTAGCCCTAACCCTAGCCCTAACCCTAGCCCTAACCCTAACCCTAGCCCTAACCCTAGCCCTAACCCTAGCCCTAACCCTAGCCCTAGCCCTAACCCTAGCCCTAACCCTAGCCCTAACCCTAGCCCTAGCCCTAACCCTAGCCCTAACCCTAGCCCTAATGGGAAAATGGAAATAAATACATTTTTTTTATTTTTCCCTAACTAAGGGGGTGATGAAGGGGGGTTTGATTTACTTTTATAGCGAGTTTTTTAGCGGATTTTTATGATTGGCAGCCGTCACACACTGAAAGACCCTTTTTATTGCAAAAAATATTTTTTGCAATACCACATTTTGAGAGCTATAATTTTTCCATATTTTGGTCCACAGAGTCATGTGAGGTCTTGTTTTTTGTGGGACGAGTTGACGTTTTTATTGAAAACATTTTTGGGCACGTGACATTTTTTTATCGCTTTTTATTCCGATTTTTGTGAGGAAGAATGACCAAAAGCCAGCTATTCATGAATTTCTATTGGGGGAGGCGTTTATACCGTTCCGCGTTTGGTAAAATTGATAAAGCAGTTTTATTCTTCGGGTCAGTACGATTACAGCGATACCTCATTTATATAATTTTTTTATGGTTTGGTGCTTTTATACGATAAAAACTATTTTACAGAAAAAATAATTATTTTTGCATCGCTTTATTCTCAGGACTATAACTTTTTTATTTTTTTGCTGATGATGCTGTATGGTGGCTCTTTTTTTGCGGGACAATATGTCGCTTTCAGCGGTACCATGGTTATTTATATCTGTCCTTTTGATCGCGTGTTATTCCACTTTTTGTTCAGCGGTATGATAATAAAGCGTTGTTTTTTGCCTCGTTTTTTTTTTTTTTTTCTTACGGTGTTTACTGAAGGGGTTAACTAGTGGGACAGTTTTATAGGTCGGGTTGTTACGGACGCGGCGATACTAAATATGTGTACTTTTATTGTTTTTTTTTTTTTATTTAGATGAAGAAATGTATTTATGGGAATAATATTTTTTTTTTTTTTTTCATTATTTTGGAATATTTTTTTTAATTTTTTTTACACATTTGGAAATTTTTTTTTTTACTTTTTTACTTTGTCCCAGGGGGGGACATCACAGATCAGTGATCTGACAGTTTGCACAGCACTCTGTCAGATCACTGATCTGACATGCAGCGCTGCAGCCTTCACAGTGCCTGCTCTAAGCAGGCTCTGTGAAGCCACCTCCCTCCCTGCAGGACCCGGATCCGCGGCCATCTTGGATCCGGGGCTCGAGCAGGGAGGGAGGTGAGGAGACCCTCGCAGCAACGCGATCACATCGCGTTGCTGCGGGGGGCTCAGGGAAGCCCGCAGGGAGCCCCCTCCCTGCGCGGTGCTTCCCTGCACCGCCGGCACATCGCGATCATCTTTGATCGCGGTGTGCCAGGGGTTAATGTGCCGGGGGCGGTCCGTGACCGCTCCTGGCACATAGTGCCGGATGTCAGCTGCGATAAGCAGCTGACACCCGGCCACGATCGGCCGCGCTCCCCCCGTGAGCGCGGCCGATCGGCTATGACGTACTATCCCGTCCAGGGTCAGATAAGCCCAGGGCACCTCGACGGGATAGTACGTCTAAGGTCACAGAGGGGTTAAAGAGCTGTTAAGTCTTAATCTACAACTCTGCAGTCAATCTATGTGACTGTAGACATGTGAATCCTCACATTGTGCACAGTCTGTCAGGATTCTCCGCTGTTGGGGCAGTGGACATGTGACTGTAAGCAAGTTATATGCATACCTTCGGTCACATTCCAACTAGACTGTTTCCACTTGCATTGAGAGAGGACGTGTCCATCTAGTCGGAATGTGGCCAGGCGTATGTCATTGAAAGTAATGGCGGCGTTAACGGACTACGTTACACCGCGGTATGCCGCGGTGTAACGTAGTCCGTTAAACGGGTCACACTAACGCAGTGTGAACCCAGCCTTATACCACAAGCTGCCTATATCACTTGTATAAAAGAGGGACCCTGTGCAAGGACAGCATATGGGCCCCTAGCAGTCCAATAGCTCATCATAAAACATCCCTTAATATGTCTGAGACAGAAGCTGCTTTGGAAGTAAAAGTGGCCCCTTATGTCTTGGGCCCCTGTGTGGAGGCACAGGTTTCACCAATGGTATGTCCGCCCATGGTCTCTTGATCAATGACATCCACGGGCTTCAGTCACATGAGATATGTGCCAAAATCAGGGCAGGACACAAAAAAAAACACAGCAGCAAATAGGCTATGTGTGAACAAGGCCTAAATGTATGAGACAAAAATAATGATTATCAAAATATGAATTTATTGCATTTCCACTGAATAGGGGATAGCTTAGTGACTGATATGGGGGTCTGACTGCTTGGACCCCCTACTTGTCATGATTCCAATGGCAGGGAATCACAAAAGGACAAGCACCAACGAGCTCTAGGGTGATGGAACCTAAGCTGACCGCGACCCTAAACCTGAACACACAAGTAACAATAGCCGGGGAACGTGCCTACGTTGATCCTAGACGTCTCGCACCAGCCGAAGATCTAACTTCCCCTATTAGAAGAAACACAGACCTCTCTTGCCTCCAGAGAAATACCCCACAGAAATAGCAGCCCCCCACATATAATGACGGTGAAATGAGAGGAAGGCACATACACAGTATGAAAACAGATTCAGCAAAATGAGGCCCGCTAAAACTAGATAGCAGAGGATACAAAAGTAAATTGCGCGGTCAGCAAAAAACCCTTCAAAAAACCATCCTGTAATTACTTGAACTCATGTTCCAACTCATGGAACATGAGGAGCAATTACAGCCCGCTAGAGCAACCAGCAGTAAAGAAACAATTATATGCAAGCTGGACAAGACAAAAATAAAGCAAAACGTGGAACAAGAAAATCAAAAACTTAGCTTGTCCTGAAGATTACTGAAGCCAGAAGCTGAGGTAACAAAACACTCTGATAACCTTGATAGCCGGCGGGGAAATGACAAGAAAGCCCGGTTAAATAGGAAACTCCCAAATCCTAATAGAACAGGTGGACACCAGAGACAGCAGAACACAAATCACCCAGTACCATCAGTAACCACCAGAGGGAGCCCAAAAACAGAACTCACAACAGTACCCCCCCTTGAGGAGGGGTCACCGAACCCTCACGAGAACCACCAGGGCGACCAGGATGAGCCCTATGAAAAGCGCGGACCAAATCATCAGCATGAACATCAGAGGCAACCACCCAAGAATTATCCTCCTGACCATAACCCTTCCACTTGACCAAATATTGGAGTTTCCGTCTGGAAACACGAGAATCCAAGATCTTCTCCACAACATACTCCAATTCTCCCTCCACCAGCACCGGAGCAGGAGGCTCAAGCGAAGGAACAACAGGTACCTCATACCTCCGCAACAACGACCGATGGAACACATTATGAATAGCAAACGATGCCGGGAGATCCAAACGAAACGACACAGGGTTAAGAATTTCCAAGATCCTATAAGGACCGATGAACCGAGGCTTGAACTTAGGAGAAGAGACCTTCATAGGAACAAAACGAGAAGACAACCACACCAAGTCCCCAACACGAAGTCGAGGACCCACGCGGCGACGGCGATTAGCAAACTGCTGAGCCTTCTCCTGGGACAACTTCAAATTGTCCACCACATGACTCCAAATCTGATGCAACCTATCCACCACCATGTCCACTCCAGGACAATCAGAAGACTCCACCTGACCAGAGGAAAAACGAGGATGAAACCCCGAATTACAAAAGAAAGGAGAAACCAAGGTAGCAGAACTAGCCCGATTATTAAGGGCAAACTCGGCCAGCGGCAAAAAGGTAACCCAGTCATCCTGATCAGCAGAAACAAAACACCTCAAATAAGTTTCCAAGGTCTGATTAGTTCGCTCCGTCTGGCCATTCGTCTGAGGATGGAATGCAGACGAAAAGGACAAATCAATGCCCATCTTAGCACAGAACGTCCGCCAAAATCTAGACACAAACTGGGATCCCCTGTCAGAAACGATGTTCTCCGGAATCCCATGCAAACGAACCACGCTCTGGAAAAACAGAGGGACCAACTCAGAGGAGGAAGGCAACTTAGGCAAGGGTACAAGATGAACCATTTTAGAAAAGCGGTCACACACAACCCAGATGACGGACATTTTTTGAGAGACAGGGAGATCCGAAATAAAGTCCATGGAAATGTGCATCCAAGGCCTCTTCGGGATAGGGAAAGGTGACAACAATCCACTGGCTCGAGAACAGCAAGGCTTAGCCCGAGCACAAACCTCACAAGACTGCACAAAAGAACGCACATCCCTCGACAAGGAAGGCCACCAAAAAGACCTGGCCACCAAGTCTCTAGTACCAAATATTCCAGGATGACCTGCCAACGCAGAAGAATGGACCTCGAAGATGACTCTACTGGTCCAACTATCCGGAACAAACAGTCTCTCAGGCGGACAACGATCAGGTTTACCCGCCTGAAACTCCTGCAAAGCACGTCGCAAGTCTGGGAAGACGGCCGACAAAATCACCCCATCCCTAAGGATACCAGTGGGCTCAGAATTTCCAGGGGAGTCAGGCACAAAACTCCTAGAAAGAGCATCCGCCTTCACATTCTTTGAACCTGGCAGGTATGAAACCACAAAATTGAAACGAGAGAAAAACAGTGACCAACGAGCCTGTCTAGGATTCAGACGCCTGGCAGACTCAAGGTAAATCAGATTTTTGTGATCAGTCAAGACCACCACACGATGTCTAGCACCCTCCAGCCAATGACGCCACTCCTCAAATGCCCACTTCATGGCCAAAAGTTCCCGATTACCCACATCATAATTCCGCTCAGCGGGCGAAAATTTTCTAGAAAAGAACGCACATGGCTTCATCACCGAGCAATCGGAGCTTCTCTGTGACAAAACCGCCCCCGCTCCAATCTCGGAAGCATCAACCTCAACTTGGAAAGGAAGCAAAACATCAGGCTGACGCAACACAGGAGCAGAAGAAAACCGGCGTTTAAGTTCCTGAAAGTCCTCCACAGCCGCAGGAGACCAATCAGCAACATCAGCACCCTTCTTAGTCAAATCCGTCAAAGGCTTAGCAACACTAGAAAAATTAGTTATAAAACGACGATAGAAATTAGCAAAGCCCAAGAACTTCTGCAAACTCTTAAGAGATGCAGGCTGCGTCCAGTCACAAATAGCCCGAACCTTGACGGGATCCATCTCAATAGTAGAAGGGGAAAAAATATACCCCAAGAAAGAAATCTTCTGGACTCCAAAGAGACACTTTGAGCCCTTTACAAACAAGGAATTAGCCCGCAGGACCTGAAACACCTTCCTGACCTGCTGAACATGAGACTCCCAGTCATCAGAAAAAACCAAAGTATCATCCAAATACACAATCATAAATTTATCCAGATATTCACGGAAAATATCGTGCATAAAGGACTGGAAGACTGAAGGAGCATTAGAAAGTCCGAAAGGCATTACCAAATACTCAAAATGGCCCTCAGGCGTATTAAATGCGGTTTTCCACTCATCACCTTGCTTTATTCGTATAAGATTATACGCACCCCGGAGATCAATCTTAGTGAACCATTTAGCCCCCTTAATGCGAGCAAACAAATCAGTCAACAAAGGCAAAGGATACTGATATTTTACGGTAATCTTATTCAAAAGACGATAATCTATACAAGGCCTCAAGGACCCATCTTTCTTGGCCACGAAAAAAAAACCTGCTCCCAAAGGGGACGAAGATGGACGGATATGTCCCTTTTCCAAGGACTCCTTAACATAATCCCGCATAGCAGTATGCTCTGGCACTGACAGATTGAACAAACGACCTTTAGGAAATTTACTACCAGGAATTAAATTTATAGCACAATCGCAATCCCTGTGAGGAGGAAGCGAACTGAGCTTAGGCTCCTCAAAAACATCCCGATAATCCGACAAAAATACAGGAACCTCAGAAGGAGTAGATGAAGCGATAGAAATCGGAGGTGCATCATCATGAACCCCCTGACATCCCCAGCTTAACACAGACATTGTTTTCCAGTCAAGGACTGGATTATGAGTTTGTAACCATGGCAGACCAAGTACTAGAACATCATGTAAATTATACAATACCAGGAAGCGAATCACCTCCTGATGAACGGGAGTCATACGCATGGCGCATGGTCACTTGTGTCCAGTACTGAGATTTATTCATAGCTAAAGGTGTAGAGTCAATTCCCTTCAAAGGAATAGGGACTTCCAGAGGCTCAAGACTAAACCCAGATCGCTTGGCAAATGACCAATCCATAAGACTCAGGGCAGCGCCTGAATCTACATAGGCATCGACGGAAATGGATGATAATGAGCAAATCAGAGTCACAGACAGAATGAACTTAGACTGTAATGTACTAATGGCAACAGACTTATCAACCTTTTTTGTGCGTTTAGAGCATGCTGATATAACATGAGCTGAATCACCACAATAAAAGCACAACCCATTTTTCCGCCTATAGTTTTGCCGTTCACTTCTAGACTGAACTCTATCACATTGCATTGTCTCAAGTGCCTGTTCAGAAGACACCGCCAAATGGTGCACAGGTTTGCGCTCCCGTAAACGCCGATCAATCTGAATAGCCATAGTCATAGACTCATTCAGACCCGTAGGCGCAGGGAACCCCACCATAACATCTTTAATGGCCTCAGAAAGGCCATCTCTGAACTTTGCAGCCAGGGCGCACTCATTCCACTGAGTAAGCACTGACCATTTCCGAAATTTTTGACAATATATTTCTGCTTCATCTTGTCCCTGAGAGAGAGCTAATAAAGCTTTTTCAGCCTGAACCTCTTGGTTAGGTTCCTCATAGAGCAAACCCAATGCCAGAAAAAACGCATCCACATTAAGCAACGCAGGATCCCCTGGTGCCAATGCAAATGCCCAATTTTGAGGGTCACCCCACAGGAAAGATATAATAATCTTAACCTGCTGAGCAGGGTCTCCAGAAGAGCGAGATTTCAAAGAAAGGAACAGCTTGCAATTGTTCCTAAAATTCAGAAAACTAGATCTATCTCCAGCAAAGAACTCTGGAATAGGAATTCTAGGTTCAGACATAGGAGCATGTACAACAAAATCTTGTATATTTTGAACCTTAGCAGCAAGATTATTCAAGCTGGAAGCTAAACTCTGGACGTCCATGATAAACAGCTAAGGTCAGAGCCATTCAAGGATTAAGAGGAGAAAAAAAAAAATCAGCCAGGCTGCAATTAGGGCTAGGCAGAAACCTCAGAGGAGAAAAAAAAAAAAAAAACTTCCTCAGACTACTTTTCCTCCTACTTCAGCCCAAACATTTTAGGCCGGCTATACTGTCATGATTCCAATGGCAGGGAATCACAAAAGGACAAGCACCAACGAGCTCTAGGGTGATGGAACCTAAGCTGACCGCGACCCTAAACCTGAACACACAAATAACAATAGCCGGGGAACGTGCCTACGTTGATCCTAGACGTCTCGCACCAGCCGAAGATCTAACTTCCCCTATTAGAAGAAACACAGACCTCTCTTGCCTCCAGAGAAATACCCCACAGAAATAGCAGCCCCCCACATATAATGACGGTGAAATGAGAGGAAGGCACATACACAGTATGAAAACAGATTCAGCAAAATGAGGCCCGCTAAAACTAGATAGCAGAGGATACAAAAGTAAATTGCGCGGTCAGCAAAAAACCCTTTAAAAAACCATCCTGTAATTACTTGAACTCATGTTCCAACTCATGGAACATGAGGAGCAATTACAGCCCGCTAGAGCAACCAGCAGCAAAGAAACAATTATATGCAAGCTGGACAAGACAAAAATAAAGCAAAACGTGGAACAAGAAAATCAAAAACTTAGCTTGTCCTGAAGATTACTGAAGCCAGAAGCTGAGGTAACAAAACACTCTGATAACCTTGATAGCCGGCGGGGAAATGACAAGAAAGCCCGGTTAAATAGGAAACTCCTAAATCCTAATAGAACAGGTGGACACCAGAGACAGCAGAACACAAATCACCCAGTACCATCAGTAACCACCAGAGGGAGCCCAAAAACAGAACTCACAACACCTACTATAATGAGAATGGGTCTCTAGAACCCATGTACGGTCTTGAACAGAGCGGAGATGAGCATGCTCGACTTCAGCTCCATTCATCCTCTATGGGACAGAGACAGCTGAGCACAATTGTGCATCTGTAAAATCCTGGAGATGGAATATTTACTTGTGTTCCAATCATTTATATTTTTTAATTTTTTATTGGTGTAATGACACGGGTGCTAGTGCTACATCAACGGCTGGTTCTGGCCGGCCCATACAGAATGAGTAGAGTGAAGGTCCATTCCAGATGTGGCTCTGCACAACCCATTCTCGAGATCACTGGAGATCCTTGTGGTTGGACCACCATTGATCAGCAAGTTATCATTGATTGATCCTATAGATAGGGAATAACTTCATAACATTTAGATCTGGTGGAAACTTAGAATTAGTGGAAAAATCTTAGCGGATATAATGGAAAGGAAAGTGTTATGTAATAACACTACGTAACACAATTTTTGTTCCTGGCTTCCAAGTGTAATATTTCAACTGCTTATGTTTAAAGACCATGGAAAAATGACTACATTCAGCACAAACTTTGATTTTATGACCACAGGCCAGAAAAATTTAGTATTTGTTGAGTCAAAAAAGAGGAAATTACACTATAACAATGTTTTATTTATTTTTGTTCCTGGGTCCAAATTGTGTTTTCCTAACCCATTATAGTTGTTGTTCCACAAAAGCTTTGCTTCTGTGATCAGGACAATTACATTTTGAAATTTGTTTGTTTCAGGAAAATTCTCCTTTCCTATTCAATACTGAGGAGTCTTCATTGTCCTGATCACAGAAGCAAAGTTTTTGTGGAACAACAACTATTTTCTATTTGTTTTAGGCATAACGGGTTAGGAAAATATATTTTGGACCCAGGAACAAAAAAACAAATAAAATAAAAATTTGTTACATAGTGTAATTACAATACAAAGTGAACTAAAAAGTGATCATCACGTGAGCGATCAAAACCCAGAATAAGATAAAAAGTTTACAGGAAATAATTAGTAATGCATCTGGGAGTAACATTTATCCTTCTCTATCCGTTGGACCATATATCCAGTTCAGCATGGTACTAGCTCAATACAACAGTGCCCCAGCATTCCTCGCCTACCGATGGCCAGCCTCTTGTGCCCCATGGTGAGTGGCGGTGATCAGTCCTCAGGAGAATTGATTGAGGGGTCCATCCGCATAGTGAGGATCCTGACAGGTGACTGGGAAGAAATCCTAGATGTTGTACAGGAGGAGCTGCTCCTTTCTTCCTGGGTGTGTGTGTGACTGAATGTTGCTATGGAGTTCACAGTTGTAATGAATGGTGAGAGCTCCTCTCCTCCCACTGCCTTGCTGAAAACATGGCTTAGTCTGGGCAGGTTATAAACGTTCTGCTTTCCCTGTCACAATGATTCCGGAGTCCGGCATTGTGATTCATAATAGGGCAAGAGAAGGCGGAATGCCAACAATGGTGCCCCAGAAGGGCAGCCTTCTCCGCAGTAGTCAGTCGCCAGAACCCTATTTTTATACCCTATGATCCACACTCCCTCTCTTAGGTCAATCGGGATCATGACTGTGACATGTCACCATAATACAGCGATTATACCAGCTTGTGTTTCTTTCTTCTATATACTGTACATTTCTCAGGTCTGCCTATACATTTTATATTACGTTCCCTTTAAAGTCATCAAAGTGAAGGTATTATCAGAAAATGACCTATTTATTTTTATTCCATATCACAATCTGTATTAAAAATTAAAATTAGAAATCTTGCAATTTTCACATTGGCCACTGAGGCTATTTTAGTCTCCTGTTGCTATAGTAAAACAAATGCACACATACATTAGCCACAATGAAACAAACAAACAAACAAACCTTGAGCCTATTTATTGTATCGAAGCATCTAATGAGCATGTGCAAAAATCATCATATACCAAATATTTTACTTTTGAATGATACCATTCATGTTAGCATGTACAGCACCATGGAATCAATGGTGCAATATAAATAAATAATGATGATAATATAGTGTACTGGAAAATGGGAAAAAAAATCCAAGTGGGGAGAAATTGTGAAAAAAAGCAATCCTGATATTGTTTTTTGGGAATTGTTTATACGGTGTACATTTTGTGCTAAAAATTACCTCACCATGTGATTCTGCTCATCAGCACAATTACCGCAATACCAAACATGCCCAGTTTTTTGTTTTTTTTTTAATCATTTTAGTGGTGGAAAAAAAATCTGAAATTTGCAATAAAAAATGTCATGGTTGTTCTGCTATTTTCCGAGATCCGTAACATTTTCAGTAGATGGAGCTGTGTGACTGCTTATTTTTTTGCGGGATGAGATGACATTTTTATTGATACCATTTTGGGATAGATATGACTTTATGATTGCATATTACAGCATTTTTTTGGAATTGCAGGAACCAAAAAAACTTAATTTTGGTGTTCTTGAATTTCATTTACGGTGTTTACCAATTCGGATTATTTTTATATTTTGATAGATCAGACTTTTCTGAACTCGGCGATATCAAATACACATATTTTTTAAATATCTTTATTTTTAATGGGGGAAAAGGTGGGTGATTTTAAACTTTAAAGTATTTTGTATTTTTGTTTCGTATTTTTTAAAACTTTTTTTTTTACTTTTCACTGTTCTTGTTAGTCCCCTTAGGGGACTTGAAGCTGCTATTGTCTCATTGCTTGTGCTATATACAGCAATGCCACTGCACAGGAGCTCCATAATGGCAAGCATGGGGGTCTTCAGCAGACCTCCAGCTGTCATATCAATCCATCGGCAACCCATGATCACGTCATGGGCGCAAGGAATGACGTGTTCCCAGCCGACGCGCAGTAAATGCAGATGTCACAGTTTGACAGCAGCAATTAACAGGTTAACTATCACAGGAGTTTTTGTTAGGCCTGTTCCACACGTCCAGATAATTCCGGTACCGGAAAAATCGGTACCGGAATTATCCGTGTCCGTGTGTCCATGCGTTTATGTGGCACATCAGTGTGGCACACGTGCGGTGTGCCGCCCGTGTGCTGACTGGGTACCACACGGAGCGTGCAGGAGACAGCGCTAGAGATAAGCGCTGTCCCCTGCATCTGGTGCTGAAGCCGCCATTCATATCTTCTCTCCAGCAGCGTTTGCTGTAGAGAAGATATGAAAAATCCTTTTTTTTTTGTTTTCCTGTTTAAAATAAAGATCCCTGTCCCCCCACCCCCTGTGCGCCTGCCCACTGTTAATAAAATACTCACCCAGCTTCCTCGCAGCGTCCTCTCCGCGCTGCACCTTCTCCTGTATGAGCGGTCACGTGGGGCCGCCCATTACAGTAATGAATATGCGGCTCCACCCCTATGGGAGGCGGAGCCGCATATTCATGACTGTAATCGGCGGCCCCACATGACCGCTCATACAGGAGAAGCTGTGGCGAGGACAGGACGCTGCGAGGGAGCCGGGTGAGTATTTTATGAACAGCGGGCGGGCGCACAGGGAGTGGGCGGGGGGTGGGGACAGGGATCTTTATTTTAAACACGAAAGCAAAACAAAAAAAGGATTTTTCATATCTTCTCTACAGCAAACGCTGCTGGAGAGAAGATATGAATGGCGGATTCAGCACCACGTGGGGGGACAGCGCTTACTGTAGCGCTGTCTCCTGCACAGCACACGGACAACGTCCGTGTGCGGTACGTGTTTTACACGGACCCATTGACTTTAATGGGTCCGTGTAATCCGTGCGCTCCCACGAACACTGACATGTCTCCGTGTTTTGCACACGGACACACGGTCCGTGAAAACACGCTGACATGTGCAGAGACACATTGATTTCAATGTGTCTACGTGAGTCAGTGTCTCCGGTACGTGAGGAAACTGTCACCTCACGTACCGGAGCCACTGACGTGTGAAACCGGCAAGGTCCTGGTCTTAACACAAAGCCATGACCTCCCAGATATGAGGTGAGCTCACCCCGTGTACATGTATGGCGCATGTTGTGAAGAGGTTAAACAGGTAAGAAGTACTTGAAGGTTGGTCTTAAAATACTGCCCTATTTACAATCCCACTTAAAGCAAAGGATGTCAATTTGTTTATCAGAAGCTTCTAAAGTCATGACATCGCTTTGTGGAGTTTTCCGAGGTATGTTGGATAACCTGGAAAACAGACAGCACATGGATGTCATCTGTCAGTGATTTTCGCGGACCCTAGGTTGTATTCACATCACGTTTTAGCATACGATCAGTGACTCTGTCGAGCATATGTTGTAAGCCCTCAAAATAGGATTTGAGCGTATGCAGCGACGGGCCATTGCCTGTCAGAGACACAATGTTGGATATAATTTTCATCCATATCTGCCTTTGAGGTGGGCTCCAAGACATTGGCAACTCCATTTTGGTGCCTGCCTCAACTAGGCGGGTACTGCTGAAAATGATGTCCGACAGAGCACAAAGTGACTCCGTCTGCTCAACTCCAGTCATTGGCGCTATTGGTGCATACACCCAAATCACGTACTCTAAAACGTGATTTTTATTCTTCTGACCACTCGATCTGCAAAAAAACATGGACATGTGAACTGCTCTATAGATTATTATGGCTACGTGCTCCACCTTTGAAAACACAGATCGCACACTTACGTGAGCAACAGATGTTTTACTGAGGCCTTATACGGTGTCTCTTGTGAAGCCAAACAATGCACGTGTGTAAGGACTGGTACAATATTTTCTTTGGCAGCAATGCTCATTGTGATAAGGCCTGACATTAATGGTTGTCCTCATGTTCCGGTGTATTTATACAATTTATCCACGACCACTGCCTGCGGGCATAGCTCTTCACGTCAGCAATTGGTAACTTTTACAAAAGTATTTTATTTTAATATATGGTGGCAGTCTGTGTGACATCACACAGGTACATTATATTCTATGGGACTATTCACAGGTCTCAATTTTTCAATGCAGACAACACAAAATCTTCTGGACATTGAATGAACAGGTTGGCGACGTAGTGAAAAGTTTATCTATTGCCATTCTTTCCTCTGTTAGAGCCTGGAAGGAGAGTGATTATCAACTTAGCTCTTCAGGATTCCTCATTATTATTATTACTATTATTTATTTATATATCACCATTGATTCCATGGTGCTGTACATGAGAAGGGGTTACATACAAATTACAGATATCACTTACAGTAAGCAAACTAACAATGACAGACTGATACAGAGGGGCGAGGACCCTACCCTTGCGGGCTTATGAGTCGCCCCACGGGCTAGGGGTACTCAGTACCGGGTCCTGCGGTTCACAGGGGAATGTCACGGTGGCTGCGACCCGGTCCGTGGCCCAGGGTGCCCATGTAAAAGGGGAAAGGTCTTTAAAGGAATACAGTTTATGTTCGTGATGCCACCTGTGGTATTTGGTCAGGGTGACTGACGCTGCTTTAAGGGGTCCGCTGGGGTGATGTTATGGCAGTTAGATGGTATACCTTCCCACAGGTGAATTGTTTCCCCAGGGCTTCCCGGTGTGTAGATGGTGGATGGTAAGAGGCGCAGAGAAGAACGAGGACACAAGGTTGCAGTCTCTTTACCTTTACTGAAGACTTCAGCATCCACAGTCCAGGGCACCAGATCACAGGGTCAGCAGAGTCCAGCCAGTTTGGTGGCAAGTCCAGAGTCCCCTTATCCAGGTGGAAATGAGTAGCCTTCTCTTGCACTGCAGTGTTGTAGTTCCTTACTGCCTAAGGCTTCACATAAGGTCCTCACAGATGTAATGTCTCTCTCTCTGTCCCCCGTATAGGATAGGACAAACCCGTATGACTGATGGCTTGAGGCAGTTAATAGGGACTCTAGCATGCCCCAGCCTCTATGGGGTGCCTCCTGGGTGTAGGGCGGACAGGTAACATGAAATTAGCTGTCCTGCCGGTCTCTGGAGCAAAGCATAAAGATCCTTACTCCCTCAGTTTTCCGGCTACCGGGCTTCTGCGCCTCAGAAGGAGGCAGCCTGTGTAGGGCTGGTCCCCTTCTGGTATCCTCACCTTTGCTATGACTTCCTTGCACGCTCGCTGCAATACAGTTCTTCCTTTAATGTCTCTTTCTGGGAGCTGCAGCTCTGAGGGCATGCACAGCTCCATGTCCTTCTTCTTCGTTCTCTGACAGGATCCCACCCCTGTCAGGGACCAACTACCTGAGCGGAGCTTAGCCAGCAACTAACTTTCCCTACAGGTGACCAGTTTTACTTATGTGGGGAGTGACCTAATAAATAGGAGCAAGAGCTCCCCCTGGTGGGCTGGAGTGTGAAATGCGTTGCATGTTTGTGATACCTGGATGCAGTTATCCTTCTTTGCCTCCAAACGTAGCATCACTCTCCCCGAGAGGAAAGCAATACCACTGTGACGACTAGGACCCTGGGGCGCCGCACTCCCCCCGTTAAATCCAGTACTCCCGGACTGGGAAAAGAAAAACAACAGTTACAGGTTAGCAAAAAGACATACAAATTTTTGGAATGTTATAAAACAAATTAATATGAATTGATGCTTCCCTTTATGGGAGGTGAGGACTCTTGAACGTTGCATAACAAAATATATTTACATTGTGAATTCACTTTTGGGACATAAAACAACTTAATGGAACAGTGCAGCAATTTACTAACTATGAAATATGATTACCCGAACGGGTATACTATCTTAGAACTTCAGAGTGTAAAACTTCCATTACATTCTCTATCTGCACCCAGCAATATTTAAAACAATCATGTTCTTTATTCAAGTGTAGGATTTCATGTCAACCCCCACGGGCTCACTATATTTTCTCATTTTATTCAAGGTGCATTACCATATCAGACTATCTAACTAACGGCTATATAAAACATTACCACTTTAAGAAAGTGCAACAAATAGACTTCCCCTTTAAGGGCGCAAACTATATTCAAGTCTGTTTCTTTTTGAGGTAGTGCAAAGTATTAATACTCAAGTCAGTTAATAACGTTGTAACAGCAGAATCGATGCGAGGGACCCGTTATTAACCCCCAACGTTGATTTTGTGCGGGCTCCAAAGTGTGTATCCAGACCTGGAATCCTGCCGCGCCAAACGGGTTTTTCTTCATGTCTCTGTGAAATAAAGCAGTTCTCACAACAAGATTAGCAGCAGTCTCTTTCAGAAGCAGTCTCTGTAAAAGCTTCCTTTGTGAAACCAGTAGGAAGCACCCTTAAGAAGTTGCAAACTATTTACAGGATAAGTTTGTGAGCCACTCACTGTTCATGACTCCAATGTTCTTTAAATGGAAGGTAACTGTGCAAAACACAGGATCCCTTTAACATGGGACCCCTTTAAGAAGAAACCCTGGTCAGGTTCAATAAACTTGAAAACAGCAACAGTCAAATCAGGAACTTGCAGCAAACTGGTAACTATTTACAGTCACATTCTTTCTTTTACTTTCCCTTATGCTGGGAGCGGACCGACCAGTGACTCGTCGGCCTGCAGTGTGGCACAGTCGGTGGCCGCGGTAAGGTCAGTCATTGGAGCCGGGTCAGTAGCTGTGGCACGAGCAGTCGCTGGAGCAGGGTCGTTTTTCATACCTGCTTCACATGCGGTCCCTCAGGTGCCGATCTGCTCCGCTGTTGAAGCTGCAGTCGCTGGTCGGGCCGCGGTGCTGTTGTCTCCCTCAGCAGCATCTCCCTTTCCGCCTCCACTAGGATCAAAGGTGCGGGCTGCAGGTCTTTTGTTGGCACCGCCATCTTTTTCAGCAGTGCCGCTGTTTCTGGCTTCAGGGCACTGGATCTTCTTTCCTGCTCCGGACCAGACGAGGCTGCCGACGGATGTCTGGTAAGGCTCGCGATGAAGGCCTCTTTCCACCCGGTTACGGTGCTCAGCTGTGTCCGCAGAAGTTGGTCGGTGAGTTCTTCCACCTCTGCTTTCAGGAACTCCAGGACTTCTGGTGACGGCTCGCTATGGCTTCCATCTTGGTAGCTTGGGGAGTCCTCGGCTTCCACCCCACCCTCCGAGTCCTGGCTGCTCAGCATCTCGTCCTCCATGAACCTTCTTGCTGGGTCCCTTTCCTGCCCTCTCCTTTGGGTCGGAGCTTCTTCTTTCTCTTTCTTCCGCCATTCAGGATCAGGAGGCGGATCTCTGTTTCTGATGGATATGTCCGCATGGTACAGTAGCACTTGGAGTGGGCGGCCATTATTTTTCGCACTTCTCAGTTCGTTCCCGCCCATGATGGCATGCCCTTTTTCTCTGGCGCTCCTCGTGACGCTGTAATGGCGGCAGTTTTGGCGGGAATTTTTGGCGGCAAATCACGGTTCATTAGTTATACAGTGTTTTAACACAAATCACAGTTAGGCACAGTTCTAGCACAGTCTTTAGGCGCACATGACCCGATTTTCAGACTTTAGTAGATCCTGTTCGTGACGCCAAAGTTGGATCGCCCCCATGGGGCCATGGGGTACTCGGTACCGGGTCTGGCGGTTCACAGAGGGACAGAGGGATGTCACGGTGGCTGCAACCCGGTCCGTGGTCCAGGGCGCCCATGTAAAAGGGGAAAGGTCTTTAAAGGGATAGTTTATGTTCGTGACGCCACCTGTGGTATTCGGTCAAGGTAATCGACGCTGCTTTAAAGGGACTCTGTCACCTGAATTTGGAGGGAACAATTTTCAGCCATAGGGGCGGGGTTTTTGGGTGTTTGATTCACCCTCTCCTTACCCGCTGGCTGCATGCTGGCTGCAATATTGGATTGAAGTTCATTCTCTGTCCTCGATAGTACACGCCTGCACAGGGGGTGGGAGGGGTTTGGGGACAGGGATCTTTTTTTTAAACACCCCCCCCCCCCCCCAAAAAAAAAAAAAAAAAAAAAAAAGATTTTTCATATCTTCTCTTCAGCGAACGATGCTGGAGAGAAGAAATGAATAGCGGCTTCAGAACCACGCTGGGGGGACAGCGCTTACTGTAGCGCTGTAGACTGCACGGCACACGGACTACATCCGTGTGCGGTGCGTGTTTTACACGGACCCATGGACTTTAATGGGTCCGTGTAATACGTGTGCTCCCACGAACACTGACATGTCTGTTTTCCAAACGGACACACGGTCCGTGAAAACACGCTGACATGTGCAGAGACACATTGATTTTAATGTGTCTACGTGAGTCAGTGTCTCCGGTACGTGAGGAAACTGTCACCTCACGTACCGGAGCCACTGACGTGTGAAACCGGCCTTCAGGTACCTTCACACTGAGCAACTTTCCAACGAGAACGACAGCGATCCGTGACGTTGCAGCGTCCTGGATAGCGATCTTGTTGTGTTTGACAAGCAGCAGCGATCAGGATCCTGCTGTGACATCGCTGGTCGTAGCTAGAAGTCCGGAACTTTATTTGGTCGTCAGGTCTGCGTGATTCGTCATGTTTGACAGCAAAAGCAACGATGCCTGCAATGGTTTTTCATGGAGCGAACAACCAGCGAGAACGATAAGTACGTCACTGGATCGCTCCTGCATCGCTCAGCTGTTGCCGGTGTTTGACATCTCCTAGCGACCTAAACCATGACGCTGCAGCGATCGGCTCGTTGTCTATATCGCTGCAGCGTCGCTTAATGTGACGGTACCTTTATTCTTAGAACTGCAAGTTGTTCCCCATTTGTAGCATAGGAAATAACTTCTTGATTACGGAGGTCCAACTTCTAAAAACCCGTTATGTGGAAAATGGAGCTGTGCATATGGAGTGGAACATGTTTGACCTCAGCTCTTAATTTTTGCACTTCTAGATATACAGCGCTGTACTGGGTAGCCTCCAGTAGCTCATAGGGAATGGAGAGAGCTGACTAGTAATTCTGGGAAGAATCCTTAATGGGCTGGTCCAGGACCTAAAATGTCCTTTCCAAACATCTATCTTTACACTCTAGGCACCTTTATAATTAACGTTATAATAAAATATTTTTTTTTACTTCACTTCTTGTGACGTTTCATTTGAGAAGAGTCACAAAAATTATGTCACAGAAGGCTAGGGCTGCACTCACTTGCATCGCTGCCCTCTGACAATGCTGATAGAAGCTGCGGGAGAGGTGAGTGCAGTAAACTGTAAAGCAAGATGTCGTCAGGGGGCAGAGATAGAAGTAGTGAGTGACAGCAGTGTTGCCCTCAAACAAGTAGTCATCAGGGGGCAGCGCTGGTGTCACTCAATGCTTTGGATCGCCTCCATAGGGCAGTGGGGTACTCTGTATCGGGTCCTTCAGCTCTCAAGGGTGATGTCACGGTGGCTGACCCGGTCCGTGGCCCTCGGGAGGTCAGTTATAAAAGGGGAAGGTCTTTAAAGGGGAAATGTTTGTGACACCACCTGTGGTATTCGGTCAGCGTGACTGACGCTGCTTAGGGGTCCGCTGGGGTGATGTTATGGCAGCTAGATGGTTTACCTTCCCACAGGTGAAGTATATCCCCAGGGCTTCCCAGAGGTGTAGATGGTGGATGGAGTGAGGCGCAATGAATAACGAGGACACAAGGTTGCAGTCTCTTTACCTTTACTGAAGGCTTCAGCATCCACAGTCCAGAGCACCAGATCACAGGGCAGGCAGAGTCCGGCCGGTCTGAAGGCAAATCCAGAGTTCCCTTATCCAGGTGGAAATCTGTAGCCTTCCACTAGCACCTGGGTGTTGTATTACCTTCCTGCTGAGCTTCTCAGTAAGGTCCTCACAACTGTTGTAGATGTTATGTCTCTCTCTCTGTCCCCCAGATGGATACGAACAAACCCATATGACTGGTGGCCTGAGGCTTTTTACAGGGACTCTAACACGCCCCGGCCCCCACAAGTTGTCACCGTGCCTCCTGGGTATAGGCGCGGATCAGTAATGTGCAATTAGCTGTCCTGCCAGTCTCTGGATCAAGGCATGGAGATGATTGCTCCCTCGGTGTTCCGGTTACTGGATCCTGCGCCTCAGAAGGAGGCAGCCTGTGAAGTGCAGAATTCCTGGTTTCCTCTCCTTTTGCTATGACTTCGTTTCTCACCCTCTACAATACAATATGCTGTTCTTGTCTCTTTCTTAGGATGCTGTCGCATCGGTAGGCAGGCGCAGCTCCGTGTCCTTCTGTCTAGGCCTCTGACAGGATCCCACCCGTCAGGGACCACCCTGTCGCCAACTGCTAGATGTTCCTCCTTTCCCTCTGTCTGCCTGACAGGGACTGACTGTGTGAAGCTCAGCCAGCTTCTGACTAACTTCCTATCTAGACCACCAGTTTTACCTAATTGTGAAGAGTGTCCTAATAAATAGGAGCATAGCTCCCCCTGGTGGACTGTAGTGTGAAGTGTGTTGCATGGTTTGTGATACCTGGTAAAGTGATCTCCTTTATTGCCTTCAAACATAACATCACTCCCCTCTTAGAGAATGATATTACTGCAACGACCAGGACCCTGGGGCGCTGCACTTCTATAACAGCTCCCTGATGGGGATTCCTTTGAGGGCAGTGCTAGAAGCTGTGAGGCAGCACTGATGTCAATCACTGATTCCATCTCCGGTTCCTGATTAGGTCTTCCTTCACAGTTAGAAGCAGAGTGCTGGCGCTGCTCTCACCTCTCCCACAGCTTGTCAGCTTTGTGAAATCAAAACATCTTCAGAGTGAGTAAATGCAAGAAACTGATGGTACTCTGTTACAGGGCGGGCAATAGACGCTGCAAGGAAATGAGTGCAGCGCCAGACTCTTCTGACATCACGATTGACACTCCTCTCAAAGCGTCACAGGAAGTGAAGTAAATTAAAACTCATTTAGCAAATTAGCAGGCTAGGGAAAAGTGTAGGTTATGTAATAATATTGCTAATTAGACAATGGATTATGATGTAAAGATAGATATAAAAAAAAAAAGGATATTTTAGGTACCGAACGAATCCTTTAAATAATGTATGGAATTTATATTGTCATGTTGTCGAATGTGGTGACAATAAGTGATCTATTCTGGGGTGTTTGCCTATATATGCCGAAGATCGATATATGGGGAGGGGATAGCAGGACACAGTGTATATTAGTTGGGCAGAAAATCCTAACCATAAAGCACTATTATATTACAGCAATACCATGCTCCTCATGCTATGCAATAAATATATCCTACTAAGACATACAGCAAGTTCCTTTGCTGCTTATATGTAGCGCTAACACATAAGAAGGCACGATAGTTATTAAATACATAGGGTAAAGGGCGCTTTTTTATGGGGACAGCAAAGTAATTAATTACCTTGTGACAGAACATCTTGCACATTAGATGCCGTATTACGTGTCCTTTGAGCCAATGTACTACCACTTAGCACTGTAAACAGAGCATGACTAGATCATTTAATAAGAACAAAGTAACTCCCAGCAGCTGCTTCCTTTCCTTTTGTCATTGATTAGTGCTCAGTGATAGGTGTTATCAGGTTTCCAGTCACTCCCACATGAAGGGCCTATAACTGCATCTTTATCTGCTGTAAACAAAGTACAATTCTAGAAAAATAAATAACGAGCACAAGGCAAGGCGCAAAAAAAACAAACAAAAAAAAAACCCATCTGTTACTTACTGGTGAAATTCAGAATATTAGACAGGTGTTCGCATGACTGGAACTACATTATAAGTACCAAGGCTCCTTCCCCTGTTTACAGATGCTATAAAATGTGAGCTCTGGGGATTCCTTGCCCCATTTTGGCACATATCACTCACAGGAGTTCCTCACAGTCTTCTGGTCCCACAGGAAAAAAAAAAAATAAATAAAATATTCACACACATGAAACAGAAACCAGGTCCGTATGGTACCTATAAACATGGATTTAATGTGTGAAACAATGCAGCAACAAAAGAAAGACACACAGTATAGTATTGTACAGATTAGTAATGTACAGGTAACAATAAAATAGGGAGGTTTTTAAAATTTTATTTAAAAATTGTATCAAAACAAAAAATTGTAACAAGAATAAATTAAAAAATAAGTTAGAAAAACATCTGCATATGAAGAAAACGTATACACAATATAAAACAAACATTCACCTTAGACTCTCATGTAACACTTAAGAAATCTAAATACAAAACAGCGGCAGTAAGTGCTACCTACAGTGTTGTGATACAATTTGCCCTGTTGTGCAGCAATCTTCCCAACCACATGAACTTTCTTTAATTCTTACAATAGCCATGTGGATGTGCAAAATAAGCAAACATTGCTGGACAAGATTTAAAAGGGCATAAAACCACCCACACAAGAAAAACTGGTACTACAAAAGAAATAAAAAATAAAATTGTTTAGAGTCTCTTCAAATTGCGCTTGCTCTGGGCACTTCCAGGGAGTACATCTTTTTTATGGACTCGCTTCCCTGATCCCCCACTACATTCCTTAGAGCCATGAAAAGCACACAAGCAAAGGATGCAAAAGTCAAACCCACAGTCTTTTTTGCTGCATTTCCCTCGCTTCTTGAGAGGCTGATACTTTGCAGGGTACTGGCACTGTGGACATGGTTTCAAAGCTTCATCTGTGAATAAGGTTTTGGCAATCTGCAGAAAAAAATAACATTTAAAATCGTAGTCATGCAAATTCTAAATTTCAGGTAGTCACCCTTGAGAACAGAATCCACATGAAAAGTTCTAAGTCCATCTCCAAGGTGTACTTCCTTGTTCACATGCATTAAAGAGTTTCTGAGCAGATTGAATTGTGTGGTGGCTATCCGATGTAGAAATAAATGGCATATTCCTTAATTTAGACATGAATCACTGACAGCACCATTTAAAAGGTCATTGGGGAAACTATCACATGTAACTCAAAACTACAATTCGTCCTGCAAAAAAAATAAAATAAAATCCAAGCCATCACATGGGTAAGACGACGGACAAATAAAATTGCTCTTGGAACAAAGGGGAGAAAAATCAGTGAGCTGCAAGAAGGACCTACCGTATATACACGAGTATAAGCAGACCAGAGTATAAGCCGACCCCCCTAATTTTGCCACAAAAAACTGGGAAAACTTAATGACTCGAGTATAAGCCTAGGGTGGTAAACGCAGCAGCTACCGGTAAATGTCAAAAGTAAAAATAGATACCAATAAAAGTAAAATTAATTGAGACATCAGTAGGTTAAGTGTTTTTGAATATCCATATTGAATCAGGAGCCCCATATAATGCTCCATACAGTTTATGATGGCCCCATAAGATGCTCCATATTAAAATATGCCCCATATAATCCGGCATAAAGGTTAATAATGGCCCCATAAGATGCTCCATAGACATATTTGCCCAATATAATGCTGCACAAACCTTGATTATGGCCCCATAAGATGCTCCATACAGACATTTGCCCCATATAGTGCTGCACAAACGTTATGGCCCCATAGATGCTCCATACAGACACTTGCCCCATTTGCTGTTGCTGCGATAAAAAAAAAAAAAAAAAAAAAATCACATACTCACCTCTCCGTCGCTCAGGCCTAGGGCACTTTCAATATTCACCTGACTTTGTTCCGGCGCCGCTCCGTCTTCAGCGTCTTCTGCACTGACGTTCAGGCAGAGGGCGCGCACTAACCACGTCATCGTGCCCTCTGACCTGAGCGTCACTGCAGAAGACGAAGACGGAGCGGCGCCCGGAATGGGGAGCAAGTGAATATTGTGCAGCGCTCCCCACCCAGTTATACTTACCTGCTTTTGTTGAATGGATAGATATGTTATTGATATGCAAATAATGAAAACAATGGAATCAATTTTTAAAACATCTCGATTTACTCAGTATCAAGTATGAGCGCCACTTGCAGAAATACACGTCTTGGCTGCTATCCAAGAGTTTATGGATTTCTCCAAAGTGTCACAAGAGTTGTTTTTTTTCAACACGATAACAGGTCACATTTCTTGTTACTGTGAGCAGTCTGCAAGGTATTAACGTGCTACCATGGCCTGCAGTGTCTTCAGACTTTATTATCTGGGATGTTCCTGCTCGCCAATTGCAAATGGAGCTGCCAGCAGCAGATCTTGATGATTTGCTCAAGTCCATTCAGAACATTTTTCAGACAACGATTAGTAACCTCAGTGATGGCAGCCAAAGTGGGTAAGTGCGGGGATTTCTGCATTTGGCATTCATACTTTACAGTATACTGAATCAAGAGGTTTTGAGAGGGTTTTTCTTTCACAATTTGCATATCATTAACATGTCTATCCATCCTGTGATTTCCATAATTCCACTTTTCCTTTTTGGTGTTGTAGTTTCAATGTTGTGGAGTGTATAACGCTAGTACATGCACAGCACAAACACCTTGAGTATCAACCAGCAAAACCACTGACCTTTACATATTCTTGTTGTTTGCTTGCAGACTGAAGAATGGGAGCAGTGTCTTTTGGTGTGAAAATCCCACAAGAAATTGGGGTGTGAAATACAGATCCAGCTTGTGCTTGAACTGATTTCAGAGCAGATCTGTTAAGGAGATTTAATCTGGTTCCAGAATCTTCAGAGGAGAAAATGCATCCTTGCTAGGAAAGTTAAGAACAATTAAAACTAGATGAATGGTTGGGACTATGTTGATTGTATTTATTGCACTTTTCCCACCATATTTAGTGAATATAGTAACATATCCTATTAAAAACCATCTGCAGTAGTGAACATGAGCTCAGTGAGCTTAAGGGTATGTGCACACAATGTGGATTTTGCTGCAGATCCGCAGCAGTTTCCCATGAGTTTACAGTTCAATGTAAACCTATGGAAAACCAAAAACGCTGTGCACATGCTGCGGAAAAAAACGCGTGCGGAAACGCAGCGATTTACATTCCGCAGCATGTCACTTCTTTCTGCGAATTCCGCAGCAGTTTTACAGCTGCCCCTATGGAAAACCGCAGTTGTAAAACCGCAGAAAAACCGCGGTAAATCTGCAGCAAAAACGCGTTTTTTGCCCAGCAGATTTATCAAATCTGCTGCGGCAAAATCCGCAGTGGCCAAGAATACGTGTGCACATACCCTCAGTGAATGAGCTTAGATGGTTATGCAGATGTGTGGGTGTTACTTATATCTTTAAAGGGAACCTGTCACCCCGTTTTTTCAGATTGAGATAAAAATACTGTTAAATAGGGCCTGCGCTGTGCGTTACAATAGTGTATGTAGTGTACCCTGATTCCCCACCTATGCTGCGAAATACATTACCAAAGTCGCCGTTTTCGCCTGTCAATCAGGCTGGTCAGTGGTGGTGTGCGCATGTCCCAGTGCCGAATCCACTTGCGCGCACGTGAAGAAACAGCGCCACGATCTGCGCTATTACGGTCTTCGGTGGGGGCGGCCATCTTCCTGGGGCCGCGCGTGCGCAGATGGAGTGCTCTGCTGCACGGGGCTTCAGGAAAATGGCCGCGGGATGCCGCGCGTGCGCAGAAGAGATCGCGGCGGCCATTTTCCTGAAGCCGAGTATGCAAACTCGGGAATCAGGGTACACTACATACACTATTGTAACGCACAGCGCAGGCCCTATTTAACAGTATTTTTATCTCAATCTGAAAAAACGGAGTGACAGGTTCCCTTTAACTTAAATGAACAATAATTTGAGCTAAATGGTGGCCACATATCTTAGTTGTTGGCCTACTCCTCCCTCGCTATACACTTTTTCTTGGCAAACAAATAGTAACAATAATCTGCCTCCACTATCAGCAGCTCATCCCCCTGAGAACAAAGGATTAGACTTGTTGAAATTCAAGATGTTGAATATATATATATATATATATATATATATATATATATATATATATATATATATTATATAATTTTAGACATTTGTCATCCATGCTGTAGCTACACCTATGTAAGTGTGGTAAGAAACTTACAGTACCAGTCACCATTTTTCAGTTCAATTCTGTTTTCTTCTCACCCGACATCTATATGTAAGCCGGAAGTTGCTTACAATGAAAGTCTATGGAACATCCTTCTGACGCTCCATAGACTTACTACCGTACATGGTAAAAGCCACTTCCACCTCAGAGCTCAGTGTGAGCCAGAATAGAATTTATGAGAAGCTAGTAAACGGGATTGGAAGTGCTTCTTTGAGACGCAGTTCCACGGTGAGAACGGGGTAGGGGAGCAGACAGGCTCAGACATGGAAAGTCCCACACAATATGTGACTATATGGTTTGGATTCTTGCCAAATAGGAGGTGAAAACACCATCTAGAAGGAGCAGGAACTGGTTAGTGAAACACCACAGCAGCAAAGCTTCTGTGAGCCTTGTTTTGATAAGGGGGCATGGTGGAGTCAGATTCATTTTATGGATGTAAAATGTGTTGAATGAGGTACACCACAACTTGTCATGACTTAAGCAATTGTCACCATGTCCTGTCCCCTCTACAGCTCCTCCCATTTTGGCTGAGCCAGACAAAACTGGTGTGAAACCACTAAAAGTTGCTAAATTTTGCGACATAGTAAAGTGTTTTATGCCAGTTTTCTGATGATTAGGTGAATAAAGTACTCATTACCTCGATTTCGACTTTGACCTTCTTCAGGAACGATATTCTTCTTTGATAAGCACCTTTATCTTGAATTATCATTTCACGCCATTCCTTACTAACTTTCCAAATGCTAATAAGTATAAAAAATAAAAAAAATGCATATACTAAGTTTAATATACATAAAAAAAATATATAAAACAGTAAGCTGTGTATTAGGACAAACAGACTTCCAACAGCAGGGAGAAATTGTAATCCCAACATTAAAAATTCATCTGAAAACATCTATACACTACTCAAAAGGTCTTCGGCTAGGACTGGCATTATAAGTAATGGATAACACCTTGACATGCCAACAAGTGACGGCACTGCTCAGAAAATGTATTTTTTTTCCTGTAGTCTGGTAGTGTAGTCATCGTACTGGCTACATGGGAGGACAGACCCAAAACCCTCAATAATTAAATGTTGAGCAATGTAGGGGTTAACGAGAATCTGTCCCCATATTTAAGCAATCTAATCTATTAATATATTGCCCAGAAGATAATGCGTCTGCACTTCATTATCCTACATATCACCTCCTACAGCATCACTCTGTCCCTGTGACATTGAATGCTCGTCCAGAAATATCACGCGCGCACATTCCACCTCCCAGCGTTCCACCCTCCTATGGGCATAGGCTTTACGTTCCCTCTGTGCCGGCGAGTCTCTGGTACTTGTGTAGTGCAAGGTTTCAGCGCACCAGAGAGTTTGGAGCAGAAACACCAGTGACTGACTGGCACCTGAGCAGAAGGAACGTGAAGCCTATGCCCATAGGAGCACAGAACACTGAAGATGAATGTCGGGAGATGGAATCTGCATGCACAAGATTTCCTCAGGTGCACCCAACCTCACAGGGACAGAGTGACGCTGCAACATGGTAACAGTTTTCAAGGTTCAAGGAAGACTAGTGTTATGTTTGCTAATGACAGGTGTTATGAAGGCAATCCAGAAACACAGTGTGCTTAGCGATCAGAGCGCACACAGTGATCTGACAAATACCCAAAAATACAAGAACGAGCTCTGAGACGTGGAAACTCTGTAGACTGCACACCTGATCCTATCCTAAACACAACTAAAAGCGGCTGTGGATTGCGCCTAACAACTACCTAGGCAACTCGGCACAGCCTAAGAAACTAGCTAGCCTGAAGATAGAAAAATAGGCCTGACTTGCCCCAGAGAAATTCCCCAAAGGAAAAGGCAGCCCCCCACATATAATGACTGTGAGTAAGATGAAAAGACAAAACGTAGGGATGAAATAGATTCAGCAAAGTGGGGCCCGATATTCTAGGACAGAGCGAGGACAGAAAAGCGAACTTTGCAGTCTACAAAAAACCCTAAAGCAAAACCACGCAAAGGGGGCAAAAAAAAACCACCGTGCCGAACTAACGGCACGGCGGTACACCCTTTGCGTCTCAGAGCTTCCAGCAAAACAAAAGACAAGCTGGACAGAAAAAAAGCAACAAAAAAGCAAAAAGCACTTAGCTATACAGAGCAGCAGGTCACAGGAACAATCAGGAGAAGCTCAGATCCAACACTGAAACATTGACAAGGAGCAAGGATAGCAGCATCAGGCGGAGTTAAGTAATGAAGCAGTTAACGAGCTCACCAGAACACCTGAGGGAGGAAGCTCAGAAGCTGCAGTACCACTTGTGACCACAGGAGTGAATTCAGCCACAGAATTCACAACAGACTAGTCCATCTAGTTCATCCCATATCCTAACCTAACATGTTGATCCAGAGGAAGGCAAAAAAAAAAAAAAAACCCATGTGGCAAACAGTAGGCTCCACATTGGGGAAAAAAATTCCTTCCTGACTCCACATACGGCAATCAGACTAGTTCCCTGGGTCAACGCCCTATCAAGGAATCTAGTATATATACCTTGTAACATTAAACTTTTCAAGAAAGACATCCAGTCCCTTCTTAAATTTTAGTAATGAATCACTCATTACAACATCATACGGCAGAGAGTTCCATAGTCTCACTGCTCTTACAGTAAAGAATCCGCGTCTTATTATGCTTAAACCTTCTTTCCTCCAGACTTAGATCTGAGACAGGGACAAGGTGGCATCCTCTGAGTAAAAGCATCATTAGAAAGGTCTTTGTACTGTCCCCTCATGTATTTATACTTTGTAATAAGATCACCCCTTAGCCTTCGTTTTTCCAAACTAAATGGGGACATGACACATAGGATAATGAAGTGCGGAGGCAGGGCTATCTTCTGGGCAGTGTTCTTCCCATAGCCTGGAAGAACTCATTTACATAATTGGTTAAAAGCAGATTTCTCAACAAGGCATATGGTATGAGGCATACATGAGCAGTCTAACCTGTATGCCCGTATTAGTGAGTTAGATTTGATAGATCAAATGTGGTGACAGATTCCCTTTACAACCTATGACATACAGTGGGGCAAAAAAGTTTTTAGTCAGTCAGCAATAGTGCAAGTTCCACCACTTAAAAAGATGAGAGGCGTCTGTAATTTACATCATAGGTAGACCTCAACTATGGGAGACAAACTGAGAAAAAAAATCCAGAAAATCACATTGTCTGTTTTTTTTTAACATTTTATTTGCATATAATGGTGGGAAATAAGTATTTGGTCAGAAACAAACAATCAAGATTTCTGGCTCTCACAGACCTGTAACTTCTTCTTTAAGAGTCTCCTCTTTCCTCCACTCATTACCTGTAGTAATGGCACCTGTTCAAACTTGTTATCAGTATAAAAAGACACCTGTGCACACCCTCAAACAGTCTGACTCCAAACTCCACTATGGTGAAGACCAAAGAGCTGTCAAAGGACACCAGAAACAAAATTGTAGCCCTGCACCAGGCTGGGAAGACTGAATCTGCAATAGCCAACCAGCTTGGAGTGAAGAAATCAACAGTGGGAGCAATAATTAGAAAATGGAAGACATACAAGACCACTGATAATCTCCCTCGATCTGGGGCTCCACGCAAAATCCCACCCCGTGGGGTCAGAATGATCACAAGAACGGTGAGCAAAAATCCCAGAACCACGCGAGGGGACCTAGTGAATGAACTGCAGAGAGCTGGGACCAATGTAACAAGGCCTACCATAAGTAACACACTACGCCACCATGGACTCAGATCCTGCAGTGCCAGACGTGTCCCACTGCTTAAGCCAGTACATGTCCGGGCCCGTCTGAAGTTTGCTAGAGAGCATTTGGATGATCCAGAGGAGTTTTGGGAGAATGTCCTATGGTCTGATGAAACCAAACTGGAACTGTTTGGTAGAAACACAACTTGTCGTGTTTGGAGGAAAAAGAATACTGAGGAATACTGAGTTGCATCCATCAAACACCATACCTACTGTAAAGCATGGTGGTGGAAACATCATGCTTTGGGGCTGTTTCTCTGCAAAGGGGCCAGGACGACTGATCCGGGTACATGAAAGAATGAATGGGGCCATGTATCGTGAGATTTTGAGTGCAAACCTCCTTCCATCAGCAAGGGCATTGAAGATGAAACGTGGCTGGTCCTTCAACATGACAATGATCCACAGCACATCGCCAGGGCAACGAAGGAGTGGCTTCGTAAGAAGCATTTCAAGGTCCTGGAGTGGCCTAGCCAGTCTCCAGATCTTAACCCTATAGAAAACCTTTGGAGGGAGTTGAAAGTCCGTGTTGCCAAGCGAAAAGCCAAAAACATCACTGCTCTAGAGGGGATCTGCATGGAGGAATGGGCCAACATACCAACAACAGTGTGTGGCAACCTTGTGAAGACTTACAGAAAACGTTTGGCCTCTGTCATTGCCAACAAAGGATATATTACAAAGTATTGAGATGAAATTTTGTTTCTGACCAAATACTTATTTTCCACCATAATATGCAAATAAAATGTTAAAAAAACAGACTGATTTTCCGGATTTTTTTTTCTCAGTTTGTCTCCCATAGTTGAGGTCTATCTATGATGTAAATTACAGACGCCTCTCATCTTTTTAAGTGGTGGAACTTGCACTATTGCTGACTGACTAAATACTTTTTTGCCCCACTGTATCTATCTACTATATAATTGTCTAAGGGTCACTTCAGTCTGTCTGTCTTTCACTGATATTCATTGGTCGCGTCCTCTGTCTGTCCTGGAAATCCAAGTCGCTGATTTGCCACGACCAATCAGCGACGGGCACAGTCCGGAAGAAAATGTCCGCTCCTTACTACCCGCAGTCAGTGGCCAGTGCCCGCATACTCCTCTCCACTCACACAGGGTTAATGCCGGCGGTAACGGACCGTTACCGTCGCTATTAACCCTGTGTGTCCCCAACCTTTTACTATTGATGCTGCCTATGTGGCATCAATAGTAAAAAAAATGTAATGTTAAAAATAAAAAAACCTGCTATACTCACCCTCCGTTGTCCGCTGAGCCGCTCGCGCCTGCCGCCATCTTCCGCTCCCAGCGATGCATTGCGAAATTACCCAGAAGACTTAGGTTACGTTCACATTTGCGTTGTTGGGCGCAGCGTCGTCGACGCAACCCACAACGCATATACACAACGCTGCGTTTTTTGATGCAAGCGTTGACATAAAATAGTAATGTTCATGAATTTTGGCGCAGGGAAAACGCTACAAGTAGCGTTGTCTGCGCCCTGTCTGGTGCATTAAATTGACGCAATACAACGCATACCGGCGCATGTCCATGCGCCCCCCATGTTAAAGATCGGGGCGCATGACGCATGCGTCGGCGACACTGCGCCCAACAACGCAAATTTGAACGTAGCCTTAGCGGTCTCGCGAGACCGCCAAGTCATCTGGGTAATTTCGCAATGCATCCTGGGAACGGAAGATGGCGTGACTGGGCAATATACTACGTGGCTCTGTGCTGTATGCTACGTCGATGAGCAATATACTACGTGACTGGGCAATATACTACGTGACTGGGCAATATACTACGTCGATGGGCAATATACTACGTGACATGCATATTCTAGAATACCCGATGCGTTAGAATCGGGCCACCATCTAGTACATTATAAATCACCTCCCTCCATTTGATGTGGGCTCTGTCGCTGAGCCCGCATCTTTTCATGGACAAGACAGCAGATCTGTCCAGCCGCAGGTGAAAATCTCGATCCACCCGCGGCTGTTAGCATGTTAAAAGCCACTGTCAATCTCTCACAGCTGCATTTAACATGTACGTGCCAGAAGCATGTCACAAAATCGTAGCCGGCGTTCATAACAGATGATGATTTCTGCTACACATAGCAAGGCTGAAGCTCTGCTATGGGTAGCACAAGCGATCAGGAGATCACAGCTCCAAGTCTCCTAAGTAGACTATTGAAGGCCGGTTTCACACGTCAGTGGCTCCGGTACGTGAGGTGACAGTTTCCTCACGTACCGGAGACACTGACTCATGTAGACACATTAAAATCAATGTGTCTCTGCACATGTCAGCGTGTTTTCACGGACCGTGTGTCTGTTTGAAAAACACAGACATGTCAGTGTTTGTGGGAATGCACGGATCACACGAACACATTAAAGTCAATGTCTCCATGTAAAACACGTACCGCACACGGATGCTGTCCGTGTGCCGTGCAGGAGACAGCGCTACTGTATGCGCTGTCCCCCCCACGTGTGGTGCTGAAGCTGGAATTCATCCCTTCTTCCCAGCAGCGTTCGTTGGAGAGAAGGAATGAATAATCTTTTTTTTTTTTTTTTTACTTTCCCCTTAAAAATAAAGTTTGTGCGTCCCCTCCCGCCTCCCACCTCCTTACCCCCCGCTTGCCAGGAAATGCTCACCGACACCCAGCTCCAGCGATGTCTCCTCACTCGCTCACACAGGGCCTGCCGCCGGCGCTGAGAGGAGACATCGCTGGACCTGGGTGCCGGTGAGTATTTCCTGGCAAGCTGGAGGGGGGGGGGGGGGGGGGGGGCGCAGAGGGGGATGGGAGGCGGGAGGGGGACGCACAAATTTTATTTTTAAGGAGAAAGAAAAAAAAAAAGATTATTCATTCCTTCTCTCCAGCGAACGCTGCTGGGAAGAAGGGATGAATACCGGCTTCAGCACCGCACGCAGGGGACAGCGCTTAACTGTAGCGCTGTCTCCTGCACGGTCCGTGTGGTCCTCAGTCGGCACACGGCTGCCGCACGTGTGCCACACTGATGTGCTATGTAAGCACACGGACACGGATAATTCCGGTACCGGAATTATCTGGACATGTGGGACAGGCCAAGGAAAGTGAAAAGTTAAAAAAAAAAAAAAGTTCAAATCCTCCCTTTTGCCCCATTCAAAATAAAACACTAACAATATCAAAAATACACATATTTGGCATTGCTGAATTCAGAAACGTCAGATATCAAAATCTAAAAATAATTAAGCCAAATGGTAAATGGCATAATGAAAAAAAAAAAAAAAAAAATCAAAGCCAGAGTTAGTTTTGTGGTCCCCGAAAAATTGCAATAAAATGCAGCAGGCAATCAAAACATTATATCTACCCCACAATGGTATGCATAAAAACGTCAGCTTGAAACGCCTGGAGGTAACGTCAACGCAGGAACGCGGCCAGGTAAGGAGAACGTTTTTTTTATTGAAAGCGTCAAGCCGCAATGTTTCGTCGGCAGGATGGAGACATATGGGGCAGGATAGGGAGATCATATGGGGCAGGATGGGGGAGCTCACATGGGGCAGGATGGGATATAATGGAATGGAATGGATACTCATGAGGGCAGGATGGGAGAACATTTGGCTGGAGCCAGGAATGAGATACACAGGAGCCAGGATGGGGGATATTATTACAATAGGGGCAAATTAAAGGATATTACTGCAGTGATGTATTTATTTTATTTTTTGAGGATACTGTTTTAAATGGGAAGGGGGGGGGGGGGCGGTCCTGTTACTGTGCAGAGCGACACTGTTGCCTTTTTTTCTTCATCTGTTGCAGTGTAGAAGTTGGGAAAAAATTAAGTAACATGTTCTGCAAGTGGAGCTCTAGATAACTGTGCAGAGACAAGTCATGGCTGGAAGAAGTGATGGCGGTCTGTGCTGGATGAAATGAAAAGCGAAGATGAAGGACTTCACCTAGAGACCTCACTGCTGAGTCAGTGTGTTACCTGTACACTGACACTATGTACTATATACAGAGCTCCTGTGTACATGGTCACCAGTGATCACTATTATCTGTACACTGACACTATATACAGAGCTCCTTTGTATATTGTCAGTGGTGATCACTATTACCTGTACACAGATACTGTATACAGAGCTCCAGTATATGATGTCACCGGTGATCACTGTATTACCGGAACACAGACATTGCGTACTAAGTACAGATCTACTGTGTATAATGCCACTTATGGTGATATTCGTATTGTGTTGGTTTTTTTCTTCTATTAATGATCAGTATTGTAGTATTCAGTCACAATGTGGTGGTAATTAGTGATGAGTGAATATACTCGTTACTCGAGATTTCCCGAGCACGCTCGGGTGTCCTCAGAGTATTTTTTTAGTGCTCGGAGATTTAGTTTTCCTGACCTTAGCTGAATTATTTACACCTGTTAGCCAGCTTGATTACATGTGGGGATTCCCTTGCAACCAGGCAACCCCCGCATGTACTTATGCTGGCTAACAGATGTAAATCATTCAGCTGCGGCGATGAAAACTAAAATCTCCGAGCACTAAAAAATACTCGGAGGTCAAATCTCGATTAACGAGTATATTCGCTCATCACTAGTGGTAATACTTTGTCCGGCCATGATGTAGCGATATTTGTTCCTTGTATGTGCTATTTGGTCACTATGTGGTGGTAATATGTGGTCTGGTCATGGTGCGGTGGTATTTGTCCCTTGTATGTGATATTAGTGGTCATTTTAAAAATTGAAAAATAAAAAGATATACCTAAATTGTATTGCACATTTTCACAAGTGTTTAATAGGTTACAGTAGAGTAGGGACCGACCAAAAGAGTGTACGTTGTCGTGCTGGCAGATTAAAAATATCTTTTGGCCAAAACAAAAGCTGCTGGCTATACAGTGCCTTGCGAAAGTATTCGGCTCCCTGGAACTTTTCGACCTTTTCCCACATATAATGCTTCAAACAAAGATACCAAATGTAATATTTTGGTGAAGAATCAACAACAAGTGGAACACATTTGTGAAGTTGAACGAAATTTATTGGTTATTTTACATTTTTGTGGAAATTCAAAAACTGAAAAGTGGGGCGTCCAATATTATTCGGCCCCTTTAACTCAACACTTTGTTACGCCACCTTTTGATGCGATTACAGCTGCAAGTCGCTTGGGGTATGTCTCTATCAGTTTTGTACATCGAGAGACTGAAATTCTTTCCCATTCTTCCTTGGCAAACAGCTCGAGCTCAGTGAGGTTTGATGGAGATCGCTTGTGAACAGCAGTTTTCAGCTCTTTCCACAGATTCTCGATTGGATTGAGGCTGGATCTTGACTTGGCCATTCTAACACCTGGATACGTTTATTTGTGAACCATTCTACTGTAGACTTTGCTTTATGTTTGGGATCATTCAGTCAACTTCACAACTGTGTTCAACTTGTTGATTCTTCACCAAAAAAATTACATTTTGTATCTTTATGTTTGAAGCACGATATGTGGGAAAAGGTTGAAAAGTTCCAAGGAGCCAAATACTTTTGCAAAGCACTATGTGTGATCTGGTGATGGGAACTGTTAATGAGTGATTGGTTAGAAGTGGAGTTTTCCAAGACAGCGGATGGGACTGGACATTTCAAGGGGTAGAGGCGGGGCTGTGGTGGAGCCTGGGTGGCGTTTCAAGGGGGCCCCATAAATTTTGCCAGCATGGGGCCCCGAAATTCCTAGTGGCAGCCCTGTGGAGAATCATAGTTGCAGGTTAGTTTTAGCATTTGGTGAACATGGTAAATAAAACCCAAAAAAACAATTGCACTTATTTTGCAATTTCACAACACTTGGATTTTTTTCCCCAGTGCCATTACACAATATGGTAAAATCAATGGCGTCATTCAAAAGTACAACTCATACCGCAAAAAACAATCTTCCCACAGCCATATTGATGGAAAAATTAAAAAAAAAAAAAAAAGTTATGGCTCTGGGAAGAAGGGGAGCAAAAACCTAATGCACAAAAACAGAAAATACCAAGGTGATGAAGGGGGTCTACGAAAGTGCTCCAGACTTATTCTTCTACCTGTCATTATCCTGGTTCCAACCCATTTCCTTACCTGTTCCTCTTCCAGGGTATGGAATAGCCCCATATCAAGAGTATGGAAGTCCACCCATGGGCTATACAGGGCTGTTTAAGGTTATGTGCATATATTCATTATTCGCAGCATAAATATTTGCTGCAAATACTGATGTATTAGTAGAAAAACAAAACTGCATAAAATACAAGCGCTTTTGAAGCATTTCCCCATTCATTAATGTGTGTGCCATCTTCAGCAAAATCACTGAAATAATCGACATGCTGCAGATTTAAATCTGCTGCAAATCTGCTCAGAAAAGTTAAGCAATGTGTTTATGAGACTTTATTAATCTCATTTACTTTACTGGTACTAGCAAATTCTTCAGGTTTTGTGACAAAACGGAGCAGAAAAAAAAAAATGCAATAGTGATGTGTGCACAGATCCTTAGGTTTCTACTTGCTCTTCCCTCAGCAGCTTGGGTCCTAGTTCGTCTGAGTTCACTGGTGGAAGCCATCTATCAATTGCATTGTGGATGCTTGGAGGGTGAAATCGCAGCAGGAGGGAGAGGGCTAGCTGAACTGCTAGTTTGCGGAGCTCAGCTCTCAATACTAATGAGGAGTTGTTGAAATCACAGTGTAAGGGTATGTGCACACGTAGTTTGGAGCTCTGCGGATTTTTCCGCAGCGGATTTGAGAAATCTGCAGGTAAAAGGCACTGCGTTTTACCTGCGGATTCCTATTATGGAGCAGGTGTAAACCGCTGCGGAAATAGCACAAAGAATTGACATGCTGCAGAAAGTAACCTGCAGCATTTCTGCACGTTTTTTTTCCGCAGCATGGGCACTGCGGATTGCGTAAAAGTTAAAAAAACAAAAACAGTACATACTCACATTCCGATGTCTGTCACGTCCCCCGGCGTCAGCTTCCCGCACTGACTGTCAGCGCCGGCTGGCCGTAAAGCAGAGCACAGCGGTGACGTCACCGCTGTGCTCTGCTTTACGGCCGGCGCTGACACAGTCAGTGCGGGAAGCTGACGCCGGGGGACGTGACAGACATCGGAATGTGAGTATGTACTGTTTTTGTTTTTTTAACTTTTACAATGGTAACCAGGGTAAATATCGGGTTACTAAGCGCGGCCCTGCGCTTAGTAACCCGATATTTACCCTGGTTACCCGGGGACTTCGGCATCGTTGAAACTGTCTTCAACAATGCCGAAGTCTTTCCCCTGATCGTCGGTCGCTGGAGAGAGCTGTCTGTGTGACAGCTCCCCAGCGACCACACAACGACTTACCAACGATCACGGCCAGGTCGTATCGCTGGTCGTGATCGTTGGTAAGTCGTTTAGTGTAACGGTACCTTTAGGCCATCAGTCTGCAAGGCAAATCTGCCCTACCAGCATGCCAAGTCCAAGCGCCTCTTCTCGCTCCTGTGAGGCCTCACTCACATAAGCCCACATAGTATCCAATTTAAGAAAATACTCTTGTATATTGGTAAAGTGTGCAAAAAAACTGAATGTGGTGCCATCAAGCGTTCATGATGAATCAGGTCTTCAGTCCTTGCAAAGGACTTCTCCACTCGACCCTTCACTGTGACTAGAGATACAAGAAATTTTGCACTAAATGGGGGCCCATTTTTTAAGAATTTAGATAAAATTACTTTAGTACCAATTGCATGCAAGATTTTGAAAATAAACCCCCTTCCCTCCTCATTTACCTGCAAATACTTTCCACGTTCAAAACTTTAAATATAAATGCTATTATATGCTTCAAATTTCTGTATTTCAACTCTGATAAAATATCTATTGCTTCCAAACCCATTTTCCGGCCAATGAGTCTAGTCAGTTCATCTTCAGATCCATCTGAATAATCCAGACTGCCCAAAAGTTCCTGTACGGTGGCTTGTTGAGCCCTTTTCCGGGTGCTTCTTACTAGCATATCACGAACTACCCGCAAGGCAGGCGTGCCCGTTAAATCATCAACCTTTAGGAGAGAACTGTTTGCGCTCTCGTCAAAACTGAATTCACTTTCCTCGGTTACAGAGTTCCTTGACACTTTTGATTTGTACAATGAACTCAATATCTGAGTTTCCTTAATTTCTTCCTCGACATCTGACTGAGAGCCTCGTTCACGCAGGGTTGATAATCTCCTGCATCGATCTAGTTTCCGCAGACGAATTTTACTATGAGTGGATTTAGGGCCTTCTTTTTGCTTCTGAATAAGCTCCTGAAAAGAGCCTTCATGATCACTTATAGAGTCTTGCGACTTGTCCAGGCTAAGCGAATGAAAAGCACTGTCCTCCGTTATCAAATTTTCTAGATCCGTTACTGGCGTGCAAGTTGGGGTACATAAATTAAATTGAAAACTTGCAGCAAGGTTACTAACGGGAGTCTGAAAAGCTTCTTTGGCATCTGAAATTAAGATGCGTGAAGGGGTGACATGCAATTCTGTAATGTTTCCTTCATCACTGCTCAGAATGCTGTCGTAAGGCGATTCTGTGGAGTGATGAACTGGAGACAGGTTTTCAACCTCTGGAAAAGGAAGAGCGTCTCCTTTACATTCATCTACGGTAGAACTCCTCTGCTGGGCAAAAGACAGTCTCCACTTTTTACATGACATGCTAGAATCACTTTCTGTTTTTAATGTGCTTGTTGCTATTGGTTTGTAGGCCACATCTCTTGGGGAGATGTTATTGGAAAGGCCTGCCTCAAAACTAGGAACTCTTTGAAATTTTGTCTCTTTTTCCAACATTTCAGCAGAACTGTCTGAAGCTTCAAAATCCAAATTTCCACCAGATGTTGCCTTAGAAAGAAGGAGTCTGCGTCTCAATGAGAAGTCTTTTTTAGCAGCTCTTGGCGTTTCATATATATCTGTAGCCTGACTACTGTACTTTGAGCGTGCTCTAGGCTCCAGAAAGATTTTACGTATTGGAGAGCATTCCAAAGTAGGGTCTACATTTTCAGAGTTTTCCAAGTCTTCTGATGGAGTTCCACTAATTAATGAATCACTGCTCCTTTCTCCTGAGTCCGAGCTGAATACCTTAAGAGATTCATTGTATCCACTATCTTGAGATAAATACATGAGGCGGTTTCTGTAGTCAACATGCTTCTTTGAACCTGCTACATAACTTGCTTGATTCACAGCAGGACTGTCCAAAACAGATCTTTTGTATGCCATTTCTGATTTCTTTCTTCTGTAAGCCTGTAAAACAGGTTTGACCAATATTACATTTGTTGTAAAAGATGTCAATTATAGAAAAGAAAATAGTAAAGATTTCAATCGACCTAATAAGGTATGTGATTACTTGTATTGCTCAAGTACAAGCAGCATCGCTGCACAAAAACTCCTAAATAGAAGTTCTGACGAAGAAAATTGGCTAAATATCCCAGCAGGTTGGCTAACTATCCCAGCAGGAGGAATAATGGCAGAATAACGGACTCAGACTTTTTATCCACTGAAAGTTTCCATTCATATTCTTCATTAGGGAAGTATCCGGAATTACAATGGAACACATACTTACATGTAAACTGTTTTGCCATGCTTTTTTTTATTTATTTTTTATTTACAGTAGCTTTAGATTTTTTTTCCATATAAAGCTTAGTGTATATTAAAAAGTTCTGCAACTTTCTAGCAAATGGATTTATAAACAATGGGACAAATTTTTTTTTTTTTAGTCCTGCTTCTGCCCAAGTGTATCACTTTTTACAAGATATTATGCATTACATGTGCAAAAAGTTAAAATGTGCAACAAAGGGACATGCTGTGGATTTCAAATCTGCCCCATGAATGAATTGATTGATAATTTATTTTCCATATTGTTTGGAAGATATTTGATAATAAGGATCCAAAAATGTGCCAGATTGGTGATAATAGTCTGAGTGCTCAGGGCAACGTAGTTGAAAGCCCCATATTTTAGGAGAATGGGGATCAGTGTCCTATATGTGAAAGTAGGAGTGTCTAGGCACACACGTTCTAGCTCAGATAAACTATCGGATTCAGAGTATGTTCCCACAGTCAGTAAACGCTGCAGGTAGGACGCTGCGCACATACGCAGTGTCCAGATGTTACAGCATAGTGGATAGTATTTCAAGAAATCCTATGTCCACTATGCGTGCATCAGCTTCCCTGCAGAGATGGACATGTAGCACTTCTTTCCAGACCTCAAGCATGTCTATTTATCTTGTGGAGACGTGAGTCTCCACAAGATATTTCACCCATCCAATGTATTGGGCTCGGCGATTCTGCACGGTTCAATGAATACATGCAGAATCACCGGCAGTGCTTTGGAAGCAGCGGACACCTCAGGGTATGTGCACACGATCAGGAATGGCTAAGGCTACTTTCACACTTGCGTTTTTCAGCTTCCATCACAATCTGTCGATTTAAAAAATAAATAAATAAATTTGCAGGATCCTGAATTTTCCCATAGACTTGTATTAGCGACGGATTGTGACGGATGGCCATCCATTTCATCCGTCGTGCACTGGATACGTCGGAAAATAGCGGTCCGTCGTGCGGATAAAACGTTCATAGGAACTTTTTTTATGCACGTCAGAAAATCTGTCAGCGACGCATCCTGCGCTGCCCGTCGTCGGCTATAATGGAAGCCTATGGGCGCAGGATCCGTCGCTGACCGTCACACACACAGGAATCCAGCGACGTATCACGCTCTCTCTCTCGTCCCCGGATATTTCATTTCAGGAAATTTCTCCATTCAAATTGTGCGACGCATCCGTCATTACACTGGATGCGTCACACACGTTTTTTGCTATTTTCGCGACGTCCGTCGATACATCATTTTGCTGCACAACGACGTACAGCAGAAAACGCAAGTGTGAAAGTAGCCTTGGGGTATGTGCACATGTTGCAGATTTGCCTGCGGCTTTTTCGCCACTAAATCCGCAGCTCTTGGCAGAAAACGCAGGTGCGTTTTTGAAAGCCAAATAAAGATGCATTATTGAACAAAAAAAATATATATATATTGTGACATCATTTCTTGTCCAACTCACACTCCATTACACACAGATAGATAGATCTATGCATCAACCTATAGATATATGCATGGATAGATAAATCTATAGATAGATGTAGATAGATATATGGATAGTTAGGCTACTTTCACACATCAGTTTTTTTCTGTCAGGCAGGATCGGGCAAATTTTTGAAAAAACGGATCTGTTGCAAATATTGAAAAACTGATGCAACTGATCCTTTTTGAAAATGTGCATGATTTGAATGGCAAAATGCATGAAAAACCGGATTCGGAGGCCGGATTCATCATTCCACATCTCAGTTTCATACGTTTTTCGCTGGATCAGTTGCTGGGCGTTTTTTCGACGGACAGAAAAAAAACCTTCCTCTGTACGTTTTCTCCTTCCACCGGAAACAGCTTTTTTGACGGATCTGGCAAAAAACGGATGAAACGTGAGGCCATCAGGCGCAATCCGGCGCTAATACAACTCAGAAAAAAACGAATCCGGCGAAAAAAACAAAACAAACCACGGATCCTTTTTTTTTTTCCAAAACTCGCCGGATTATGCCTGACGGCAAAAACCTGATGTGTGAAAGTAGCCAGATATATTTATAGATAGATAATCTATAGATATATCTATCTATAGATAGATATAGCCATAGTTATATCTATAGATATATCCATAGACATCCATCTATAGATGTATAATTTATCCATAGATATATAATAGCAAGCATGCCAACGTACGCAGAGACGCTCAGTCTCCGCTGTGTAAATTACCCATAGACTTTCATCAGATGTGGTCAAACTGCATAATCTTCCTATCTTCCACATGCGTATTAACTAAGTTCAAGAACGCAGCTTACTACGTATACTAATTTAAATAATGGTAAATCTTGTGACACATCCAGATGTACATGACAGGAAGTGGAGGAAAGCACAGAGGTCAGTTTAATGATAAATCTATATATATATATATATATATATATATATATATATATATATATATATATATATAATTGTCTAAGGGTTTTTCCATCTGTCTGTCTGTCCTGGAAATCCCGGCTCTCTGATTGGTCGAGGCCGCCACAGCATCGACGTAGAAATCCCGCGTCTCTGATTGGTCGAGGCCGCCAGGCCTCGACCAATCAGCAACGGGCACAGCGACGATGTCATAATGGTTGCCATGGCGACGATGATGTCATAAAGGTTGCCTCGACCAATCAGCGACGGGCACAGTGTGCCGCGAATTCTGGAATCATCATTGTCCATATACTACGGGGACATGCATATTCTAGAATACCCGATGCGTTAGAATCGGGCCACAATCTAGTATATATATATCTACTATATAAAGGTGTGTGTGTGTGTGTGTGTGTGTGTGTGTGTGTGTGTGTGTGTGTGTGTGTGTGTGTGTGTGTGTGTGTGTGTGTGTGTGTGTGTGTGTGTATGTCCGGGATTGGCATCTGCATATGATATGCATGTATGATATGCATGTATGATATGCATGTATATGTCATATGTATAATTTATCATTATATGCACTCTTTGGCGCCATCGCTCTCATTCTTTAAGTCCCCCTTGTTCACATCTGGCAGCTGTCAATTTGCCTCCTACACTTTTCCTTTCATTTTTTCCCATTATGTAGATAGGGGCAAAATTGTTTGGTGAATTGGAAAGCGCGGGGTTAAAATTTCACCTCACAACGTAGCCTATGACGCTCTCAGGGTCCAGACGTGTGACTGTGCAAAATTTTGTTTCTGTAGCTGCGACGCCTCCAACACTTTTCCTTTCACTTTTTTCCCCATTATGTAGATAGGGGCAAAATTGTTTGGTGAATTGGAAAGCGCAGGGTTAAAATTTCACCTCACAATATAGCCTATGACGCTCTCAGGGTCCAGACGTGTGACACTGCAAAATTTTGTGGCTGTAGCTGCGACGGTGCAGATGCCAATCCCGGACATACACATACACACACACATTCAGCTTTATATAGTAGATATATATATATACTAGATTGTGGCCCGATTCTAACGCATCGGGTATTCTAGAATATGCATGTCCCCGTAGTATATGGACAATGATGATTCCAGAATTCGCGGCAGACTGTGCCCGTCGCTGATTGGTTGAGGCAACCTTTATTACATCATTGTCGCCATGGCAACCATTATGACATCATCGTCGCTGTGCCCATTGCTGATTGGTCGAGGCCGCCAATCAGACGCAGGATGTCTACGTCCTTTATGACATCATCGTCGCTGTGCCCGTCGCTGATTGATTGGTCGAGGCCGCCAGGCCTCGACCAGAGACGCGGAATTTCTACGTCGATACTGTGCCCGTCACTGATTGGTCGAGGCCTGGCATCGGGTATTCTAGAATATGCATGTCCCCGTAGTATATGGACAATGATGATTCCAGAATTCACGGCAGACTGTGCCCGTCGCTGATTGGTCGAGGCAACCTTTATGACATCATCGTTGCCATGGCAACCATTATGATATCATCGTCGCTGTGCCCGTTGCCGATTGGTCGAGGCCTGGCAGCCTCGACCAATCAGAGACGCGGAATATCTACGTCCTTTATGACATCATCATGCATATGTCATATGCAGTCATATGACATTGTCGCCATGGCAACCATTATGACATCATTATCGCTGTGCCCATTGCTGATTGCCGCCAGGCCTCGATCAGAGACGTGGGATGTCTACGTCCTTTATGACATCATCGTTGCTGTGCTCGTCGCTGATTGGTCGAAGCCTGGCGACCTCGACCAATCAGAGACGTGGGATTTCTACGTCGATACTGTGCCCGTCGCTGATTGGTCGAGGCCTGGCGGCGGATATTCTAGAATATGCATTATCTACATAATGGGAAAAAATGAAAGGAAAAGTGTAGGAGGCAAATTGACAGCTGCCA